>NW_021703771.1:51579200-52206773 GCF_005190385.1 Monodon monoceros
CTCTAAATGTTTGATAGAATTCAAACATTTAGAGAAGAGCTAACACCTATCCTTCTCAAACTCTTCCAAAAAATTGCAGAAGAAGGAAAACTCCGAAATTCATTCTATGAGGCCACCATCACCCTGATACCAAAACCAGACAAAGATACTACAAAAAAAGAAAATTACAGACCAATATTACTGTTGAATATAGATGCAAAAATCCTCAACAAAATACTAGCAAACAGAATCCAACAACACATTAAAAGGATCATACAGCATGATCAAGTGGGATTTATCCCAGAGATGTAAGGATTCTTCAATATATGCAAATCAATCATTGTGATACACCATATTAACAAATTGAAGAAGAAAAACCATACGATCATCTCAATAGATGCAGAAAAAGCTTTTGACAAAATTCAACACCCATTTATAATAAAAACTCTCCAGAAAGTGGGCATAGAGGGAACCTACTTCAACATAATAAAGGCAATATACAACAAACCCACAGCAAACATCATTCTAAATAGTGAAAAAGTGACACCATTTCCTCTAAGATCAGGAACAAAACAAGGATGTCCACTCTCACCACTATTATTCAACATAGTTTTGGAAGTCCTAGCCACAGCAATCAGAGAAGAAAAAGGTATACAAATTGGAAAAGAAGTAAAACTATCACTGTTTGCAGATGACATGATACTATACATAGAGAATCCTAAAGATGCCACCAGAAAACTACTAGAGCTAATTAATGAATTTGGTAAAGTTGCAGGATACAAAATTAATGCACAGAAATCTCTTGCATTCCTATACACTAATGATGAAAAATATGAAAGAGAAATTAAGGAAACACTCCCAGTTACCACTGCAATAAAAAGAATAAAATACCTAGGAATAAACCTACCTAGGGAGACAAAAGACCTGTATGCAGAAAACTGTAAAACACTGATGAAAGAAATTAAAGATGATACCAACAGGTGGAGAGATATACCATGTTCTTGGATTGGAAGAATCAATATTGTGAAAATGACTATACTACCGAAAACAATCTACATATTCAATGCAATCCCTATCAAATTACCAATGCCATTTTTTACAGAACTAGAACAAAAAATCTTAAAATTCGTATGGAGACGCAAAAGACCCTGAATAGCCAAAGCAGTCTTGAGGGAACAAAACGGAGCGGGAGGAATCAGACTCCCGGACTTCAGACTATACTACAAAGCTACAGTAATCAAGACAATATGGTACTGGCACAAAAACAGAACTATCGATCAACGGAACAAGATAGAACGCCCAGAGATAAACCCACGCACCTCTGGTCAACTAATCTATGACAAAGGAGGCAAGGATATACAATGGAGAAAAGACAGTCTCTTCAATAAGTGGTGCTGGGAAAACTGGACAGCTACATGTAAAAGAATGAAATTAGAACACTCCCTAACACCATACACAAAAATAAACTCAAAATGGATTAGAGACCTAAATGTAAGACTGAGCACTATCAAACTCTTAGAGGGAAAGTTAGGAAGAACACTCTTTGACATAAATCACAGCAAGATATTTTTTGATCCACCTCCAAGAGTAATGGAAATAAAAACAAAAGTAAACAAATGGCACCTAATGTAACTTTAAAGCTTTTGCACAGCAAAGGAAACCATAAACAAGACCAAAAGACAACCCTCAGAATGGGAGAAAATATTTGCAAATGAATCATTGGACAAAAGATTAATCTCCAAATTATATAAACAGCTCATGCAGCTCAATATTAAAAAAACAAACAGCCCAATCCAAAATTGGGCAGAAGACCTAAATAGATATCTCTCCAAAGAGGACATACAGATGGCCAAGTAGCCCATGAAAAGCTGCTCAGCATCACTAATTATTAGAGAAATGCAAATCAAAACTACAGTGAGGTATCACCTCACACCAGTTAGAATGGGCGTCATCAGAAAATGTACAAGCAGTAAATACTGGAGAGGGTGTTGTTGGGAATGTAAATTGATACAGCCACTATGGAGAACAGTATGGAAGTTCCTTAAGGAACTAAAAATAGAATTACCATATGACCCAGCAATCCCACTACTGGGCATGTACCCAGAGAAAACCATTATTCAAAAAGACACATTAACCCCAATGTTCATTACAGCACTATTTACAATAGCCAGGTCATGGAAGCAACCTAAATGCCCATCAACAGACGAATGGATAAAGAAGATGTGGTACATATGTACAATGGAATGTTACTCAGCCATAAAAAGTAACGAAATTGGGTCATTTGTAGAGACGTGGATGCTTGTAGAGACTGTCATACAGAGTGAAGTAAGTCAGAAAGAGAAAAACAAATATTGCATATTAACGCATATATGTGGAACCTAGATAATGGTACAGATGAACTGGTTTGCAGAGCAGAAATTGAGACACAGAAGTAGAGAAAAAACGTAGGGACACCAAGGGGGGAAAGCAGGTGGGGGTGGGGGTGGGGGTGTGATGAATTAGGCTATTGAGATTGACATGTATACACTGATGTGTATAAAATGGATGACTAATAAGAAAATAAAAAACATTTAAAAAATTTATGTAAAATTAGCAAAATAGACAAGCATGAAAGAGACTTATTCCCTAAGACCTTTTATGTGAAAATGCCACACACACAAACAACAGCAGTAATGTTTTTCAAGGCTGTATGCATCTATTTGTATGTCAGGTGTTTCAAAGGACATAAAATAAGTATATTAGAGTCCAGTGGGTGATAGGGGAATAACATTGAGAGCATGGGTTGTTGGAATCAAATAAGAAAATAAACGAAACAAAACAAAAAGGAACTCTGCCTTGACCAGTGATGATATAATGTTATGAGGTGACAAGTATGATCAAAGAGATTCTCTATACTATTCTACAATAAATAAGGTAAAAATGTAGCATATATCCTGTACCCGGCCTATGCCTCCAGCAAAATCTGTGAAAGCTTTCTCTTTTTGGACTAGATGTGGCAAGAGTTCTAAAGCAAGGACACAGCACAGGGCATGCACATACGCCTACATTCCTGTTGGACCACTTACCACTTCTGAGACTGCAAGAAAATCACGTAGCCACACTACATCTTAGATTTCTTAGTCTGAAAAATAAGACAATAATATTTACTTCTCTGGGTTTTGTGCAGATTCAATAAGGCGATATATGACCAAGGAATAGTATGAAAGTCTGGCATGTAGTAAGTGTTTTAACAAATAGTACTCAGCCATAAAAAAGAATGAAATACTGCCATTTGAAATGAATACCAATTGAATGAAATACTGTCCAGCAACGTGGATGGACATAGAGATTATCATACTAAGTGAAGTAAGCCAGACAGAGAAAGACAAATATTATATGATATCACTTACATGTGGAATCTAAAAAAAAAAAAGGATACAGATGAACTTATTTACAAAACAGAAAGAGACTCACAGACATAGAAAAAAACTTATGGTTATCAAAGGGGAGGGAATAAATTAGGAGGTTGGGATTAACATAGACACACTACTATATATAAAATAGAGAGTCAACAAGGACCTATGGTATAGCCAGGGAATTATGCTCATTATTTTGTAATAACCTATAAGGGAAAAGAATCTGAAAAAGAATATATATGTATATGTGTGTGTGTGTGTGTGTGTGTGTATAACTGAATCACCGTGCTGTATACCTGAAACTATCACAACATTGTAAATCAACTATACTTTAATTTTTAAAAATTCAATTCAATTAAAAGAGAAAACATTCTCTTTCCTCTAACTCCACAACCTCCTAGTGATTTCATAGTTAATATACATCCTGTTGGAAGGAGTTCTTAGGAAAGACTGTACCTACTCTGTAAATTGTTAATTCCCTTTATACTTACTGAAATCTTCCATTCTTCAGCCCTAGCTCTAAACAGTAAAACCTGTGATAAAGCTACTTAGGATGACTAAGGAGCCCATCAAAAAGAGGAGGAAAAAGCAGAAATACTATAAGTGAAGAACTGCACATTAGCTTGTTCAGTCTGCATAACTTCATAAGTAATGTTTGGTGAAACCATTAGTTCTGTCATAAAAGAAGACTGATAAATGTTGATGCAACTTCATTTTAGCCTTGCAGACTTAGTGAGTATATTATTCTCTATATATTTGTTGTAATTAACGATGGTACTTGCTCTTTTCTTCCATAATTGGAGCATTTATTGGGGGATTTCCCACTGTTTGACTGATGCACTTCATCCTCTATACCTTTTCCCTGCTGTGTCCCCACAGTTATGATGCTCAAAATTTATAGAGTTTAAATTCTTCTTGCTGCTGTTTTACATTTGTACTCACTGTTTATTCATAGGATAAAGATAAGAGAGTTCTGTGTTAGAGGGAGCTTTTATATAGACAATTAGCAATGCTGAGAACAACCACTTATCTTTTGGTAATGTTGATGAATTCCAGCAAGGCATAAGTAATATTGCTTAACATCACAAATGGGCCTCCTTTATAAGGAGTGTTGACTGCATGATAACAATTGAAGGAATGTTTCATCAGGAGACAGTTCAAAGTTTATGAGGCTTGGGTTATGTGCATATTCCATGACAGTCTGTTTGTTAATCAATCAGAATATTGAACTCCACTGTTGGGACTCTGGTGGGTATTTTGGATTTAGAATATGTAGCGTAGAACAGACCTGGACCTAGATCCTCTCTTTTTTTTTTTGTATTCACTGCCAGGACTAAGTGAAACTTAAGATTTGTTTAGGCTGGACTATTACTGTTACAATGTAACATGGTACCTGGTGTGTCTTAGGAAATAGAGGTGTCATGCAAACAGTTGTCATGAGTTTATTTTCTCCTTCAATGCCTGATGAGAAAATGTGCTGTCAGTTAAAGAACTGCAGTGGGAATAATGGTCATTCAAGAAGTCTTCAAACCTAGGCTACAGGTATTTAATTTAAAAGCAAACCGTCTGTTTGAAGAGTTAGTGTGTCCTTCTGAAAAGAAATATCATTAAAGCAGAGTGATAAAGCATAGTTAGTGACTTAGGGGTTTTAAAATCATTTTCCTTTAAAAGTTCATTGAAAAACAATTGTTGAATCTCCGTGCTTAACATCAGGTCCTTTTACAGTGTTTTACTAGGAACAGACAGTTTGTTATCATTCCACCTGAGGGCAGGCAGGAAAAATAAAGCTGAGTTTAATTCACGCCATTCCCTTTTGCTTTGTTAGATCTGATGAGAGGCTTGTCAGCTATTCAGGTTTCACTTGTCAATATAAAGTGGCACTTCTGGACTACTGACCAATCTCAGGGTGTTGTTTGGTTGGTCGGTGAGTTGGTTGGTTGATTGGTTTTGCTTTTTTTCCCCCACTGTTTACATATGACTTAATTGTAAACTTGTAAACACAGATGAATATGGAAGAATTTCAAATGCCCTAAGTTTCTTGTTTTTATAACAGTGATGCTTTATTTTTATTTTTTAAAATAAAAAATTGTTTTAAGTTTCTTTCAGGGCGCTTCTTTTTCCTGGTTACTATAGGTAACTGGATATGATTTTTTTTAAAGTCACATTTGATTTATAATCTAGTACTATTAAAGTTAGAAGGACCCTAGACATTAGTCAAAGTCTTACATTTTACAAATGAGTAATCAAATCAGACTCCCAGAGGAAGGAAATGACTTACCTGGGGCACTACAGCTGCCTAGTGGCAGGTCGACATCCAGAATCTGGTCTCTTGACTTGCCGAAGAATTCTTTTTCCTCTCCATCAGCCCCCTTTTTTGAGCAGATCCTAACAACAAGCCCTTGGTGTGGACGTCATTTCCCGAACTTGCTGGTTGATGACTTCAAGTGTTTGACAGTGCATATGACAATATAATTTATCCTGTGACTGCACAGATGACATCCTGTGAATACTACTTGATGCCTTCATAAAATCATCCCTGAAAGGATTGTACCGGTCTCTGGATCCACGGCTTCCATAGACTTCCTTTGAAATATACCTAAAAATGTCTTTCTCACTGTTAAAGACAAATGCCAGATATGGTAACACAGTTACAATTGCTAATTATAATGTCGGTGTGATCCTTTATTTTCTCTCATCACTGTGCTTATCTATATATCCTGTTTTGCTCTTCTAGGTTTGTGTGCTGGAGAGGCAAATATTTGACTTCCTTGGATATCAGTGGGCACCTATCCTGGCAAATTTTGTACATATTATTATCGTCATTCTTGGTTTATTTGGAACTATTCAATATAGACCTCGTTACATAACAGGAGTAAGTACCCTCCCTGCTTTTTATTATTGAAATAGAGAAAAATATGCAAACTACAAATGTCTTGAAAATTTTTATGTATATCCTTTGCTTAAAGCACCATGTGTTTGTTTATATAGTTTCAGATTATATCTACAGTAATTAAAAATGTCAAGCTTAAAACACTTGGCAGTGAATGGAATCAGATTGTATTTTCATAGATTGTACTTTCAGCCAATATTCTCTTATAATTACAAGCAGGACAGTGCCCCTATATGTATGAATTGTAAAGTCATGGTTTCTGATTTAACGGATTTTAATGGGACTTCTTCCCATTTTAGATAATTATATTTTATAAATTGAATAAAGGTAGTTTAAAATCAATACAAATGAACATATAGTATTGATGGGAAAATGTTAATACATATTAGGGTTAATATTTGACATACTTGAAAGCCAGAATAGTCTGGAACCTGGTCTCTGTGTTCTCCATAATTCTCTTTTTGGCTCAGAGGAAGTATTTTGCATTCCCACTCAAGTTAAACGTACTTAACATAAAAGTGAAATGCAACTGTGTTGCAGTTGCTATGGGAACCATAACAAGATCTTTTACTCTTGTATGTGCCTCAGATCTCAGCTATAGCTCTTCATTAATGTAGATTTTTTTAGTGTCATCATTTTTCTCTATTTCTTCTGTTTTTAACAAAGCAGAAATCTATAGGCATTTATTTTAAATTATAAAGCAAAAGTTTGGTAAAGGCATTTAGATAAGACAGTGTAGCTGAATATCTGCCTTATTCAACACAAACCAGCAGGCCTTCTCGGGTTTCACGAAAGCCTCCTTAACATAAAAGATGCCCTCCTATGACCTGTTCTCTCTCTGTCATCTGGGACCCAGATAAAGCTCATTGGCACTGAAACAGGCAATGTGGTGGCAGCTGGGATCAAGATATCCACTGTCTGGCTAAGGCTGAGTCAGAAGCCCATAGTCTTCTCCTCTGGGAACATACCCAGAAATGAGTGTATGTCACCTCTAAGGGTGTGTTTCCCTGTAAATCTTGTAATACTTTTCACAAGATTACAAGTAGGATGTGCTCTGTTGCAGAGTGAAGTTTCTCAATGCATAAGATATGATAGTAGTGTTTACTTTCTTTTACAAATTGTAATTTGATCCAATATAAGGAAGGTGGTACAGTGCTTGGGAGTGGGCTTTCTGAAGTCATAATTCCAGGGTTGAAATCTTTCATCTACCAATTTCTGTGTGACTTTGGACAGCATAACCTGACCAATCCTTAGATTTTTTTACATTAAAAATGAAAGCAATAGTTATAGTGACTCATATGCTTCAATTGATACATTATAAGCCATCATGTGAAAGATTCTCAATTTAACTTTCCTCTTTCATTAGACTTTGAGGCTTCTCCATGATTTTATTCTAATAAATAGTGTTGCTCTGAGTATCACCATATAAATATGTCATCTCTTTTTTGTGATAAAGTTCCTGGAATGAAAATCTAGGTGTGGATCAAAATGTTTGAACAGTTTAAAAGGTTTTTTGTGTTTGTTTTTGGTTTTTTTTTTTTTTTTTTTGAGGAGTTAGTGGGATATTCTATAAATGATCTCGGCACAATGCTTGGTATTTAAAAAGTGCTCAGTAAATGTTAGCTATAATAATTTTATGCTTATTATCATTTGAAAATAATACTGAACTGTATATACTAGAAATAGCCTGATAGGCAATTTAAAATAGAGCATGGTATTGTAAGCTATTGGTTGAACTCTTTCCTCCACTTTTATTTTAAGCTGCTACAACTCTTAAATTTTTTTGTGTGATATTTCTGTGTACCAAATTATAATTCCATCCCGAAACCAGTAGGTGGCATTCTGTGCGGGGGTGGGGGGGGGGTGGGTGCTCCGAGGAGCTCTGGTTCTTTATGCCTCAGTGCAGAAAGAATTCAGCGAGAGGCAAATTGATAGATAAGAAGTGATTTATTAGAATGGGAGACCTGTGAAGCTTACAAGCAAGTGGGCAAGAGGGTGCCATGCCACGAACTTACTGGGCTACAGTTTTATAATCAAAGGAAAAGTGGGTAGGGAGAGAAGACCACCTTCTTCCTCATTCTTGAGTAGATGGCAAGCTTCTATCATCAGCTCCTCCTCCATGTTGTGTGGGGGAGTTTTCTTGTCCCTACCTGGTCAAGCCAGGACTGTCGGTGGTGCAATGGAAATGAGCAAAAAAGGTGGTAACATATGGTAAAAATGGTAAATCATCTCACGTTTTAGTATAATGTTACCTTTTCTCTATATTTTTGTTTTTAGTGTGTGCAGAGGAGTGTGTCCTAGGAACCATTAACCTACTAAGCCCCTTGGGCAGGATGTGGGTCTCATGCCATCATTGTTTATTGTTTGGGGGCATGTCTCATGCTTCTATTGCATGGTTTTGTTGCTAAACAAGCCTCCATGGTTTTGTGGTTAAGCAAACCTGCTTTCTTGAATGATCATTAACTTATGGGGGTCTCCCATACTTTTTTTCTCTACTTTTCTCTACTTACAATCCCCTAGTGGGATTAACTGTTTAATCACCTACTTTGTCCCTTTATTCTGTCCCTATCAATCCTCTTCAATAAAATACATACCCACTAGAAACAGTGTCCTGTGTTTTCAAGACAGGACACTCTCTCTAGTGTTACATAAGAGTTAGGATACTGTGGGACACATTTAAGATGTAGAACTTTTATATAATTGAGAGGATCTCTGAAATCTTTCTGAGGTCTTAATACTGTGTCTTAGCGCTACATCTTTGATTTGATCTTGTCTTGCAGACAGAATCCTTAATCTGTTCTTTTTCTTGAAACAGTGTCTTAACTTGGAAAATCTTTTGCCAGCTGGAGATGCTGTAAATGTGAAACTTTTATTTTCCAACCCAGAAAGTCTTGAGTTAGCAATATATCTTCTAAATTCTACTTGAAAACTGAATTGTTCTTTCTTTAGCTCATCTCTCTTATAATACCATGTTATGTATGGCTAAAAGATTACAAATAACACTATCAACTGTTTGCTTGGATATCCCTTTAGCCAGATCCACAAGTTTATAGGTATATTTTCTATCTTCAAATTTATTTCAGGCAATAGTTAAGCTTATTGTTCCAATAGTAATTACTGTGAGTCCTCTTTTCTCCAGTCCTCAAAAACAATTTCTTTACTGTTTTTCCTGTTTTCACTGATTCTTCTCACTGCCCTTCTGGTCTCCAGCTGCCACCTTGTCTCAAAATTAATGCTGTGTGTTTTAGGTTTGTGTTACAGCACCACTCAATTTCTGTTCTAGTTATCTATTTCTCTGTAATTTCTGTATAACAAACTATTTCTGTATACCAAATTCATGGAATCTAGTGGCATGATGTCATGTTGAAGGTCAAAAGTTGATTCAGGAAAATAGAGAATTTGCCATAAAATTGGAGTCAAAAATTTTCAGTTTGCCTAAAGATGATAAAAGAAATTTTTATTTTTTGGCTGCGTTGGGTCTTCATTGCTGCACGTGAGCTTTCTCTACTTGCAGCGAGTGGGGGCTACTTTCGTTGCAGTGCACAGGCTTCTCACTCTGGTGGCTTCTCTTGTTGTGGTTGTGGAGCATGGGCTCTAGGCACCTGGGCTTCCGTAGTTGTGGCGTGTGGGCTCAGTAGTCATGGCACGCAGTCTCTAGAGTGCAGGCTCAGTAGTTGCAGCGCATGGGTTTCGTTGCTCCGTGGCATGTGGGATCTTCCTGGACCAGGGCTCGAACCCATGTCCCCTGCATTGGCAGGAGGATTCTTAACCACTGCATCACCAGGGAAGTCTGATAAAAGGAATTTTAATTAAAAGAAACTTGAATGGAATCATAGATGACAGAAATTCTGGTCAATGAAGGATCTGAGTTTAGCAGGAATCTTCCTGGTAACTGGAAGATCTGATAACTTCCTACAGTTATCAGACAAGCTGTAACTAACAACACTGTACTGCTGCAGTTAAGAAATTTCCATAGGCCCTCTGTACTCTGGAGACTTAAATATTAACAATGAAATTTCTTTTCCTCTCCCCTAAAAATGTAAGCCTTTATGATTTCTATATTTGTCATTTTATATTGAAATAGAAAACAATTTAGTATAAAAATAGAGATAAGCACTTTCATAATTTCACAAGTGAAACTTATTATTGATATTTTTGCACATTTCCTTCACGTATGTGCAACTGAAATGTATCTGATTATGCTACATCTCGTGTATTTTTTTAATGTAATGTGACATCAATTTTGGAATTCATATGGCTATTTCATTGTTCATTTAACCTTTTACACTATTATTATATATTATACTATGAAACATAATATATGCTGTATCTTATGGTATATTATATATTATTATACATTATACTATTTTCATGTTTTTATGATACATATTTCCCTATAATCATCTCCATAAAAAAATACCCTCATCTTCATTTCTGATTTCAGTCCTTAGGAGAAATACCTAGATATAACTAAATAATATGAACAATTTTAAGTTTTTTTGTTATATAATTGATAATTACTGATCCAAAATCATTTTATTGAATTATCCTCCCACCAGTGTACAGCAGAGTGTATTTCTCTGCACTCTTGCTAACCCTGAATATTATCTGTTCTCATATTTTTTAATCTACTAGGAGAAAAAGTGTCATTTTTTATAGCATTTCTTATTTTACTGAGTTGGGCTTTTTCATATATTCATTAACCATTTTTATTTCCTTTTCAAGGGACTGTCGTTTTGTGTTTGCTCATTTTTTTCCATAGAGGTGTTTATCATAACAATTTTTATATTTGGATCACATAGTAAAGGTATTTACCCTTTAAATATCAATTTCATTTTGATTTTTATTACTTTTCTCTTATTAAAATTAACTCCCTTTCCCTTCGTGATATCCTCTGTTGCTTTAAATTTCATTTTGAAAAGTGTGATGATGTCTTCATTATCCTTAGGGCTAATTTTGCTAAAAGAAAAAGGCAGATGCCCTGAAATAGAGTCTAAGGAAAAAGTATCCCTTTCCACATTTGCTATTTGTAAAGAGTTTCAGTTTATTGATGGGACATTTTATTGTGTAATTTAAAACTACCCCCCCCCTCAAAAAAAAGCATGTGGACATCCTCTGAAACACTGAGCACAGTAGCAACCAATAAAATTTAAATAGCACTGGTAATGAGTTTTTTTTCCTCTGCTAGTCTTCTATTTCATAAGAGCAAAGAAGAAAAATTTTTAAATTTAAAGCAGTGAATTAGGACAAGAACTCGTTAATACCCTTTGTGGGCCTCTGTCATTTCAAGGAATATAATATGTTGAAGTAAAATTAAATAGCTGCTTTCAATTCCAAGCAAAGGAAATCTGAAGCAAGAATCCATAGAAATCGTCTGTACTGTATAATTCTCTATAGCATCGAGAGTCCCAAAGAAAAGGCCAGATTAATTCTGGTGGAATAATTCATACATAAATACATACAAATGGCTCCCATGAAAGAATTAGCTTATGTCATAAATGGAATTGCCAAATGCATCTTCATTTGGGCTAAAGACACTGGCAAGCAGAACATGATTTGAGATATCCAGTGGTTATTAGTTAATGACCAAAAATGTTAATGAGTTGCACTGCTTTAAACTGTCTAAAATAACCTGAGGAGTGTGTAGGTTCCTACCTGGTGAAGGCATAGCAATTTGTTTGGAGATATTGCCACAAGACATGTTGCCATAACTCTCAATTTTTTTTTCCCCTCCCTCCCTTCCTTCTTTCCTTCCTTTCTTCCTTCCTTCTTTCCTTTTTTTTTCCCTCTCCTTCCTTCCTTCCCTCCCTCCCTTGCTTTGTTTCTCTCTATTTAACCAAGTTATTTTTGAAAGAAAAAAGAATAATTTATAGAGCTTGGAACCACTGGCTTGGTCGATGAAACTCATCCCAAAACTAGAAATAAATTCAAAATAGCTAAAAATCCGTTACTCAGATTTCATAAAAACAGAGAAGAGGACAGCATACCAAAATCGCAGTTATATTTATAAGAATCATGTTTCTTTTTTTCTTACCACTTCCATTACTATCCACAGATTCTACTAGATACCTTCCTCTACAAATCCTACAGAACTCACATTAACTTTATAAAATTTTTGTTCAAACTGATATGACTAGGAAATAGCAGAGTCAGGATGTGGACCCATGCTCTTAACCAAACCCCTTCTCTTAACCATCGTACTGAACTGTCTTTTAGGTGCACAGCTCAGAGGGCCACAATTTATCTGACAAATGAAAACAGGTTTTGTTAAGTTATTGGCAAATCCAAAATCCATCATGGCATTTGCAGTTTGAAGATCATTTAGATTTTAAACTGTGCTCTGCCATCCCTATATCAAGGATTATGTTTTTAGCTCTGTATTTAGTGAGGAAATGACCTTATTTCTCAAGAATTAAGAACACAAAACCTTTAGCGATGGATATTTTTGCAGAAGAACAATATCATAGGGAATCCTTAAGTTCCAGAAATAGTGAATTAGAATGGTATTTAAAAAAAAATTTATTATGGCAATCAGCATTTTAATAATGGTAATTCATATGTATGCGTATGTACATATGCATATATAGCATAATTTACATCTAATATATGTTAAATTATATATTATACATAATTATATACAATATATATAATTATGTATAATATATTATATATATATTAATTAAGAACAAAAGTATCTCTTTCCACATTTATTTGCAAAGAGCTTCCAATAACTGATGGGAGAGTTTGTTTCTATGTAACCGAAAAAACACCCATATTATATACCAAAAATATGTATGTATGTATGTATATTATTGTACCTATTGAAGAGTTTTTCCATGAAAAACTACAATAGCTGATCCAAAATTAAATGAGTGGGAAAAATTGGGATTGGTTTCCTGTTTTGTTACCGAAAAATCAAGAGATTAAAATAACGTGGTTAAAGCTAATTTCAGGAAGCAGGGCTGTGATGGTTAGAAAGAAAAGCCAGTGTTCGTGAATCTTCATTCCTTGGGTTTTAAAAATAATGAACTATTAGACTGTCAATAGACCCCTACTCATTCTTCCAAAATAATGAAGAATTGAATACTACTTTTAGTTTGCATATTAAGGTTTTAGATGGGTGATTTCAGATTGTTGCTGAGCACTAAACTTTTGTTCCTCAATTTGGGCCGCACTTTTTTGTTTGTTTTTTTCTACAGTTATTTTTTTTAAGTATTAATATGTGCTTGTCAATGAGTATTGCTTTGTGAATTGACACACATCCTTCTCTCCATGGAGGGAGGGCACAGCATACAGAGGCAGTAATGAGACAGCTTCAGACAAATCAACACCTGCATTGACTTCCTTGATTTTGCTTTTCCTTGAGCCAGTATACTAAAAGGAAAGGATCCCCATGTCATCCTGGGCAAGTCTTGAGGGCCACAAGGTGCCTGGAGCACCAGAAAAGAAAGCTAAGATCTATTTTGTAAAAACATTCTGTTACGGCGATTCGGGAAATGTATAGACTCTTCAGAGGGTCTGTAAAAGCAAATAGTCACAAACTCAATTTGTGTGACAAAAAAAAAAAAAGACTCTACATTTTTGGAATTTACTATGTACTGATAATCAGCCATGATTTGAATTTTAAGTGTTCAAGGAGCTCAGGTCCCCATGGAGACTATAACCAACAGCAATAAATGAGGAGTAGGTTCTAGGCCCTATTTCCAGGTCATATGCTTCTTTCACTCTAGTAACGTTACCTCCCTAAAAATTTGTGTACTCTTTTCAGTCATGTCTAGGAAATTATTAATCTATGTTTAAGCAGTTGTTTTGAGTCTTTTATTCACTTTTTGCAGGAAAAAAACTACCCAAAAGAAAATGTATTGCAGCTAAAGCATTAAAAATGCACACTTTCTGTTCAGGACAGAAAATCAATGTAGATTAGAGATGAAAAGACTTGAGATAGTAGTAAATTAACATTGCTTCTAATGACTTAGAGTAATCGTGAAACTAACTCTTTTCCCATAAGCCTGGAAGGGAAAAAAAAAAACAACATCATTACAAGTTTTATGGATTTAACTTGTAGTCCTAAAATAAATGTAATAATGCAACGTGGTGAATGCAATTTATTCTCAAAAGGATGTGTTCCCTTAGGGAATTGTGGGCCATTTTTTCTACAAGAAGATAACTTTGTGCTCACATTCTGATGTTAGACTGTGACTAAAGATTTATAGAATGTGACAAATATAAGTAGTTACATTTTAACAATCTAAGTTCCTATTTGTAAGTCATCTAATAATTTTTGGAAAAAA
Source organism: Monodon monoceros (assembly GCF_005190385.1). Lineage (NCBI taxonomy): Eukaryota > Metazoa > Chordata > Mammalia > Artiodactyla > Monodontidae > Monodon > Monodon monoceros. Next base: position 51,593,756 of record NW_021703771.1, read on the forward strand.
ATTTTGAGAGGAGACGTGAGATTATATATACACACACACACACACATATGTGTATTATTTCTTTCCTAAAATAAAAAAAATCATATTAATTTATGCAGAATTTTAAAAATCAAAATGTAAAATTAGACTTAAAATAAAAGTCTCACCCTTCTCCAGCTGTTCCTAGTCTCTTTATAGTTCTTCTGTGGTCTATATATAGACATCTCAGAGGGTCTGTAAAAGCAAAATCATTTTACTCGAGTTTATTTTTGGATCACACTTTGTTTTGACAGCCCCTACCCCCCAGATCCCCCTCCCCCTATCCACTAGAGTTTGCCTTTCTTTTATTCTTGAACGTAAGAAAAAGGCTTTTTTAAGAAGTGTATCCTAAGTATATTTCCAATTCTTATTCTATTTGTATTTTGGAAACCCACTGCTTTCCTGTTTGAATTTAGACCATTTTCTTTAGATTTGACCATGATTTTAAATGTGGCTTTTTGTTTTTAGGCTAGGCCCTTCTTCCCTGGAGACTTCCCTCTCAGTACCCTATCCTCTCCAGTCTAAATTGGTGACTCTCCAGGCCTATTACAATCCATCTTCCCTGCTCTGCACCCCCCTGAGTTAGATTCAAGCTTTCTTAGATCCTACGTATTTTCTTTATGATACTCTTCACCCAGATTCCTGAAAAAACATGTTCACGAGGTAAGCTTTCTGAGTTTATTCTATCTTTACACTTGAGTAATAGGTTTACTAGAGGACGAATTCAGGGGTGAGAATTAATTTTCCTTCAAGCACTGAAGTAATTGTTCAGTTGTATTCTAGGAAGCAGTGTTACTCATGGGAAGTCTGATATTGATCTGTTCCTCATTCGTAGATAACTTTTTAAAAATTCTTGAAATATTCATTTCATGCGTGTTGTCTTACCATTTCCAAATGAGGTGTTTAAGTGTGGACCTAACTGAAAATTTTGTAGGCCCTTTTGATTTGAAAGCACAAATACCTTCAGCTCTGGACTTTGTATGTATCTATCATTTTGATGATTTTCTATGCTTTTGAACATTTGACTTTGTTATCCCCAGATAATTTCATTTAATAGTTATTATGTATTATAACTGTTTATTTACTTATTAAAAAAATCTCATTTTCTCTCTAGGGGATTAAATGGTTTTCTGTCTAAAGGTGGTGGAGGAACTATCTCTGTTTTCCAGCCCACTTTTACACTCCCCTTTGTTTACATGTTCCTTCCTCCAGTCTCAGATTATAAAGAATTCTGCCTAGTAGTTTAGCTTCCTTTGTGTCTACTGCCCCTCCATACACATCCTGGACTGCCAGTTGCTCCACTCTGCTTATTAGTCAGCACTTAAATGTCTGGTCTTCCTCTTCCAGCAATTGACAGAAATAGCTCTGCTGCTGATGTTTTATTGCTAATAATTTTAGCAATACTGTACAGGCTGCATGCTCAGTTTGCCGTTTTGAATCAAAAGTGGAACGATAACTATTAAAGTGCATTAAACATATGTTACTTTGGAATCATTTCCTATTTTCAGTGAGATCTGAGCAGGCGGCTTTGTTATGCAAAGGTGTGGAAAGCCAATGACTGTTAGAATCTCTTCACCCTTTAAAAAGCCATTAATTGATTGTCCATTGTATAGTAAGCACTATGCTATGCAAAAGGCATACCATATAAACAAAGGCTCCAAATGTTTACATTTTAATAGAGGGGGAAAGAAACACGTAACCATGTAAACACAATGCTTTTCATAAATACTATGAGAGAAATATGTAAAGGATATCACAAGATCCCCAGAACAGGTTGGGTAAGTCAACCTGGAGGCTGGAAATGTTCAGGAGATGCTTCATAGACGAAATGACACATGAACTAAGACTTAAAGTATGAGTAGTATATCATGGAAAAGACAGGAAGAGGGGAGAATTTCAGGCAAAGGTAACAAAGGTGAAGACATGGAGGTGTTTAAATATATAATTGTATTTTTATTGATTTATATCAGGTACACATGGCTGCTACACAGAGGCTGTACTGATTAAAAGTAAGGCTAAATATGTAGATAGGGACCAGGTTGTGAAGAAAATACTTGACCGTGCTAAATTGTTTATATAAGACATCCTGTAGACAATTAAAGGGTTTTATATAGGTAGTGGTCCTAAATGGCTAGCAACATGGTGGGGAAGGAGAAATGAAATGACAGATATGTTTGTAGATGTTTTCAAGAAGAGACTGGGAAATGGTGGAGTCATTTGACAAGGCAATGATTAAAGCAAGATGAATAATTTGGGGGAAAATTTTAAGAATTCAGTTCTAAACTTTCATTGTCTTATTAGTTACATGGGTGTGACCAGATAAACTGTTCCCTAATAACTTGATACCACTTTTAGATAAAAATAGTAAATATTATCTAATATGTAGATGACATGATTTTATCATCCTAAACTAAGAGTGCCTTTACTGAGTGCCTTTATTAGACACCTGGTATGTTTAGAATTAGTACCAAAAATGTAGTAACGGTTCTATTTTTCTAAAATTACAGTCAGCATTCAGGGGAGAAACCTCCAAATATTTCACAAGCCTATATATAGTTACCTTATGCATAGAGTAATGTCATATAATTACTTATGTGTACATTTTATAACCAGTTTATTTTGCAAGGTTTACCAGCCAGTGCCTTGGCATTCTCTGGTGTTTTTTTGTTTGTTTATTTTTTGGTTTTTCTTTTTAATGACTGAAGAAGCAGTTTGAGTACATATACCCAAAACAGTTGTCTAGTTTACAACGAAATGCAGCAAATTTTTATGGTGTAGATTTTGTAGGACATAAATTGTCCTTTTGTCTGTTAAGTGTAAACCTGACATTTTCTGTAGCGGAGAACCATGATTCTGCTGTTGAAATTCATTAGCCTACCTGTGTGCCTAGGTGTGTGGTTTAGTCAAGTACAAGTCTTGTCTACTTCTCAGCTTCCTGGTATCATTCTAACCACCAGCGGACTGTCCATTAAAGTCCATGGGCCTCCAGTTAGCCAGTGTTATAGATTATCTGCATGCCTAGTGCTTTTCAGGAAAACCTCAAAATCACTGCCATTCACAGGATATTTTTTACTCCTGAATTGTATTTTAGCAATATGTCAATTAACCTACATTAAGTGATTTTATGAGAAACAGACTTATGACCTTGATTCATTGTAAAGATTTTGTTGAAAGCATTGCTTTCAACAGACTCACAAGAAAAATCTCTCTTGTCTCTGTAGAGAAGGAAAACTTTTCCCTTCTTCTCTTCTAGGTTCTTTGGATGGTTTAATAATTAAATTATGGATTAACAGGAGAAAGATAAATTTAATTTTCTACCTGTAGGAATCCATTAAAAATATGAGACTCAAAGAAGTGACCAAAGTAGGCAGTTCTTATGCCTTTTAGAGAAAGAAACAATGCATTTTTGAAGAATTGATAAGACAAAGAAGTTTTGCGTTGGGGTAGTAAATTAGTGAGGAAGTAACAAGGTTTGTTTATACAGCCTTCTTGGCCGTAAATTCCCTATCTCTGGTGATAAGAATGTCTCTCTTTGTCCTGGTATAGGGGGTACCCTTTACATGGGAGATTTCTTTCAACTAATTCAAAATAATCAATATGCCAAAGTGGCGTATTTTGGGGTGTCATATTCTGCTCTCCTTCATCCCAATCCTGGGAATAGTAATGCTTTCCTTATGCATTAGGTTGTTTAATCTTGAGTGCCTGATGAACTTAAATATTGGATGCACATAATTTTAAGACTAAATGTGTGAACTGACAAAGTTTTCCAAAACAAACACACAAGAAAGCTTTCTAGATTTATTTTCTGACAAAACTAATAAAAGTAATTCTTTGTTCTTTCACTATACAAATATTGACTAGCACTTACTCTGTGCCAGACACTCTTTTAGACACTGTGGATTCAACACTGAAAAGACCAAATCCAAGCTCTTGTGGGGAAGACAGGCAGTATATAGGCAGTAAGTAATAGGTCACAGAAAGATGTTACAATATGAAAGTTCTCTCTCTCTCTCTCTCTATTAAAGATACATATATCTTTAATAGAACAAGAAATTTATTACTCCCATTCAGTAGTTCCTGGGGGCTTTGATGTTAAATCATACACAACCAGGAATCAGGAATCATCTTAATTTCAGTGACCACCTCTACAGGGATCTCATTGCCAGGTGTTACAGGTATAACAGTCAAGAAATCACTAGCAATAAAGGTTCAAATAACCACAGATCTCTGGCATGAAGGCTGCTTCTGAAATGGTCCCAATCAAAATGTAATACTGTCAAATGCATATGTATTTATACTTTACATATTTAGTAATATTTAGTAAATTCTCTACCAAGCTGACAATTATTCTACCTTTACACTTGAATAATAGCAACTGATGGAATGTAATGCCAGTTACTAACCTTGAGAAGACTAAAGACAAGGGTATTTGGGTACAGAAAAACAATTAAGAATGTATAAAAATGAAACCAAAACATATTCAAAATGCTGATAACCAGAGATAATTGCACTGTTATCATTTTTTAAAATCTATTTTCCAATTTTTCAATGTCCACACATTTTTTTAAAATCTAGTATATTGTTATACATTTTTTTCTTTTACTTACCATCAACATTTTCTATTTAATTATATAAGGCTGCATCGTTCTTTGAATATGTTGAATCAGCTTACAATGTGTAGAATGTCCAAATCTTTGCACATTTTTTGAGATATTTATCTTGTCCTTTTTAGTTTGTATTTATAGACATTAAGTTGTTTTGATATTATAGAAATTAACCCATCATTTTTCAATGTGTATTGAAAATTTCCTCAAATCTCTCATATACTATGTGTTTTTATATTGGTCTCTTTGGCCAAAATACTTTTTTAAAATTCTTATCTAGTAAAATATTTATAGATTCTGAGTCTCCTGTCTTGGTAATAAAGATATACCCACTCTCAGCTACACATTTAATCTCCTATATTTTCTTCTAAGATATTTATTGTTACTTTTTATAGTAAACTCTTAATTCATCTAGAACATGTTTTAATATCAAATGGGGCACCAACACTATTTTCTTCCAATGGGTAACAATTTGTGCCACCATTTATTTCCCCAAATAATTGAAATATCTTATTTGTTTACATTAAATTATCATATATGCTGGATTTTTTTCTCAGCTCTCTATTCTAGTCCACTGTTTCATTTGTGTACTCTGTCACTACCCAATTAGTGACTACAATGGGTTTATAATGTGTTCTAACAGATGGTAAAACAAGTCTGCCATCTGTTCATATTTTCTTTTGCTATCCTCCAATATCTATTCTTTTTTTTTCTTTTTTTTTTTTTTTTTTTGCGGTTCGCGGGCCTCTCACTGTTGTGGCCTCTCCCGCTGCAGAGCACAGGCTCCGGACGCGCAGGCTCAGCCGCTATGGTTCACGGGCCCAGCCGCTCCTCGGCATGTGGGATCTTCCCGGACCGGGGCACGAACCCGTGTCCCCTGCAACGGCAGGCGGACTCTCAACCACTGCGCCACCAGGGAAGCCCCCAATATCTATTCTTTAATGTTAATTTTAAAATTATTATATTCAATTCAAAAAATTAAGCCTATTAGAACTATAATTGAAATTACTTTTTTAAAAAATTAATTTTATGAAAGAGATACTTTATGAGTTTTAGGTTCCCCATCCAACAAGTTGGCATGCCATTTCATTTATCTTGTATTATTTTGATTTTCAGTAAGACTTTGTAGGCTTTTTTCATGTAGATTTTATACTTTTCTTGTTAAGTTTATTTCTATATACTCTTATAGGTTTTATAACAATTGTGAATGGAATATTTTCCCCTTTCTAAGTGCTTATTATTAAAATGGAGAAAATATGTTGCTTTGGCATATTTATCATTTTCAAATTATTAATAAAGGTTTTCTAGCATCTCTTGAGTTTTTTGGGTGATATCTTTAAAAAAATAAACTTTTTTCATTTATGTCTAATGTTAATAGTATTTATTTTATATCCTTATTGTATTCATAAGACTCTCTAAGACAGTTAAATATAAATGGCAACTGCAGGAATCTCAGTTAAGTTGCTGAATTTAAATGTAAAGATTTTAGTATTTTGCTATTTATTGTGTAATTGCTATTGGTATTTATTAAATAGTCTTTACCATATTTAGTTTCCTTCAATTATCAAGAATGGTAATGTATTTTATTAAATGTTTTTGAACCTATATTACTATGGTAATATTACTTCTTCTTAAAATTTTGGATACATTCAACTGGGTTGATAAATGTTCTAATATTAACCCAACCTTCCTTTACTAGGCTATACCATATGTGTTTGTAATACATTATTCTTTGCTTCAATTATTAAATTCTAATTCTAATATTTTTATTTCCACTTGTTACATCTTTATTCAAAAATGAGATTGATTCATAGCTTTTCACTTATAATATTTTGCAAGTTATGCAAGCTTCAAAAAATAAATCGGGGAGATTCCCTTCTGTGATCTGTAATAGTTCAAGTAGGATTGGAGCTATCTATGTTTCCTAGAACTCATCTATGAAATCATCTAGTTCTAGTACTTTCATGGATGGTAGCTGTTTAATCATCTTTCCAATCTATTCTACAGTAATTGGTCTTTTCAAGTTTTCCACTTCTTGCATGATTTTGGTAATATAAATTTTGACAGAGCATCTATTTTCTAGAGCCTTTGTTTTACGTTATTGTCTTGGAGTTCCAGTAATATTGATTTATTTCTTTTTAAAATCTCTTCTTTATTCCTGGGTTCGTCTCTTTTCTTATTCCCTTTTCTTTCTCACTCCATGCATTATTACCTCTGAATCAAGAAAACAGCTAAGATCAGTGGCATCTCACTCCCGCTTTTGCCCTCCTCCTTTATTCCACAGTAATAAGAGGAGGCACGGTCTTGACGTAACATGGGTACCACCTCCAGGGTATTTGCTAAATTTTATGGTAATAATTGTGGCAAATCGAAAAGGTAGCTTTATGACTTTCTTGCTTTGGGTTTTCTTATGTTAGTTGGTGTGTCAAGTAACGATTGCAAACAATCCTTTAAAAAGGAAAAAAAAATGGTGTGACTGAACAAAGGATTTCAACTTCAATTTATTTAATTCTGAAATTCATTAATAATTGTCCTTTTATCATGTCAACCAAATTGAAACTAACTGAAGAAGTCGTCTCTAAGAGTAGTAATTATTACAAAACCGCTTTTATGTAATATTCTCTATACCGTTTATTTCAAAATAAAACTTTATTTGCAACAGTATCACAAAATGGTCTGAAGTTGACCCTTCAGCTACCTTGTGAACAGTTTTAGCTGCAGGATGCTTTTTGATCGCTCAGCTGTCTCCTTAATGGAATAGTTGCCATTTTCCTGGTCATCTCTGGTGCTGTATTTGTAGACATCTTGTCAGTGGCTTTTGGAAGCATTGACTCATCTGGGAACTCCATGCACAAGAGCATGTTATCTAAACTCCACCGTTAAACCTCTGTCTGCCTAGACCTATCATTTTCTGAAATGCATTGGAGTCAATTCGTTTTTTTTTTTTTGCGGTACGCGAGCCTCTCACTGTTGTGGCCTCTCCCATTGCGGAGCACAGGCTCCGGACGCGCAGGCTCAGCGGCCGTGGCTCACGGGCCCAGCCGCTCCACGGCATGTGGGATCCTCCCGGACCGGGGCACGAACCCGTGTCCCCTGCATCGGCAGGCGGACTCTCAACCACTGCGCCACCAGGGAAGCCCCTGAGGAATAATTTTTAAAAAGCACACCTTTTAAGCTCTTTTGTAGAGGTATGTAGGAATATAAGGATGCTATCCATCAAATATATTCGAGAATTTGGGAAATAATTATATTGATACTAAATTGGATACAAATTCACATATTTACATCTGTATATTTCTGATATCTGGACAAAACCATAGTAAATAAAGAAGAAAGATATGGAGATTGTTCTCAGAGGAATCAGGATAGATGACTGAGCTCTTATACATGTTACATGTAATACATTTTTCTTCTTTCATCAATGGCTATGCATCTTTTCTCAAAAACTGTCTGTCTTTATGGGCCAGCAGCTTTTTAAATTATTATTATTTTTAATTTATTTATTTTTGGCTGCGTTGGGTCCTTGTTGCTGCGCGTGGGCTTTCTCTAGTTGTGGCGAGCGGGTGCTACTCTTCGTTGCAGTGCACAGGCTTCTCATTGCAGTGGCTTCTCTTGTTGCAGAGCACAGGCTCTAGGCGCACCAGCCTCAGTAGTTGTGGTGCATGGGCTTAGTAGTTGTGGCTCACAGGCTCTAGAGCACAGGCTCAGTAGTTGTGGCACATGGGCTTAGTTGCTCCATGGCATGTGGGATCTTCCTGGACCAGGGATGGAACCCGTGTGCCCTGCATTGGCAGGCGGATTCTTAACCACTGGGCCACCAGGGAAGCCCACCTTTTTTTTTTTTTGCCCAGCTTTTTTAAATAAGTGAAATTAGGATTGCTGGGTTCTGAATTATTTTGGAAGTAGAAAAATTATAAATTATTTCATTTCACTCATGTTAGTTAATAATCTTTCAGTTTTTAAAAAGTTTTGAAGAAAACCATTTTTACTAGATTATTTTTCACAGTGCAAAGTTTTATTTATGTGATATTGGTAACGATTTAATTATTAAGCATATGAAAGCATTCAAGCCCCCCTGCTGCTTTTATTTTGTCTTTTTAATAATCAACAGTCATGGAAACCCTGACCTTTCTGTTATTATACTTAGATTTTCATCTAGATAGCCTCTTTTTTATATATCGCTGTTGTGATGTATAGCGAATATGAACTTTTATTTTTATTCAATCTCATATACCAGGAAATGGAAGTCAAGTCAAAATACACACTTTTGGGAAGAGATAGTCTGCCAAGTTATCACCATAAAAACAATAAAGCTTTAGTTCTTCCTATTTTTTGCTCCCCCTTTTTTCTCTAAAGATACTCTAAAGGCTTTTCATTAATCATCATCATTTAGTGGGTCCATTATAACCACGATACCAAAGTAAGTTCAGAGCAGGTATTCCCTAGCCAACGATGTTCCTCTTGTTTCAGAGTTACTTGTATTGCTTTCTCTTTTGGCCTCGAAGATATATGTCTGTATCTTTCTCAATTTCTTGGTAAAGCAAGAATATGTTAAGTTTTTTGTGTGGAAGTTGACTGCAAATAAGTGAAAGAACACAATTTTTTTAATTAAGGAAAAATTTAAGCTCCTTTCTAAGTAAGATGATTTAGTAGTAAACCTTTTCTTTCCTGTCTTTGTAAGTTCATTTTATTCAGAGATTTTTTTTTTTGTCCTTTTAATTCCTTCCAATTCCAGCATTGTTTTTGGTATTTATCTATGTATGTATTTATAAATTGATGTACTTATATCCTTACTCTGTTCCAAAATTAATTGAGGACTTTCACAGAATAAACCAATCTTTTCAATTAACTTGTCCTCTGAATTCTTCTAAGACTGTGAGTATGTGTAGACCATGAAAGACTGAGCTTTTTTTTTTTAAGTGGCGCGCTCTCAGGCATCCTGCTAACAAATGATGAATCGTATGTTAAGTGTTTTTCTAACAAAGATTTTCCTAACTTTTAAAGTTGCTGGACAGAATGATCATCCCTCAGATGAAGGACTTAAGACTCCTTAAAGCAATGATTCTCAAAGGACTTAAGACTCCTTAAAGCAGTGATTCTCAAAGCATCCCCTGGCAACTGTTAGCAGTGAAAATTATCTCTAAGCCCCCTCCTGCTTAATTAGTCATTGTGAATGGGGGGGAGGGGGACAGCCTTCAGCTTTGAAACAAGTCCTCCAGGTAAATCTGAAATGTAAAGATTTACGACATCTTCTTTTGGGGTGTGTGAGGGGCTTACAAGAGGTTTTTTGTTTGTTTGCTTTGTTTTTCTGCAATGTATTTCAGGAAAATAGATTTTTTGAAAAATCTGTAAATTGATCAGTCATTTGGTTATTTTTATTTGCATTTATACTCGTTTAGGCATATTAGCTAAAAGCAAGGCTCTTGTGGGCTTTTTAAATTTTTTGAAGTTTAGTTAATATATTATGTAAACTACAGGTGTACAATATAGTGATTCACAGTCTTACAGGTTATACTCCATTTATAGTTATTATAAAATATTGGCTATATTCCCCATATTATACAATATATCCTTGCAGCTTATTTTAAAATATACCTAATAGTTTGTACCTCTTAATCCCCTACCCCTATATTGCCCCTCCTCCCTTCACTGTCCCTGCTGGTAACCACTAGCTTATTCTCTGTGAGTCTGCTTCTTTTTTGTTATATTCACTAATTTGTTGTATTTTTTTTGGTTCCATGTATAAGTGATATCATACAGTTTTTCTTGTGTTTTTTGTTTTTGTTTTGTTTTTTTTAATTCTGGTATTTTTCTCTGTTTTCCTAAGGAGGGAAAGGGGGAGACCGTCTCACTGCTGTCCTGTAGGAACATCCTTAAAGGTCATAACCTTAGGTTATACCTAAAAACAACTAACTGGGATTTTATTTGATTTTGTTATTTAAAAATTTAGTGTCATCAGAGAAAGATGTTCAGTCCTGGAAGTTCAAATTATGCAAAAATGAAGACAGCTCTTGGTAATTTTAAAGGACCAAAGGGAAAAGCCTTCAGATGAAGCATTCGGTACCACCCTATTAGGGCTCAAAGTCTTTTCACTCTCAGCCCAATAGGCTTAGGGCTGCCAGGGCACTGTTGATAAGCTTTGGCTCCAGCATTTAGGATTTCAGCTACAATGTAGCAGACTTCGGTTGATCATGGTTACCCTGACTTCCATAATTTGCTTTCTACCTTTTTTTTTTTTTTTTTTTCAAGAGCAACACACTGCCATCTGCGACAAATTCTTTCACTAACTCCACAGTGAGAAAACATATTTTCGGTTTTAGGGAGAAAGGATATGTGAAATTGAAGTATTGTGACTATTAATATTCCCATGGCAATAAGCTGCTGTTTGTTTCATTATTTAAATTGATTCCTGTTGATATTCTAACTTACTCTTTTGTCTCTAGGATTTGTAATTTAAATCATAAACTGAGTGTTCTGAAAAACAGACAGATTACTGTCATATTGAAAGGCAAGTCTCCATGACTTTCCACTTTACATTTGGCATAGGGACAAAAATTTGTGACTGGCATTCTAGATGATTACTTTACTGAGATATGAACAGATCAGAAAAAAATAATTCATGTCAAAGTTTACATAAAAATATTCAATGCATTTTGATATGTCCCAAAACTTGATCCAGGTTGTAGGGCTATAACTAAACAGGATGGTGAATATCTGTCCTAATTCTGTCTAGTGATCTCCTAAAATGTTGGTTGAAAAGAATCTGAGGCACACCTCTAGTGATAGTATTTTCAGCTTGGTTTACCAAAAAAATCACTGTTACTTATTAACTTGCCCTCAAAGCAAATTATGCTGAACCAAGTCTTGTTGATATAACAATGCAGCTTGTAGGGTTAAATCATAATCCTTTAAATATGGAATGCTCATGGGACCTCTGCCACCTGCCAAAGAACAGAATTTTCATGATTTTACATTTACTTAGTTTAAGTTGGAACTTAGATGTCCCGAGATCTCATCAGCTTGCAACAAAATAAAATTACAGGTCGTTTAATATCCAAATTATAAAGACTCCAAGTTCACATCTTCCTAGATTAGTAAGGTGCAGTTCTCCCCTCCATCACCCCCTTGCATGTTATATTCCAGCATGCCCAATGCTTATCCATGTCCAAGAAATTAGTCCTGATTATTTTACCTTACTGACAAAATCAGTACTCAAATATACGACCACATGGCTAAAGGACCACATAATCTGTACCAAGAATACTGGATGCTTCATAAAATGTCACCACCTGCTGCAGTATAATGACTACACCTAGACAGTTCAGTTCATTTGCCCTTTTCCATCTGTGCTGCTGCCATAGCTACTAGGGGACAGATTTTATTATCCCCAATACATGCTGTCAGAGAATTACTCCAAGCCACCACAGCCACTAGTGTAGGTCTCTGCTGACTGGTTCAGGCTTTGATTGCAACCCATCCTCAAAGAGCCCCTTCCAGCTCTGTCATGCCCAGTCTGTGCTGGACAGGTCACTTGCCTGTCCCAAGTATTAAAACTGTTACCATTCACTCAGCTCCCTAAAGCTCCTCTAGAGTGCTTGAGTTGGGTAGGGTTAAAACGAGGTCAATTATATCTTATTCTTAGACCCAGCACTTCCTTCTGATTTCCTAAGCCCTAGTATTACACTTGGGTCACACGCCCACATTTCCCTTATTTTGAGGACCCCTGTTTTCCTTCATGTCATTTAGTATTACCTGGGGATACCCTTGTACATCAGATGGATTCAAACAATATTGATTCTCAAATGGAAAGGAAGTGGATGGGGACTTTGAATCTCCATCCTCTCAGGAATTATTTTAGTCTATGTCAGTACAGAGACTCTTGTAGATTCCTGGGGGAGGTATATTGAATACTTTACATGCTCGCCAACGACATGTAAGCACTTGCCTTTGTTCAACCAAACTAGGTCTTGTTACAGTTGCACTTTCTCCACGGACTTTAAGTGAACTTAAACTGAACTGCTTGCCTTATATAACTGAAAGACAGTGTTCACAGAACTAATGGAGGGTGTGCACCAATGATACAGAGTCCTCCCCTCCATCCTTTAGCTATTTTCATTCTTTGACAGTTTTGGTGCCTAGCCTCTCCTGCACAGTCTTTCACACAGTGAAGTGATCCAGCAGAGCATCTGAACACTAACCACATACCTACTGAATAGAGTTTTATTGGTCAGTAATTTTTAAAGCCGTGACTTTCTCCCCAGATGGGATAATATTGGACATTAGTCTGGAAATAGCTAGTTGCTCATAACTTAATATATTTTTTCTGTAAAAATCATAAAATTTGGTAAGAGTCAAGGTTTCTGGAATATGAGGATAAAGATCTGGCTCCATCATTTCTGAAATGCGGTTGCTTGTCCCAAGTCAGATAAATGCTTTAAGCCTTGGTTTCTTCTTCACATCAGTTATCAGTTGTTGCAAGTATGGAATGAAATATTAATATTAAATGTTGAGCATGTGCCTGGCACAAGTAGGCTCTCAAATGATTATTTATCATGTTAAAGAATTTCACTCCTTTGTGTATTTCAAAATCATCCTTGGCCATGCTTTACTGAGATTTAGGGAGCAGCAAAGATACATCATCTAGGAGTCAAAAAGGTTTTGAACTAAGAGATAATCAAAATTAAGTCCTCTTCAGAATAGGTTTCAGTACTCTTCTACTGGCACTTTTTAAAAAAATGTTCTCTATGTATCTCCTTGTCACGAATCTATAACAAAACTTTGAGTAGCAGTAGACCAGCTTTCCCACTCCTCTTTATCTCTTTCCATTTTTAATGTTTCCATTATGATTTCCAACTTCCAGGACTCAGCAGAAAAAGGGCCACTACTTTTTCAAACCTTGCTTGTTGTCATGAGTACCATTACCAGGAATGAAACATTTTCAATCTGACACTGAAAAGCAAGATAAATAACATGTATGGTTATAAACTGTGGCACTAAAGATGTTCCAAAATGTCCATTGCTCACTATTTCCATAATTTATTTATCTGTCAACAGCTCTATTTATTTAAGGATTATTTTTACTAGTTATTGTCTATACTCAGGCATAGATGATAAGGCTACACACATTCATCTGAGATGAACAGAACTATAAATAATATATAATTGTAAATGTAAAATGATAAAGATCCCAGAAAAGCAGCTTTTCCTTTTCTATGAACTCATCAGATAACACATGAAATGGTAATGCTTAGAAGTATCAAAGACTATGCATGCTACAGTGTACCTGCTATCAGTAGAGATGCAGTTGTTAAATTATTTTATTTTATTTTTTAATAGATCTTTATTGGAGTATAATTGCTTCACAATACTCTGTTAGTTTCTGTTGCACAACAAAGCGAATCAGCCATATGCATACACATGTCCCCATATTCCCTCCCTCTTGAACCTCCCTCCCATCCACCCTATCCCACCCCTCTAGGTCATTGCAAATCACCAAGCCAGTTTCCCCGTGCTATGCTGCTGCTTCCCACCAGCTAACTATTTTACATTCCGAAGTGTATATATGTCGAAGTTACTCTCACTTTGCCCCAGCTTCGCCCTCTCACCCCATGTCCTCAACTCCATTTTCTATGTCAACGTCTTTATTCCTGCCCTGCAACTAGGTTCATCAGTACCATTTTTTTTTTTTTAGACTTCATATAAATGCGTTAGCATACGATATTTGTTTTTCTCTTTCTGACTTACTTCACTCTGTATGACAGACTCTAGGTCCATCCACCTCACTACAAATAACTCAATTTCATTTCTTTTTATGGCTGAGTAATATTCCATTGTATATATGTGCCACATCTTCTTTATGTGTAAATAGTGGCTATTTACACATAAAGTAAATAGCCTTGTAAATAGTGCTGCAGTGAACATTGTGGTACATGTCTCTTTTTGAATAATGGTTTTCTCAGGGTATATGCCCAGTAGTGGGATTGCTGGGTCATATGGTAGTTCTATTTTTAGTTTTTTAAGGAATCGCCATACTGTTTTCCATAGTGGTTGTATCAATTTACGTTCTCACCAATAGTGCAAGAGGGTTCCCTTTTCACCACACCCTTTCCAGCATTTATTGTTTCTAGGTTTTTTGATGATGGCCATTCTGACTGGCATGAGGTGATACCTCATTGTAGTTTTGATTTGCATTTCTCTAATAATTAGTGATGTTGAGCATCTTTTCATGTGCCTCTAGGCCATCTGCATGTCTTCCTTGGTGAAATGTCTATTTAGGTCTTCTGACCATTCTTTAACTGGATTGTTTGGTGTTTTTTTTGATATTGAGCTCCATGAACTGCTTGTATATTTTGGAAGTTAATCCTTTGTCTGTTGTTTCATTTGCAAATATTTTCTCCCATTCTGAGGGTTGTCTTTTTGTCTTGTTTATGGTTTGGTTTGCTGTGCAAAAGCTTTTAAGTTTAATTAAGTCCCATTTGTTTATTTTTTGTTTTATTTCCATTACTCTAGGAGGTGGGTCAAAAAGATCTTGATGTGGTTTATGTCAGAGTGTTTTTCCTATGCTTTCCTCTATGAGTTTTATACTGTCTGGTCTTACATTTAGGCCTCTAATCCATTTTGAGTTTATTTTTGTGTATGATGTTAGGGAGTGTTCTAATTTCATTCCTTTACATGTAGCTGTCCAGTTTTCCCAGCACCACTTATTGAAGAAGCTGTCTTTTCTCCATTGTATGTTCTTGCTTCCTTTGTCATAAATTAGGTGCCCATATGTGTGTGGGTTTATCTCTGGGCATTCTATCTTGTACCATTGATCTATATTTCTCTTTTTGTGCCAGTACCATAGTGTCTTGATTACCATAGCTTTGTGGTATAGTTTGAAGTTGGGGAGCCTGATTCCTCCAACTCCTTTTTTCTTTTTCAAGATTGCTTTAGCTATTCAGGATCTTTTTTGTTTCCATACGAATTGTAAAATTTTTTTGTTCTAATTCTGTGAAGAATGCTCTTGGTAGTTTGATAGGGATTGCATTGAATCTGTAGATTGCTTTGGGTAGTATAGTCATTTTCACAATATTGATTCTCCCAATTCAAGAACATGGTATATTCCTCCATCTCTTTATGTCATCTCTGATTTCTTTCATCAGTGTTTTAGCGTTTTCTGAGAAGTCTTTTTCCTCCTTAGGTAGGTTTATTCCTAGGTATTTTATTCTTTTTGTTGAAATGGTAAATGGGAGTGTTTCCTTAATTTCTCTTTCTGATATTTCGTTGCTGGTGTATAGGATTGCCAGAGATTTCTGTGCATTAATTTTGTATCCTGCAACCTTACCAAACTCTTTGATTAGTTCTAGTAGTTTTCTGGTGGCATCTTTAGGATTTTCTATGTATAGTATCATGTCATAAGCAAACAGTGACAGTTTTAGTTCTTTTCCAATTTGTATTCCTTTTATTTCTTTTTCTTCTCTGATTGCTGTGGCTTTGACTTCCAAACAATGTTGAAAAAGAGTGGTGAGAGTGGACATCCTTGTCTTGTTCCTGATCTTAGTGGAAATGCTTTCAGTTTTTCACCATTGAGTATGATGCTTGCTGTGGATTTGTCATATATGGCCTTTATTATGTTGAGGTAGGTTCCCTCTATGCCATTTTCTGGAGAGTTTTTATCATAAATGGGTGTTGAATTTTGGCAAAAGCTTTTTCTGCATCTATTGAAATGATCATATTGTTTTTATTCCTTAATTTGTTAATGTGGTGTATCGCATTGATTGATTTGCATATATTGAAGAATCCTTGCATCCCTGGGTTAAATCCCACTTGATCATGGTGTATGATCCTTTTAATATGCTGTTGGATTCTGTTTGGTACTATTTTGTTCAGGATTTTTGCATCTATGTTCATGAGTGATGTTGGTCTATAATTTTTTTTGTGGTATCTTTTTCTGATTTTGGTATCAGGGTGATGGTGGCTTCATAGAATGAATTTGGGAGTGTTTCTGCCTCTGCAATTTTTTGGAAGAGTTTGAGAAGGATAGGTGTTAGCCCTTCTCTAAATGTTTGATAGAATTCACCTGTGAAGCCATCGGGTCCTGGGCTTTTGTTTGTTGGAAGATTTTTAATCACAGTTTCAATTTCATTACTTGTGATAGGTCTGTTTATATTTTCTAATTCTTCCTGGTTCAGTCTTGGAAAGTTGTACCTTTCCAAGAACTTGTCCATTTCTTCATGGTTGTCCATTTTATTGGCATACAGTTGTTTGTAGTAGTCTCTTATAATCCTTCATATTTCTGCAGTGTCGGTTGTGATTTCTCCTTTTTCGTTTCTAATTTTATTGATTTGAGTCCTCTCCCTTTTTTTCTTGATGAGTCTGGCTAAGGGTTTATCAATTTTGTTTATCTTCTCAAAGAACCAGCTTTTGTTTTGTTGATATTTGCTATTGTTTTCTTGGTTTCTATTTCATTTATTACTGCTCTGATCTTTATGATTTCTCTCCTTCTTCTGACTTTGGGTTTTCTTTGTTCTTCTTTCTCTAGTTGTTTTAAGTGTAGGGTTAGATTGGTTATTTGAGATTTTTCTTATTTCTTGAGGTGAGATTGTATTGCTATAAACTTCCCTCTTAGAACTGCTTTTGCTGTGTCCCATAGGTTTTGGGTCATCGTGTTTTCACTGTCATTTGTTTCTATGTATTTTTTTATTTCTTCTTTGATTTCTTCAGTGATCTCTTGGTTATTTAATAGCACACTGTTTTGCCTCCATGTATTTGTGTTTTTTACAGTTTTGTTCCTGTAGTTGATTTCTGATCTCATAGCTTTATGGTCAGAAAAGATGCTTGATATGATTTCAATTTTCTTAAACTTACTGAGGCTTGATTTGTAACCCAAGATGTGATCTATCCTGGAGAATGTTCCATGTGCACTTGAGAAGAAGGTATATTCTGCCACTTTTGAGTGGAATGTTCTATAAATATCAATTGGAACTATGTGTCTTTTGTGTCATTTAAAGCTTGTGTTTCCATATTTATTTTCTGTTTGGATGATCTGTCCCTTGGTGTAAGTGGAGTGTTAAAGTTTCCTACTATCATTGTGTTACTGTCAATTTCTCCTTTCATGGTTGTTAGCTTTTGCCTTATGTATTGAGCTGCTCCTATGTTAGGTGCATAAACATTTATAATTGTTATATCTTCTTCTTGGATTGATCCTTTGATCATTATATAGCGTCCCTCCTTATCTCTTGTAACAGTCTTTATTTTAAAGTCTTTTTTATCTGATACGAGTATTGCTACTCCAACTTTATTTTGATTTCCATTATCATGGAATATCATTTTCTATCCCTTCACTCTCAGTCTGTATGTGTCCCTGGGTCAGAAGTGGGTCTCTTGTAGACAGCATATATGTGGGTCTTGTTTTTGTATCCATTCAGCCAGTCTGTGTCTTTTATTTGGGGTATTTAATCCATTTACATTCAAGATTATTATCGATATGTATGTTCCTATTACCATTTTCTTAATTGTTTAAGGTTTGTTTTTGTGGGTCTTTTTCTTCTCCTGTGTTTCCTGCTTAGAGAAGTTTCTTCAGCATTTGTTGTAAAGCTGGTTTGGTGATGCTGAATTCTCTTAGCTTTTTGCTTGTCTGAAAAGCTTTTGAATTCTCCATCAAATCTGAATGAGATCCTTGCTGGGTAAAGTAATCTTGGTTGTAGGTTTTGCTTTTTCATCATTTTAAGTATATCCTGCCACTGCCTTCTGGCTTGCAGAGTTTCTGCTGAAAACTCAGCTGATAACCTTATGGGGATTCCTTTGTATGTTATGTTTTGTTTTTCTCTTGCTGCTTTTAATATTTTTCTTTGAATTTAATTTTTATTAGTTTGACTAATATGTGTCTTGGTGTGTTTTTCCTAGGGTTTGTCCTGTATGGGACTCTCTGTGCTTCTTGGAATTGAATGACTATTTCCTTTCCCATGTTAGGGAAGTTTTCAACTATAATCTTTTCAAATATTTTCTCAGACCCTTTCTTTTTCTCTTCTTCTTCTGGGACCACTATCATTCAAACATTGGTACATTTAGTGTTGTCCCTGAGGTCTCTGAGATTGTCTTCAATTCTTTTCATTTTTTTTCTTTATTCTGCTCCTCGACAGTTATTTCTACCATTTTGTCTTCCAGTTCACTTATTCGTTCTTCTGCCTCAGTTATTCTGTTATTGGTTCCTCCTGGTGTATTTTTCATTTCAGTTATAGTGTTGTTCATCTCTGCTTGTTTGTTCTTTAGTTCTTCTAGATCTTTGTTAAAAATTTCTTGTATTTCCTAAATCCATGCCTCCATTCTATTTCTGAGATTCTGGATCATCTTTACTATCATTACTCTGAATTCTTTTTCAGGTAGATTGCCTGTTTCTTTTTCATTTATTTGGTCTTGCAGGTTTTTACCTTGCGGCTTCATCTGTGACACATTTTTTTTGCCGTCTCATTTTTTTTTTTTTTTAATGAATGGGGTTGTGTTCCTGTCTTACTGGTTGTTTGGCCTGAGGCTTCCACCACTGGGGTTTGTAGGCTATTGGGTAGGGCTGGGTCTTGGTGCTGAGATGAGGAACTCCGTGAGACCTCACTCCGATGAATATTCCCTGGAGTCTGAGGTTCTCTGTTAGTCCAGTGGTTTGGACTCTGATCTCCCACTGCAGGAGCTTCAGCAGGACCCTGGGCTCATGAACCAAGATCCTGCAAGCCACGTGAGGTGGAAAAAAAAAAATAACAAAGTAAAAAATAATATTACACTAGGAAACTAACAGATATGTTAGGAAGAATATAAAAATAAAAATATAGATGAATCAACAACTGGAAGGTACATCAGTACGACAGTAGTACAAAAGAGGAGGAGGGAAAAGAAAAAAAAATTAGAAAGGGGGGAAAAACGCCTTGGCTGTGGAGGGTGGGGCCTAAGCAGGGGCGAGGTTTGGGTGGTGGGTGGGGCCAATGCTCAGGACCCACAGGGCTGTGGGGGGTGGGGCTTAGGCTCAAGGAACAGAAGGGGCCCAGACGTGTCCTCCACCCCTGGTCTCAGAGAGCAGGGGACCTCACCTGGGAGCCCAGCAGGCTTCCTGGTCTCAAATGGGTGAGGCAGATGCCCTCCTCTCCTCTCCTGCTCCTCTGGTCTGGGAGGGCCCCTTCCGCCTGCCTCTCCTGATCTCCCTGGCCTCCCTTCTATACCCCCAAGGACCCATGCAGCTTGGAGGGGGCCTTGGAGGTCAGGGAACAGGCCTGGGAGCTCAGCAGGCTCCCCTGCCTAAGTGGGCAGGGCAGTCACCCTCTACTCCTCACCCATTCCCCCTGGAAGCCCTCTCCCACCTGCCTCTCCTGTTCTCCCCAGCCTCAGGGGCGCGGATCCTGTCTGGCCTCCACTTCTCCTCCCCCTTCAGTCCCCCTGTGTCCTACTGGTTCACTTTGGGGTTCCTTCCGTCTCCTTGGGCATCAGAGTTCCCCACCAGCGGCCAGCAGGTGCCCGAGTTGTAGGGAGTGCTAACTCCAAGTCTTCCCACACTGCCATCTTAACTCTGCCTCTCTAAACCATTTTAGAATAACACAGCAAACAGTTTCATGGAATGCTGTGGTAAGGGCCACGGGAATTTAGTGAAGTCCTCCAAGAGTAATGTGGTTTTCAAATGCCCAGGGCTAATGATGTATCAAGGGTCTCTCCAGAATAATTATATATGGTAGCTTATGGATGGGCCTTGTGATCAGTAACGGAATAATCTTCCCAGTTGCTGAATTCAGTGAATAAGCGTCTTAATCCACTTAAATCTTTTTTGATCTAATTGATTCTAAATCATGGGAGTCCCTTTCCTTCCCAGGCACAAAGAGGTGTTGGTACTCTGTTAAGCTTGGAAAATGCCTACAGATAGCCTGCTACCACCTGGAGAGTACAAATCGTCTTTGGGAAGGACTTTGATTTCATTAATAGTAACATAATAATAAGCACAAGAGAGCTCTGAAGACCCTAGAAGACATAAATGAGGAAATTAGGGGAACAAAATTGTAATGAATACAAAATTTCTAAAATTCCATTTGTGAATCACATAGATTTCTACGAACTGCCCATCACCTGTAATTTGAGTATTGAAACTGGTAAAACACAGATCTTTTAAACTGTTACTAGATTCTAGAGTATTCTTTTTCCATATCGGTATATTTTCCTACATTTTTTCCAAATCAGCTCTGTGCTCTGAAAATAAAAATGGCATTTTTAAAAGGCTGATATTACTAAATGAGGCACTTCCAGGGATCATTCAGAATGTACATTGTGTTTTGATATCAACAAAGACAAACAAATTTGTTTGAAATAGTCAGGAAAGCATTGTTTTTATGTCATAAAAAATGAGATCATCATAGATATCAATGTGCATATATTCAAAATTCCATGACCTTTCTTCAACTTTACCCACAAGTGTATATTACAACTGTTGATCTGAAATAGATTGTCAGGTATTTCTCCAGTAAAGATGAGTTTATTGGGGATCAGCAGAGAATTACAATTTGTGGTCCATAACCGTGGTGAGTCACTTGTAAGTTCCTCCACAGCAAGGGAAGGAGGATGCTTTTATAAAGAGGAAAAGGAAGTTGGGAGGGCTAGAGTAAAACAGAGTCCATGGCTTTTCATTGGCTGAGTCCTTACCAGGAAAGAAGAGGAGTCTTTATTCTTCCTTTCGGCTCTGCTATTGTCAAAGGATGTGGAGCTCCCCCTTCTGGTCTCCGGATTCTATTATATTTAGCTGAGGATTCTGTTTGTAAAATTTTTATACCACTTTTTTTCTAGTTCTTCCTCTCTTTTCTATTATCCCCTATTTTTCTATTCTGAATAAAGACTGAAGTTAATTCAGTTAAATTTAATTATGTGGTGAAAAGTTTCTTAAAGTTATTTACTAAAATCTATACAAACTGCATAATTTAAAAGTATAACTCACCAATTAAGAGTGTTGTACTTTGTTAAATGATTTGTTTCATTTTTATTTCATAGTATGTGTGATTTTCACATTATTTCACGTGAGAGGGAGAATTCAAAACCTGTTCTGATGTCGCTCTATGCATGACTGTGACATTTCTCAGATCATCCTTTAAGGGGACTAGCGGAGAGACCTAGCCTTGCCTGGATGCTCACCTGGCAGAAATGTAGGATAAAGGATTCACTTACTGGCAGGATGGTTGGAAGAAATGATATTTAGTATTTCTTCCAACCGCAGATCCTCTGGTTCCTAGATTTCTGGACTTCATGGTGTTTTTTTACAAGTATTGAAAGTTTTCTTCAGTGACACAGACAGTAGATTGTAAATATTTTAATGAAGACTTGTCTGTTAATCATTCCTCATTGATAATATTGTTTTTATAATTTTTGAATGTGCTAGTATGTCAATATGGGTGATGCTTCAAGAAGTCATCTTATCTGTGGAATAACCATGTCATTCAAACTAAGAAAGTCCGTGTTGGATTTTTGCTATTATCATCAGGTGAAAATTAAAGCAACACAAAAAAATTATTATCATATTCAAAGCACACAGTTTATAAAATGTACAATATCTAAAGAATCATTTTCAATTTTAAGGGGCTTACACAACAAATAAACAGTAATGCTATGTACCATAATAGAGAAACATAAGAAGAGGAAACATCCATATTTGTCTCAGGGAGTTAATGAAGACTCTGTACAGAAGGTAAAATTTTGGCTGAAACTAGGAAAATGCATGGTATTTTGGCCAGGAAGAAAAGAATCTAAGAAGAGAATCAGAATATGCAGGGGCAAAGAGACAAGAAAGAACTTACCACATTCTGAATGTAAAAAGGGCTCCTGCCCAGGGCTTCTGAATGAAAATAGCAGGAGTTCTATGAGCACTTTTTTCTCTCTTCCTCCTTCCTCTCTTCTTATCATCCCTTCAGTAATCTTGGACCTCCATTGTATATTTAGTCCCTCCCAATTGTCCTTGCTCTTCAGGGTACTAATAGATGATTTCTACCATACCTACCCCTACCACCAACATCACCACTAGCAACTCCAGATTAGTATACTTGATTTTCACAATCAAAATCCACAAGCATTTATTTATCAAGCAGAAGCATTTTGAAATAGAGTATTATATGTTTTCAGGAAGGTGGTCTCTTTAATTTTCTAATATGGTAAATTACTTCTTCTAACTAAAGACTTGATAGACAAGAAATTTAGGGAGCGGAGCCTTTGAAAAGTAAATTTCTGCTTTATGGTGGACTCCAGTTTTCAGTTGGCACAGGTCCAGGAAAGATTAGGTGACTAGGTAACATCTCAATAGCCTTTATAACTGTAAACTGCAAATAGCCTTTAAAATATACTCCTATGTGTAGATGCGTATCTGATATATATAAGAGAAGCATTGTGGAAATGAAAACAAAAATCTTTTACCTTCTAAAAAACCAAGTATGGACCTTAACTCCTCATGCATAAATAGATGTTTTAGGAATTTTAATGTGATCAAGTGTTATTTCAATCCAAGCAACTGATAATTAAAGAAACACAAATCTTCCATGACTCAGCACTTTTATCGATCAATGTAGTACCTGCCTTTGAATTTATATGCTGAGGGTTTAAATGTACAATTGAGATAGGTACCAGATCACTCTAATAGCTTAGCCATTGAGCCATGGCATATGTATTCTTTATTATTATTGTATTATTGCAACTTTCATTTATTCCATATCTAGCAAGTGTCAGGAGTTTTACATAGACCATGCTTATCCTTATAATATACTACGTGAGCTCTGTTATCACAGTGAGGAAACAGATACACCCTAATCTTAAGTAACTAGCTCAAAGTCACAGAATTAGTAAGTACTGATTACAATGATAAATACTGGAACAAGTCATTGTTTTCTCAAGATATTTGTGAAAATGAAAGGCCCATGGTTCTGACATTTTCAAATAAAGTTTTGTCTAGTTCCAGGGGGCTTGATGGCCACATGAGTCCTCTGATACCAGGAATGCATTCAGATCTCTACCCAAGGTCAAGTCCATGCTCTGATATATATATGAACCTTTATGAGAAGTACTTTTTTTATTCTTGTTCATCTTTGGATATCAGTTTGTATTTTAAATATATTAGTGAATATATTACATACGTTAATGTATGAATATGTCCAAAAAAAACCCAAAATTCAACCAAGTAAATTTGAGGATCTAATTGGCTCTGTAAGATAATTCATGAATCGGGCAGCACCCCATCTAGCAACTAGAAGGGTGCTCAGAGGAGCAAAATGGAAGGCTTTTGTAGAAAGGAGGGTGAGGTGAGGAAGTTATCTGAGCAAAAGAAAAGGAAGGGCTATTTTGGACCAGAACATCTTTTTGGGGGACGGGGAATAAGAAGTGTGTTTTGTTTTGTTTTGTTTTTAATCATGCAGATTGCCTTTTCTTCCTCTGGGAGATGGAGAGGGTTCAAGTGACAGATTACTTCATTGGTGCTGACCAGAAAATTCCTACCTGGTTCAGATTTCATTTCTAGAGAAGGTAGAAACTGCAATTAGGTATTAAATCTAGGTTTGGTGTCATGGGCTTTAACACGAGTGACACCATTTTGGGGTTTTCCCTTTAACAAGTATATGTACACACATAGTTCTGTACATATACATATGGGTATATATATGTCAAACTTTCGCTGCTAAATTTAATCTAATATTATTAAATAGAAAATAAAATTCAATAATTCATATTTTGTTGTAAAAGGTGTAACATAGGTAGGGCCTCTAGATGATTTTTTTTCCTGAGAAATTTAGTACTTAGCTTAGTTAATATGGATGTTTATTCCTCTGATAGCAAATTATATACTGAGTAAGAGAAAAGGCAAATGAGTTGGGTCTGCCCATGCTTATTTTAAGGCATCCAGCCGATATTTTAACAAGTCACTAATAAAAGTAAGCTGTAAAATGTTCTGGCTAAATAAAGGTAAAGAAAAATATAATTTCTTGAACAGCCCAGTTGTGTCAGAATATGTAAAGTAATTAATATGCTTTTGTTTACATTATTGTTCATCAGTTTATTTCTTATTCCACAAGGAGCTATTTCAAGAAACCTCAGGGGAAGAGTGGTAGGTGGGTGAATGGGATTGGGTGTTGTTAATGGTTGTTTAACAGTTTGAAGTTTTGATGAGCTCAGTTTGAAATATTTATATTTTCGGGAGAAGTACCATTAATCCATCCTGTACAAATAGCTTACAGTCAATAGCCATGTGTGTCCTGTGGTCATCACTGATGGAAGTGGAAAGCTTCTAATATACATAAGGGTTGACAATTACAATTGAATTTCCTGCTCTTTATAACCATAATCCATAGGAAAATAACCTCTTAAGGCAATGTAAATTTCTATATTTTGAAATTATTTACTAAAATATGCTACATTTTTGTACCTTTAAAAATGAATGCATCAGATAACGTTATTTAAAATGAGCATTTCTTGGAAATTTTGTATTAATCTTTAACAAATTTAACAAGTTTTTTGAAATTAAATATAGATATTCTTTCTAAATATAATAATAAAGTGCCAGAATTTATCATTTCAACATACAAAATGTGAAACATGGTAGAAAATTTATTTTTAACTTTAAATGAAAACTATAAACAACTGGTTCACCATAACTTTAGTTATACACCATTGTGTTACTTGATAGCGGATTCATCAGATCCCATAACCACAATTTTTATATGTGTAAGTACAGTATTTATCTGCTAAAGATAAGCCAAGTTTACATGAGATCTAAATATAATCAAATTTAATATTTAGTAAACAGTTATAAAAGTTCGAAGCTAAAATGTCTTTTGAATAATTACTGACCTGAGTCTTTGTTATTCCTTACAACAGTAAAACAAAGTCTTGTTTTACTTTAGAAAGAGGTTCAGATCCAATTATTTAACCTTAGCACTCTCTCTTGCCTACTTTAGCAAAATATATCTACATTCTTTGCTTAAATATTTTCACCCATGTAATGGTCATGGCTGAACATTAGAGTTATCTGTTACCTATTTTGTTTGCACATTTAAACTCATTTATGGTAGGACGGTGGACAGATGAATCCAGAGCCAAAACCTTACAACAAAGAAAGGACCATACTTGAGTTTTTCATTCAAATCACAAAGGATTTAACATCTGGTATAGCTGAAGCCATTATACCAACACACCCTTTTATTTGAAGAGTTGAAATATTATACAGACTACTACAAAATGGTAATACTTTTGACTTGGAAAATGGATGAGATGAGAGAAACTGAGAAAAGGTACCCTTCATGTTACAGTTTAGCTTTGAAGTTTGACTTTTATCTGGAAAGAAGAAATGTATTAAATCTAGAAAAATCAGAAGTTAACTTATATATTAATTAATTTATAGAAACTAAGAGCGGAGAAGGAATTTAAGAGCCCACAAATCCAAGCCATTAATTTTAGATGAATTACTAGAAGCTGAGAAAGGGTAAATCATTTTGATGAAACTGTACAGATCTTGTTAGAGACTCAAGCCTAGAGTTTGTTCTCTGGTAGTTTTTCAATCATACCAGGCTATTTGAAGTTGTAAGTCATACCAAGAGCATTTCCTAAATTAAAAATCTGTTTTGTCTGACTTATTAATTTGCAATAATAGCAAGTCTATCTCTGAGATTAAGTTGTCATTCTAATGAGTAATGAAATTATAACTTTATGTTGTAGATGTTCTGTTATTGGGGTTTTTAATTTTCTATACCTGCTAATTTTTTATTTTATTAAGACTTTCAACTATCATCTGACAGCTTACTTTAGCATTATTTAAATAATTCATTATTACTTGCAACTCCTCTCTTTATATTTCTTGGTTTTCAATCAAGAACCCTGAGCTAGACACCAGGAGTTTAGAGTTTCCAGCTCTGCCATTTAATGATTGTATGACTTCAGGCAAAAGAACACTTTTCAGGGTCTTTGTTATTTTAGTTGTGAATTGATTGAGTTGAACAGTGTGATTCTATACACTCATTCTGGTCACAATAATTGACACAATATTCTATTATTCTTTGGCATTTTTATTGGACCCTTTTAATGATATGCTCCAACCTTCCTTGATCCATATACTTTACCCCAGAATGTTGGTCAAATGACATTTCTTATTTCTGACTCTCTCTCTTTCATCACTTGTAGTTCTTTCCTCTCTTCTCAACATTTACCTTTGATCCCTCTTCTCACTTTTATTCTCACTCTTGGGATTAACAACCTCAAACAATAGTGAAAGAGGTCAAACTACTTGGGTAACTTCTTTTCGATACATTTGTCAGATTTAAAATACCTGAGCTTCATAGAAACTTTAAGTTCTTCCAGATTAATAGTGCTTGGTGAAAAGACATATTCCCAACGTGTTCATTAAGAAGCATGCAACCAATTAAACACTGAAATTAGAACAAACCACTAAGCCAAATGGAGAAAAATGCATTGAAAGGCACATATCTGTTTCATTAGATTAGCATGACAATAGAAGGTGATTTTTCACTTATAGAGATAACTTTTCTTGTGACTTTATTATTTGTGCAGCTGCATTGGAAGTATCTTGAATTCCCACCTCTACTTATGATGATTTTGCGGACATGTCACTCATGCTAAGACTTTTAAATTGCATAAGACAACTAATTTATACTCTTTCTGAAATTGTGATTATAAAGTCAATATTTGAAATACATTTAATGTTTTACCAAACAAAAGGAGGGCTATAGATTCTTTTATGTTATACCTACAGTTCACAAAAACACCAAATGTATCTCCCTAAGTTATGTTTGTTAGAACTGATGACAAAGTATTATTGTCTCTTGGAAGACATTTGAACAAGATCTTAGACTAACACTCACAGACAGATAAAACTATATCCAGTTTGAAAAATATACAGAGAAGAAAATGCCACAAACTCCCTTTAGAAATTCATTTTAGTAGAATTAAAGACCTGGCAAGAAGATGCCCCACTCATACAACCATGCCTCTGTCACTTTGTGCTCACATGCATCCAACGTGGATACTCTTCTGGGCTGCTCTGGAAACATTTATATATCCACTGCCACCATGGAAAATTATAGAGTTGTTTTCATGATTTAAAAATAGGGAATCACAGATTAGCCAGTTTCCAAAGACCACATCTACTACATTAATGTATGTGAAACCAAATGTAAGCAGGAAGTAAGAAGCGAATAGGAAAGAACATGAACCACTATGGAGTTAATAAGATGTCAGGCATGTTTTGTTATTGGATTTTCATTTGTATGCCCAATAGAGCCCATTTTTTTTTTTTTGAGCTCATTCTTAATTAGCATCTCTAGTGATTGGAAAGTCATGACATGTTTGCCAATGTCTGAAGAGACCTGCATGCAGAAGAGAGACTACTGCCTGCCTGATGAATCTATGCATTTGAGTTTATATATATATTTTTAAGATGTTGGGGGTAGGAGTTTGTTAATTAATTAATTAATTTTTGCTGTGTTGGGTCTTCGTTTCTGTGCGAGGGCTTTCTCTAGTTGTGGCAAGCGGGGGCCACTCACTATCACGGCCTCTCTTGTTGCGGAGCACAGGCTCCAGACGCACAGGCTCAGTAGTTGTGGCTCACGGGCCTAGTTGCTCCGCGGCATGTGGGATCCTCCCAGACCAGGGCTCGAACCCGTGTCCCCTGCATTAGCAGGCAGATTCTAAACCACTGCGCCACCAGGGAAGCCCCTATATATATTTTTTTTACTTTCAAAAGTTAAATGTGTTATGAAAAATGGAAACAACACAAGTAAAAATTCAGTCTCCCCTCACCTCTAAGTAATCCTGATAACAACTGTAAACCACTGTTAACCTCTAGTTTCAAACTTCTGAGCGAGAGAGATATAAATATAGAAAATGTATACAAACATATAATCATGCATTTTTATTTACATAAATAGGATAATTTCTTTGTGGTTTTTTTTATTTTTCACTCATGACCATGTTTCCTACCAGTTAAGTATATGAACATTTGGAAATAAAGATGCATAGCTGAAAATTCTTTAGTAAACAGAAATAATTGTCCTGCAGTTAGTGTATCTTCAGTTAGTGTATCAGACAGGACAGTAAATGTTTTTAATTTAATCATTCCTCTCCAATAAAATGGAATCACTTGATCTTACTCCTAGTGGGTGGAAACATCATTAGTTTTCTCCAGTCATTGCGTTTGACTGTGTGTGATCTCCGTTTCCCATTCTGTAAAAACTTCTCAGGCCGATCTCATAGATTTCCAAACTCTTTCAGATATTAATATTCCAGTTCAATACAGATTAAAACTTTAATCGCTTTTCCACTTTACTGATTATCCTCCCCATCAACTTCCCTCCCTGATTCATCAACTTGCACTGGGAAGAGGCCATGACCTGCTTTTCCATGCTTTCTTTGTCTCTGATCTCTCCCCTCGTCTTCTGGGATTCTTTCTTCTCCAGTATATTGCTGACCAGAGGGGAGAAAGAGGTAAATATCTCTTACTTAATTGTTGGTGTGAAAGTTCTCCCATGTTGATTATTGAAATTTCTCCAATTATACCCTCTATGTGGCTGGCACCCCCATGCTTGCTCTTTGATAGAGTATGTGTCATTTCCTCGAAGGATCCTTCAGCAATATCATCATGGCAAAATCAATCTTCACTGCAGAAAAATCCACTCTGGCTCAACCTCTTTTAATCTCTCTCTTCTCCCAACCCAAAGTTCATGGCACTGAGGGCCCATTTAGCAAGTCTCCTATCACAATGTCCTATTGAAGGAGATGCCAGTCTCTCACTTTTGTGATTAGCTCCTATCTCTACAAGGGAGTCTCTTGGACCTCCCGCGGAGATGGAAGTTTGGGAAAAGTTCTGGCAGTCTCTAACTAGACCAAGGTTTGCTTTTCAGACCTTCAAGCTTCTGCTTAAATAGGCTGGAGCGGTGGGACTGAAGTGAGGGAGCAGAGGTGGATTGGCTGCCAGGGGTGTAGAAGCCCATTGCTTTTACCTTTTTTAGAACGTGAAGTATTTTCTCCATGTCTCAGTTTCCTAGCAGTGCCAAGCAATTTAGACCATTGGAAAAGTCTTCCTCGACATCCATCGCATGAGCAGAAGTTAAAGAAAATCACAGAGTGATTTGTTTTGCCTTTTAAATCAGAACAGATCATTCATGGAAAATGAGTCAAATATTCAGGACTTTTTGACACTTTGGTGCTCTCTTTGAACTCATTGCCACTGAATATTACTCCTATGAAGGAAAAGGTTTTGAAGCTTTGAGGTGGAGGGGGCTTGCTGGGACATGCTGTGGGAGACCCACCTACTAGGAAGGGAGGGAGGCAGAATAAGGCAGAGGGAGAAGCTGCAGTGCTTTTGCAAAGGAAGCCTCAGCTCATTCTCTGAGGACTATGGAGCAGGCATAGCCCTTCAGAGTTGGGCCAAATCGAGGCAATGCAAGGACTGGGGTCTTTCACTCCCTGCATCAGCCTGTCGGTAGTTGCATCCTGTCCCCTGGGAAGGATGCAGCCTTGGACGATGCGGTTCCCTGAGGCCTCGGGCAATGCTCAGTGAGAAGCTCAGCTGTGAGTCCCCAGCAACCAGTATTCCCAGGAGCTGGGCTTGAGGGCCTTTACCTAAAGAGAGAAAATAGAAGGGCACCACTTCAGTGCCCATTATAGAAAGCAGATGAATTCATCCTAACATTCCATTAGAATAAGTTGCTTCTGTTTGTACATACATTAATCTAATATCCTATCTCATGAGTGCCTAGCACCTAGTATGAATACTTCAATTTATATATAGAAGCCTTGCCTCAGTTTCTCTAAATATAAAATGAAAATTCTAATGTGGGGTATTTAATATACTAATAGTATTAGTTCTTTATATAGAATATGATGAATATAGCCCTGAAGTGGTAATGTGCATAATATATTATTTTCAGTATATTATTATTAATGAAAATTCCTACAGTTTAAATTTAGGGAAGGACTACATTTCTCCTTTAGATGATGAGGTAGATGCATCTGCATTTGGAAGATCTTCAGCATGTCTGGCATCTTGTGCTTGTAACTAATCAACAAAGCCATCCAGGCTTCCCAGGCATATGGCTTCCCAGGCATATGCTTCCCAGGCATATGGCTACAAAATTCAGAGATAAAGCTATGGATTTTTTTTCTAATAGGATATTACAGAAAGCAAATGAGCAGATATCATTTATAGAAAGAAGTAGTTACAGTGTCAGAGAAGGTAGTGAAAGCACTAAAAACTGACTTCTCTCAGGATAGCAGCACAAAAGGAAAACCTCATAAAACTGAAGAAACGTGTACAATTTTGGAAGCCATTGACAGGTGTAAAATTATTCATGGATCAAAAGTTGCTAAGAGCCTAAAATCTTTTCTAGAGAATCAACATATTGAAGACATGACTTCAATTGTAAGGGCTTAGCATATGAATAGAATTGGCAGAGGATTAACGTTCCAAAGTATTGAATCTCCAAATATAAATTATACTGCACTGACCCTTTGTTCTCTGAATGCACTAGAGAAAAGATACTATCCTGCTGGATGTCCTTGCTTTTGTCTCTCAAAATACACATTTAGTGCCAGGTCCAGTCCTTTTCATATTCCAGTAAGAAATGGACAAATGTGCAGCTATATTACCATAAACTTTTTTTGTGTGTGTGTGTGTGTGGTACGCGGGCCTCTCACTGCTGCGGCCTCTCCCGTTGCGGAGCACAGGCTCCGGACGCGCAGGCTCAGGGGCCATGGCTCACGGGCCCAGCCGCTCCGCGGCACATGGGATCTTCCCAGACCGGGGCACGAACCCGTGTCCCCTGCATGGGCAGGCGGACTCTCAACCACTGCGCCACCAGGGAAGCCCTTACCGTAAACTCTTATTTGCTTATATCTCTTCTTCTTCAAAACAAATCTTATTTTCCTGTTAAAATAAAAACAGCTATCAGAAACTCAGAATTGATGGGGTCAACTTAAAATATTTCTGTCACAAGACGGGTGAACGTTTTCCTTAAACTTTGCATCTAGGAGGCTTAGTATCAAGAGAAAAAATCAACAGAGGTGAATTGTAATCAGATAGTCATTAAATTTCTTATTCACTCTCATAACTATATGTATATCAGTGTGACAACATGTATATCAGAAGTGAACATCAACATATAGAAAGAGATGATTGGTGGATGGATAAAGTCAGCGTAATCAGTGTAAATTAGGCAGATTGTATGATATACACACATCTGGTTCATTAATATAATAATCTTCATAGTTAAGTTTTATGTACTGAGTCTCTAGAAGTCATAAGGTTAGAGAAGTAATTTTTTTGATATTCATGAAAACTATAAAGATAAATGAAAGTGGAAAAGAGGGATATTGATAGTTTTCTAAAAATCACAAGAGAAAGTTAAGAAAAAGAAAAATAGGAAAAATTAGGAATTTCAGGTAAAACTTCCCAGTGCAATTATAACATTCTGGAAAAGTCTCTAAATGTTAGTAGCAGATATGCTATTAGACAGATAAATTAAAGTGCAGTAAGGTGACTTATTCAACTCAAAGTACCTTGCAGAATTTAAAGATTCAGGTGGGCTGGGAAAGCACCATTGTATTTGACATGTGCTAGGTGGCTCCGTGTTTTTTTCTATTGGTGGTCATGGAAGGTAAAGAGCAGCTATGGCTCATTAGCAGTGGGGCTCTAAAGAAGTACATTTAAGGAGACTTCTACAGGGCTCCTGAGCTGGTAGAATTCAGGAGTGATGCGTGCAGTTAGGGAGGGCTGAGCCCTGGTTAGCAGTATTTCAAAGCTTGTTGGAATAAGGCACTGTGGTCCTTTCTCAAGTTTTGATTCTATGTTTCATAACAATGCATCCAGTACCTCTTGAGGCTTACCTACATGTAAGCCTTTGGACTGAAGTCTTTATCCTGAACAGAATCTTATACAGCATAGGGAAGATTTCTCTCTCTCTCTCTCTCTCTCTCTCTCTCTCTCTCTCTCTCTCTTTTTTAATTTCAGAGAGGCCAGTTTAGACACTAGGAATCGATTCAGTATTTCTAAAGGACTCTTCGCATGTCTGCTACTTAAATTGTGTTAATAACAGGACAGGAGAAATGGCTAGTGCTGTATGAAGCAGGCTGTTCTTGCTTTGGTTACATACTGTGGTCTGTGAGTTCATAACCATTTGCACTTCCTGTGATTTTTCCTGGAGTGACTGAGTTAGGTTACAATAAACATAATTCTTTATCATCTCATTAGGTACTATTTTTACACAAACTCAAAAGGAGAGAAGAAAAATATCTGATTTTCTTAAGTACCAGGTTTCTAAAATATCTGCATTCATGCTCAGAGACATAATAGAGCCAAATATTCCTTTAAATATTTTGGTCACCAATTTTCTAGGTTATTCACAATTTGTGGAACTTTAGTTTATACAACATTTTGCTCACAATGAGTCAATATATTTATAAGAGCTTTTCCAAATATGTCTGATATGTAG
This sequence comes from Monodon monoceros, assembly GCF_005190385.1. Classification (NCBI taxonomy): domain Eukaryota; kingdom Metazoa; phylum Chordata; class Mammalia; order Artiodactyla; family Monodontidae; genus Monodon; species Monodon monoceros. Next base: position 51,626,844 of record NW_021703771.1, read on the forward strand.
ATCCATTTCTTATAACACTAGCAAATAGTGCCTTTTACTTTTCCTGTAACTTTCTTGGCTAATGAAATTTGCTGGTTGGATTTCTTTTGATCATCCTTAAATCCTTTCATGCTAACAGTTTTAATTAAAAGAAAAAATTCCAATCATTTCTGCTAATGCCAGAGAAATGCTAAGTACCAATCATTTCTATTCAGAATTTCAATACCATCTCCTCTGTTAAAGCCTCATGAAATAGTTTTGGTGTTTATAGAGTTTTTCATAGATTGCATAGTAAACGTGAGCAATGCTACTTTACTTCTTGTAAGAAAAAAAATATATATCCAAGACCTAAAGAGATTACAAATATTGTAGAAAGTAGTACTGATATTCTGCTCTCTTATTCTTATTATGGGTTTAGACCCTGCCAATTTTGAAATTTTGTCAGATTTTCCCTGATTTCCCTCAGCAATTCAAATAATTGTTGGTTGAGGTTTATATCTGTTTCTGACATTTACTCAAAATCATCTTTGGAGACAGTGAAACAAATTATGGATTTTCATTTTAACAATGTTTTCCTCATATTCCAATGAATTTTTGTTGATAATTCTTAAGGAGAGCCCCTTGATAGACTTTTGAGTGTCTTTCACATTTAGATAATATCTTAGCATTATTATTTATGCTTCTCTGTTACTGATTTTCTTTTTAAATTTTCCCCTGTCCCCTTCATATTTATTTTCTTCATTTCAATTTATTTTTCCTTGACTTTCAACTTTGCAGCTTCACAGAGAATTTGACTACCTAATACAAAGAAATACATTTTCTGGACCAAAAAGAAGTTGTGCTGAGACAAAATGACAGAATCATAATGCTCAATGTAGAAACAGCGTGTAGCCCAATTAGGGGAACAAGTAGTTTAGCTCTGAATGATCAAAGCCTGACCCTAACATAAAAAGTCAAATTATTGTTCTTCATACCCAGACCCCAAGAGAAAGAGATTCTAAAGCTCACGGAGTGAAAGAGATTCTAAAGCTCACGGAGTAAACCACTCTGGGGCTTACACTGAACCGAGAGACATTAGTGAACATTTCCTTTCTTAAAGTTTCTTTTTTCATTTACTATAATTATTTATTACAGAATTATGATTAGAGGTGATTTGCTTTTTACTTTGAGCAATGGTGGGTTATTGAGACTATTTCTGGGCTACAGGTCTTATTTAGGCCTGTGTGCCCTGTTGAGTTAGCATATAAAGGTAAAACTGCAGTGTGTCTGCCCAGTCCCCAGAAGGAAGTAATAAGTCTCAGCGAACCCATTTTATAAATAGGAAAACTATGGCCCAGAGAATTTGTGACTCTCTGAAAATTATAAAAATAGGGCATGGAAGAACATACATTTAAATCAAAATCTAACTTCAAGCCAATATTTCAGCATGTTTTACTTTGGTATTCAGCTGTTGATTCCAAACCCACTTTGCCCCCCAAAAATATAGGGACATATTTTATTGGCTAACAAGTCAGAGAGGTCTAGTTACTTCTTCACTGAAAGCAATAGAAAATTCTGAAGATTTCAAAGACATGTAGAGAACCCTTATTGCATTTAATTACTGATGGGGTGACTTTTGTTGGATGATTTATTTAATGCTCCCTGAAGTACAGCAATATAATTAATTATGCCATTATCTTCGCCATACATGTTTTCATTACTTAGAAAATTATTCTATTCTTTTTGAATCCCAGGTATTTTTTATTTGTTTTCTATGACCTCTAGTAACTGAGAGTGCTAAAATGTTATTATACATGCTGGACAAATAACTATGTCCATTCATTTTAAGTATCTTGCCCTTTAATTTCATTGAGTTTGTCCCCTCAATCTCTTATTATGCGTCGGGGTACAAGGGCAGAACAAACTCATTTTCATTTTGCCCTTTGTTATTTTGAAAAATCAAAGTCACTCTTTATTTTCCATTTTTCTGCACTGATAATTCTATAGTTTTCACATTTAATTTTAAGTTTTTAATTAGTGGCATCCGGATCATCAGGTGGAGAAATCTGTAGCTATAAATTAAGCCACAGTTTTTAAAATGGGCTTTAAAAAACATGACCAGAACTTTAAGAAAAGAAAAGGTGACCAGATCTAATATGCTACATTTTCACTGTGGTATTTGTGGAAGATCCATTTGGCTTATGATCGTTCTGCCCTTGAATTGAAATCTGGGTTAATTGAGGCAAAGCTGAACTTGCTCTTTTGCAAAATGTGTAGAATGCTACTGCTCTTTTAATTGCTAAAATCATCAATACTGTCTTGACATTTGGATATATTCCCATTTTATTTAAAGTGTCAGCTGTTTGCTCTCATATTTAGTTGCCTCTTGCACTATCAGGGTTTTGATTTAAACTTTTATCCAAAATGGCATTTATCTCTAATGTTATAAGAAACATATTCTTGTAATTGCTGCCCAGTTCCACAAAACCAAGAGCCCAATTCAAATGACGGAATTTTTTAAATGTTCTTCTTTGGAAGGTCTTTGAAGTAAAATGAGACAAAAAGCAGTTGAGAAATGATATTCTGCAACCCTCCAAGCATTCCTAAGGATAAGATCTATTCTAAACCGAGAGAGCTGTTCCCTTTATTCCTCATAACATGTTTCCACATATGAAAATCATTCATTCCCCTGCCTACCTCCCCCAGTAGACTGAGATCTTTGAAGGCAAACTGCTTACTATTTATTGCTATATCCGCAGCTACCAGCCCAGTTTATGGGCTCAATAAATGTTTGTTATGAGAATAAATATTTAGTCAGAATGGTGAGAATGTAGCAAAAGTAGGTGACTCTTTTGATTTAAAACATTTCATCCATGATATTCAATGAATACCCTGCAGTACAATGACTGCCTTATCCGTTTTTTAAAGTGGTGAGCTTGATCGAGCTGTGATACCTTTTAGGGTGCTTATGGGTTCTCAAACAGCTAATAGTTTCAACTATAAACCAGAACTGCTTTGTACAGAGGATGATAAATGAGGACATGAAAGGCAGCTTTAGCTAGGAAATGGAAATTTGTTGTCTCACTGATTTTCGAGGCGACCCGAGTGAGTCTTCACACTAACAGCGAGGCAAAGGTAGGCCCCTAAGTATTCCCAGTGCCCGCTGGGCTAACTTCCATCACACTAATCTAAATAACACACTAATTACTAAATAATCTGTAACTATCCAGTGTTTCCATGGCTGGTGTGGACTGTGAGCCACATGGGAGCAGGCAGCGTATGCGGTTTTAACTCAACGTTAGCACCTACCAGAGTGCCCAAAGCCAGTGTTCAATAATTCAATATTTTTGGGGCACTTAATGAAGTACAGGTGGTTGGAAAACAGATTTTCACTGAAATCATCCAAACCATGTCAGTCTTGCCTTCCTTTTATCACTTTTTCATCTCTTCTTTCACTGATTATTTCAAATTTTCCATGACCCTTTGACTCTTTTCCTAAGAAACTCATAAAAGACAGAATGTGTGGCCAAGATGACAGAGTAGGAAGACCCTGAGCTCACCTCCTCTGCCAGGCACACCCAAACTACAACTATTTACAGAAAAACTCTCAGTGATGAGAATGACCTGAAGATTAGCAGAAAAGATTTTCCACAACGAAATCTATAAAGAAGGACTGCAATGAGATGGATATTTGCAGGTTGGAGAGGTGATATGATAAAGACCCATACCCCCAGGTGGGCAACCCACAAACAGGAGGGTCATTACAATTGCAGAGGTTCTCCCCAAGGAGTGAGGGGTCTGAGCCCCACGCTGAGCCTCCCCAGCCCAGGAGTCATGCAACAGGAAGATGAGCCCCTAGAACATCTGGCTTTGAAGATCAGTGGGGCTTCTGTATGGGAGAGCTGGAGTACTGTCTGAAGCAGAAACTTCTCTCTTAAATGGCGTGTGCAAAATCTCACACACTCTGAGTCCCAGTGCAGAGGCAGTAATTTGAAAGGAGCCTGGGTCAGACCCACTTACTGACCTTGGAGAGCCTCCCAGAGAGGCAGGAGGCAACTGGGACTCCCTTTGGGAACATAGATGCTGGCAGCAGACATTTCTGGGAGCTTATTCTACTTTAAGGACACTGGCCCTGGCAACTTGCCATTTTAGAGTCTTCTCTCTAGCCTATCAGTGCCAGGGGATTACCTGCCCACCAGTGGACCAATACCAGTCCCGGGACCCCTCAGGCCATGAGGTCAGCCATGTAGGGATCCAGCCCCGCCCAACAGCAGGCTGTCAGCCACCACCCAAGGCAGGGCCTGGCAGCCAACTGGACTGGGGGCCAGCCCTGTCTACCTGTGCGCCCACAGTAGTCAGCCCATCAATAACAGACGGTCCCATGAAGCCCACATAGGGGGTGCCACTAGAGCATATAGCTCTGGTGACTAGAGGTGAGTGTGCTCCTTGGTCCCCTAGGATGTCTCCTACATAAGGCTGTTTCTCTAAGATCAGGAAATGTAACCGACCTACCTAATACATAGAAATCAACACAGGGAATTAGACAAAATGAGGAAATGGGAATCTGTTCCAAATGAAGGAACAAGACAAAACCTTAGAAAAAGAACTAAACAGCGAGGATAAGCAGTCTACAGGATAAAGAGTTCAATGTAATGATCATGATCATAAAGATGGTCAAAGAAATCAGGAGAAGAGTGGATGAACACAGTGGAATTTTAACAAAGAGAAAGTATAAAGAGTTAACCAAGCTGAAGAATACAATAACTGAAATAAAAAATAGACTAGAAGGAATCAATAGTACATTACATGATACAGAGGAATGGATCAGTGAATTAGAAGACAGAGTAGTGGAAATCAATGACTTCATCTGAATTAGATATTTTGTTCTGTGAAAGACCCTGCTGAAGGGATGAAAAGACAATCTGCACAGTGGGAGAAAATACTTTCAAACCACAAGTCTGACAAAGAACTCATATTTAGGATATATAAAAAAAATAAACATTCAATAGTATAAAAACAAACCATACAGGGACTTCCCTGGTGGTCCAGTGGTTAAGACTCCACACTTCCACTGCAGGGGATGCAGGTTCAATCCCCGGTTGGGAACTAAGATCCTGCCTGCCACATGGCATGGCCAAAAAAAGAAAAAAAATACAATTAGAAAATGGGCAAAAGACATGAGAGACATTTCACCGAAGAGGATATACAGATGACAAAAAAAGCACATGAAAAACATTCCCAACATCATCAGACATTAGGAAAGTGCAAATTAAGTACCTGATGAGATATTATTACATACCTATTGCAGCAGCTAAAATTAAAAAGAAAAAATGGCACACCAAAGCTGGTGAGGATGTGGAAAAACTGGATCTATCACACATTTCTGGTAGGATATAAAATTGTACAGCCACTCTGAAAGTAGTTTGGCAGAGTCTTTCAAAGAACAAAATATCTAATTTGGATGAAGTCCAATTTATTCATTTTTTTAAATTTTATGGATCATGCTTTTGGTGTCATCTAAGAACTTTTTACCAGGTCCTTGTTCCCAAAGATTTTTCTCCTATACTGTCTTCTAAAAGTTCTATAGTTTTATGTTTTATATTTAAGTCTATGATCCAGTTTGAATATATTCATGTAATGTGTAGGGTTTAGGTCCAGGTTTATTTTTTGCCTATGGATATTCAGTTGCTCTCATAACATTTCTTGAAAAGACTCTCCTTTCCCAACTTAATTGCTTTTGTACCTTTGTCAAAAATTAGTTGGACATATTTGTATGGCACTTTTTCTGAGTTCATTATTATGATCCATTAATCTATGTGTTTATCTCTCTGCCAATACTACACTGTCTTGATTACTGTAACTATTAAATCAATACAGTCATTCCTCTCACTTTATTCTTCTTTTTCAAGGTTGCTTTGGTTACTTTAATTTCTTTACCTTTCCATATAAATTTTATAATAATCTTGTCTATATCTATGAAAAAAATCTTGCTAGGATTTGGATAGTGATTATTTTAACTGTACTTTAAGCCTGTAAGGAGGATAATTCGGCATCCTCACTATGTTGAGTCTTCCAATTCATGAATGTGGTATGTCTCTCCATTCATTTGGATCATCTTTGATTTCTTTCTCAGCATTTTATAGTTTTCATCATACAAATCTTGTACATGTTTTTCTAGATATATACCTGGATATTTTGGGTTTTTTGAGTGATTTTAAATGGTATTGTATTTTAAATTTCTGTGTTTATTGCTAGTATATAGAAATACAGTATATTGCTCTTGTGACCTTTTACCTACCCTAACTCACTTATTAGTTCTAGGAGGATTTTTGTAGAGTCCTTTTGAGTTCAGCATACACAAACATGTCATCTATAAATAGGGACAATTATCTTTATTCATTTCTGACCATTATGCTTCTTATTTAATTTTCTTGTATTATTGTTCTGGCTAGAACTTCCAAACTTTTAAAAGGAATGGTGGGGACAAACATTCTTGCCATATTGTTAATCTTAGAAGGAAAACATTCAGTATTTCAACATAAAGTATGATTTTAGTTGTAAGCATTTTTTAGATGATCTTTATCACATTGAGGAAATTCACCTCTATTCCTGGTTTTTAAATCATGAATTAGTGTTGAATTTTGTCAAATGCTTTTCTGCATCAATCAATATAATCATGTGTTTCTTTTTTCTTTTTTAATCTATTAATATAATGGATTACATTGAGCAATTTTTAAATATTGAATAAGCTTGCATCCCTTAAATAAATACTATTTGAGTAGTTGATCATAGTTGGTTAATATACTTTTTTAGTTTTAATAATATGGTTTATTTAACCCAATATATCCAAATAATACAATTTCAGGATGTAATAAATATATATTGTTAATGAGACATTTTATATTCTTTTTTGTACTGAGTCTTCAAAACCGTTATGTACAGATTTTACATAAAGCATATCCCAATTTAGACTAGTCATGAAGATTAATATATTTCTATATTGCTGAATTTCAAGGACTAACATTTTGTTAAGGATTTTTACATCTGTATTCATGAGGGACATTTGTATGTAATTTTCTTTTTTCTTTTTATTTTTTTGCACTGTTGTCTGGGGTTTTGTTATCAGGGTAATACTGACTTCATAATATGAATTAGAAAATGTTCTCACATCTGTTTTCTTGAAGAAATTTTGTGGAATCAGTGTTAAATCTTTAAATTTTAGAAGAATTTTCTCATGTAGTCATCTAGGCCTGGAAATTTTCTTTCGGGAGTTTTAAAATTATGAATGAAATTTCTTTAATAGTGATAGGGCTATTCAAATTATTTCATATTGGTTAAGTTGATAATATGTGCCTGTCAAGGAATTGTTCCACTCCATTTAATTTGTCGAATGTATTTGTCTAGAGTTGTTTGTAGCAGTATCTTATTATCCTTTTGATGTCTGCAGGTGTCTGAATATTGGACATTCTGTTCATTTCTGATATTGTATTTTGTTTTATTTTTTTGTCAGTCTTGATATCAATTTTATTATTGATTTTTTTCAAGAATTAGATTTTTGTTTCATTGATAATATCTGACCAATAAGCACATAAAAGTACATTCAACTTTAGGGAAGTGCAAATTAAAACTCTCTAAGATTCTTCTTCACAAACTAGAATAACTAAAATAGAAAAGATTGGCAATACCAATTGCCGGAGAGACTTTGGAGCAAGTAGAATTCTCATGCATTGCTGATGGGAATATAAAATGGTTCAAACATTGTAGAAAACAGTTTGGCAATTGCTTTTAAATGACGTACTCTATGATCCAGCAATCCCACTCCTCTAAGTATTTATCCAAAAGAAATAGAAAATTTATGTCTACAAAATGTCTTGTATATGAATATTGATAACAGCTTTATTCTTAATAGCTGAGAAGCAGGAAAAAAGACAAATATCCATCAACAGATTAATGGGTAAACACATTGGATGTATTCATAAAGTGTAACGCAATAAAAGAGAATAAGCTGCTGACACAAGCAATAACATTGATTCATCTCAGAAACGCTCTGTGCAATCAAAGGCGGCAGACATTGTATACCTTGTGTTTCCATTTACATGAAGTTCTACGAAAGGGAAAACTAATCTATGTTAATAAAATCAAAACAGTAGAATCTTATGTTGGGGGTGATTATTTGGGTTCTATAAATTCATATCTTAATTGGGGTGCTGCTTACATGGCTTTATAGAATTGTCAAAACTAAACTGCACACTTAAAATTTGTGCATTTTATCATATATAAATTATACCTCAGTTTTTAAAAAGTGATACTTTTACTGGCATATGTCTCCTTTATGTTTTAAGTTGATTTTGGTTTTTAATATACTGAATGAGTGCTCTTTTATTTCAAGAAAATTTTATTGAGTTAAGGGTTTAAATATTTTTCTGTTCTTTTCTTTGATTTCATTCTTTGGTGACTCCTGTTTTCTGTGTGTGTGTGTGTGTGTGTATACTTAATCTTTTCACTTTCCTTTTTTTTTTTTTCTATTTTATCCTTTACACCTTCCTATACTTCATTTATTTACCTTACAGTGTATTTTTCTTTGACTATGTACCTTTTAATTCCATCATCCTTTCTGAAGGTTTTTTTTCTTACTCTTGCTTGAGAACTGTCAGTTCTTTTTTTTTTTTTTTAAACTTCTTATTGTATAACCATTCAGTTTCTGAGCTTTTCTATTTCTTTTTGTTGTTGTTATTTCAGTCTTCTTAATTTTTTTAGCTCATTTTGGGATATTAGAATTTAGTTTTCATCTTCTGTGGCTACACTTTTTGGTGGTGATTTTATTTTATTTTTCCCTAATTTGAATAAAATAGAATTTCTATGACTTTTATGAAGAGGTTACTGTGGAGAATGCAGAGATGGATCAAAATAGCTTTCACTGCTTCACCACTCTAGGGGTACCTCTTCTCAAATTATGGGTTTTTTTGTGTATCCATGTCTCCATCTCTGACCTAAGTCTAATTCAGGGAGGTTATCTTTTCCAGAAAACCTTGTGTTTCAAGATGGTGTTCAATCTGTAGATGACATGTTTTGCAGTTACAAGATTTGGGGGGATCTCCTATCTCTTGACCCATTCATTCCCTCTAGTATTTATCTCTTCTTTATCTCCAGTGTTCTTGCTCTGCTCATTTTTCTTTGACCTCCAGTGGTATTAATTCAGGGTGAGGTTCTATACTTCTAGATATTTCTGAAACCCTGGAGGTAGAGTTGCCAGATAAAATATAGATGCCTGGTATAATTTGATTTTCCAGTACACAACATTTTTTTTTTAGTGTAAATATGTTCCATACAATATTTTATTTGCTGAATCAAGTAATTTTACCTGGAGGACATATATGACCACAACTGTTCCCCATCTCCCTTCCCCCCACTTAATGACCTTAGCCACTCAGTTTTTGCACCCACAAGTGAGTCCCCAATTTTGGCCAACCCTTCAAAGAATCTGAAGCCAGGATTCTGTTCAATGTGAGGGCCTTAACTTCTAGAGGTAACTTTTATTTATGATCTAGAGGTTCTGTGGCTCATGGGACTCATCAGACATTCCTTTTCATTTCCTGCAACTTCTATTACTCAGATCTTGTAATGGTTTGGCCACATCCACCTGTATTTTGGGGTTTATATATGGCAATTCTTTGTCAACAAGTGTTGTTGAAGATACTATGTATTTTCTTTCCCTGCCCTTGTTGATATGTTTGGTTTCTAAAGAAAACTTTGAAAGAATAAAAAGAAAATTACCTATTACATCTCAAGTGTCCAGAAGCCAGAAGTCCAGAACCAATAACTTTTAAAATGATATTTTCTTGCTATTTTCATTGTTTATAGGAACACAATAGATTTTTTTTGTATTGATCATCCTTCATTGTTCAACTCTTAATTAGCTCTAATAATTTTTCTGCCAATTCTCTTATGAATAATCGTATCATCTATGAATAATGAAAGTTTAATTTTTTCCTTCCTAACTTTTTATTCTTACATTCTCCTGAGCTGCCTAAGTTATATAGTATAATATTGAATAGGAGAGGTGAGTAGTCTTGTGTCTATTCATTCAATTTTATTGTGGGAATAATAATACCTACTTGATAGGATTATCTGAGGATTGAAAGAGGCAATGATGTAAACTTATTTTAGCAGTATTTAGAACATATTGAACTGGTAATAAATGATACTGTTATCTGTAAATGTCAATACAATCATTCCATATTATACTCATAAATGTATAAAGTGCCAGAAAAAAATGAAAGGGCTTAGGAAATAATAATTAGAATATGTATGTGGATGCCTTCACAAATAACCATATTATTTTGGGCTACTCTGCACTGACAGAGAGAATATGTTTGGAATTAAAAATAGATATATAGTGATTTATTTAATGAATTATGGTTTTCCATATCATTGTCTTCAAAAATAAAATATTTTCACATTAAAATATTTAAAATAATAACAAATTTGTAAAGTACAGGATATTGTCACTTTCCTTACAATATGGGGTAAGCATATGGTTTTATAGGTGTGCATGGGAGGTGAAAGGACAAGAAAGGGAAAAAAATCTAAGTAGAAAGGAAGACTCAGCTGAAGAGGCCAGAAGCAAATGGCTGGGTATATTATTTAGGAACAGTCTATGTGTATTACACACTGGGGACAGCTTTGTTGAAATTATGGTACAGACATTATTGATATATTATTGGACATTTGGATGGTAAACCCTTTAAAATAGTCACAACTTGTGTGATATTCTAAAAAATCTGTAATATATTTATAAAATAATAGAGTGTTTCAGATATTGATCCTGGCTTATAAATTTTCACATGGAATCAAGCCCCATTCTTGCTTATTTCTTACAGTGTTTTTAGTATTTCATTTACGCTTATGGTATTTTCATCAAAGTGATTTGTGAAATCTCATTTTTTGCTGAAGAAATTCAGGGGACGTTTTCTTTTCTATAACTTGTAGTAACTTCAACATATAGGTCAGTGTCTCCGGGATACCAACTCAGAGACACAGATTTATATTCAGCAAGTTTATTGGAGTGTGCTCTTAAAAACAAAGACAGGATTGGGTAGATGAAAAATTGAAACTGCATTGCAGTTGCAATCCTTTTATGTTATGGGGCACTCTAAAGCCATTATGATCTTTCATATATGTCCAAATTTGGGAGAATGATGGGCAGGGCTTTGTATTCCCCCGTGGACCTGTCATTGGCTGTATGCTGCCTGTAGGAGTGGGACATGACCTTGAGTTATGCAGCTCCCTTTGACCAGGGGGCAGTTCCTTGAGAGGGACTTAGCTGTGAGACATTAATTAGCCATGCTGGAAGAATAAGCACTTAATGCTAAAGGGTAGATCTAGATGGTGCACCATGGATTCTCTTCAATCCGTACCTTGCACTACACAGATCCACCTGCTTCAGGTAGTACTGTCATCCAATTTGGAAACACCCCCTCTACTAGTTGATTTCTTTTCCTAAGTGAACTTACAAGGTCAGTGGGACAAACTGCAGCTCCACCTCTGCAGTTGCTCTTGGAGTATGCTGCACTATCCATTTTATCTATATTCTCTGGACCTTCATCTTCCTGTCTAGGCAGCTTACCTACTGGGTTAATCCGGACCCTCAACCATGAGGAATATAAGTCACTGTTCACTATGCTTGTCAAGCCATGGTTACTTCTCTGATGCATTGCCATTAAAACTGGGTAGGGGATTAGCAAGAGATGCCCCACTGTTTCATATATTGCCCCTATCAAGAGGGTGATTCTTTTCATCACTGCTGGTCTCTTAGATCAAAGAATCAAAAGTGACTGAGTGGCAGCCATAGCTTACGTTTAGTGGAAATTTTGCTCTATCCTCTAGTGGAAGTATTTCCCTCTGGAACCCAGGACATCTAAATCCACAAAGGCTAATCTGTGGGGACAGGAAGGACAAATTCTCCAAATATATCACAGTGAGTGACAGTGAGCAGAGCTACTCCTGCTTTCGCTCCTCTGCTTCCAGATCCGTGTATTCTACCTATTGAAGACCCAACACCATATCATAGTCATTCGTGTAGGGCATTTACTGCATCCTGTAGGAAGACACCTAGCCTTGTACAGTATCATCTCCAAGTTAGCACCCCATTTGCAAATTCAAAAGTCAGATGAGTCTGTCAGACTGACAATTTCTGGGTGCTATGACACCAATAGATCCCATAGGTGTTTGTTAACTTCCATCCTTTCCTAACTCTAAAGTGTGTCCTTTGTATCAGTGCAGTGCTTTGGAGGACCCTGTGTTGGTGAGTCAAACATCCTTTAAGACCTCAGTTAGTGGTTCTTCCAAAACTTAGAAGCAGGAAAGACAATCTATACTTAGAATTTCAACCTCTGCCCAGATGAATCACTCCCACTTTTAGGATTCAATGTAATCATCTATTATAGACTGGCTGTTGGTCTTCTCAAGGAGTTGTGCCATGCTGGGGACTCAGCCTTGCTCTGTTGCTGGCAGGTTAGTTATTCGTCTATAGCTAAATAAGTCATCCCAGTTCACCACCAGTACAAAAGTTAATAGTTTTAGTGCTACTGTATGCCAAGAGCTGTCATTATATCATCTATTCCTATCATGAGGTCCTCATGCCAGGCATCAGGAAGTGATCTAGGTCCAAAATTCCCCTTTAATATCTGCTTTCCAGGACCACTCCTCTTCTCAATCATTGTTAGTCAAGTTTTTCTGTAGTAGATTCGGAGGTGGAAATTCACATGCACGTCATTTATAGGGGAGTGTTCCCAGGGACAACACCTGTAATAGAGTGAGGGAAGCAAGACTGGTCAGATGAAGTTTAACTTCAGTACAGCCAACAGAAGCCTCAGCTGATCCCATGTGGAGCTCTGAAACTGTGCTGGTCTTTCATAAATGTCCAGAATTAAGACAAGGGTCTGGGAGTTTTGAACTTTAGTATTAACCAGGCATGAGATGAGGGTTGCTCCTGGAGGTGAGCATAAATCATAAGCAAGACAGCTCACTTTGACCAAGGGTAATTCCTGATAAGGAGCTTGGCTGTGAGCTGTCAACAGGCAACACTTCCGGCAGCTGGATAATGATTAGTGATTCAGTCCTAAAGGGGCACCTAGGCAGTGCCCACCCACCAGACAGCATCCACTACAATCTGAGCTCCAAAATGCTTTATTTGAATAATACTTCTTTCAAATACATGTTTGTAATCTTGAAATTTTACACAGAAATAAGTTGGTACTGAAATAAATTGATAAAAGATTTTCAATTTTTATGTATGATGTATTAGAAAAAATATCATTTCCACATGAATATGAAACTATTAAGTAATCAACAATAAATAGTGCACATGATTTTACAAACAGTTTGGATGAATTTTCACCATTCCTCACACTCACTTACCTTATAACACCTTGTAACCTTTCATTTGCAAGGTATGTGTCTCTGCTAAGATTTATGTTCTGTATATTACTTACATGTGGAGTCTAAAATATGACACAAATGACCCCATCTACGAAACAGAAACAGACTCACAGATATAGAGAACAGACTTATGGTTGCCAAGGGGGAGGGGATTGGGGAAGGGATGGAGCGGGAGGTTGGAGTTAGCAGATATAAGCTATTATATATAGAATGGATAAACAACAAGGTCCTCCTACTGTATAGCACAGGGAACTATATTCAATACCTTACAATAAACCATAATGGAAAAGAATATTCAAAAATGGAATATATAACTGAATTACTTTTCTGTACAGCAAATATTAACACATTGTAAATCAACTATAATTCAATTTAAAAAATAAAGAGCAGAAATTTTAAGAAAAGATTTCTGTTCTATAGACAATGAGCAGGAAAAACTCTAAGGAGTCTATGTAGGCATCCAGTCTAAGACCATAGCCTATTCTTAACACCTGGGCGAAATAGTCATAAATTTGATGAAGATATGATAACTGTTTTAGAGCCAAATATAAAACTTGATTTCTTAGGCTGATTTGGACTAAATTCAATTCTACCCTTCAGTAGGAGAAAATATTTTTAAGAGGAAGATAGTTTTTAAACCTTTTATACTTGAATACCATGTTTAAGCTGAGAATTAGTCATTTTAGCCTTTGGGTGACTAAAAAAGCAAACAAAAGATTGGGAGAAACTCATATGTATAATGAAACATAACTATCCATTATTGGGACTTGTAGATCATCATTATTTGACCTTATTTTCATCTTTCTAGAAAGTTAATATCTATTAAGCCCTCATTCAAAGGTCATTTTAGTACTAAATGCACATTAAGATATACACATCTGGGGACATTATTTTTACATACTCGCCAAGTCCCTATCTACCAGCAGCAACACATTTGATCACATAACGTCAGTCTTGCAAAGAATGTATCTACTTGATGGCTGTTAAGAAGGCTGATGGTTTTTTCTTAAGTTACATTCCTTAAGAAATGGTGAATACATCCTTTATAAAAGAGTTCTTGTATAATGATACAAAAAGTGATTGCCAGTGCTAATACTTTGGTTGATATCACTCTGCAGTCATTGTATCCAATAAAAATGATTGACTGTCTTAAGTGGCTGACATAAGGAGTAAAACATTCTGTTTATTGCTATCACCATGGTTGGGCTAGCCCATGGGCACTGCAGCTAACACTTGTAATGTGAGAAAGGGTCTACTTCTCCAAAAAAATAATAGTAAATCACCTTGCATTCGTCTAGGAATGTTAGTTTCAAAATTAGATAGAAATACCAATATTGTCCAAATTATAGAGGTAGATTCATTATGGAGATAGGTCTTGAACCCAGGTCTCCTAACTCCTAGATATACCTTTCCATGAAGTAACTAATTTAATAAATAATGATAACAATTTTATTTCTAGAAAAAAATATAGGCAAATTGATGTATATCAAAATGTCTTAAAATTCAAAAGGAAATACCTATACTAAAATTCAGTCTGAAAGAGTCTGTTAGATCCAGTCTACTTAATATACACTGTATTTATAGCACTTGGCCCTTGTGGGAAATTAGTTGACAGTTAAAAATATTTTTTTAAAAATGAAAACCTCAATATTAATGTATTAGTTTCCTATTGCTGCATAACAAATTACCACAAACTTAGAGGCTTAAAGTAACACCCATTCATTTATTCTCTCACAGTTCTGTAGGTCAGAAGTCCAGGCGGGCTTGGCTGAATATTGTGCTTTGGATCTAAGAAGACAGAAATCAAGATAGTGACTGTCCTGGGCTCAGGTCTGGAGCCCCTGGGGTACAGTCTTCATCTAGCTCATTCAGGTTTTCGGCAGAATTCAATTCCATTTGATTGTAGGAATGAGGTCCTCATATCCTTGCTGACTATTTGCTGGGGATAGTTTGCAGCTTCACATGCTTTATATCTCTCCGACTTCCTCTTCTGCCACCAGCCAGAAAAAGCTATCTGCTTTACAAGACTCATGTGATTAGATTAGGCTCACCTGGATAATCTCCTTTATTTTAGGCCAACGCTGCCTATGGCATAACACAGTCACAGGAGTAATAATTCATCATATTCACAGGTTCTGGGGATTAGGGTCGGATATATTTGAGGGGCCATCTTTCTGCCTACCACAATTAAGAAATTAAAAAATAAATGAATTTAAGAAAATTGCTAAATCGATTTTTCAAAAAACACACTGTTGATTTGTATTCCATTTATGAATCAAAGTTTGCACATGAAACCAAAAGCTTAATTAATCAGGTAAACCTATAACTTTACCTTTGTGTTCTTAAAAGCTAGAAATGAAATCAAAAAGACATTTTTATTGGACACTATTACTATTGTTTTCAGAGTATCCTTTACACAGCGAAAAGATGCGTAACTTAAAACTGAATTATGCTCTGCATTGGACCAAGTTCTTGTAAGAGACTTCCCCTTTTAAACCAACTAATAAAAAACATAGTTCTAATATATCATGATGATTCATTTTAGCTCTTCTGAGGGTAAGCTTTCTATATTCAATGCTTCTGTCTTATGCAGTATGCATTTCAATACAGATATTTAATTAATTAAAAATCTAGTGATTTTAAGTTTTCCACTCTAACATTTAGATTTGAATATATGGTTATCTCTTTAAGAGGCTTTATTTATGTGGGCTTCTTAGCTTCTTGAGCCCAACATACCAGTATAGCAAGCAGTATTCACCAAATATGGTATGACTAAGCTTTTACTATTGACAGTATCCAATCAAGGAGACAGGTATTGAGAAGACATATCACATGAAATATTGGTAAATGTCTATCCTCTCACTTATGTAGGCAGAAAGAATATTCGGTCAGTAAAAATCTTGTTGCAAATTGTTTTATCCAAAAGCAAGTTAAGAAGTTGTATTGAAGTAATTTTAAATGTTTGGGAGAACTTTATACTCACCCCATACTTACAGTGTAATGTCATACAAAGCACCCAAGAGACATGAAGTTTCCTTAATGTTTCAGCCTAAAATAAGACCAAATATATATATATATATGCATACATATATAGATATATATACATACATATATATATATATATAGAGAGAGAGAGAGAGAGAGAGAGAGAGAGAGACAGACCTGTATCTGTACTTAGATGTTTTTAAAACAAGCACAGCAAGTAGACATTTTTAAAGGTTATATTAATAGATTTACCATACCCCAATTAGGATAATTTACATATTTTAGAAGGTTGTTTACCTCACTATAGTCTTGCTTTGAAGTTGAGATGAAGGCTAAGGGGATAGAAAAGCGAAGAAGAGATTAAAACCTTTCTGGTTGAAAGAGACAAGATATTTTCTAATTTCAAAAGGAAAAAAGTGGTAGATTATGCTTAATCAAAATTCTCAACCACCACACATCTACCACATCTTAGTGAAGCATATTTATATAAATTTTGAAAATGCCATTGTTAACTTTCTACTTTTAACTCTTTAGAGGGCCCTGTTTTCCTTATTTGAATATTCTTAATATTTTCCATTATACTTTTCTTCCTTCTCAAGACATAGTTGTTTTACATTTCCAATGAGACCACTAACACTCTATATTTTTCCTCTTCATATGTTCCTTAAGTTGAATCTTGCAGATTGTTTGCAAAACACTACATCTGATTTGTGTGCTTCCTCCATGGATGGTCTGGAATCTTTTATACTTACTTTGGGTGTAATACTAAATTACTTCTCTGTTTAGTTGAATATTTATAGTCTTACTGAAGCAAAGGGTTGAGTATTTCTCTAGAAAACAAGACACACATAAGTGTTAAATAGCAGTTATTCACTTTTGCATATTAAAGGAAACAAAAATTTAGGATGTGCATAGGTTATAGTGGCAGACAACTCTGCCTGCCAACCCCCATTCTCTGCTAACAGAATCCCAATATTGTTCAGATATTTGGATGGTCAGCAGAGCTCTCAGTGGGATCTGATCCTCTCTCAGGTCCAGGGGATGAATTACAATTGGTATAAAACAACCATGATAATCCCAGTCCTCTTTGTTAGTGATTGGGTTCAGGAAAGTAGGCATGTGACGCAGTTTCACTTAATGAGAGTAAGTCTGCTGAGTGCATTTGGGAATTTTTTTCTTTCCTGAAAGAACAAAGTGTTGCAGAAAGAAGGGATCTTTCCTTCCTAGCACGTTTCTGCTTGCAGGGTGTGTTAACTATGTGAGGATTTGAAAGGAAACCCCAAAGATATAAATCTAGAGCCATGGCAACATTGAGCCGACAGCACCTCACTTCCAGACTTCATGTATGAAAAAAGATTTTAAAAACCCTAGTATTTAAACCACCTGTAGTTCAATATTTATTACTTACAACCAAAAGCGTTCCTAACTAAATCTCTTTTTTGTTTTGTTTTGTTTTCATTTTATCCATCTTACCAAAGTGATCCTGAAACTAGTAATTTCAGTCTTGCTTTTGAGATAGTAAATGAAAAGGTGTTTGGCAAATTGAAAAAGTGCTTCTAAGATGAGAAAAATATTATGTAGTTTTTCATTACTAACATGTACGTATGTATAAGCATCTATAAATTTGGAGCTACATTCTCCACATGAATATTGCAATCTAAAAAGTAGCCAAGCACCTAGTTATTCTACATATATATTCATGTTTACATGTGGCTACTGAGTTGAACATTGCCTCATTGATTTGTCTCTATTTGCTACAACTGCTACACAATTAATTGGATCATCTGTGTGATATTCAGAAGTACCCTCTAGATGACTGTAAAGAATATAAAGACATGTGGGGAACTAGCTACCCTATTGAGCAAGCAGACTTTATTTTTGATGCATTAGCAAGACTATCTTTTTGAAAAGAAATTGTGTACTATGTACGACTTTTCTGAGCAGGACTTCCCAATAGTGTCACAGCTAATAGTTTACAGATGTGCTGGCATGTTGAGCTCTTCAGGAACCTGGGGTGGCCAGAGCCCCTGAGTCAGTCACGTTCAGTTGCAAGCCAACTCCTTTGTTTATATTATTGAGCCTTACAAATAGTACCTTTGTCTATGTGTGCCATGAGTTCTTTCATAAAGCACAGTTGAAAGGTTATAAATCAATATATGGATAATGCATCTTCTTAAATTAAGTATTTGTTATACAGAGAGGGGACTCAACATTTTTAGGTATCCTAAGATACATTAATCAACTGGAACCATACATGTATTCAAAGTGGTCATAATAGTCATAAAATATATGAATATAGCTAAAGATAATGCTTTCCACTCAATCTATGGGGCCTGATATGGCAGTATTCACTCAGAGTTTAATGCTAAAAATTGCTAAACTGCTAAAAAGTGATACTGAAGGATATTTGGATTGACACATAATAAACAATTGGTAGTTTAAGACCTTTCTAAATTTTCAAGGTAATCGCAATGGCTGATAAATTTAGGACTGCTATTTATTATAATTTTTAATATTTTAATGATATCATATAATTCATTTTTCCAACTAAATATTAGTTCATTATATTGATAATAACTATCACCTGCTTTCCCTCTTCCTTGCTTCTGAATAAAGAGTTTCTTGAATTGTATCTTTTCCTAGATATTTAACTCATTTTGACAATTTTTTTTACAAGTCTGGAAATATTCAGGATTCTAAATGTATTGATTTCTGCATCCTAGAACTTTATGCAATAACTTCTGAAAACAATAAAACAGCCTTATATTGTTAGAATGCTGGAAATACCCTAAGAACAGGAATTCATAAAACAGGAATATTTTTATTTTCCAGCAAAGACTTTCACAGCACTTACATAAGGCATATAAGTAAAACAAGGTATTTATGTTTGCATGCCATTCAGAGGTTAGCAATGGACTGATTCTGAAGCAGTGATATAATTGCCCCAAAAAAGTGGATCTTAATTTTGAAGATAATTACATTTCTCCACAAGTACTTAGGTATTATACTCTTTAGGGTTACATTTCAAAGACAGGTCAATGGAAAACAGAAGAGAAGATTTGGGTGGTTGTATTAGTTTCCTAAGGCTGCTGTAAGAAATTTTCACAAACTTGGTGACTTAAAACAACAGAAATTCATTCTCTCACAGTTCTGGAGTTCAGAAATCTGAAATCAGTATCACTGAGCCCAACTCAAGGCTCATACTACCTCCAGAGGCTCTGGGAGAAATCTGATTCTTGCCTCTTTCAGAGTCTGGTAGCTACAGGATTCCTTGGCTTGTGACCACATTAATATAACCTTTAAATCTGTCTGCTCTGTTCATATTGTCTATTTATGTGTGTAAAATATCCATCTGCCTCCCACTTACAAGAGTACACCCAGAGAATCCGGGATAATTTCCCCATCTCAAAATCTTTATCAATCACATCTGCAAAGACTTTTTAAAATTAATTAATTTATTTATTTAGCTATGTAAAGTAACAAGTAATATTCTCAAATTTCAGGTCTATGGGAAGTTTGGTACATCAAAGTAATGGAGTTAAAAAAAAACAGTATTAGATATACAAAAATTTTTGAATTCACATGGTAATAGTTTTGTTTTTTTTTTTCAATGCATTCTAATATCATCTTGATTGTGATCTTCAAATTCCTACATAACCAGAACCAGGGGCAATTTCATTTTCTTTAGTGTTACTGGGCTAGTCCAAGAAACTTCAACACAGGAAGAACCATTCTTTTTTGTTGGGTTTTTTTTGTTGTTGTTTTTTTTTGCGTTACGCAGGCCTCTCACTGCCGTGGCCTCTCCCGCTGCGGAGCACAGGCTCCGGACGCGCAGGCTCCGAACACGCAGGCTCAGCGGCCATGGCTCACCAGCCCAGCCGAGCCATGGCATGTGGGATCCTCCCGGACCCGGGCACGAACCCACGTCCCCTGCATCGGCAGGTGGACTCCCAACCACTGTGCCACCAGGGAAGCCCTAGAAGAACTATTCTTATTAGGATTTTAAAACATGATTTCAAAAATCAGAAATATCAACAAATATCACTTTAAAATTGTTTGCTAACTGGAAAAAATGAATACTCTTTTTTGATGTCACTTCTAGACACAAGGTGTGATGAATGTGACAATAAACACAAGTTGCCTTTTTAATAGATTGAAGATTTTTTTCTCTCACGTATCACTTTCAGATCTATGTATTACACATCTACATCTTAAAACTCTGCTATACAAACAAATATACATGAATAAATTACTATCTGATTGGGTTTAAGATTTTTTTTTTTGGTGTGGACCATTTTTAAAGTCCTTATTGAATTTGTTACAGTATTGATTCTGTTTTATGTTTTGGTTTTTTGGCCCTGAGACATGTAGGGTCTTAGCTCCCCACCCAGGGATCGAACCTGCATCCCCTGCATTGGAAGGGGAAGTCGTAACCACTGGACCGCCAGGGAAGCCCCTACTATCTGATTCTTAATCTGTGCAGGTTTCAGCTTTTAAAAGTGCAGATTGGTATTTTCTCACTAGTTCTTATGTTTTATTAGCCTTTCAAATCTCTTATTTGCATATGTCAATTAGGATGTTCCTATATAACTTGATTTATTATTATTTAGTACCAAAAGTTCTTTCAATGGAATCTTTCAAGCCTTAGGGCTGTGGGGCCGTAAATATCTTTGTCTGAAATACGTTGCATGAGTTAATAGGAAAGAAATTAGTTCTCTACAGTTGTCTTCATGCTGAATGAGTATCTTTTTTTTTTTTTCAATCTAAGGGAATTATTTTCCACGTTTTGCTTCAAGAAGAATAGAATGCCTTTGGGGATTCAGTTTTTATTTGGAGTTGCATAAAATTTAATAGCCATGTTTATATGTTCATTAAAATAATGTCCGTTGGATATTCCAACATTTATAGTCGGTCTTAGAAATAGTCCATTTAAGCAGAATATTTTCAGATATGATTTAATATGTCAAACTAAACTAAAAATGCAAAATCGAAATTTATAGTAATTGATCAAAATAGAATAGGAAAAGCACAAAATTAAATAGTAGAGAATTAGTTGAGTAACTCACTGCATTTTTGCATTGTAACATGTTACAGAATATTCAATGAGACATTTTAATCAAGTGCAAAAAAATCAGGTAACAGAATATAGAGTAAGATTCCTATTTAAACATATATATCTGAAACATATTCATAGAAAAAAGTATATATGGGAACATATACAATAAAATGATACCAGTGATTATATCTAAGTATGGTATTTTCTCAATTTCCTTTCTATGATGTTCAAAATTTTAAAGATTTTCTACAATAAGAAATTTCTGTAATTGAGGGAAAATATAATCTTATTATAAAATGGTTGTCATTAAAATGTGTGCATAAACATAGAATCACAAGGAAACTTGAACATATAATAGAAGCATTGGTAAAATAGGAAGGTAGAAACCTGCCTTTCTAAATGACCTGCAATGTGATCTATGATTAGAATTGGATTTTTATCAGATTCTGGCTAATTATTAAACTAATAATTTTAATAGTAGTGTATTTTATTTAGCTATTTCTTTTAAGTGAAAGTTTATATAGCATGAAGTAGATGTAACAGGATTTATGAATTAGGAGACAGGATTTACATCATAAAGCAGACTGTCACTGGTCATAAGATGATCAAGAATTAGAAAATAAGCTGCTTTATTTGGGCCACTTTTGTTCTTTTTCATTATAACTATGGATGAGACAGTGATGAGAATGCCTAAGCAGATTAAATGATGCTGCTGTTGAAAGTGAGAAAATAAAGCTAAAATATAATTAACTTGGGGCAAAAGGTGACTATAGTCCAATCATTTTGACCAGGGATATTTGTTTTATGGGTATACATGTATATCTATTAAAATATTCTCACTGTCAGTATTAAAACACTTGATTGTTAATAATTCTAAAATGTTGCTTAAAGGAGTTGTTTTTAAGACAGATTTGCTAATACAATGCTTCTTAGGAATGCTTCTATCATAGTTCATTAGAACCGATTACATTATTACTTTCATACTAGCAGCAAAATATCAGTGATATTGGTAAACTGATATGAGTGTTGCTTTCTAGTAAAAAATAATGATACCTGAAAACGTTCCTATGGATTACACCAATTGCATATCAATGGTAAACATAAATCATTTTAGGGGAGTAAGCAACTCAGTTATATCTTGTAATGTTTCTCTACAGCATCTGTTATACTCACTTGCATCCAGCTGGTGCTTAATAAATATGAACTGATTCACTGCCTTAACTCTTTTTCTAATTAAGCACTTATGAAATGTGGCTGGTACTTGAATTGTACTAGGCTCTTTCGTCTTCTAAACATCGGCCCCCAACCTTTTTGACACCAGGGACTGGTTTCGTGGAAGACAATTTTTCCACGGACTGGGGGTCGGGGGGGTGGGAGAGATGCTTCAGGTGGTAATGCGAGCAATGGGGAGCGGCAGACGAAGTTTCACTCACTTGCCCACCGCTCACCTCCTGCTGGGTGGCCCTGGTCTGTGGCCCAGGGGTTGGGGACCCCTGTTCTAATAATTATGATATTATTGAATAATAGTTCTCTAAACTGTGGTAGTTTTAAAGAGAAAGTCACTAATATAATTTAAACCATTTATATATATTTGCATATGTGTTTATTAAAGGTGTCACACCACTAAAGGTGATAATTCTCTTTTGTAAATCTTTAACGAAGTAGAGTGCATTGTAGACTAACTGGTTTGTAATTAAATACGCAATAAAATGAAAATAATGCAAATAAATGCAGAGATATAGAAGGAACGTTTATTATGTTCCCTCTGGACATATTCTTTTGGATTACTCTAGAAGAAATGGGATAAAAAGAACAAAATCATTACTAAAAATAACATGAAAGAGCAACTCATAAGGTATGATATAGAAAATGCTTTATAATTATATAGTATGGTCAACCATAAATAATAAATTGTTTTAATGAAACCAAATGAAAAAAGGTTTGCTTTATAAAATGTCATCCATCTATCAATATTGGCATTCATGTATCAAAAAAGAAACTTGGGCTTCCCTGGTGGCGCAGTGGTTAAGAGTCCACCTGCCGATGCAGGGGACACGGGTTCGTGCCCCGGTCTGGGAAGATCCCACATGCCGCGGAGCGGCTGGGCCCTTGCGCCATGGCCGCTGAGCCTGTGCGTCCAGAGCCTGTGCTCCGCAACGGGAGAGGTCACAACAGTGAGAGGCCCGCGTACCGCAAAAAAAAAAAAAAAAAAGAAAAAAAAAAGAAACTTATTCTAGGGAAGAACATGTTTCATTAAGGGAGAAAGTCTAGATTGCAAGTTCAACTAGGTGGAAAAATATTTTGCAAAAGTTAATGTAAAAAGTATATTTTTTTAATATTCTAAGGAGATTAAAATGTGGGGATTACTGCCGTATTACTGAAACAAGGAGAGGGGATGATATAACATAATCATCGTAATAAAAGGTGATTTTACATTTGAGGAAACTAAAGAGTAGTGAGACTTGCATGTAGCCACAGAGCTCCTAAGTGACGCAAACTTTAGGTCCCAAGTCTTAATCTCTATATGCAATTTATTTGCATGTGACCCATTATCTTACCTGTCTTTCCCTAAAATTATTAATTTTGGGGACTAAAGCATAATTTTTTCAGCTTCATGTTTTTAACCAAACTAAGTATAATTTACATTTACACATACACATAAATGCATAACTTAGTATGAGTGATATCTAAATTTATCTGGATGAAAATTCCAAATTCTTATTATCTATTCAACATATAATTAAATAGTGATTATGCCATGTGTACCACATAGATGCAGATAATATTTTCAGCATTTTATCATCTGAAAATATAATTTCAGTTGCAAAATAGAAAAGCTATAGCTTTTCTATTAACATTCTTTAATGCCTCGTCAGGAAACCTAACCACCAATGACAAGCTTTCAGGAATATATAATATATGTTATACAGTGTATTTCATCCACTCTTACCAAATATTTTACTTATCCTGCTACTTTGTTTTTTAGTAAATAATGCTTACTTAGCTCTCCATTATAAATAAGGTAGGGAAAGTGTGTCACCAGGAACAAAGAACATGATCAAACACTTCAGTCGATCATGCTTTCATTCTTTCTTACACTCATGTAAACCAAGTCACAGGGACTTCAAGCATTTTTTTTTTTCTCACCTACTTATTCTTAAAGTGGGACCCAGCACTTCATTATATTTCTAAAACTAATATCGAAATCTGCAAAACAACCCAATAAGTCTAGATTTTAATATTTAAAAAATTTGTGAACAAGTTTCTGCTTTATAATACAGACCAAATTTAGACATCTCATTAGATCTCTGCTCTAAAATTTAAGTTCCATGCCCCAGCCTGCTTAGCTTCCTGACCCTATTTCCAGTATGCAGCCTTCACTTCTCAAACCCCTTCTTTTGTGTTAGATAATATAGTTTTGCTCTTATTTTGTTCTCACCAAGCAGTGCACATATTCAACAGTTAGATGAATCATCCCCCGGAAAACAGCTGAGTCAGTGTTTATCATATAAACTTATCATTTAGGGCTCTCAGTCCTTACACTACATGAATGATCATAGAATTCTCATAAGAACCAGATCTGGGATGGGTGGAAGGAGTTCTGCTTCTGAAAATAGTTAAGATTTTTTTCTGTATTGTTCCTCATTCATTGATTGACTTACAAAATATTTACTGAGTACCTGTTTTGTACAGAGTACTAAGTTAGCAACTTAGAGATATAAGCATTAATTGAAAGAGTCTTTTCTCTCAAGGAGCTTATCATTGTGCACTGGGGAAAATATGCAAATAATTAGATATAAGACATTTGGAATGAAATTCGTGCAAGCAAGATCTTATTGGAGCACAAGGCAGGGATACACCATTTCTAATTGGATATCACTCAAGAGATGATATTTATATTGACTTCTGAAGAAAAATAAAAAATTGATAGATGGTAAAAGGAGTACTTAGGGAAAGTAAAATTATTAAAATGAAAATTATTAAAAGATAAAATTATTTAAATGGCACAGAGGTGAGAAATAGCTTTCCATGTACATGGAGCAACAAGTAATTCAATGTGTCCATAATCCATAATGACTTGAAAGATGAACTGAAACGTGTGTCTGAAAAGATAACATGGTACAAGATCATGGAGGTCCTTGAACTATAAAATAAAGATTTTGGAACTCACCATATAAAGAATGGGAGCCATTGGTATTCATTTAGCAGAGAAATGACATTGTAGCCTCTTGTTCCATTTTTTTAAATTTCACACCTGCTGCTTTCTTTGTTTACTTCAACCTTCCACCATGGCCTTTCCAATCCCCCACACTGCTGTTTGGTAAAATCCATAAATTAGTTTGGTTCACCTCTTATGGAAGGTGTTTCACCTCTTCTGTTAGATGTTGCAGGACTACCTTTTCTCATCATAGTTTGCACACGTTTCCCATCTTCTTTCCTTGAGCTCAGACTATATATACCCTTTTATGATTTTTGTGTAAGAATCTTCTCTTTTCTAATCTACCTCTTTCACTTGACTTGAATTCAGGGAGAATTTATCATTTGACTTGAATTCACTTGACTTGAATTCAGGGAGAATTTATCATTGGTCTTTGTATCCTCAGTGTCTTTCTAGCATGTTTCCTTCTAAGGACTTAATAAATTTTGGTTAACTGAATGCTCAGAACTGTGTCTTGGTAAGAAAATTTTGTCATTGATGAAGAAAGCACATTGCATAGACAACAGAATAAAATTAGAGATAATAACTAGATGGTCACTAAAGTGGGAGGTCATGAGAGGATAAAATAAGAAGGTGAAAGGATAAATGGAAAGAAGATGCCAAAGAGAGAAGCTGATTAGATGGGACAGAGGTATGAAAACTGATTTGAAGATGACCCTCGATAACTCGGGGAAAGGCTACATGTTATCAAACATTGGGTTGATCTTGCTAAAGGAAGATAAGAGCTCTCTTTTAAATGGGTTGTAGTTGATATATCTACTGGGGCATCATTTTTTCAGATATCTGGAAACCACAACCATTCCCTCTTAAAACAGAAATGTGGACTGCTATTTCTTTTGTCTAAAAACCGAAAAAATTATCCCTAAGCAAGTTTGAGCTGTAATACTATAAGAGTCTATTACAGTGAGGAAAAAAATCCAACTAGAGATAAATGTACATCTCATCCTGAAAATATCTAGTATTTTCCACTAATCTTAAGATTTGGTGTTCAAAAGTTCAAGTTCTGTTTAAATCTTACTCAGTTGATTCAAAATTAATTATGTTATTTCTCTCTTGCTTTTCTACAGTATGCTGTCTGGCTAGTCCTCTGGGTTACGTGGAATGTGTTTGTTATCTGCTTCTATTTGGAGGCTGGGGACCTCTCAAAGGTAATTTGCCATCTGATTTGCCTGAGTCATCAGTTGTGTGTTAACAAGCCTCTTCCTAAGTAAGGCAGAGTCTCACCCTGCTCTTGTCACTTAGATGCACCTCGAATGAAGGTAAATTGAAAGATGTCCTCATCTATCTCTCTGCATTTCTACCATCAAAGAAATATTTCAGTGTGTCACAAAGATGTCATTTTATTATTTTAAGCAAAACTAGATGAAATATTGATTATTATGGTGACCATACTGTGTACTTTTAAAACATTGACTTGTAAGAGATTTCTGAAGCAGAGTAGGAAGTTTTTCAGAGATAAAATCTTGAAGATTTTTGAAATCACTTAGTTAGCTTATTACTCTGCTAAAGACTTTCCTGATTGGACCCAAATAGCAATGTAATAATTCAAATAATTAACGGGTTTTAGTTGAATAAAACTGTTACCAGAGGGATATAATTTATTACATAAATGAATAAAATAGACATTTTATTCTAAAATAATCTAGGAAGGACTTAAAATACTTACATTTTCATTTAGGTTTCTTTACTTTGTGCTGTCCTGTATGAGTGTCTGTATGTATGTGTGTTTGCATATGTCTTGCTATTATATTTCTAACATAAATGCCTTACTATTGAAATAATGCAGTTTGTAGATCTCTAAAACCAACATGCTTCTTCTTTTGGAATGCAATTAACAGCAACTAAGTCAAATGAGATAATCCATTCAAAGTAGTGGTAAATCTTGCTTGAGACACTTGAGAGAGTTGTAAACTTGTACTTCTTCATATTAACTTTAAAAGACAGAGATTGTAAAATGTTCTTTTACCTCTCTATCCCTTAGATCAGAAAGACCCTGCAAAGATGTTGACATTTTTAAAACCCAGAGATGATAACCTGCTTTCAAAGGCTAAAAGAGCTAAAAAGTCTCCAGGAACTACCTTTGCAGGGCTATATATCTTGGTGGGCGGGGGATGGGGTGATGGTAATACACATTTATAATCTAGCATACAGGAGTTTCCCAAAGCACTCTGAGCATTTTCAAGTATGTTTATTTATTATTTAACTATGATATTGAGTATAAATAATCTCTTTTTTTCATTTTAACCATTTTATTTAATTTATTTATTTTTTCATTTTAACCATTTTATTTTATTTTTTTAACATCTTTTTTGGAGTATAATTGCTTTACAATGGTGTGTTAGTTTCTGCTTTACAACAAAATGAATCAGTTATATATATACATATGTTCCCATATCTCTTCCCTCTTGCGTCTCCCTCCCTCCCACCCTCCCTATCCCACCCCTCCAGGCGGTCACAAAGCACCGAGCTGATCTCCCTGTGCTATGCGGCTGCTTCCCACTAGCTATCTACCTTACATTTGGCAGTGTATGTATGTCCATGCCTCTCTCTCGCTTTGTCACAGCTTACCCTTCCCCCTCCCCATATCCTCAAGTCCATTCTCTAGTAGGTCTGTGTCTTTATTCCTGTTTTACCCCTAGGTTCTTCATGACTTTTCTTCTTAAATTCCATATATATGTGTTAGCATACGATATTTGTCTCTCTCTTTCTGACTTACTTCACTCTGTATGACAGACTCTAGGTCTATCCACCTCATTACAAATAGCTCAATTTCGTTTCTTTTTATGGCTGAGTAATATTCCATTGTATATATGTGCCACATCTTCTCTATCCATTCATCCGATGGTGGACACTTAGGTTGTTTCCATCTCCGGGCTATTGTAAATAGAGCTGCAGTGAACATTTTGGTACATGACTCTTTTTGAATTATGGTTTTCTCAGGGTATATGCCCAGTAGTGGGATTGCTGGGTCATATGGTAGTTCTATTTGTAGTTTTCTGAGGAACCTCCATACTGTTCTCCACAGTGGCTGTATCAATTTACATTCCCACCAACAGTGCAAGAGGGTCCCCTTTTCTCCACACCCTCTCCAGCATTTGTTGTTTGTAGATTTTCTGATGATGCCCATTCTGACTGGTGTGAGATGATATCTCATTGTAGTTTTGATTTGCATTTCTCTAATGATTAGTGATGTTGAGCATTCTTTCATGTGTTTGTTGGCAATCTGTATATCTTCTTTGGAGAAATGTCTATTTAGGTCTTCTGCCCATTTTTGGATTGGGTTATTGTTTTTTGTTATTAAGCTGCATGAGCTGCTTATAAATTTTGGAGATTAATCCTTTGTCAGTTGCTTCATTTGCAAATATTTTCTCCCATTCTGAGGGCTGTCTTTTGGTCTTCTTTATGGTTTCCTTTGCTGTGCAAAAGCTTTGAAGTTTCATTAGGTCCCATTTGTTTATTTTTGTTTTTATTTCCATTTCTCTAGGAGGTGGGTCAAAAAGGATCTTGCTGTGATTTATGTCATAGAGTGTCCTGCCTATGTTTTCCTCTAAGAGTTGGATAGTTTCTCACCTTACATCTAGGTCTTTAATCCATTTTGAGCTTAGTTTTGTGTATGGTGTTAGGGAGTGATCTAATCTCATAGTTTTACATGTACCTGCCCAGTTTTCCCAGCACCACTTATCGAAGAGGCTGTCCTTTCTCCACTGTACATTCCTGCCTCCTTTATCAAAGATAAGGTGACCATATGTGCGTGGGTTTACTCTCTGGGCTTTCTATCCTCTTCCATTGATCTATCTTTCTGTTTTTGTGCCAGTACCATACAGTCTTGATTACTGTAGCTTTGTAGTATAGTCTGAAGTCCAGGAGCCTGATTCCTCCAGCTCCGTTTTTCTTTCTCAAGATTGCTTTGGCTATTCGGGGTCTTTTCTGTTTCCATACAAATTGTGAAATTTTTTGTTCTAGTTCTGTGAAAAATGCCAGTGGTAGTTTGATAGGGATTGCATTGAATCTGTAGATTGCTTTGGGTAGTAGAGTCATTTTCACAATGTTGATTCTTCCCATCCAAGAACATGGTATATCTCTCCATCTATTTGTATCATCTTTAATTTCTTTCATCAGTGTCTTATAATTTTCTGCATACAGGTCTTTTGTCTCCTTAGGTAGGTTTATTCCTAGATATTTTATTCTTTTTGTTGCAATGGTAAATGGGAGTGTTTTCTTGATTTCACTTCCAGATTTTTCATCATTGGTGTATAGGAATGTCAGAGATTTCTGTGCATTAATTTTTTATCCTGCTACTTTACCAAATTCATTGATTAGCTCTAGTAGTTTTCTGGTAGCATCTTTAGGATTCTCTATGTATAGTATCATGTCATCTGCAAATAGTGACAGCTTTACTTCTTCTTTTCCAATTTAGATTCCTTTTATTTCCTTTTCTTCTCTGATTGCTGTGACTAAAACTTCCAAAACTATGTTGAATAAGAGTGATGAGAGAGGGCAACCTTGTCTTGTTCCTGATCTTAGTGGTAATGCTTTCAGTTTTTCACCATTCAGGACAATGTTTGCTGTGGGTTTGTCATATATGGCCTTTATTATGTTGAGGAAAGTTCCCTCTATGCCTACTTTCTGCAGGGTTTTTATCATAAATGGGTGTTGAATTTTGTCGAAAGCTTTCTCTGCATCTATTGAGATGATCATATGGAGTATAAATAATGTTGACTTTTTTTTTTCAATTTCAAGTGATGAAAGATAAAGTAAGAGGGTGACGTTATCATATGAAATAGACCCAAGGCTTCTGGAACCTGTAATTTTATGAGCAGATTTTGGACAAGTCCTCATTGTGGCCCTCGGCAGTGTCTGCCCTGGTGGATGGCATTTCTGTATTCTTGCCGGTCATCATACTCCACATTCTCAGCAGCAGGCAGTCCTTTCCTGAACATGCTGTGACCAATGAAAAGGAATTTTTCAGGTGGCTCTAGGAAAGACACTTCATTTTCTGCTTAAAGCTCACATTCCCAGGACTTGAATTCCTTACCCAATTTATATGTCTCTGCTGTATAATCCACTTTGTTCAAAGAGATTCCTCACTAAAATGACTTTTAATGATATTTTCAATTTTAAATAATCACCTTAATAATTGGAGGACAGGTATTCAGTCATATTGGCTGAGTAAGATGATCTAGCAGATCAGAGTTTGTTTAATATTAAAAAAAAGAGGGAGAAATCTGAGCCAAGCTGGCTGCACAAATGTGTAATTTTTCTCACTGCTCCATGTGATGACTGCAGACACAAAGTAAAGCTTGTGATCCCATGACCTTGGACATGGGCATTGAAACCATAACGAGGACACATCCTAAAACATTAGAGTTCAAGAGACTTGCAACCCAAATGACTAAGAATTCTTCTAATGCACACAGGCAGGTAATGACTATCCCATGGCAGTGAAGCAGTTAATAATATTTCCTTTTCTTTTCATCTTATAAACAAAGGCTAGACTCTGCAGAGCACATGAAAATTTAATAATTTCCTTTTAACAAATAATCTAAAGGAAAACCATAAAGGGCAAAGTTATATTGTTATCTGTACTGGGATTTTCCTCCCTTTCCTGCTCAAAGGGTTTGAGAAAGGTATATTTATGCCATTTAATTCTTTAGCTTCTGCAACTACCTCACATTCTTCAAGTAACAGAGTGCCAGAAATAAGCAATGGCGATTGAAAAATGTACAGATATATAAAAGCTCAAAAATGGGACTCCTGAAACTGCTGATAATACTTAGGTTACAGAATATAAACCACCTTTTCCCCTCACCTCACCCAAAAAAATAAACTAATTTGACCATAAGAATGGGTCAGTTTGTTTGAGGCTGAGGGACAAATATGGGAAACAGAATCAGGGAGGAAATTCTGTGGTCTTTATATATGTGAGAGAAGTAGGTTTGTTTCCATAAAACATTTTGTAAAGAATTGATTTCTTCATAATGAATATTGGCAAGAAATGATAAAATCGGTAAAATATTAAGGCAAACTTGAGTTACCCGTTAGAGTTTAGAATTTTTTGTTGTCCTTTTCCAGTGTCTTTTCTGCTTTTTCTGCTAAACTCTCTGCCTGTACTTATGAGAGAAATAGATATTAGCATCATTAATGAAGCCAGCGTGTACCTTCGGGAATGAAACGGCTTAATTACAATAATGTGGTACACAGGGCTGACCTGGTTGATATTCGGTTTTCTTTGTACCCATAATTGTATAGATAATATATTTTTTCATCAAAAATTCTGTGTAAATCCAACATTATTATTACAATATTTATTAATATATTTTAATGATTATCCCCATGAGATTTAAGGAAAAATAAAACTAATCAACCAGAGAAATTTCTTTTTAAAAATTTTATCTCAATGATATTAATAAAATATCGGGAATGTCATATAAATTAGCACATAATATGGTAGGAACAAATATACATTGCATAATAACTATTTCCACACTATTTATATTAATGCTTTAGATATTAGTGTTTTAACTAAATATCCTGAAACATCCTACAGATTCTTACTTTCTGAGGTGATATTTTAATAGATGTTCTGTTAATGAAACAGAGATAACATTAAATGAAACAGAGATAACATTAGTTTGTAACCCAAAGTGTTTGCTGACTTTGTAGGCAGCTGCCTTTGAGCATTAAATGTGACCTTGACTATTGGATTAATAGTTTTGAGAATTCCTGATGTAAATAGTCTTACTGTGTTGTTGGATTATTCTGGTCAATTGTGATTTTCTTGCTCACATATCAAATAGAAATGCAAACTAATCCCAGGTATTAACTGAATTGAGTTATTTTGAAAAGAGAAGAGATCTGTTTGTTCTGTAGTTAACTTCAAAGTGCAGTGTTAGAAGGAAAACACATATAATATGGTAATTCACCTATTAGATTCATCACCTGGGAAAATAAAATTTATGAAATAGTTTTTGAATAGTTACACACAGGAAAAAAATTAGCGCTCTTCTGCTCTCTGCAAAAAACTGTATTCTGTTGGGTGTGTTATAATTGTATCTACTCTTAGCTGAAATTATATCCTAACACTTTTCTTTATATGACTATTTTGAGATCTCAATTTCTACTTTCGTAATTTATGGGCACCATTAGTGAATGATGCACCACCTATCTTTAGAAATAAAATAATTAACTTACAGATCATAAAAGAGTAACCAAGGGATTATTTTACACTTAACCCAATTTGTTTATATACTAGGGATGCAGGTATATAACCCTTGGGCTTCATTATATTATCAGAAACTTATATTGTTAAACATACCCTAGAGCAATTAATTATACCTAATGGATGCTTTTAATAGTAATGTCTAGAAAGCTGTCACATTTTAATAATTTTGATAGTTACTTCTGAGATCTAGATATACATTTTCATTTAAGAATGTGGTATGTAGGGCTTCCCCAGTGGCGCAGTGGTTGAGAGTCCACCTGCCGATGCAGGGGACACGGGTTCGTGCCCCGGTCTGGGAAGATCCCACATGCAGCGGAGCGGCTGGGCCTGTGGGCCGTGGC
Organism: Monodon monoceros; assembly: GCF_005190385.1. Classification (NCBI taxonomy): domain Eukaryota; kingdom Metazoa; phylum Chordata; class Mammalia; order Artiodactyla; family Monodontidae; genus Monodon; species Monodon monoceros. The sequence continues at coordinate 51,660,065 of NW_021703771.1, forward strand.
TGCTGAGTGTCCGGAGCCTGTGCTCCGCAATGGGAGAGGCCACAACAGTGAGAGGCCCGCGTACCACAAAAAAAAAAAAAAAGAACGTGGTATGTAAAAAAGCTATGTAAGAATGTGGCTTATTTATGAAGATGAAATAGGCAGTCTACCTGAAAAAGAATTCAGAGTAATGATAGTAAAGATGATGCAAAACCTTGGAAATAGAATGGAGAAAATACAAGAAACGTTTAACAAGGACTTAGGAGAACTAAAGAACAAACAAACAATGATGAACAACATAATAAATGAAATTGAAAATTCTCTAGAAGGAATCAATAGCAGAATAACTGAGGCAGAAGAACCGATAAGTGACCTGGAAGATAAAATAGTGGAAATAAATACTACAGAGGAGAATAAAGAAAAAAGAATGAAAAGAATTGAGGACAGTCTCAGAGACCTCTGGGACAACATTAAATCCACCAACGTTCAAGTTATAGGGGTCCCAGAAGAAGAAGAGAAAAAGAAAGGGACTAAGAAAATATTTGAAGAGATTATAGTCGAAAACTTCCCTAATGTGGAAAAGGAAATAGTCAGATCCAGGAAGCACAGAGTCCCATACAGGATAAATCCAAGGAGAAACACACCAAGACACATATTAATCAAACTATCAAAAATTAAATACAGAGAAAAAATATTAAAAGCAGCAAGGGAAAAGCAACAAATAACATACAATGGAATCCCCATAAGATTAACACGTCATCTTTCAGCAGAAACTCTGCAAGCCAGAAGGGAGTGGCAAGACATATTTAAATTGATGAAAGGGAGAACCTACAACCAAGATTAATCTACCCAGCAAGGATCTCATTCAGATTCAATGGAGAAATTAAAACCTTTACAGACAAGCAAAAGTTAAAAGAATTCAGCACCACCAAACCAGCTTTACAACAAATGCTAAAGGAACTTCTCTAGGCAGGAAATATAACAGAAGGAAAAGACCTACAATAACAAACCAAAAACAATTGAGAAAATGGTAATAGGAACATACATATCGAAAATTATCTTAAATGTAAATGGGTTAAATGCTCCCACCAAAAGACGTAGACTGGCTGAATGGATACAAAAACAAAACCCGTATATATGCTGTCTACAAGAGACCCACTTCAGTCCTAGGGACACATACAGACTGAAAGTGAGGGGATGGAAAAAGATATTCCATGCAAATGGAAATCAGAAGAAAGCTAGAGTAGCAATTCTCATATCAGGCAAAATGACTTTAAAATAAAGACTATTACAAGAGACAAAGAAGGACACTACGTAATGATCAAGGGCTCAATCCAAGAAGATATAACAATTGTAAATATTTATGCACCCAACATAGGAGCACATCAATACATAAGGCAAATGCTAACAGCCATAAAAGGGGAAATCAACAGTAACACAATCGTAGTAGGGGACTTTAACACCCCACTTTCACCAATGGACAGATCATCCAAAATGAAAATAAGTAAGGAAACACAAGCTTTAAATGATACATTAAATAAGATGGGCTCAATTGATATTTATAGGACATTCCATCCAAAAATGACAGAATAGACTTTCTTCTCAAGTGTTCATGGAACATTCTCCAGGATACATCATATCTTGGTCACAAATCAAGCCTTGGTAAATTTAAGAAAACTGAAATCATATCAAGTATCTTTTCCCACCACAATGCTGTGAGACTAGATATCAATTACAGGAAAAAAATCTGTAAAAAACACAAATACATGGAGGCTAAACAGTACACTACTAAATAAACAAGAGGTCACTGAGGAAATCAAAGAGGAAATCAAAAAATACCTAGAAACAAATGACATGGAAAACATGATGACCCGAAACCTATGGGATGCAGCAAAAGCAGTTCTAAGAGGGAAGTTTATAGCAATACAATCCTACCTCAGGAAACAAGACACATCTCAAATAAACTACCTAAACTTACACTTAAAGCAATTAGAGAAAGAAGAACAAAAAAACCCCAAAGTTAGCAGAAGGAAAGAAATCAGAAAGATCAGATAAGAAATAAATGAAAAAGAAATGAAGGAAACAATAGCAAAGATCAATAAAACTAAAAGCTGGTTCTTTGGGAAGATAAACAAAATTGATAAACCATTAGCCAGACTCATCAAGAAAAAAAGGAAGAAGACTCAAATCAATAGAATTAGAAATGAAAATGGAGGAGTAACAACTGACACCACAGAAATACAAAGGATCATGAGAGATTACTACAAGCAACTATATACCAATAAAATGGACAACCTGGAAGAAACGGACAACTTCTTAGAAAAACACAACCTTCCAAGACTGAACCAGGAAGAAATAGAGAATATAAGCAGACCAATCACAAGCATTGAAATTAAGACTGATTAAAAATCTTCCAAAAAACAAAAGCCCAGGAGCAGATGGCTTCACAGACGAATTCTATAAAACATTTAGGGAAGAGCTAACACCTATCCTTCTCAAACTCTTCCAAAATATAGCAGAGGGAGGAACATTTCTCACAGAGCTAGAACAAAAATTTCACAATTTGTGTGGAAATACAAAAGACCCCGAATAGCCAAAGCACTCTTGAGAAAGAAAAATGGAGCTGGAGGAAACAGGCTCCCTGACTTCAGAGTATGCTACAAAGCTACAGTAATGAAGACTGCATGGTACTGGTGCAAAAATAGAAATATAGATCAATGGAACAGGATAGAAAGCCCAGAGATTTACCCATGCATATATGGTCACCTTGTCTTTGATAAAAGAGGCAAGAATATACAATGGAGAAAAGACAACCTCTTCAATAAGTGGTGCTGGGAAAACTGGATAGCTACATTTAAAAGAATGAAATTAGAACACTCCCTAACACCATACACAAAAATAAGCTCACAGTGGATTAAAGACCTAAATGTAAGGCCAGATAGTATACAACTCTTAGAGGAAAACATAGGCAGGACACTCTATGACATAAATCACAGCAAGATCCTTTTTGACCCACCTCCTAGAGAAATGGAAATAAAAACAAAAATAAATGGGACCTAATGAAACTTAAGAGCTTTAACACAGCAAAGGAAACCATAAACAAGACGAAAAGATGACCCTCAGAATGGGAGAAAATATTTGCAAATGAAGCAACTGACAGAGGATTAATCTCCAAAATATACAAGTAGCTCATGCAGCTCAATATCCAAAAAACAACCTGATCTAAAAATGGGCAGAAGACCTAAATAGACATTTCTCCAAAGAAGATATACAGATTGCCAACAAACAAATGAAAGGATGCTCAACATCACTAATCATTAGAGAAATGCAAATCAAAAGTACAATGAGGTATCACCTCACACCAGTAAGAATGGCCATCATCAAGAAATCTACAAACAATAAATGCTGGAGAGGCTGTGGAGAAAAGGGAACCCTCTTGCACAAATGCTGGGAATGTAAACTGATACAGCCACTATGGAGGTTCCTTAAAAATCTAAAAATAGAACTACCGTATGACCCAATAATCCCGCTATTGGACATATACCCTGAGAAAACCATTATTCAAAAAGAGTCATGTACCACAATTATCATTGCAGGTCTATTTACAATAGCCAGGACATGGAAGCAACCTAAGTGTCCATCGACAGATGAATGGATGAAGAAGATATGGCACATATATACGATGGGATATAAAAAGAAATGAAATTGGGTTATTTGTAATGAGGTGGATGGACCTAGAGTCTGTCATATAGAGTGAAGTAAGTCAGAAAGAGAAAAACAAATACCATATGCTAACACATATATATGAAATCTTAAAAAAAAAAAAAAAGGTCCTGAAAAACCTAGGGACAGGAATAAAGATGCAGACATAGATAATGGCCTTGAGGACACGTGGAGGGGGAAGGGTAAACTGGGATGAAGTGAGACAGTGGCATGGACATATATACACCACCAAATGTGAAATAGACAGCTAATGGGAAGTAGCCACATAGCACAGGGAGATCAGCTCAGTGCTTTATGACCACCTAGAGGGATGGGATAAGGAGGATGGGGGGGAGATGCAAGAGGGAGGAGATATGGGGATATATGTATATGTATAGGTGATTCACTTTGTTTTAAAGCAGAAACTAACACACCATTGTAAAGCAATTATACTCCAGTAAACATGTTAAAAAAAATGTGGCTTATTTAAGCTTTGAGAAATAAAATTGCTCTCTTGTAAACAAAAGAGACAGGAAGAGGATAAAACCTGTCATACAATGTAGGCAAATGGGCAGAAATCCTTGAAACCATTTTCAAGTGCTGTGTGAAAAAATGTACTATTACAACAATCCTAGTTTTATTCCTTTTATTTAAAAAATGAATTATTCATTTAAAAAGGTATCTGATATTTGGATATTTTCAGCTCAGCAAAATTAATGTTTGTATCAAAATTTTCTTTTATGATTTTATATGAAAAAAGGTGGTATGGAGAGACATCTCTTATAATCATTTTTAACTTGAATTAATGGTGCTCTTCAAAAAGTAAAGAAATCTGTACAATTATTAATAAACAAAGAATAGCTGTGATAATAGATTTAAGACTAAATTTAACAAATAATCAAGAGGACAATTGATTGGATTCATATTTTTTTGTTTCTTTTTGTAAAATGCATATAGTCTAAGAAAACTTCAATTAACTGTCATTAAATGTATTAGGAAAAAAAATTATTTCTCAAACCTTCAAAGATTTTGCTTTTGGATGTAGGATAAATGTCCTACATGTTATTAAGAATTAAATATAATGTAATTTTCCTCCAAAATAGAAATGAACCAACCTTTTGTAATTTAGTCAAACTGTAATTGCCTCTGTTCTCTTTTTTCCTTTAATAGTGCAGTGAATTAAACTGCTTATTTTCTTCTTCAGTTCTCTTTTGTTTGCTTACTTGTTCCACTTCGTTTTAAGGCCCCTAAAGTGAGGAGTCGGATCTTTGGACCTTTCTACTTCTCTGTTTACATTCTTTCACTTGAAAATGCAGTTCACTGTCATAATTTAAGCTATCATCTCTACACATGTCTGCCAGATCTATATCTATATCTTCAGTCCTGACCTTGTTGTTAAGCTAAAGTCCCACATCTCCAACTTTCTGCTTGTGTCATGTCAATTCCATTGACACCTTAAATGCAACATGTCCAAAAGGATTTATCATCCGCAAAGAATCCAACTTCCTTAATTCACTTCTTACTCAGAAAAGGAAAAAAAAGTCAAAGTTTATTGCAAAATATGAATAAGAGAGGAAAAGAATTGTTCTGTGTTGGGGGAGGCTACAGAAATCTTTATAGATTGACCATGAGATGAAGCAAGAAATGTATATTTTTTATTATTTATAGTCTGTGTGTGTATTGTAAACCTTGCACTCTAACAAATGAAAAATAGTAGAGAGTGATACTTTGGAAATGTAAATGCCCCAGAGAGATGAGCTGACCTTTAGAAGATGCTGTACTCTGGGGGCATCTGCTAATTCTGGTTAGGGAAGGAGGCTATGAATCCAGGTTTTAAACCCATAGAAGGCTATTTCTGGGCTTTGTATAAATCAGCGTAGTTTTAAGGGAGAGGGCCTCAGGCAGATGGACAAATTTCTTCTTAGGGCATTTGATGAATTCTTTATAAGGCTAAAGGAATAAATGGACAGACAGAAAAGCAGAGTTAAGTTGTTTGGCAGTCTTACAAAATGGAGACTGAAGATAGGAGAGGGGCTCTGCAGAATACACTCAAGTTATAGTTGAGAAACATGGAGAACAAGCCAGGGTCAAGAGAGACACACTAAACATTATGGGGGCTAAAATCCAGGCTCAGTTCAGCACAGTCCTTGATTGAAATAAGCTGATCAGCTACCACTTTATCTGTCTAGTTTAGGGAAAGGGAAAATATTTTACTAGAAAGATAACATTATCTTATACCATTTATTTATATGCATATCGGGCAATTGAAAATTCCTACACATGCTAAAAGAGAGGACCTCATTGCTGAAAGTGAAGGAAAAAATAGACAATTGAAACAGACCAACAGATAATTCAGATATTGTAATTACCTGATAAGAGGACTTAAAATGTTAAAGAAAATAATGGGAAAAACTGGAGATAATAGACTGAAAGATGAAGAATTTACCCTAAAAGGGTTGGGATCTATATAAAGAATCAAATGGAAATTCTAGAACTGAAAATTATAACATTTAAAAGTAAGAACACATTAGGTGTGTTTGATAGTAGATTTAAAAGAGTAGAAGACAAGATTGGTGAACTGGAGGATGATGGGTCAATAGCAAATATCCAAAGTGAAGCACCGAGAGAGTTTGACAAAAACAAAAAGAAAAGAATACAAATATTAAAAGGATGTCAGAAACATATGGGGCTCAGCTAAGATGCAATATATAAATAATTGAATTGCCAGGAAAAAGATAGAATTGGACAGAAGCAATATCTGAAGTGATAGAGTATTTTCAAAACTGGTTAAATACATCAACCCACAGATTCAAGAAGACTTTCAGATCTCAACTGGAAAAAATACCAAGAACACCACATCCAAATATAGAATAGTAGCACTGTTGAAAATTAAAATCCAAGGAAAAAAAAAAAGCCACCAAAGATAAAAGACTCATTACCTTCAAAGGAACAGCTAAAAGACTGACAATTGACCTTTCAACAGAAGGAGTGACTCTAGAAGGCAATTGAATGGCACCTTTAATGTGCTTTAAAAGTGACAACCTAGAATTCCATAACTTGCAAAAATATTCTTCAACAATAAAGGTGAAGTAAAAGCATTTTCACGCAACAAGAACTAAAATAATTCATTAGTAGCAAACATACGCTAACAAATTCCTAACTGATGACATTTTTGTCTGTTCATCATCCATACTTTGCTTTTATGGATTAGATTACCCAGAACCTTTAAACAGAGCACAAAGAAGGTTCCTGGTTTCTGGCTTCCTTTTAACAGGGATCCCATTGTAGATTGTGATATGTGTGCATATGAAGATTTATTACTTAACACTGACTCTAACCAAGGTATCAAGTAAAGCAAAAAATTGGATTACCCAGAGCTCTGGGGAGAATTTATGCTTAAATTCATCTTTTAATACTCAAATCATATATATTCTTCATTTGTGTGACAAAATTCTTTCCAGAAACCTTCCCATACCTTTGTCCGTGGTGGAGTTGACTAGACCATGAATGGCCATGCCTCTAATTTTACTTTATTTGCATACATTTTAAAAATTAGAATTGAATTTCCAGAAGCCGAGGATGCTTATTCCCAGGGTAGCAAAAGTCTTATATGATCCATGAAGCTGTCATTGAGAGCCACAAAGATATCTGAGAATTCCCACTTGGATTTATGCCTTCTTTACTCTTGTGGTTAAAACAATGTAAACCATTTCACAATTTTGCTGTTTTCTCTAATATTTGAGTTGCTTTCTCTTTCTCTGCAAGAACTAGATGGCTCTAGTAAATTAGCTGCTCTAATTTGTACTTTCTTACTTTGATGATTTTTCCCTCTTGCTGACTTCCCCCTTCAGATGTCCCTGTGGGTGTCAAGAATCCCATACTTTATTTTGTGGGGCTTAAAAGTGTCTTGGGTATTGAAACGAGGACCTTCCACATAGTGAAATCTCCATGAGCATAAGCAAAGTCTTGGGGTATGAGCAAACATTATTTCTGCTGGATGATTCACAGGCATCATGCATGTAAAACATTGGTAGAAGGCCTTCCCACAGATCAATGAAAATAGTCAACCTGAGCTCCCTAGAAGAGCAGAATGGTCTCCAGGTATTGACTCCCCTGGGCCTCCATGCTGCTGGCAGAGTTCACTGTGACATCCTCAGAATGCTGACTCAGGTGCTCTCCACATTGACGAAGATCTGCTACTCATTCAAAGACACACACTGTTCTATGACTGCAGCATCTCCGACTCTATTTTCTCTAGCTTTGGGCTTATACAGTCTTATCTGCTCTCTTTCTAATTTCTTATTAAGAAATACACTATGTGCAGTTTTCCTTACCCAGTCTTTGTTCAGTTAACCTTTTATTTTCTCATTAATCAAAAGCTTTGGTTTCAAAGCTATTATTTCTGATATGGAAGTCAAAAAAAAATTAAGCACTAGCTACTTTTTTCTTTTTGCATTCCTATTAAAACAATGGTAATTCTCTTTGAAGCAAGAAGAATGTCCCTGACTCACTAGGTAAAGTCTGCAAAAGTTAAGTATGAAAAATAAAAGCACAGAGATTAATATTTCAAGAGAGTATCCTGCTGGAAATAAAAGAAAGAAGATACAAACGCGGTCTAAGCCAGTGCCATCCTGTCTTCAAAGCCTAGTCAGAAATCATTCTAGAACAGCAATTTTTATTCTATGCCAAATTAAAGCAGCTATACTTTTTATAGGTTTATTATTCACAGAGCCATGTAAAGAATGAAAGGATATGTTTCCATTAAGAGTTCCATGGCTTTAAACTTAGAAATATTTGAATTTTTGATAAAAACAATGAAAACCACTATATATTTTTTAAAAACCTTGAAATAATTTGTCTAGATTACAGTGATCTCATATTAAGTGGGCTCTTAGATCCTGAAATATTGGCAAAATTTACTTGAGAATTATGTCTAATTCAGCATGGTACACCCCAGCCCCTCATGTGTTCTCAGTCTGTGAGAACCTTATCAAAATCCCCCTCTTCACTGTGAACCATCATCCTAACATGACCCCTGGAACTCATTTGACGCCTAAATTGGGATTGGCAGTTGCCAAATTAGCTTTGGAGGGCAGAATGTCAATCTCTTTGTCTGAGAATTCACTCAGAGACAATTGAGGCTTTGATGAACTGTGGGAAATTATATAAAGATACAACTCAGAGGATATTAAATAGTGAAATAAATCAATTTTTTCTGCTTCTAGCATCCAGGGTTATTTGGCCAGAGAGAGCAAATAAGTGACTATGCTTTTCATATGGTAACAAACCTCCTCTATTCTGTCCTATAGTTAAAATTTACATGGAAAATGCAGTTGAAGTAGTAGTTCAATTCACTATAGGTAACCAGGGAGCAATGTTTAGTAAATACTGTTATTAAATGTAAAGCAATACAAAGAAAACTAGACTATTTAAATCTCTTTCCTGATTGAGAACTGCATGAAGAAATTTTGAAGTTGCTTTTCATTCCAACATAACACTCAAAGTGCTACTTCCCCTCCTCCTCTTTAAAGATTTGTTTTCGACATTTAAAAAAGCAAAATGTGTACACAGCCTGATGCATCCAGAAAAGCAGCTTAGAAGGGTAAAAAGAAGAGGATGATTCACTAATAAACAGCCATTTATAGAATTATAATTACTTTTTTCTTCCCTTCATTAGCACATGTAACCTGCTAGAGGAATGAGTCTAATGGTAATTGTAGGACTCTAGGGTTTTCACACTCATAGTAGTGTAATATATAAAACTGAATTAATTAGAAGGTATTTCAAAAAATGTCATTTTTTTCATAGGCATTTTATAAAAACTAGGCATTTTGTCGTGAAGTAGCTGCACTGATACCATAGGGACACTCTGTCCCTTTTCCACTCTGCCAGAAAAATCTCTAGTGACAGGTCCTCAAATCTTTTATTTGAATCACAAGTGAGAATGAGTTTGGTGCTCTCAATTAGTCCCAAGAGCGGAACCAATATCACACAATTTGGCATACACTGCAATTGCTCCTGAAGAGAGCTGTAGCTAGCCAGACACTCCGAGGGGCTGAGGCCCTCCTTGGGGTGTGCCTGGTACACCAGATTCATCAGGCAGCCTGCAAAATGGATGGACTTGAGCTTTTGCACTCCGATTTTATGAGCACTAAAATTAATCCGTTAAGCATTTTGTACATCCAGACCCCCTACTACTCACCTTTTAACACATTTATATAGTACGTTAACTGTGGCGTCATAGTGTGAGGCATAATGAGTCCAATTCTTGTTGTTTGCTTCCTGTTTCCTTCTTCTCAATAAAAAAAAAAAAGCTGCGTTTAATATTGCCAAATAACCAAATAATTAGTACTGCTGGGTATTTTTTTCTCTTGTTATTCTTCATAAAATGTAAAGCCAGAAGCACAGTTTCGAAAACAAAGATAGCTGAATTTTATCTAATAGACACAACGAATGTGAACAAACAGTGTTAAAACCATAAAGTATTAATTGCTTATGAAATAATAAGAAAAGAGTATTTCACTGCAGTCTTCTAACCCTAGAAAGATGGGTCCTCAGTCTGTGACTAATTCCATTGTTTATTAAGAATTCAAGTTGTAGCAGTTTTATGGGTTTCTTTTAGAAAAGTGAGAAAGGAAAAAAACACGTCATAAATGTGATTTATCAGGGTTATAACATTTTCCAGGTTTAGATCACTTTCCTGGTTATAAGCATTTTATTTTCGGAATGATTCCATCCTCTTGAGTATTGCATAAGATCAAATTTCTCTACAGGGGCATAAGTGACATGATCCATTTGGAAAATGTTATCAAATAGTCAAGCTAAAATACAAATGGAACACAAACCCTAGTATTTTCCCCGATAACTATGGAATTACTAAATCTGAAGACATATTGAAAAAGGAGGGGAAGAAAATAATTGCATATTCGGAAAAAAGGAGAAAGTGGAATTCATTTGTACTGACAAAGTAATGTAAATGATTATATAAAGTATTATTAATGAAAGAAATTTGGCTTCAATATTTCATATTCTCACAGTACTTTGTAATCTAAATCATTGTTTGACCATATTTCAACCAACTTTCAAGTTACATTCTCCCAGAATGTGTTAGAAGCAAAAACAACATGAAAAGACAAGACTTGGAGCAGCATATGCAAGCAGTCTGTCTGTGACATCTCTCACCCCTCAGATCTCCAGGGTCTGCTGGATCTGCGATTATTTTTCCTGCAGCTGTCCACTTACTGGAGAGGTGCCCCTCCCAGAGAGAGGAAAGCCAGTCTTTCAAACTCTCTAGAATTGCTGTCCTCAGGATTTTTAATGATTTTTTTTTTGCTTCTCTAAATTGCTAAACTGCCTTAAAAGAGAGGAACCTCAAGTTTACTTCAAGCTGAAATGAGGAAAACACACATATACATTTTGGAAAACGTTAAAAAAAATATATGCTAATATGAATAAAAACAAATCCCCATATGTAGTGACTTTACATTAATTTTTTTCTCTATCTTCAGAGTATAACCTCAATTTATGTGTCAAAATTTCACACATCTAAATCACTGGCAAATATTATTATTTATCATTATTCTAATTTTTTTCAGTTTTTAATTTCTATATCTTAAAATAATAGCGAGTACATGGAAGTAACCTAAGTGTCCATCAACAGATGAATGGATAAAGAAGATGTGGTACATATATACAATGGAATATTACTCAGCCATAAAAAGAAACAAAATTGAGTTGTTTGTAGTGAGATGGATGGGCCTAGAGTCTGTCATACAGAGTGAAGTAAGTCAGAAAGAGAAAAACAAATACCATATGCTAGCACATATGTATGGAATAAAAAAAAAAATGGTTCTGAAGAACCTATGAGCAAGATTGGTTCAAGATGGTGGAGTAGAAGGACATGCTCTCACTCCTTCTTTCGAGAACACCAGAATCACAACTGACTGCTGAACAGTCATTGACAAGAAGACACTGGAACTCAACAAAAAATATACCCCACATGCAAAGGCAATGGAGAAGCTGCAATGAGACAGTAGGAGGGGCACAATCACAATAAAACCAAATACTGTAACTGCTGGGTTGATGACTCACAAACAGGAAAACACTTATACCACAGAAATCCACCCACTGGAGTGAAGGTTCTGAGCCCCACATCAGGCTTCCGAACCTGGGGGTCCGGCAACGGGAGGAGGAATTCCTAGATAATCAGACTTTGAAGCCTAGCAGGATTTGATAGCAGGACTTCGACAGGACTGGGGGAAACAGAGACTCCACTCTTGGAGGGCACACACAAAGTAGTGTGCATATTGGGACCCAGGGAAAGGAGCAGTGACCCCATAGGAAACTGAACCAGACATACCTGCTAGTGTTAGAGGGTCTCCTGCAGAGGTGGGAGGTGGCTGTGCCTCATCATGAGGACAAGGACACTGGCAGCAGAAGTTATGGGAAATACTCCTTGTCATGAGCCCTCCCAAAGTCCACCATTAGCCCCAACAAAGAGCCCAGGTAGGATCCGGTGTTGGGTCGCCTCAGGCCAAACAACCAACAGGGAGGGAACCCAGCCCCACCCATCAGCAAACAAGTGGATTAAAGTTTTATTGAGCTCTGCCAACCAGAGCAACAGCCAGCTTTACCCACCACAAGTCCCTCCCATCAGAAAACTTCCACAAGGCTCTTAGATAGCCTCATCCAAAAGAAGGCAGACAGGAGAAGCAAGAATAACTACAATCCTGCAGCCTGTAGAACAAAAACCACAGTCACAGAAAGAAGACAAGATGAAAAGGTAGAGGGCTATGTACCAGATGAAGGAACAAGATAAAAGGCCAGAAAAATAATTAATGAAATGGAGATAGGCAATCTTCCAGAAAAAGAATTCAGAATAATGAAATGAAGACAATCTAGGACCTCGGAAAAAGAAAGGAGGCAAAGATCGAGAAGATGCAAGAAATGTTTAACAAAGATCTAGAAGAATTAAAGAACAAACAAACAGAGATGAACAATACACTAACTGAAATGAAAAATACACTAGAAGGAATCAATAGCAGAATAACTGAGGCAGAAGAACAGGAAGACAGAATGGTAGAATTCACTGCTGTGGGACAGAATAAAGAAAAAAGAATGAAAGGAAATGAAGACGGCCTAAGAGACCTCCAGGACAACATTAAATGCAACAACATTCGCATTATAGGGGTCCCAGAAGGAGAAGAGAGAGAGAAAGGACCAGAGAAAATATTTGAAGAGATTATAGTTGAAAACTTCCCTAACATGGGAAAGGAAATAGCCACCCAACTCCAGGAAGAGCAGAGAGTCCCATACAGGATAAACCCAAGGAGAAACATGCCAAGACATATAGTAATCAAATTGGCAAAAATTAAAGACAAAGAAAAATTATTGAAAGCAGCAAGGGAAAAACAACGAATAACATACAAGGGAACTCCCATAAGGTTAACAGCTGATTTCTCAGCAGAAACTCTGCAAGCCAGAAGGGAGTGGCATAATATACTTAAAGTGATGAAAGAGAAGAACCTACAATCAATAGTACTCTACCCAGCAAGAATCACATTCAGCTTCGATGGAGAAATCAAAAGCTTTACAGACAAGCAAAAGCAAAGAGAATTCAGCACCACCAAACCAGCTGTACAACAAATGCTAAAGGAACTTCTCTAAGTGGGAAACAGAAGAGAAGAAAAGGACCTACAAAAACAAACCCAAAACAATTAAGAAAATGGTCATAGGAACATACATATCGATAACTACCTTAAACGTGACAGGATTAAATGCTCCAACCAAAAGACACAGGCTTGCTGAATGGATACAAAAACAAGAACCATATATATACTGTCTACAAGAGACCCACTTCAGACCTAGGGACACATACAGACTGAAAGTGAGGCGATGAAAAGATATTCCATGTAAACGGAAATCAAAAGAAATCTGGAGTAGCAATACCATATCAGATAAAATAGACTTTAAAATAAAGACTGTTATAAGAGACAAGGAAGGACACTACATAATGATCAAGGGATCAATCCAAGAAGAAGATATAACAATTGTAAATATTTATGCACCCAACATAGGAGCACCTCAATACATAAGGCAACTGCTAACAGCTCTAAAAGAGGAAATCGAGAGTAACACAATAATAGTGGGGGACTTTAACACCTCACTTACACCAATGGACAGATCATCCAAACAGAGAATTAATAAGGAAACACAAGCTTTAAATGACACAATAGACCAGATAGATTTAACTGATATTTACAGGACATTCCATCCCAAAACCACAGATTACACTTTCTTCTCAAGTGCGCACGGAACATTCTCCAGGATAGATCACATCTTGGGTCACAAATCAAGCCTCAGTAAATTTATGAAAATTGAAATCATATCAAGCATCTCTTCTGACTACAATGCTATGAGATTAGAAATGAATTACAGGGAAAAAAATGTAAAACACACAAACACATGGAGGCTAAACAATACGTTACTAAATAACCAAGAGATCACTGAAGAAATCAAAGAGGAAATCAGGGCTTCCCTGGTGGCGCAGTGGTTGAGAGTCCACCTGCCGATGCAGGGGACACGGGTTCGTGCCCCGGTCTGGGAAGATCCCACATGCCGCGGAGCAGCTGGGCCTGTGAGCCATGGCCGCTGAGCCTGTGCGTCCGGAGCCTGTGCTCCACAACGGGAGAGGCCACAACAGTGAGAGGCCCATGTACTGCAAAAAAAAAAAAAAAAAAAGAGGAAATCAAAAAATACCTAGAGACAAATGACAATGGAAACACGACGACCCAAAACCTATGGGATGCAGCAAAAGCAGTTCTAACAGGGAAGTTTATAGCTATACAGGAAATAGCCATACAGGCCTACCTCAAGAAACAAGACAAATCTCAAATAAACAATCTAATGTTACACCTAAAGGAACTAGAGAAAGAAGAACAAACAAAACCCAAAGTTAGCAGAAGGAAAGAAATCATAAAATCAGAGCAGAAATAAATGAAATAGAAATAAAGATAACAATAACAAAGATCAATAAAAGTAAAAGCTGATTCTTTGAGAAGATAAACAAAATTCATAAACTATTAGCCAGACTCATCACAAAAAATAGGGAGAGGACTCAAATCAATAAAATTACAAATGAAAAAGAAGAAATCACAACTGACACTGTAGAAACACAAAGGATTATAAGAGATTACTACAAACAACTGTATGCCAATAAAATGGGCAACCTGGAAGAAATGGACAAATTCTTAGAAAGGTATAACCTTCCAAGACTGAACCAGGAAGAAATAGAAAATATGAACAGATCAATCACAAGTAATGAAATTGAAACTGTGATTAAAAATCTTCCAACAAACAAAAGTCCAGGACCAGATGGCTTCACAGGTGAATTCTATCAAACATTTAGAGAAGAGCCAACACCCATCCTTCTGAAACTCTTCCAGAAAATTGCAGAGGAAGGAACACTCCCAAACTCATTCTATGAGGCCACCATCACCCAGATACCAAAACCAAAGATACTACAAAATAGAAAATTACAGACCAATATCACTGATGAATATAGATGCAAAAATCCTCAACAAAATACTAGCAAACAGAAGCCAACAACACATTAAAAGGATCATACACCATGATCAAGTGGGATTTAACCCAGGGATGCAAGTATTCTTCAATATATGCAAATCCATCAATGTGGTACACCATATTAACAAATTGAATAAGAAAAACCATATGATCATCTCAATAGATGCAGAAAAATCTTTTGACAAAATTCAACACACATTTATGATAAAAACTCTCCAGAAAGTGGGCATTGAGGGAACCTACCTCAAAATAATAAGGGCCATATAAAACAAACCCACAGTAAACATCATTCTCAATGGTGAAAAACTGAAAGCATTTCCTCTAAGGTTAGGAATGAGACAAGGATGTCCACTCTCACCACTGTTATTCAACATAGTTGTGGAAGTCCTAGCCACGGCAATCAGAGATGAAAAAGAAATAAAAGGAATACAAATTGGAAAAGAAGAAGTAAAGCTGTCACTGTTTGCAGATGACATGATACTATACATAGAGAATCCTAAAGATGCCACCAGAAAACTACTAGAGCTAATTAATGAATTTGGTAAAGTTGCTGGATACCAAATTAATGCACTGAAATCTCTTGCATTCGTATACACTAATGATGGTAAATCTGAAAGAGAAATTAAGGAAACACTCCGATGTACCACTGCAATATTAAGATAAAAATACCTAGGGATAAACCTACCTAGGGAGACAAAAGACCTGTATGCAGAAAACTGTAAAACGCTGATGAAAGAAATTAAAGATGATACCAACAGGTGGAGAGATATACCATGTTCTTGGATTGGAAGAATCAATACTGTGAAAATGACTATACTACCCAAAACAATCTACAGATTCAATGCAATCCCTATCAAATTACCAATGGCATGTTTTACAGAACTAGAACAAAAAATCTTAAAATTTGTATGGAGACAAAAAAGACCCCGAATAGCCAAAGCAGTCTTGAGGGAAAAAAATGGAGCTGGAGGAATCAGACTCCCGGACTTCAGACTATACTACAAAGCTACAGTAATCAAGACAGTATGGTATTGGCACAAAAATAGAACTGTCGATCAATGGAACAAGACAGAAAGCCCAGAGAGAAACCCATGCACCTATGGTCAACTTATCTATGACAAAGGAGAAAAGGATATACAATGGAGAAAAGATCATCTCTTTAATAAGTGGTGCTGAGAAAAATCTGACAGCTACATGTAAAAGAATGAAATTAAAACACTCCCTAACACCATACACAAAAATAAACGCAAAATTGGCTTAGATACCTAAATGTAAGTCCAGGCACTATAAAACTCTTAGAGGAAATCATAGGAAGAACACTGTTTGACATAAATCACAGCAAGATGTTTTTTGATCCACCTCCTAGAGTAATGGAAATAAAAACAAAAATAAACAAATGTGACCTAATGAAACTTAAAAGCTTTTGCACAGCAAAGGAAACCATAAACAAGTCGAAAAGACAACCCTCAGAATGGGAGAAGATATTTGCAAATGAATCATTGGACAAAGGATTAATCTCTAAAATATATAAACAGCTCATGCAGCTCAATATTAAAGAAACAAACTACCCAATCCAAAAATGGGCAGAAGACCTAAATACACATTTCTCCAAAGAAGACATACAGATGGCCAAGAAGCACATGAAAAGCTGCTCAACATCACTAATTATTAGAGAAATGCAAATCAAAACTACAATGAGGTATCACCTCACACCAGTTAGAATGGGCATCATCAGAAAATCTACAAACAAATGCTGGAGAAAGTGTGGAGAAAAAGGAACCCTCTTGCACTGTTGGTGGGAATGTAAATTGATACAGCCACTATGGAGAACAGTATGGAGGTTCCTTAAAAAACTAAAAATAGAATTACCATATCACCCAGCAATCCCACTACTGGACATATACCCAGAGAAAACCATCATTCAAAAAGACACATGCACCCCAGTGTTCACTGCAGCTCTATTTACAATGGCCAGGACATGGAAGCAACGTAAATGTCCATCGACAGACGAATGGGTAAAGAAGATGTGGTACACATATACAATGGAATATTACTCAGCCATAAAAAGGAATGAAATTTGTTCATTTGTAGAGACATTATGCATCCAGAGACTGTCATACAGAGTGAAGTTAAGTCAGAAAGAGAAAATCAAATATCGTATATTAAGGCATGTATGTGGAACATAGAAAATGGTACAGATGAACTGGTTTGCAGAGCAGAAATTGAGACACAGAAGTAGAGAAAATATATATGGACACCAAGGGGGGAAAGCGGCAGGGGGTGGTGGTGGTGGTGTGATAAATTGAGAGATTGGGATTGACATGTATACACTGATGCGTATAAAATGGATGACTAATAAGAACATGCTGTGTAAAAAAATAAATAAATAAAAAGAAGAGATAACTAAATTTTCCGTTTAAAGAAAAAGGGCCAGTTTTTGCATTATATGTGTACTATCATTCCACTTGTGTAAACATATAGACTTTTATAGATGTTTACAGTACAAAATATGTTAATGTATGGTTTTACATAAATATAATTTTATAAATATATGTTCTAAATGTATGGTATATATATATATATACATGTAAACAAATACATGCATTTGCTTATGCATAGAAAGTTCTTAAGGGGATGTTTTACATCTTTTTCAAGTTATGACTCACATAGCAAAAAATTGTCCTGCGCTCTGAGACAAACTAGAGAGGATTTAGAAGCATCTATGTGGAAGTTGGGAAAAAAAAAATCATGATGTCTTCTTTATAGTACAGAATTATTATAAAATCTATACAGTGTTTGGAATTATATTAAATACTAAATTTAAGCTTCAAAAATTATTTTCAAATATTTAATGTATTTCTAAGTTTTTTCTTGCTAATACAATTTTTTAATACATGACTTCATACTTGAAATGTCTTCATGCAATCCCTGATCAAGACCTTTAAAAATGATTGAAGCTAATCCTTGATGACCACCATTGATAAAAACTTATTTGCACTAATATACAATAAAATTTTTATTGCTTTACAACTATGCACAAATTTTAACAAAAATGAAAGTCTGTTTTTAATTAAAAAAGAAAAGAACCTAGGGGCAGGGCAGGAATAGGGACACAGACATAGAGAATGGATTTGAGGACACTGGGAGGGGGAAGGGTAAGCTGGGACAAAGTGAGAGTGACATGACTTATATGTACTACCAAATGTAAAATAGATAGCTAGCGAGAAGCAGCCGCATAGCACAGGGAGATCAGCTCGGAGCTTTGTGACCACCTAGAGGGGTGGGATAGGGAGGGTGGGAGGGAGACACAAGAGGGCAGAGATATGGGGATATATGTATATGTATAGTGGATTCACTTTGTTATAAAGCAGAAACTAACACACCATTGTAAAGCAATTATACTCCAATAAAGATATTTTAAAAAAATGAAAAAAAAACTGGAAAAAAACCCCTAAATAATAGATCTTTGTTAAAATATTTGAACACTATAGGTTGATTTTCCTATAATGAACTTAAAACAGTATAAAATAACTCCTCATTTTTCTCAGCTTTTTGAAAATGTATGGAGTTGGGACATTATTTTAAGCATAAGGAGAACTTGAACGGGGTAAGAATGATGTGATCTAATTTCTGTTTGTGAAATATCACCATGACTGTTGTAGGTGGACAAGAGTAGCAAAATGAAAATGAGTTTGGATACTTTTACATCTAAGTTATAGGTGCTTTTGGCTTGGATGAGGAGATTGAAGTGGAGATAGTGAAAATATATATGTGGATGCCATTTAAGATTATATCTAGTTCTGCTCTTGGTATGATATGAGTTTAGGCTAGTAGGATTTGCTGATATCTGCTCTGCAGCGTGTAGGAAGAGAATGATCAGAATTGACTTTCAGGCTTATAGTCCGAGCCATTTTGAGGATTAGGTGTTTCCATTTCCTGAGCTAGGGACAGACAGGGGCAGATAGGAAAGGAGGGAGAATATGTGTGCAGAACCTGTTGCTCTATTTTGTCCCCATTATATCTGAACTTCCCATTAGACATCCCAAGTAAACAATAAAATATGTGAGTCTTACATTCCAAAGAGGTACTGAATCGTAGACATAAATTTGAGCCATCAGTATATAGGTGGAACTTAAAAGCACATGAAAGAATGAGACGTCTTAAGAAAGACACATAGAGAAAGGAAGAGAGCTAAGGACTGTGCTTTGGGGCTCTAAACTTTGCAACTCTGGCAGAGGACGATCCAGAAAAGGAGACCAAGGGGGAGTGGACTGTGAAGTGGGAAGAAAGTCAGGACACTTTAGTGTCCTAGAGGTTAGGTTAAAAGAAATAAGATGTCTGGAAGATAAATTGTGAGAAGAATGAGGATTGAAAGCTGAATATTAGATGTGGCAAAGTGGAAGTTACTCTTTGCATACAGTGGTTTTGGTGGATAGTAAAGAAAGCTTTATTAAAGGAGCTGAGGTGAGGAAATGAAGATAGTAAGTAAAGCAGCTTGTTCAAGGACTGTTGCTATAAGAAGCATAGAAACAGAGCTGAAGCAAAAGAAACAGAACTGTCTAGGGAGGTTTGTGTTTATATGTTTTGTTGAATGCAGACATAGGAGCGTGTTTGTACGCTGATAGAAACAATCTACTGAGAGGGAGAAACTGATTGGTGTAAGAGCTAAGTTCTTGAGTAGCTTAGAGAAGACAGGATCCAGTGCTGAAGTGGAGGGTTTGACCTTAGATAGGAACAGGGATAGTGCATCTATTTCAAGGAGAGAATACAGAGCTTATGGGTATAGATGCAGGCAACCTCATAGATTTGGCGGTGAGACAATAAATTCTCTTTTAATTGCTTCAGTAAAATAAAAGGCATGAGTCATCAATTTGAGTGGTAAAAGGGTAAGGAGTCAGGGTTTTGGAAAAAAGGGGGAAGTGTATCTGAATGGAGTGACCCAGAAGAATGGACTGAACATTGATTTTCTAATAATAGTGATACAGATATGCTGAGCCATCAGCATGGTTGACAAGTGTTACTTATGACCTGTGAAACTCATAGATGCCTGCTAGTTAGGTTGAGCAGCAGTGCTGTAAGCCAACACCCATCCGCCTTTAACTGTTACTGCATTAGCACCATGCTCTTTTGAACCAATTAAGCAAATTAGATTCAGAGAACTGACTAGTGAATAAGCTTTTTTAACATCAATTTTCTGTGTTTGTTCTTTGCATGCAAGGTTTTAAGTCATGGTTGTTTTTAAACAAGTTATTAGTAATTAAAAGGCAACTTTAAAGTATCCTGTCATAGATACAATTAGAAATTGGGACAAGGTGTTGTGTTACGTGCAAAGATTTAAAAGTGTTTTATACACACACACACACATATATATATGGGAAAAAATATCTGGTAACTACCCAAATGTCCAAACGATAGAGAATATTTTAATAAATTATGAATTACCCATATGTAGCTTATTTTACAGTCTTTTTAAAATCAGAAAAACAATTCTAAAGCTATAATAATAAAGATACTTTGTAGGAAAGCATTTAATACAATGGTGTGCAAGGCACCTTCTGAAAAGACTTCTGCTGGGCTCCCCGGCCCCTTCCTACCTCTGTGCACCGTGCAGCCTCGTCTCCAGCCTACTCCCTTCTCCTGTTCCTTGACCCTCCAGGCATATTCTTATCTCAGTTCCTTATTATATGTTATTTCCTCTGCCCAGAGCCTTGCTCCTCAGACCTTCTCATGCCCAGGACTCCATCTCTTCATTTAGGCCTCCAGTTAAGGGTTGCCTCTTCAAGAAGATCTTAGACTATTCTGCCTAAAATGGTTCTTCCAGCTCTCAATCCTGTTTCCTATCTTTAGTTCTAATCATAGCACTTAGCACAGTCTGGCATTATTTCTTATATTTATTTGTTGACTTGTGTAATGTCCATCTCTCCTGTGACAATAGAGGCTTTGCTTTTTCACCCAAGTATTCTAAGCACTGAGAACAGTGCCAGTAGGTGCTCCCTGTGTATTTGTTACATAAACAGGTTAACAAATTGATTAATTATATGGATTAATTAAATGAATAGTTCATTGGCATGAATTAATGAAGTAATAGCATTTTAATAAACTCTATAAAGATATTACTGTGCCTTGAGATCTGCTTTTGCTCATCTGGCAGGATTTCATTTCATTTAGGTATCAGTAACTACCTGAAAAGAACCAGCACAGACTCTACATAGCAGACGAAGAATCAAACCAGAAAAAATACTGAGGGAGAACAGATGAAAACTGAAAAAGTTGCTCCTTCTTCAGCCAGGGTTATGTTATTCTTTTTTACCTTGTATCAGTTCATGAGAAGATGTGGTTGATACCATCATCTTCTCTAGGAGGTGAAAGGGATACAGAATTTAGAAAGAAAGAGGAGAAGGACATTTTCTAAATGAAGAAGGAGAGAAATTTCCAGTCAGAGTAAACAACATCTCTTTTCACACAGTATGACTCCCAGACCTCCATCAAGAGCCTAATGGCTCAAAAACTGTAACCTGGGACTGCCTTGCATTTCTTCTAGAGCTTAAAATCTCTAGGTTAAGCTTTTGCTTTTGCTTCAAATATAGACCCCTGAAAGATATGACATCTGAGGCTGCCTGTGCATAGCTTATACTGGAATATGAATGTAGAATGTAAGAGAAGATTCTGATTGTAGGTAGCAGGAAAGGCCATAGGAACAATGAATAGTTTTGAGATTTGAAGTGTTTGTGTGGGGAGGAAGCAGCAGAGGAACTGAGATTTCAGAGCCCCCTATTTGGAGATGTAATGCTGCTTAAAAGAAAAAAGTTACAAATTCACAGCTCTGACTAAAACTGGCACTGTTAAATCACAAATTACATATCACGTCCACTTCCTTTTAGCCACATGCACACATGCAAAGACATACAAAATGATTTCTTTTTATCCAAGTGTGATTAAATAAGATTTGGAAAATGGCTTCTTGGTGAGATTATTGTAATATACTTGAGTCAACAGCTTTTACAGTAAAGAACATAAGTTGTTTTTGAACTGTTGTTTATTTTCTGGTTTGAATAATGCAAAATGTTTTTATTTTAAAAAAATGGGCAAATGCTAAGCAGACAGAACCCCATAGCGTGAAATACAGTAGTACATTTAAAGATTGCATTAAATATCTCCTTACAAGGAGAATTAGCCCCGAATGTATGCACTGTATATTTCCTCAAAGCAAATTTAATTTGATCCATATGTTCAAATTTATAAGTTTTCTCTCTTTATTAAATCAGAGAACATATGACAGGTATAAATGTTCCTATGTCAGTGCCTTTGTTTAAACCTATGGCACATGTAAAACCCCTCCTCACAACCAGCTCCAATCTTCCCAACACAAGACAAATAATGAGATACTTCTTAGAACCATGGTTTTTTTAAAATTATTTTTCTAATATTGTTAAGTATAATTTATCTTACTTTGATTTTTAGTCTTTCATGGGAAAATGACATAAAAATCTATGCTATTAAAGCTGTTTGTTTTTATCTAGAGGTGTCCTAATTTATAAAAGAAGACATGTTGCCCTTAAAATAGATCTATTGGTTAAATTTGACCATGCTTCCCTACAAATTAACTTCTTGATCGGCAAACTGTTCTCAGTGAAGGAACTTTGGTATTGTCAGCACTGTTGATGGATGCATGGTAAACAGCATTATATTATGTCATTCATTTAATATGGGCTCTGGATTACAAATAAAGTTTTCTGATCTTTGTAGCCAGCAAAATGTTGCTTTAGCAAGAAGCTTAGTTTCATGCCTTATAGATGGAAGAAATATAGTATCACTAAAAACAGGTGTCATTCAATGTCAGTGCAGTCTCTGACACTGGATACTTTGCAACGATATTTCAAAAATCTGAAGATCTTGTCTTTCACCAATATTCTATCATTGCAATCCTTCCATTCTTTCTTCTTTCTCTCCTTTCCTTTTTTCAACAACTATTCGTAAGCATCAATTATATGCCTTGGGTCCAAGGTTCAGGGCAGTGAGCAAGCCAGACTCAGGTCTTCTGCTCATATTTTCAAAAGTCTAGCAGAGAAGATGGGTAATTAAAATGTAATTGCAATGATGTGTGATGAGTATAATTCATTATTAGTACAAGATGGAAATGACTTTAGGACCTCAGTGAAGTTCAGAGAAAGACTCTACGATCTCCTCCCATGAGACTCCAATCTCTTTTCTTTTACATATCTGTGGTCTCAGTGCCTCTGGAATCACAAGAGAGAAGAGCTGGGCTTATCTGAACATGCCAAACATGTCAACTATGCTGGCAGGGATCTGAATGATATGAATTCCAGAAGCCAAGTGAAATTTCTAATCCTTTTGGACACTGTCAGTCACTATAAGTTATACTTTCTAAAGGCACCCAGCCACACTGGCCAGGCCCTTCAGAATAATTTTTTAGTTCATAACTGAGCTTCTCACACCAGCACTGACATCTTCCTGGAAGGTGAAGATGGAAATGGTGAGGGAGATGAAATTTAGTTTGTGGTGCTGCAGAGCTGTGGGCTTTGACGTCCTGTTCAATTAAAGAATGAGACAGCCATGAGCCTGTCCAACCAGGGGTGGGTGGGGAAGTAAGGCCCACCTCATGAGGTGAGAGGGCTTAGGCAAGTCCTTCCCTGGGAAGTGTGAAACCCTTCATGAACATACCTGTAGCTGAGTCACTCTGATTTTGCACAGGCTACAGGGAAGGAACGTGTTACCCAATCTAGCAGAACTACCCCCTCAAGGTCAATTCTGGAGTGTAGTGGGAAGCCTGAAGCCTCTGGTCTAGCTGCCAGCATGGGCGCTGGAGTAGACACGCTGATTCTACAGGGAAAGCAGTAGCTCAGCTGTGCCTGGTGGAAATTTCTGATGCTCTAAATAGGCCCAAGACCCAAACAATATAGCATCTATCAAACCTCTTTTTTGCTAGTGGAGGCTGAACTCAGGAGGTCTAGATTCCACCACCTTTGATACTTAGATCCATTTCTTCCCTTTTCCTTTTTTTTTTTTTTTTTTTTCACTCTGTGTCCTCTCTTTCCAGCCTCATAGAGTTTTATGTCAACGGCCCTGTGCCCTTCACTGATCACTGAGCATTGGCTGAGCTCATGCTGGTCTATCCTGCCAGGTCTCCTGTCATTGTATCTCTGGGAGCTAGGAATAAGACCCTGGGATATTAGTGCTCTGCTGTAAATCTCAAGAGAGCTGACCCTTTCAGGCTCCATGGCATCTGTCTTCTAAGTTTAGCCAGTTAGGAACTCCTAACGTTGCTGGAAAATTGGCAAAAAGAAATGAGAATCCAGGTATTTCTTTTTCTCTTCCTTTTCCTGAGTGCCGGAGACCCCAACCATGACCACCATGGTCTCCTCCATGTCCTGCTGGTTGTACTTGCTGTGGATCCAGATTCTAACAGCGGCCTCCAGTCAGGGCTCCATCAGCACTGCTTCCATTCTCTGTCTCTAGCCTAGGATTGGAAATAGCTTTCTGCCGCTGCTAGTTTTTGCTTTTCCTCAATATTCTCAGTTCAACTTCTCCATTCACTCATCATGTATGTGATCGATTCCCTGCTTTACAAATTTAGTTTCCAAAAGTCTTAAAGTACTTTCTCTTTTTAGGATTGGACCCTAGCTGATGCAGGTTTTAAATACAGTAAAGATTGTAACACGGCAGTTCAGTGTAGGAAAAAGGCAGGATATTACTTGTACCTTTTAAGAAGCCTAGAAGTATAGAAGGTTAACTCTCTGATTGCAGAATCAGTACTGTACTTGATTATTATTTCTATAATGAGAAAAGACTTCTAACAAAAGAAAGTGTCTCAGGTATCCTTTTGAAAAAGCCGTCAAGAAATCCAGTGTTAGAGCTACAATGTCACTTGTACATCAGGCAAGACATTATGAAAGGAACCTGGCTTACCCTTGTGAAATATTACTGTAGCTCCATTATCTTGTAAAATCCCAATGTCCCCTATCACAGTAATTTCTCTGTTAGCCTGACTTTTTAAGTTTTAAGGAAAAAACCAAAAATTCTAGAGGCAAAATGCCAGAATTTTCACTGAGCTTACCAAGGGGAAGAGTAGAGGATGAGTTACTAGAGGAGAGGGAAAATTTTACTTTTCATTTTATATATCCTTTGAAACGGTTTTTATACATTTTTACTACATGCAATTATTACTTTTCTAACAAAATTGCAAGAAAAAAACCCCTGAGAAATCTGCTGCGTTTTTGGGTGATTAATGTAAGGATGAACAGAAACCAGGTGCAGCCACTGTGGCTACTTGTGCCCCAGTGGTTCAGTGATGCAGCAGATTTATGGCTGCATCTCATTTGTGCGGACCTACCTTCTCTTTGTTCACCCCCATTTAGAACTTCCTTAAGAAGTTACTATGAGCTTATCAAGCAGCTGAGGTTGAAAGAATTCCTCCTGTTGCCCAACATATATACAGCTATGATATGAGAGCATTTTAGCAACAGGATGATAAGGTATTTCCCAGGGGCTACATTTCCTGCCCCCCTCCCTTGCATCTACATGTGACTGTATAACTAGTTTACACTAATGGAATACGTGCAGAAATAATGTGTGTCATTTCAGGGAAATGATTTTGTTTTAAGAATCAAGTGGGCTCTCTAGCCTCTTTCTTCTTCTACTGGCTGGGCAGATGAAGTCTTAAGGAGAATAGGAAAGCCGCAAGCTAGGAGCCAAGGTCTCTGAATCATAGTATGGGGCGGTGGTGCATTAAATATCATTTGGGAACACCTGGGGGTTTCAGAGACCCTTTCAGGAAGTCTTTGAACTAAAAATTATTTTTATCATAACACTGAAGAAAACATCAGTGATATTAGTAAACATGACTTTTAATATTGTATAGTGATATAAGTTAACATTTGGGAGATCTGCATAACTCAGCAAACCAGTAATTTCCAAATGACCCATACATGATGTTACAGATCATCCAGGGGTAAAAGATTTATTTAACATGCAAGACATGCCAATGCATTTTAATATAAAAAAGGATGAATGTTCATTGATATGGTCCAGATTCCACATTGCAACTAACCTTTAAAAAACTGCCACTTGTCAAGTTTGGATATAGTATCAAAGAAGAATATCCACTTTTATTTGAAATGTTCACAAACATCTGAAAGGGCTGTGAAATTGCTCTTCCCTTTGTTTAGTATATTTCATTGTGAGACTATATTCTTTTAATATATTACAACCAAAACAACATATCACAAAAGATTAAATGAAAAAGTACATATGAAGTCCAGCTGTCTTCTATTAAGCCAGACATTAAAGAGAGTCACAAAAATGTAAAACAATGTCACTCTTCTCACCAAATTTTTGTTTGGGAAAAGAGTCTAAACAAGTCTTGAGATAAAAAATTTTGAGAACCACCGTTGAGGAAGAAACCCACCTGCAGATCAGGAACTGTTAAAGGTAAAGGAAATAAACTCTTAAGTTTGAGGCATTATGTATTTTGGGATCTACGTGTTACATCACTTAACCGTATTCTAACTAATGCACACCCTTGGGATCCTTGCCTCATATCCAAGAGTGAGATATCATACACTGAACTTTTCTGTAGCAGCAGATTGATGAAGGCTTGAATATCTTCATGTCTACCATTAAGGAGAATAGGTTGATGGTTACTGAATAATACAAATCAGCCAAACAGAAAAGGTCTTGATAATTTTAAAAAATGCTAAATGCTTTTGTTCTTTAGGCACAAAAAAATAATTTAATTTCCACTTAACACTGGTCAGGAATCTTCGTCCGTAAATGTTGCTTTTAAGCCAGACATGAGTATTTGCATACGTTATCATTTACATTATTCCATTCTAAGCTTCTCAGTGCTTTAGTATGAACACACATATTTTGTTATCCCCTAACTGTAAGGTAATGAAAGTATGTCTTCTCTTTGTTTTCAGACACATTAAATTAATCGATCACTTTATTTACAGTAGTGAACAGTGGAATCAAAATGGTGTATTTGCATTTAGAGGTGTCTTAGACTGTAGATAATTTTTAGGAACAACATTTCTTTTTTTCTCTTTGTCAGATTTATGATTGAGGTAACGCAGTTACCTAATTCTTTTTGCATTCATATAAAAGGTATAAGACAAATGCTTTACGGTAATCCTATATCCAATCAATATATTATTATTTTCTTTTAATTTATTTTTGGCTGCATTGGGTCTTCGTTGCTGTGCGTGGGCTTTCTCTAGCTGCGGCAAGCGGGGTCTAGTCTTCATTGCGGTGCGTGGGCTCTCACTGCAGCGGCTTCTCTCGTTGTGGAGCACGGGCTGTAGGTGCGTGGGCTTCAGTAGTTGTTGCATGCAGGCTCAGTAGATGTGGCTCGCGGGCTCTAGAGCGCAGGCTCAGTAGTTGTGGCGCACGGGCTTAGTTGCTCCGCGGCATGTGGGATCTTCCTGGACCAGGGTCCCATGTCCCATGTCCCCTGCATTGGCAGGCAGATTCTTAACCACTGCGTCACCAGAGAAGTCCAATCAGTATATTATTTAAAAGACTACTGACTGTGGCGAGAAGAAAGTGCAGTTTATATTGTTTATATCCTTGATGGATGCTTCCTCTCTAAGAGGAAAAAGGGGAAAAATTAATTCATGGGCAATCTATATTTTATTCATTTTCTAACTTTTCTCTTTCTATCAGTTGTAACTGAAATCATCAGTAGACAGGCACCTAGCCAAATTGAAACAAATGTGGGCTAAAACTCTGTCCTGTCTGAAGGGCCCAGCCCCATTCTGGTACACTTCTGGATAAAGTGCTCATAGCTTGGAAGATTTATTTTGAGGATATGCCCTGATAGGTCTTTTCAAATCCGCTGAAGCTATACAATATTGAGGTAGTCCATGTCATAAGATTCTGTGTCAGAAGCTCATAGCTAATGGCAGAGAATATAAAGCAGGCAAGTTTCCTGGAGTTATGGGATTTCTGTATCCTCAACTGTACCCCACATACAGAGTAAACAAATAACGCTCTAATGTTACCGAAAGTGGTGGTCTGGCAGCTTGCTGCTCTAAAGCCAATAAAGAAGCAAGGTCAGTGGAAAAGTTGTTGCTTTATTTCAGAGGCTGGCCAGCTGGGGGTGGGGGGCAGACTCCTGTCTGAAGGCCGACTCCCCTCTAACTGACAATCAGGGGGCAAGAGCTTTTATAGGTGAAGGGAAGGGGCTACATTGCAGAAAGAGCGCAGTCAGCTCTGACCATCATCTTGAAATTAGTCACGTGGCGGTCTGACCAGTGTCATCTTGATTGTTTTAAGTACAGTTAATCTTCAGTTCCAGGGTCCGTTTGTTCCCATTTCTTTGAGGCCAGTTCTCGCAACTGTGGCAGCTTATGTCATGGCTACAGCCTGGCCATCATGTAGTTAACTTCTTCCTCCTGGTAGGGGTTTCAGTATCTATAAGACAGCTCACGGGATATGGCTCAGAATATTATCTATAGCCCTCGAAGAGGAACTAAAGGTCCTTGACTTTGCTTAATGACTAAACTATTATTATTTAGTCTTACTGGACTGTTTTCCTTTGTTTCTGCATTTTCTTACTTCTCTGATTAAACTTATTCTTTGGCTAAAGTTTTTCCACGACAAAAGGCAGGCTGAGGACATGGGGGGGCCAGGACCACAGGGTCCTGCTCCGTTTCACTAATAGCCATTAAAGGGACTAAGACTTGCCATATAATGGGAGCAGCATTTATTTCCTGTTATAAATTTCACATTTCTTTGCTTAAATTTGTATTGCCAGCTTCAGTTTATTTGGGGCAATAACTTTAAGCTTTGTGAAAGAAAGAGAGCATGCAACAGAATTATGTAAAATCTGTTGCTCATGGCATTGGTATAATTTATGGCTTTTTGGCATGTGCCCAGAATTATCCTAAATGGCTCAGGTACTCTCCAGTTCATTAGTCTTGCCCATAATCAATGAGGTGAATATGATTTTTTCTCCTCGTTTTGCAGATGAGGAAACTGAAGCCTAGCAGTTAGCAATTTGCCTCATCTGCTTCACCCGATTTTGTTGTTCCCCCAATAGTATCACCATTCAACCGACCCTCAAGCCAGAAACTGGGGAATCCACCATGACTTCTCCCCCAAGCTCCCTTTCCCTTTGCATTCACCGAGTCATATGACTTTTGCCTCCCTCACCTCATTACTAGAGATGACATCCATCCTCACAGTTGCTGGCTGACATAAATCATCAACTCTTGACTGCCCCACAGATAAACTGTCCCAAACCATTTTTTCTGGCTGCCTGCCTGACTCGCTCCAATCCACTTTGGACACTGGCAACAGGGTGATCTTTCTAAAAGGGCAAATCGTATAAGGTCATTTACCTGCTTGAAACACTTCAGTGGCTCCCTGTTAGCTACAGAATAAAATCAAACTCTCTAGCATGGCACACAAGGCCCTCCACAGTTTGACCTCTACCTGTCTCTACTTTTATCCCTGGCCATCCTCCCCCACCTCCTGTACTTACGCTCCTGTCCCACTGGAGGGATGGGCCTGCTTTTGCTGCCACACACATGTTGTTCCCTCTGCCTGAAGGGCCCCTTCATCCTTACTTCTCTTGGCTAAACTCTATTTAACCACTCACTTGGCTCTGATATCAGTTTCCAGGAAAGCTTTTCTGATTCTTACCTCTTATGTGTCCACCCCTCTCCACTTTTGTACTTATCATATATTTATCTCTCAGTTATTTCGTTGTCATCACTCTGTCTTCCATACATGGACTTGCATGAGAAGCTTGGACCAGCAGCTGGCTTGGCTTTAAATCTTGGTCCTTCCCCTTAATATCTGAATGACCTTAAGTTACTCTATTTCTCTGACTCGTAGTCCCCCAGTAGTAAAATAGGAATATTAATTATACTAACTTCAGAAAGTTTATGTAAATCTGAAATGATCTCATGGGAGTAACATTCTTAGCTATGGGCTCATACAGTGAGAGTATTCAATAAACATGAAGTATCAGTATTAGCTACTCTCTGAGAACATAATAGTAATACTTTTATCCCAAAGAGTTTTCTTCGTAGTACTTCTTCTCTGAAATTGTCTATATGTGTTAAATATCTGTCTCCCCAGACCTAGAAACTAAAATTCATAGAGCAGTGAACTTGGTATGTTTGTTCACTATTGTAATCTTATCACCTAGTATGTCATGGGCAATCAATATATGTCATCTGAATAAATGAAAAAAATAAGTATACCATGGCAGCAACCTAAAAAAGCTGACATGAGCAGGGAATTGAGAAGTATTCAAATTGGATTAAAGACATTCAAATATTGCACAGAGTGATTCTGGATCATCTTCACCAAGGATAAATGGTGTTGTGTAAGACTTTATAAGATTATATTGATAATTTGATCTCACTTCATGATTAAATTATGTGCCTCTCTATCAGGTACAGTCAGTAGTCCATTTTAATCACAAAAATTACTGAGATGAACAAGGGCTAATGTGTGAGGGCAGTATTTTCTTGTGATACACAATTGTTTACAGTGGTTTGACTCTTTTACTCTCTTTTTTATTGTTAATTTTTATTGGAGTATAGTGGCTTTACAATGGTGTGTTAGTTTCTGCTGTACGGCAAAGTGAATCAGCCATACGTATACATATATCCACTCTGTTTTAGATTCCCTTGCCATCTAGGTCACCATACAGCATTGAGTAGAGTTCCCTGTGCTATACAGTAGGTTCTCATTAGTTATCTGTTTTATACATAGTAGTGTATATATGTCAGTCCCAACCTCTCAATTCATCCCACTCCCCTGCTTCCCCCCTTGGTAACCATAAGTTTGTTTTCTACATCTGTGATTCTATTTCTGCTTTGCAAATAAGTTCATCTGTACACTTTTTCTAGATTCCACATATAAGTGATAGTATATGATTTTTGTCTTTCTCTTTCTGACTTACTTCACTCTGAATGACAATCTCTAGGTCCATCCATGCCTCTGCAAATGGTATTATTTTGTTCCTTGTTATGGCTGAGTAATATTCCATTGTATATATGTACCACATGACTCTTTTACTCACTTTTTAAGTTCCTTTGAACTTGATTTCTAACTATAAGCCATTGATGTTACTGAATGACCAAGGTATTAATTTGACTTCTGCTGTTTAAAAAATAACATCCCTGAAATTGTAAAGACATCCAATGGAGACAATTGCTGCAGAAAATAAGATCATGGTGCCAAATATCTGGCCAAGTGAGACTCGTGTCACAAGTGGAAAGGGCTCCACACCTGAATATATACTCTTGTAGCCAGCTACGAGGTGTAAAAGGTTCCACTGGACATTTTTTAAAGTCTGGCTGTAGGGCAAAAGACGCCAGCAGGACTGGGCATGTCAGGGAGATGGACCAAGTGCTTTGAGAAGCTGTGAAAGGAGAAACAGGAGTCCCTTAACCACTGACAGCCCTCCCACAATTCCTTGAGGCAGTTTAATGACCTCTTGGGAGGCTTCCTCCCTCTAATGTCACTCTGTATCCATGCAGCCAGGCTCTGTCTCCACGATGCACGATTATAACCACTCTTAGATCTTTTTGAATATGAAGATTCCCAGAGTCCTGGCTGGACTCATTGAATCAGTATCTCCCGAAATTACAAAATTGAATTTCTAATTCTCTGTAGCTAAAATGATCATAAATCTTTGTTTGCCCAGGTCAGTCTTCATCTTCCTTTGTTATTCTACTATACTTCACTCCAAAAATGACCTGGTTTGGACAAGAAATTCTATGTTCACATCATCTACAGATCAAGACTTCCTCTCAACTACTGTTTTGCATATTTATGCTCTATATTTATGGAGCTCTTGCTAAAAACTTCCTTTGAGATATATATATATATATATATATATATATATTATACGTGTGTGTGCACATACATGCATACACACATACATATAGATACAATTTTCAGACTCCAGTTTCACAGTAGAGGTACAATAATAAGCAAGTAGTGATGTCGTTTTGTGTCCTCACTATTCTATTCTATAAAATGAAGTTTTGGCCTAGTTGAAGTTTTCTTCAATCACTGTGATTCTTGCATGACTTCGGAATGTTTAGCACCAACCCCTAGTCATTTAAACAAAGCATCAGACCCAAAGGCCAAGGAATAGTATGCCAGTGTCTGGCTGATTACCTCTTGTCCTATTTACCCATTGCTTTGTGTTCAGTGATGTCAAGCATTCAATGAAGCTTGAAATGACAAAACAGACCCCACAAAAACCAAAGTGTATCAGTAACATAGTTCCAGTCTAACGTTTGTGGACAGCTCTGTGGTTTCAAAATTGGATTTTTCTCATATCCAGAGGGCCAAAAACTAAATCTATAGGTTGATGGCTTAATCTATATAAAACTGGAATAAGAACACTTATTTCCCACCTTTTAAAGATGGGTTAATTGGTTTCTAAAATTTAAGACTTTAGAAAAAAGTCAAAATAAACTGTGCTTTGTTTATCTCTGCATCTCTACCCTAAGCCCAGTTTAAGGCCGAATTGGTGGTTAATAAATACTAGCTGAATTAAATTGAATAAATTAATAAACAAATAAAAAAGAACTTCTCTAAGTCAGTAGTTCTCAACCAGGGGAAATTTTGCCTCCCAGGGGACACTTGGTGACATCGGGAGACATTTTTGGTTGTCATATGAAGGGGAGGTATTACTAACATCTAGTGGGTGGAGTCCTAGGGTGCTGCTAAATACCCCACTACGCACAGAAATGTCCCTAACAACACAAAAATCTCCAACCCAAGATGTCAGTAGTGCCAATGTTGATAGGTCCTGCTTTCGGTCATTACTCTAGATTACGTCCAATTTTTTGTAACCTTAATTATCAATTTTACAAACTTATTTTCCCTCTGTAGAGCAAAACCAAAGACTGCTCACCCTCTTATTACTATTGGATAAAGCCCAGCTTTGTTGACTTGACCATCAGAACACTGACAAATTTTATTATACCCCACCTACCTGCGCTTATTTCCTATTATTACTCTTCAACTAGAACTGTCCACAGTGGTCATACCCCCCTGAGAGGCATGTTAAAACATAGATTGCTAAGTCTCTTCCCTGGAGACGTTGATTTAGCAGGTCTGGGGTGGGACCTAAGAATCTGCACATCTAAGGCATTTCCTGTTGTGCTGATGCTTCTTGTCCAGGTACCACACTTTGAAAACATTGATCTGCAGCAAGATAATCCACTTCTTTACAGATTCCCAAAATAACTGTGTTCTTCTTCATCTCTTCAGTTATTTTTAATGAAGACTGTCTGCTTCCCTTTATAAATACAATCTTCATTATTAGTGGGTTCCAAATTTGCCCACCCACTAAAATTTCTTTATAAGCCCCAAATCAGTACTCATGGTGCTTTCATGGTTGTTCATGGATGTGTGCAGAGCAGTGAAAATTTTGAGCCACCCAATGTACATGTTCTTAGCTGAGGCTGAACAAGACAATGCTCTGTCTTTTGCTTCTCATACGGTAAACAAGTGCCCTTTTCAGTCTATTTAGTGCCATGTTTTTCTGTATTTGGGTGCTTTTTTTGGTGATTTTGCTGGTTAACATACCCCCCAAACATAGTGCTGAAGTGCTGACGAGTGTTCCTAGGTACATGAAAACTCTTCTGTGCCTTATGGAGAAAATGCGTGTGTTAGATGAGCTTCCTTCAGGCATGAATTATAGTGCTGTTGGCCATGAGTTCAATGCTAATGAATAAAAATAAATTATTAAATGAGGTGATTTTAAACAGAAACAAGATTACTGTATTGATGGTTAGTGAAAATGTTGTGAGTGGAGGCTCACAGGAACCTAACCCTGTTTTTCCCATAGGAGCAATGATTCAGTATTTATAACTTAGTGTTTGCAGTGACTTTATAGAACATAACCACTGCAAGTAACAAAAATCAACCATAAATAAATCTCTCTCACCCACCTTCCCCACTACTTTTTCCAGCTGTGCTGTATATCAATACAAAGAGCTTCCTTTCTTTACATTTAAAAAGTTCTCCCTATTTGTGGGACTTTTAAGCAAAAGCACTTCCCTGCAGCAATGCTGTTGTTATTTTGTGTTTTATATTCATTTGGTTTCTTCTTTGTTAAGCATAGTGTTAAGTGCTTAATGGGTGCTTATTAAATATTGCTAAATACATTAATTCAAATATGTTGTTTCTTTAGAGGGACATTACAGTATTAGCATGGATTAGTTTGCTTATTCCCTGGAATCTAATAAAGCCCTAAGGAAAGAGGCCACCTCACAAGTCAGTGTTAAGAAAGGCTAAGTTATAGAATTTTCCCCCTTTGGCAAAAGGTCAAATCCATTAAATCCTATTTCTTTCTTCCATCTTTCTCTCTCCCTCTTCCCTCTATCCCTCTCTACCTCCCTCCCTTCCTTTCTCTCTCTCCCTTTCTCTTTATGGGTTTGAAACAATTATGATTCAAATGAATTAAGTGTTTTTGTACCAGTGAACCTTATTGGCATGTCAGAAAAAGGGGGTAAAAATCGACCTGACATTAATTGGCAAACAGTGTATTCATTTTCCTTCCCTGTGCGTTTCTGGATCTAGATTCTGTTGGAGCTGAACTTTTGGCCTCAGAGTAGAAAACTCCCATAGGTGGATTTTGCTTACAGAAGAGTTCATGGTAATGATTATTCCTGGACTGTGTGCGAGCTACATGTGGGTCCCCATCTTTTGCCCCCTGAGGACATTTGAAGGCTTAGGTTTTGTTGACAGTGTCAGCCTGACAGGATGGATGTAAGAACAACTTCAGTCTGCCTGGTAGATATTCCAAATGTCTGAAAATGTGAAATGTTTGTCTTTACCATCATTGCAAAGTTTTTTGCTCTCGTGATTTCCCTCAAAAGCTCTCATGACAAAACCTCAGAGGGGAATGGGTGGGGGATTATCTTTCATTAGCTTATTCTCACCTAAGACGGAAGCAGAGGATTTTAATGAATTTTTCTAACTTGAGATAAACAGAGTTAATATTCAAAAACATAAATATGGATACTGCTTGAGCACAAACCATTCAGAACTGATGCCAACCGTAGCCCTATGTTGTGCTAAGAGTGAGACTGTAGTTGCTGGATCTTTAGGAGGATGGGGAGAAGACATCTTAGGGGGGGAGCCAGGGCAGTGGCACAGCACTCAGCGAGCGTGGGACAGTGCTATTTACTAACAGATTTGGAAGTATTTCAATATTCTAACAATTAGACAGGCTGAAGATCAGCTATGAAGAAAGTCAGAACATTATTCTGTCTGGGAAGTGCTAACCAGAAGAAAATTGACTTTTATTTTTTAAGATGCTATCTGAACACTAGATTTGGCTTCTATCTTTTCCAATGGGAGAAATACCATCTGCAGATGAAAATTTTCTAATACAGGCAGAAACCTGCTTCATATTTTCTATCCCAATCCCAAGGTTAAATGAACAGAACTCTAAGAACAGAACTTTCAGAAATATTCACTACAGAATGGATTAGGAAAGGCCCAGTACTGTAATTTGCAGGGAAGGTGAATATATGTATTAGAGTCACCAAAGGAGCTTTTCATTTTACCTTCCCCAGAAAATGGTGATGTGCTTCTCTATCTCAGAGCCCATCTGTGAACTGTTGGGAAAGGCCATATCCATGGGAGTGAGGGAGTAGAAGAAAACATGAGAGCTGCAAATCCAGAATTAAAGTCTATGGATTAAGGAAGGGGCTAGTCTAATCCTGGGTCTAATATTGTAGACTGTAGGAAAACAGGGTATGTGGTACAAGGCCACTGCAAGAGCTGTAGGGAACTAGTAAAAAGAGAAACATAGATGCACCTGAAAAATATGTTAAAAAGTCAAACTTCTGGTACTGTTGGGTATTGTGATAGAAAATTCTTCATAGTTGATATATTCGAAGGAAATTTTCACTTTCTGGCCCGGCTTCCATGAGGTGAGTAGCTATATTGCACTAACACACCGCTGTGCTGTGCACAGGTGTAGATGTCAATAAATACAGTGAGCGATTACAGCCTTGCTATCCAGGATAAAACAGTGCAAACACGAACGGTTACTGAGTAGTATCAGTGAAAGCTCCAACTTAGATGCAGACTGCAATGAGGGTTGATGTTCTGAAGATTATTCTTGTCACAAACATACCTGTTGGCTGATGATGTGATGTTTATATGTGTGAGCAATAGGGGTTAGCAGGTCTCTGTAAATCATTCTGTCCTTTTGGCCATTTGTTTTCTTAATCTGTCAATGGCAATTTGGCATGATGTGACCTTTTAAAGTCCAGGACTCTGCCTGTCTTGTTCACCAGGGCCTGACACAGAGTACCTACTCAAGAAATATTTGTTCAGTGAATGAGGAGCCCTTTAACAATTGGGAGCATATACCTCTGCAGAGCAATAGACTCTGAACCCATTCCGAAGTCACTTCTGCTTTCTTGCCTCTTCAAATCCAAGAGTCAGAACACAGAGAGGGAACTCTCCATCAGGTAATACGTCCCCCAGTGACTATGGAGTCTAAGGTTAAATATAATTTTTTCAAGTTGTCTTCTAGGATTCAGAGTTCTTAGTTTCGACTCAGTGGTCCCGGAGGAAGCTCAAAGAGCAGGAAAAAATGTGAAAGGACTGAGTCCATTTATAAATTACTTTTGGTGCTGCACAGAATTTAGTCAAAACTTGAACTTGTGATCTTTCAAGCCTCCCAACAGCCATGTTCTCGACCCTGCTATCCTTCCACCTCCCTAAGTCAGTGAGATTTAACAGATTCTGTAGATTACTAATCCCTGTTTAGCAATCCAGCACTTGTGGTTGTTTCTATGAAACTAGAATCTGCAGGTAAAAAGTGATCTATCTGGTTCCTTGATGCCAGACCACCAATTCAACTGATCCATCAAGTTCATTGACCTTCTATGAACCTTATAGTGTACTTCTATGTAGGCAGAACTCAGGGCAGTGTGTGTTATATGAATGGAATTTATGTCTCCTTTTCTAATATCACTATTACTTCTTTATTTTTTTTTCCTGTATTGAAACACTTTAAAAACTGGAAGGTAAATTTTGATATATTTGAAATTTCTTATTGCTCTTAAAATAATTCGACTTCATTAAGGGCAACTGAATTCTTAGAATAATAGTTCACACAGACTGTAATCTTTGTGAGGCCCCTATACTTTGCTTTACTACAGTATCTAGTACCTATTCTAACGCTGTGTACATAGTAGGCACTTGATAAATATTTGCTAAATTAAGAAATGAATGCCCTTTGTGATGCTTTTTGTTTC
Source organism: Monodon monoceros (assembly GCF_005190385.1). Classification (NCBI taxonomy): domain Eukaryota; kingdom Metazoa; phylum Chordata; class Mammalia; order Artiodactyla; family Monodontidae; genus Monodon; species Monodon monoceros. The sequence continues at coordinate 51,697,609 of NW_021703771.1, forward strand.
CTCCATTGCTTCTTAGCTATAGACACAGAAGAATAAATTGACCAGAAATGACTCTTAAGGCTTTGAAATCATAAGCAAAGCAGAGATTGAATTTTCAGTCCTAGAAAGATCAGGTGAGAAGTTTTCCAGCAGAAGGCATAGTGAGAAAGACTTCTCTTGTCCTGAGTAGAAGAGTTTAGGACTGTGTTTTATTGTAGCAGTAACCATTAGAAGAGCCGTCAAAGCATGCTCACTGTAGTTGGTTATTTCATGGCTTTGCCCCAATCACACAGAAAAAGTATATTTATTACAGAAGAGAATACAATTTTTCCTTCTGTTGATTTTTGAAGGGCAGAACAATTTAAAAGACGTTACATTTGACAGAAATGTCAGAAACCTAGCAGAGTTTTAAAATAATTAAATGAAAGCCTAGAGGTCTTACTTATCATATGAAGAATAGGTTCTCTGATCTGTGGTTAGTCACTTAGCTAGGACACTAAGCTCCTAGTCTTTTGTTATGTCCTCCTTCTATAAAAAGTTTGATTTGTGTCCCTTTTCTTTTGAATTTTGCTCCCTGTCAGATTCTCAATAAGTAAATAAAACCCTGAATTTGGAAACAGCTGTGACTAAATAGAGCAATTGTTGGGGCTAAAAGTAATGAAATCCATGTTTAGTTTGACTCACTTGAGCAATAGGAAAAACTTAAGGCATGTAAAATTAACATACCTATAAATTATCTTATAAAGCACTACACAGGTACTCATTAGCATTATTCTTACAAAAATGATCCAATACAGGGAATGTAACTGTCAATTGTTGGGAATAATTTTTTATGTCACTCATAGACTATGTTTTATTTCTTTATGGAAATATCTCATAAAGTCTCCCTTAAATGATATTTATATATGAACAAGACTGTGGGTAATGGGAAGCATTAAAAACAGAAGATCTGGTTTCTAATCTTGTCTATAACACTCGCTAGGTTTATGATATGGACAAGTCATTTTCCTCTCTAAAGCTACAGTTCTCTTACAAAATTAAGACAAAAATAATACCAAGAGCACGGCTGAAATCTCAAATATGAAACTGAGTGATAGTTGAAAAGAATTCCATTACTACAAATAATTAAAGTAATGAATCATGATGAAATGTCAGGCACTGGTAGAGACTGGTGAGAAGTTAAGTCTCCAAACCTCACCCCACTGCGAACACTCCACCCCCAGCAAACAGCACCTGTACGTTCTACCTGGAGCCCAGTATTCTTCACACATACATAATGGCTCTAAAATATAGTTGTATAGCAGCAGTAGGGACCATGTTTTATGTGACCTTTATATGCACACAGTGAGAATTCTGTGTAGTGTCTCATTTAATCCTCACTACACACCTAAAAAGTATATGTTATTTCCCCACTTTATAAATAAGGGAATGAAGGCCAGAAGAGGTAAAGTAAGTTGCCTAAGGTTAGGCAATTTCTATGCATCAGAGAAACAGCTGAAGTCTACGCTTGTTAAGTCTAAAGTCTGAGATGTTTCCTAGTATACTCAGAGCCTAAGAACCTAAGCATGCCTACAAAGACCTAGATATTATGTTCTGGGCATAACACTTATATTGCCTAATATTTTTTTGTGTGTGTGTGGTAAGCGGGCCTCTCACTGCTGTGGCCTCTCCCGCTGCGGAGCACAGGCTCCGGACGCGCAGGCTCAGCGGCCATGGCTCACGGGCCCAGCCGCTCCGCGGCATGTGGGATCTTCCCGGACCGAGGCACGAACCCGTGTCCCCTGCATCGGCAGGCGGACTCTCAACCACTGCGCCACCAGGGAAGCCCAAGAGCCATATCTTTAATGTGTAGATTTCCTCTTTATTTTTGCTTTATTATAATGATTCATTACTCTGCACAGAAACTTTGGAAAATTATGTGAAGAAATTGGGCTGAATGAGGTCATCTGTAAAATGACTTGGTTATGTCCTCTCCAGGTTTTATAGTTCTATAATTCTGCTAAGGGAATTTTATAAACATACTTTCTCAATCAATTTCTTCACTTTTTCTTGGCTTCCTTTAACCATATTATAGTGTCAAAAAATAAAACGTGACGTCTTAATATAAATGCCCCTGTATTAGTCAGGGTTCTCCAGAGAAACAGAACCAATAGGAAATGTATATATGTGTGTGTGTGTGTGTGTGTGTGTGTGTGTGTGTGTGTGTGTGTGTGTAGCTATTTGTCAATATATCTAAAAGGATATTTATTATAACTAATTGGCTTATGCAGTTATGGAGGCTGAAGTCCCAATATCTGCAGTTGGCAAGCTGGAGACCCAGGAGAGCTGATATGTAGTTTCATTTTGAGACCAGAGGTCTGAGAACCACGGGAGCTTATGGTGTAAGTTCCAATCCAAATGCCAGCGGGCTTGAGACCCAGGAATAGCCAATGTTTCAATCCATGTCCAAATCTGAAAAGATCAATGTCCCAGCTCAACAGTCAGGCAGGAGGAGTTTCCTCTAATTCAGCCTTTTTCTTCAATTCAGATCAATTGATTGGATGATGCCCAGTCACATTAAGGAGGGCAATCTGCTTTACTTGCTCTACTGGTTCAGATGTTACTTTTAACCAGAAACACTCTCACAGAAACACTCAGAATGATGTTTGACCAAATGTCTGGGTACCTCGTGGCTTAGTCAACTTGACACATGAAATTAACCATCACAGCCCCAAAACATGGTGCTAAATTGATCAGAGAAGCTCTCCCTGTCCATGGCTTTGACAGCATCAGGACAAAGAGTGAAAATATGGGCTTGGACTTTCTGAACATCAGTTTGATTTCTCCATCCTCTCTCCAGACGGCCAGAATAAGAATGACCATTAAAGACAATTTATAACATTTCTTTGGTATATAATTAAAAATTTTAAAATACTAAAACATAAAATAGATACAAAGAAATGGAAAGAAGTCTGGTCGTCTCATTAAAATTATTTCAATGCTTAAAATTTGAGGGTACCCCCATTTTGCTGATATTCTCAGTATGATTAGTTTGTTCTTTTGTAGTCAACACTGTCCTCTGTTCCCACAGAAGGACCACTCAGATCCAATTCAAGTCATAGGCAACTGAAGACAGAAATCTTGTGTGAAATGCTTTCATCTGTCATTTGTTGGATTTTGCATTTTTATATTTTTTGGAACAATCTTCTCTATTTTTATTTAACAAATAGTGTATGCTTTATTTATGGTTAACAACTGCTATATCTACAATTTGTTTATTTCTAATAAGTTACTAACAACATTAAAACCCACACATTCACCTGATGCAGTAGCAAACACATAATGTTGCATCCTAAGGTTCAAAAAAAAAAGGTTGATAGAAGTATGATGCTCGTTGATGTCTCTAATACTACCTGACTTTGAAAGATAAATATCTTGGCCACAACTCATACTTGGCATATGACTCACAGGAATGTAGAATTAAATCCCTCTCTCAAACTTTAAAATTTTCCTCATTCCATGTCTAGGCAAAGAGATATCAGTGATTTTTTTTTCATTTGATTATTCCCTTGATAACTGCTAATTTCGTATCTCTCCAAAATTCACATGTTGAAATTGAACCCCTAATGTATTTGGAGGTGGGGCCTTTGGGAAATAGGTCATGAAGGCAGAACCCTTATGAATGGAATTAGTGCCCTTATAAAAGAGACCCCAGAGAACTCTTTTGCCCCTTGCACGATTTGAAGACACAGCAAAAAATCAGCTGTCTATGAACCAGAAAGCAGACCTTTAGTAGATACTGAACCTCCCAGAGCCTTCAATCTTGGACTTCCCACCCTCCAGAACTGTGAGAAATAAATTTCTGCTGGGTATAAGCTACCCAGTCTCTATGGTATTCTGTTAGAGCAGCCCAAGCAGGCTAAGATAATTACTTTCATATAGAGAATGATATATGGCAGGTATAAGTATTTGAATAAATAGTTGCTGACCTTGCATCATAGGCAAATAGGTATAGTTACATTTCATGCTGAGAATATTATTATATATTCTATACAGTCTTTGCATAGTAGGTATTGATCAATCTTGTGGGGATATACTTGATACTTGTTGATTCATTCACTCAGTGTACTCAACAAATATTTGAGTGACTACCATAGGCTAAGCTTCTAGGTTCTGGAGCTATAGCAGTGAACAAAACTGACAAAACCCCAACCTTCAGGAGCTTATATTCTAGTTTGATTTCATGGTATTCTGTATTTGCATATGCCTTCACATGCTCCCCATACAGGCAGAAGGTACTACTGTGTTGCTCTCTACAACTTTACCTTTTTAGCATAGGAGGCTAGAGGTACTTTACAGTTCTAAAACAAAAAATGCGTATCTCACAATTTTTTGTAATGTATGCCGTATACACCATGTAGGGGTAAGTGGAGTATTTAAAATAACTTGCAGGGCTTCCCTGGTGGTGCAGTGGTTGAGAGTCCGCCTGCCGATGCAGGGGACACGGGTTCGTGCCCCAGTCCGGGAAGATCCCACATGCCGCGGAGCGGCTGGGCCCGTGCACCATGGCCGCTGAGCCTGCGCGTCCGGAGAGGCCACAACAGTGAGAGGCCCGCATACTGCAAAAAAATAATAATAATAATAAAATCAAAATAAAATAAAATAAATTGCAAATACTAGACTGGAACGTTAGAAAGGGAAAGATAGTACCAAGATATGAAGAATATTTTTTTGGAGCAAAGAGTGGCTGCGGAAAGAGAAAGGAACTGGAGAAAAATGATGCGATGAAATGCACTGAGGTTTCGATAAGGTTTGTTACCCAAATTTGATAGAAGGCTATCAGCTGACTAGTGGAGAGATTTAAGGGGGGTAATTTTAATGAAATAAAACAGTGAATCAGAAAAATGTGATTTTAGTCATGTCCTTTTGGCTTAATTAGAGGGGGGAAGGTTTAGAAGTAGAGCTGCTGATAGGGAGTAGGTTTCAGCGATTCAGGCCAGAGATCATTAAGAATTTGTAGAGATGGAAAGGAAGAAGTAACTATTAAAGATGCTGTTAAATTAAAATTATATGTGGGAGAAGTATGAAGAATCAAAGGTAACTTAGAAAGTTGCTTGCCTTGGGGACAAAATAGATGGTGGCATCTCCCACAGTAATGGAAATGCTACATAGAAAAAAGAGGAATTTAATTTTTTAAAATTTATTTTTAACTCTACAACAGGCATCATTTAGATTTCTTTATGGAGAAGTGTTAGTTGTCATTAGAATATTAGAATTTTATGTTTTTTATAAGTTGTGAGAATACTGAAATACATCATAGAATAATTTCATTCCCTATCTAGAATAGGAGCAATTGACATATTCTTAATAGGTCGATATTTCAATAGGTCTAGGAAAGTAAGTATGGTCCTTTGCTTTTTATCAATGTCTCTGGAATAATTATGTAACATACCCCCCAATATAATTCTAAATAATCACAATAAAAGGAACTATGCTGATGATTTTAACTTTTACAGCATCGTGTCCCTTCTTTGAAATTTTGTTCAAGGGAATTAACTTAGAAAAAGTTTGAATAAATTGCATTATAATTTAAATAATATAGATAAATATAATTTTAGCAACTAATGATAACTACTTTTTTCTAAAGCACTTTATGGTAGAAATCAATTCAAACATTACTCAGTGCTTACCAATAATAATGATCTCTAAGAGCAGCAGTGATAAGAATAGCTGTTAATAATAGCTTAACAACTGCTGAGAGCTTATTATGTACCTGCCACGGGGCTAAGTACACTGTCTCATTTAATAATAGTTATTGTTATTGTCCTTGTTTTTTGGATTGAGACCCTGAGACATAGACAGGTTTTATTTTTGGTGACTAGGTTTCCGTTGGAGCCAGGTTTTGAACCCAGGGATTTGAGCCAATGGTGCCAAAAGGGGGGGTGGGGTGGTGGGATGGAACAGAAAAACTTGAGTTGTATACATTTCAATTATTTTTCTCATGGAAATTTTTTATTGATCGACATAACAAGCATGTCAGGTAGACAGGGGTTATTATCTCCCTTCAAACCTGAAAACTTGTCTCAGGAAGATTCATGAATTTTAAAGTCAACAGTTTTTAAGTGGTAGAGTCAGAATTTAAATGCACTTTGTTTTTGTTTTTTAATTTTAAAATTATATTAACCTTGTTGGAAGAAGAAAGGCCTGAACTTCTCGAAGTCAGGTTCTCAGAGTTTATTGTGCTTAAAAATTACCTGGGGAATTTCTTTAAAATAAAGATACCTGAGCCCAGCATCTCAAATCCCAGGTGATTCTGATGAAGGTGGGTCTCCATTTACCTTTCAACAAAATACCACCTTAGAGGTAGAACTTAAGTAGGCTGAGATGAGGGGAGGATTTGACCAAAGGCACCATTGGAAAACCTAAGGTAGAAATCAGACAAGTTGATGGACAGAGGGTGTGTAGAGGTGAGAATGAAAAGTAGGGTAGAAAATAAGCTGAGATGAGTTTATGCAGATCAAGATTGCAACCTTATATTCATATCTCAAGTACCTATACTTCACTCTTATGCTTGGGAAGGACTTAAAGGGTTTTGAGCATATAAATGTGTTATGATGATTAAAATTGGCAGTGGTAGGAAGAATGGCTTATGGGGCAATTTTAAATTGTACAGATTTAAGTGAGATGTTATGAACCTGAATTAGGGTATTACAAATTGTAATGGATGGAGTGGAAAAGACATAACCAGTCTACTAGTTGACTAATCCGAAAAGAAGAACAGAAAAAGTAGAAATTCAAATATAATGGGCTTTTAAATCTGTATCACTGAATATATGCTCCGGAAGGGAAGAAGTTTAAAAATTATTCTGGCAGACTTTTCTTCAAATTTCAAAAAGTATCAACAGCTATTTTTTAAGTTATTAAAATGTTGTTTTCGGTTGCACATATCTTTACGGTTATGATGTTTATGAGGGCTGGCGGATCTCCAACTTAGGACGGGTGGGTGTCCACCCAGTGTTTTTGGAATCTCTTTTAAGAGTTGAAGGTCAATTTCTTGGGATTCTTGGATCTTCTGTAGTGAATTGTCTTCCTCTAGGGCGAAGTAACAGTATCCAACTCTACAGAATGCATTAGGGTCATAGAGTTTGCAGAGAATGCTATAGAACCCGTAGAACCTTTCTGTGAAATTAAACTTGGGTGAAACCATTTAGCTTGCAAATGGGTGAAAGCTCTCATGAAGCTTGCAGACAGGTATTCTGCAGGGTTTAGGTTGTGGGGAAGAACGGTCAGGGAAGCACAGCATTCCAAAAATACACAGCAAGTCTTGGCAAACTTTGCCTCTCATGGTATCTAAGTGCATCCAACAGATGGGGATTCCTTAGTGAAGCAGAGGGCAGAATTAAAGGAAGAACAGCTTTGGCCAAGTACTAGGTACAATTAATGGTTTCCTCTCTATAAAAACTGTTCCTGACAAATGCAGGTGAACGAGACCATTGAAAAGACTCAAAGAGCATGCTGGGACCAAAGTAATAAGAAACTGCTAGCATGGATCAGTGAATTCTGTTTTCTTTTCTTACTATTTTTGTGGATGAATGCTAAATATTCAGAAGGAGAGAATTTATTTGTAAGCTTTAGAAAAATGCCTTCTCATATTTAATAAAAATAAACTAGCAGCTATGTGAGAAATATCCATCTTTACCAAAACCATTATTTTTTTCTTCCTGATTGACTGTATTCAGGCCAGTTGAACATTTCTGACTTAATTATGCATACTTCTGAGGGGGCCATCAGACAAGTCAGTGGTTCTCAAACCTGCTACACATTAGAATCTTTCTGGGGAACTTTAAAAACACTTGGGCCACACCCCAAGAGAGCCTGATTTAATTAGTCTGAGCTAGGTTTAGGCCATGGATTTTTTTTTTTTTCTTAAGTTGCCAGCTGATTTTAATATGCAGCCAGGGCTGAGGACCAATGAGATGGATAAATGTCAGAATTTCAGTGCTAACTGGTACAAAACCATATTTTTCATGGGACCAGTGACTCCAAGTATTGAGCAAAATGCATAGTAAGGATGGAAAAATTGGGAAAATGAACTACATTACAAATTCTTTATTTGTAAGATTCTGCTACTTGGCTTGATATAGTCACAAGGGAGGAGAAATACTTGACATGCTGTGAGTTTCACCCAGGCTGCTGCACTCAATATCCTTGTAGGGGAAGAAACTTCCTTATTTGAGTGTCTGCTGTCATGCAAGTTTGCCTTACATGGATATTCATATCGCTTTCTCTTTTTCCAAAAAAAACAAAAGGAAATCATAAAATTCCAGTCAATTATTTTTGTTGTAAAATATAGCACTCAAACAACAATATGTGTTAAGTGCATGAAACAAAGCAAATTCTGTGTAAACCTCATCCAGGTCAAGAAATAGAAAAAAATAGCATCTCAGAACACTTCCATGTGCCTTCTTCGAAACTTCTACCAATATCCTGACATTTATGGTAGTATTTATTTCCTTTTGTTAATGCTTTTATATGGATTAAGCACTGCTAAACTCCATACTGTTACTAAACACATTTATATATTTTTTTTAAGTATAAAAGACAGGTTTTGGTAACAGCTTCTGAAAAATTAAAGAGTACAGTATGTACTTTTTTCTGTCTGGCTTCTTTCAAATATTATGCTTGTTTGACTTAACTCATTGGTTCATTCTTTTGTGTTGCCATAAAATATTTCATTTTTAATATATTGCAGTATATGTATCCCTTTTGTTTTCAATAGATGTGTGAGATATTTCTATTCCTTTTTATCACCAAAAATACTGCCAGTAACTTCTTGTACCTGTCTCTCAGTACATATTTGCTTACATTTCTGAGGAGTATATAACCTAAGAGTAAAATTGCTAAGAAGGTGTGGGTAATTTAGAAAGATAACTAATTTAGAAGATAATGACAAACTGTTTTCCAAATTTTTTGTACCAGTTTACACTCCCACAAGCAACATATGAACATTCTTGTTACTCTACACCAGAATTCTGCAAAGTACGGCTTGCTGGCCAAGTCTGTCCTCCCACTGATATTTAAAGACAAGGTTTTTGGGGAACACATCGATGCACAATCATTTACCCATTGTCTGTGGCTGCTTTTGTGGTACAAGAGCAGAGTTGAGTACTTTTTTTGGAGATATAGTTGATTTACAATGTTGTGTTAAGTTCAGGTGCACAGCAAACTGATTCAGTTATACATACATACATATATATGCATATATATGTATTCTTTTTCAGAATCTTTTCCATTATAGGTTTTAAAAGATATTGAATATAGTTCCCTGTGCTATACAGTAAGTCCTTGTTGTTTATCTATTTTATACATAGTAATGTGTATCTGTTAATCTCAAACTCCTAATTTATCCCTCTTCCCTGTTTCCCCTTTGGTAACCATAAGTTTATTTTCTATGTCTGTGAGTCTATTTCTGTTTTGTATCTTTTTTTTTTTAAGATTCCACATATAAGTGATATCATATGATATTTGTCTTTTCTCTGTCTGACTTACTTTACTTAGCATGATACCATACAAGTCCATCCATGTTTTTGCAAATGGCATTATTTCATTCTTTTTTATGGCTGAGTAATATTCCATTGTATATATGCACCACATCTTCTTATCCATTCATCTGTTGATGCACATTTAGGTTGCTTCCATGTCTTGGCTATTGTAAATAGTGCTGCTGTGAACATTGGTGTGCATGTATGTTTTTGAATTAGAGTTTTTATCTTTTCTGGCTATATGCCCAGGAGTGGGATTGCAGAATCATATGGTAACTCTATTTTTAATTTTTTAAGGACCCTCCATACTGCTCTCCATAGTGGCTGCACCAATTTACATTCCCACAAACAATGTAGGAGAGTTCCCTTTTCTTCACACCCTCTCCAGCATTTGTCATTTGTAGACTTTTTGATGGTGGCCATTCTGACTGGTGTGAGGTGATATCTCAGTGAGTACTTTTGACAGAGACCATATAGCCTGCAATACCTAAAATACTTATTATCCATCCCTTGACAATTAAAGTGTGCTGACCCCCACTGTACATCTTCAGTCACTCTTGGTGTTGTCAGGCTTTTCATTGTGCCATTTCTGATGGAGATGTAGAATTTTCTTTTGATTTACTTGCATTTTCCTCATTACTAGTGATTCTGAACACTTTTCCATATCTTTCTTGGTCATTTGGATATCTTCATTTTGTGAAGTCTCTTGAGCATTTTTTCCGTTATTTTTGTCATTTTCTTATTGAGTTCTTTATAAAATCTGGTTATGAGCCCCTTGCCAGTTAGACAGCTATTACTTTCTCCCTCTCTGTGGTTTGCCTATTCATTCTCCTGATGATGTTTTCGATGAACAGAATTTCTTATATTTTAAAGAAGTCAAACTGAAAAGTTTTTACTTTCGGTTAGAGCATTTTGTGTCCTATTTAAGAAGTTCTATATCCCAAATAATAAGTATTCTTTGACATTATCTCCTAGAGTAGTAGTTCTTAACTGAAGGCAGTTTTGCACCAGGGGACGTTTGTCAATGTCTGGAGATATTTTTGGTCGTCACAACTGACAATGTGCTACTGGCATTCAGTACATAGAGGCCAAGGATGCTTCTAGACATACCATAATGCACAGGACAGCTTCCCAAACAAAGAATTATCTGGCCCAAATGGCAATAGTGCTGCTGTTGAGAAACCTGATCCTAAATGATGTATTCATTTAACCTTTTATATTATCTATAATCTAATAAGGAATTTATTTCATGAAATATTGTGAAATAGGATTCAAGTTTCACTTTTTTCCGTATGTGTTTCTGATCGTCCCAGAACCATTTACTAAAATGACTGTCCTTTCCTGTCACATCTGCTCTGTGATAAGTCAAGTGTTCGTGTATACAAAGTTCCCTGGGTTTCATATAACTATCCTATTGGTCTATCCTTGTCTATCCTCGTCCCAAAACACTCTCTCTTAAATATTACAGCTTTATCTAAAGTCCCAGTATAAGTAAGACATTTACTCCCAATACATGCTTCCTATTCAAGAATTTGTGTAATTTATTTCCATTTCAATGCTTTCCTGTTGGGTAGCCTATGCATTATATTTTCATATTTTTTGTAGGAGTTTCACATTTTGATGCTATTATAAGTGTTATATCTTTTAAAATTCCATTTCCTAATTATAGCATAGATATATGAATTTAGATTTTTGTGTGCATTGACCTTAAATCCAGCAACATTTCTAAATTTACTTACTAATTCTAATAACTTATATACAGACCATGTTGGATATCATACATTCACAGTGATATTATGTTTGAATAACAACACCGGTCTCTCCTCACTTCCTCCCTGCCCAAATCGAATACCTTTCATTTCCTCTTTCCCCCTTCCATCACTACCTAGGAATTATTCTACAAAATTTTTTCAGTATAGTCAACTGTATTTAATTAGCACACTCTCTGTCGAAAGTATTGCCTTGACAGTTATTATAGAAGTGAATTTTTCTAACCAAATATTTCTTTTATCAACAATTATTTAATGAATAACCACTATTGGGCTAAGGATTCCACTAGGCACCAGTGAAATCACAGTGAGCAAGACCTGATCCTGGGACTGAGGGAGTTTACATTATGGTAGGAGGAAGTAGACCAGGAACAAATAAATGGGAAAAAATAAGTTGCTTCATTCTGTATATATTCTTCTGCCTTAGCTTTTAGTTTACTAATTTTCATTTCCATTGTGTGTAATTTGCTGTTAAACATATCCTTTGAGTTCTTAATTTAGGTAACTGTAATTTTCAGTTCTAGAATTTGTTTGGTTCTTTTCCAATCTACTTTGTCCTTTCTTTTATAGTCTATTTCTTTGCCAAACTTCTTAATCTTGTATCTTATTTCTTGAATTATTTTAAAGTATATATAACTTTAATATCTAGAGTACCTATGGGTGTGTTATTTTCTACTGTTTGGGTGATTATGGTTCACTCTTGATGTTGTACATACTATGGTTTGGGATACGTGTATATTGACATGTATCCATCGTTATGACATCACATAAGGTTGTTTTTCAATATGTACCAGATATTGTATCTGAAAATATTTGTAGAAGCATGTGTAGGATGATTTTATCATCCTTTATAGCGGATTTATATTTGTTTCTATTAGTTGTCTGGGTACTAGCAATCCTGGATCACCTTTACCCATTTTCAGAAGTGAAGATGATTGGAAGGTAAGTTGCCATTCCTGGGAAGATTTCTCTACTTCTTGTTCTCTTTTATCCTTGCAGGGGGTGGGGAGAGGAGGTTGTGAGATTCTTTGAGGTCTCAGTCTGAAGGATGGAGGGTTCACCAGGGAACCTTGGTGACCCCTGAACATCATCACTGTGCCCTAGCTAGGAGAGGCTGCCAGCATTTCCTCTCAGCAACCCTCTCAGGAATCAGCAAATACCTGCAAATGAGTAGTGCCACCAAGTCCCTGACTCTTTCTTTTCTAAATCCTGACTCAGCAATCCTTCCCTATCTATCTTACCAGATCTCAGATTTCTTCAGATGCTTTTATAATTTGTTCTATTTTTCTAGAAGTACTCAGTAGGAGAGTTGGTCAGAATTACCAAGTCCACTGTTACTGGAAGGGAAGTTTCCAAGAATTGTTTATGTAAAAGAATAAAGAGTGCTAGAATTAGATTTTCTCAAAAGCTCATTTTTAAAATATTTTCTGTGTAATTTCAAGAGTTGTAAATTAACTATGCACATATGCATATTTTAACCTTATAAAATTTGCATTGATTAAATTAGAATTTAAGGCATGTTTATTTTTATACTATATAATTAAAATATAAATCCTGTATCTTTTATTTATCAAGAGATTCTTTTAATTTCATTCTCCAATGAAATATACTTAGTACAAAAATGTTTAGTCTGTATCCTCCCATTGCAATGTTAACACCATGAAGTCCAGGATCATGACTTTCTTGTTGACCCTTATATCCCAGTACCTAGTGAAATGCCTAGTCTATGTTGGAAACTCAAATGAATATTTGTTGAATAAATGAATGCTCATGTTCAAACTATTTGTTTCTATAATCACGCCTAACTGTAACGCTTTTGACAGGTTGCATGCTCAATAAAAATGGTTGATGATCATACTGGAAGAATTTTCTAATATAAATTATAGGCATAGTTGAGTGTGAGACCATTTTTCATGATTACTGGGTTCTAAATGTATGCAAATATATCTTTTTTTTAGCTTAAGTTTTACATAGTATGGTAAAAACCACAGATAATCTCAATGATACTTGGATTCTTGATAGAAATTAATAAAAATCTTGCTAGAAAATTTATGGATGCTTATCATGAGTCTAAGGAACCCATGGGAATAGTACACAGTTTTTGTGGGACAATCTTCAGACCTTAGAACTGATTATCTTCTTTATCCAGATTTATTTGGATAAAGAAAGAATATTTATTTTTAAAGCCTCAGTATAGAGGTTGTTTCACCAAGGTAAATATAGAAACTTTTTTATTATCTTAAAATATTAGGAAACCCATGTTAATTAACCCATTAGTGAAAAAGTATGGAATCTCCCTGAAAATATTATTTAACTCCAAACAACATAAACGTTCATACATTTTGCAGTGCCAGGCCTGAGACTTCTAAGACAGAGAAATACAAAACAACAGGAAAAAATCAGGTAACATTACTTTATTATTAGGGCTTTTGAAAGAACTTCTAGCTACCTAAAATTAGAATTTTTCTTAAATTAAGTTTAAGATAGGCCAACCTCAACCTAGCTGGATTCATTGTAAGCCTGTTCCCTTCACCCCATTCATTCATTACTGCCAGGGCGTGTGTAATTCTCTATTTTAATTTTTTTAAAAGCTTGAGGCATAATTAGCATGCAATAAATGGCCATATTTAAAATGTACAATTTGATAAGTTTTGACATATGTATAGACCTGAGAAGCCATCACCACAATCAAGACACTAGATATATCCATCACCACTGAAAAGTTTCTACATACTCCTTTGTAATCTTCACTCCTGTACCTCCTCACACCACCTGAGTTATCCAAAAGCAATCGTTAATCATATTTTGTTACTATAGTCTGCATTTTTCCATTCTAAGGATCGTGCCAAATCCATAGATAAAGTTTGTGAGAATTGACATTCTAATAATACTGAGCGTTATGAACTACAAAGGCAATATATCTCTCCATTTACTTAGGTCATTTTCAACTTCTCTCAGCAGTGTTTTGTACATTTAAGTGTGTAGGTCTTTCACATCATTTATCAAATTATACCCAAGTATTTTGTATTTTCATCATATTGTAAATGGTATTCTTATTTCAATATCTGATTGTTCATTGCTAATATATAGAAATTCTGTTGATTTTTAATATTTACTTTGTATTCTACAACCATACTAAACTCATATGTTAGCTCTAATATTTCTTTTTTGCAAATCCCAGGGGATTTTACTTCTTCCTCTCCAGTCTGCATGTGTTGTTGTTATTATTTGTGTGTTTTATTCCACTGCACTGGGTAGAACCTCAGTACAATGTTGAATGAAAGTGCTGAGAGTCGATATTCTTATCTTATTCCTGATCCTAGGGGAAATTATTCAGTCATTCACCGTTAAATTTGATATTAGTTATAGGCTCTTGTTAGATGTTTTTTATCCAGTTGAGGAAGTTTTCATTTCTTCTCTGCCAAGAGTTTTTATCAAAATGGATAGACTTTATCAAAAGCTTTTTGTCGTTTCTTTAAATGATCAAATGACTTTTCACTTTTAGTCTGATAATGTCATAAATTACATTATTTTTATTTTAAATTTTCAACAAATGCTGCGTTCCTGGGAAATTATCCATTGTATCTGGTGTTGGATTCTATGTTCATGAGGGATAACGGTATGTAGCTTTCTTTTCTTGTATCGCCTTTTGTCCAGTTTTGATATAGGAGCAACGCTGGCCTCATAGAATGAACTAATTCCTTCCTCTTAAATTTTCTGGAAGAGTTCTTATGAGATTTTTATTTTTATTTTACTAAATATTTGGTAGAAATCACCAGTAAACCATATAGTCTTGGAGATTTTGTGTATGGGAGGAAATCTTAAACTATAATTTCAATTTCTTAATAGATATAGGATTATTTGATCTTCTTTCTATTTCTTCTTGAGTAAGTTTTGGTATCTTTAAAGGAATCAATAAGTTTTATCTAAGTGTTTGAATATATTGGTGTAAAGCTGTTTGGAATATTCCCTTATTATCATTTTAATAGCTTTGGGTTCTATAGTGACAATACTTCTCTCATTTCTGATATTGGTAATTTGTGTCTTTTTTATTATTTACGATTAGTCTGACTAAATGTTTACCAGTAGTATTGATTTTATCAAAGAACTTGTGCTAGGCTTCATTGATATTTTCTATTGTTTTTCTCTTTTCTATTTCATTGATTTCCACTCTCATCTTTATTATTTCCTTTCTCTGTTCACTTACAGTTTAATTTGCTCTCATTTTACTAGTTTCTGATGGTAGAAAGTAAAGTCTTATCTTCTCCTCTGGGACTCCAGTGACACAAATATTAGATCTTTGCTTATAGTCCCACACATCATTTTTTCAGTCTATTTGCACAGGACTTCTACTTCTGAAAAAGATAGAGTAGACATACTTTGTCCTATCCCTCCCACTAAGGACAGCTGAAAACTGGGTATAATATAAGCAAACATAAGAAAATTCTAAAAGATGGAGAGAAGAGGCAGACCACTTCAGATTTAAAAGAACAGAATGGCCAGGATAGCAGTGAGTAACCTGCGTTTTCTTTTTGACCAGTAAATCCCAAACTGGGTAACAGTAACAGTTTACTGGACCATAGAAAGAGATAGGAACCTCTTCATCTGAATTGTATGTGCATTTCCACCCAATGGAGCAGTGTCAGAGGAGGCCTGCTGAAACAGAAGACTAATAAGATCCAGAATTTTACAACATAATACAAATAGTACAGGTTTTGATTAAAAATCACTTCTCATAAAAATAATTAGGAACATGTCAAACTGAATGAGAAAAGACCATTAACAGATGCCAATATAGAGATGACCACAGGTGTTAGAGTTACCTGACAAAGATTTTAAAGCAGCCACTGTAGAGAATGCTTCAGCAAGCACTTATGAGCACATTTGAAACAAAGGAAAAAATAGAAAGTCTCAGCAAAGATATAGATGATATCAAGAAAAATCAAATGGAAAGTTTAGAACTAAAACATACATTAAAAATCTCAGTGGATGGACTTAAAAGCAGAATAGAGAAAGCAGATGGAAGAATCAATCAACTTAAAGAAAAAACAATAGAAATTACTATATCTGAACAAGAGAGAAGCAGTCTATCTGATACATTTTTATCAATGTACATATATGTCTCTTTTCTCCCAACCTAGTTTATACATTTATTTCTTAACATTAACGCATATGATATTTTAATTTTGGCTATAAGTGCTCATTTCTCCTTAAAACATCTTAAGTGCTATACACCAGATGTCCTGATAGCATGATGGAGACTTTGTAACTATTTGAAAAATCTATTTTAGTATCACAGGTCTTCTATGCTGTGTTTTGTGACTTGGCCCTAAGGACACTATAAGTAGAACTCATAAACATGCCCCATATTTGAAGGTAATGCAAGTGGACAAAGCTAGTCCCTCGGTCTCAGGATTACTTCGACCCAGAATCGTCAAGAGACGATTTCACATTCTTTATTTTACTCCCTCTTCAAATGCTGCTATGTCGTCTAATAGGTAGCAGGGAATTAAAAGACACACAGATAGACAGGTACCAGATTCCCCTTCCTTTATGTCAGGTGCTTTTGGAGGAAGTCCAGAGTGGTAGTGAGGGGAATGAGATTCTGAATCAGACAGCCAGGGTTTAAATTCCACCACTCTTACTTCCTAAATGTGTGACATTGGACAAGGTACCTAACTACTTGCTTATGACCCAGTCTCCCATGTATAAAATTCTAGCACAGTGACTAGACTATTAAATTAGTCATTTAATAAATGTCAACTTCATTTTCTGTTTTATGAAAAAATGAAAAAGAAAAATGTTACAAACTTGAAGAGCCAGAGGAACCTATAAAGCAAAACCAGTTTGAAACCAGGTTAAGACAAAATGCTATAAGGCAACTATTTGCCTAATTTTTCTTTCTTCAAACATGAAATAATACTTTATCATAAAAAATAGGTAGGGTCTTGGGCTTCCCTGGTGGCGCGGTGGTTGAGAGTCCGCCTGCCGATGCAGGGGACACGGGTTCGTGCCCCGGTCCGGGAGGATCCCACATGCCGCGGAACGGCTGGGCCCGTGAGCCATGGCCACTGAGCCTGCGCATCCAGAGCCTGTGCTCCACAAGGGGAGAGGTCACAACAGTGAGAGGCCCGCGCACCGCAAAAAAAAAAACAAACTAGATAGGGTCTTCCAAGACTGTTTTTCTACACCAACACCATGGGACTTTCTTAGTATAAGAGTGCATTTGGTTAGAGTAACTGAACCCACTAGGAGAGTTTTACCATTTCGTTAGAGTAACTTTCAAAGGGGAAATATACACATTACTATATTGTTAACAAGCATGTGATATACAACAAACTAGAAATATTATGTAGTGCATGCCAATATTAATGTGTGCTTTCTCCTCATTCAGAAACTGAAAAAAGCTTCTTATCCATGGAGTCCAAAATAACGAGGTATTTTGTTTCTGTGGACTTCCAGAACATGTGTTATCCCAGTACCGATCACTGATGTGCCCTTAGCACTCTTATTCCATTTTGTCCTGGATGAGAATGGTGTATTATTTGATTTGGTTTTTCATCAGTGCTTAATCTTTTACATATGTGAATGATTTATGTTATACACAGTCTATATCAAACAATTTCTGAAGGGGCTTTACATTTTTCCCATATGCATAGGAAAATTCTT
The DNA here is from genome assembly GCF_005190385.1 of Monodon monoceros. Lineage (NCBI taxonomy): Eukaryota > Metazoa > Chordata > Mammalia > Artiodactyla > Monodontidae > Monodon > Monodon monoceros. The sequence goes on from NW_021703771.1 coordinate 51,715,547, forward strand.
CCTCTGTAATTTTGTTTAAGCAAGGAGTGATTCTCTCTGGATGAGAGTCCATTATTTCTGTGTCTGCTTTCCATTCTCCGATTAGCATTCGCTGTGCCCATTTAGCTGTTTTTTGGGACAAAATAAATTTCATGTTAGCTTTAAAAGCAGCCATGTCTCATGAAGGAATATAGCCAATCATCACTCAGTTTATCTCCTCCTTCTCAGCTTTACTCTGTGCTTCTACTTTATTCTTCGTCGTTTTGCATACCTCAACCTTCAGAGCTCTGTGTTATATGTAAAGTTCCTCCATTAATCTATTAAAGTTACCTCTATTACAAGCACTATCTGTACATAAACAATGACTCTGAAGTCACATCTGGTCACCTGCCAGTAGTGTTTTATACCTCTAATACCAGATCAGAGTTGGGGAGGGAAAACTTTTTTTCTACCCTCTTAGATTCTATTCCAGGGACCATGAAAATTAAACTAACAAAAGACAGATCAACAAGAGAAAGGGTACACAATCTTTGTTAATACCTACGTGCATGGCATTTTAAAAGAAATGCAACTCAAAGAAGTGGTTAGATTCAGGGATTATATACCTTTTTAAAAAAGGAAAGAGAGGCTGAGTTTCAAAGGAGGATAAATTGTCAGGAAATGACTAGAAAGTATGGGGGGAGGTGTCTAATGGAAGATAGGGCTATTTTACTATGTTCTGTTTATGCAAACTCATCTTGGTGTTGATTCCCTGTCTCCCAAGATAAGAGTCACTCTTCTCTCCCTGGTACAAGGCAGGGTACCTTCTTCAAAAGGAAATTTGTACCCTGCTTTTAGGCAGATAAGGGGAAGAGCAGAGACCTATTCCTACATCTTTTGATTTTAAATTGCCTTCAGCTCAAAATAATTTTTATGCCAAAGTGGCATATTTTGGGGTGGCATATTTCTGATCTCTTCATCAGTCATGAAAAATTCCCCAAAATTCCAGTGTGAAACGAAACTCAATAGCTAAGGAACTTTGTTTCCTGTAGTTTGGTGGGACTGTTAATAACCAAGGCACTCCATCGCCGCTGAGGAATGGGAACTTTGTTTTGATTCAGTTAAACATGCCTTAAACGTTGCAGACACAGTTACCTGAAACTGAAGGCTACTGAATTACAAATTTTATGCCAGGAATATGCACATGCAATTTGGTTAAGGAGACTCCTATCTCTTTCTATGATCCAGGTTAACTGTTGTTATTCAGAAAGCAACAAGTTTGTAGTCCTGAAGTGACCCATTCATTCAGAAAGAGTAGAAGACACGAGATAATATTTCATTGCAAATAATAGTCTACATTCACTGTTTGTTCCTGCCTGAATTACTTTCCAGGTCTAGCAGTGCTTTAACCTTTCTGTTGTACAAATTAGTTTTAAAAAGTCCCTCATCTTACTCTGGAGAGGAGTAAAAAATGACCTTAATTGTGATCTCCCTGTATTTATAATACCTTTAATTTCAAATACAAGATCCTGAAGTCTGCTGATAATGTGAAAAGGTTGCATACTGCCTTGTAAGCAAGATTTCTCCCTTTATGTCCTGATTATACTGGAAAATGATCATTTGAACAGAGTGTTCTCATAAAGGGAAGATGAATTGATGAGGAAGAATTTAAAAAACACTACTATTAAATTAGCCAGGGTACATTAAAGATCATTAAACTGTAATATACTTTAAAAAAAAGACAAATCAAACAATAACTTTAGAAAAATAGTTACTTGAAAAGACAGGTTTTTGATGACAGCTTATGAAAAATTAAATCAAATACTCCACCAGGACTGTGGGCATTAATGCATTATGAAGGAATCCCTTTTGTTCTGACAGTTGAAATAGGAACTATTTCTTTTGTCTTGCCCTCTGCATCGTTGCCTAGAAACCCAGTTTCCTAGAGGCATTTGCCCATCAAAGTGCAGTTAAGGTAATGTATTTGGTTTTCAGACGGAGATGGCTAGAAAGAAGTGGAGTGAGGGTAGGTTAAACAAAATGACTTTTTTGTTTGTGTGTAGGTAGAGCCTAAAATCCTCACAATACCTGAGTACAAATACAGAAAAATTGAGTAGAATTACGAAGAGAAGGATAAAGCTATAAGGTAATTTATTTTTCAAGGGAACAAAAATATAGGCTTTTCAATAGTTAAAATTATTAAAGAACTGTATGTAGAAGCTATCTGCACAGGAAAACAATTAGCAATTGACTATGTGCCAAATACTTTCCCTTTGAATGTTCCAAGATTGCCCCAGATTGGTTCAGATTGGCCAACTATATTGCTAATCCAATTGCTTTGTGGAGTCACAGCAAAAACACCCAAAGAGTCTGGACGAATGGTGAGGTTGTGTTTCTATGTGGATTATCTTACATTGTTTTCTGCTGCATTTGGCTTTCATGTAGTTTTATCTTCTTTCCAATAATATAGAATTACTAATGAAGCACCATGAAAATAAAATTATAACTACAAATTCCGCTGCCTAGGATTTCCAAATAGATAAAAAAGTAAATGCCTACAATAATATTTGACCACATGCATACATAATATTATATTCACTTCCTGTATTCATCCCCCATCAGAGTTTTAGGCCATAAATAGCATTTCAAAAAAAATTTCGAGGATCAGACAATGGCTGCCACTGTCAAAACCCAGAAAGGTATATACTCTCTCATTGGGTCCCATTATGCTTGAAAAAAATATTGTGAGTGGTTAATCAATCTTGGTTTTCTCTTCAGAAAGCAGAAGTTGCCTACTTCTTCCAACTACTGCTTTACTCTTGAGGGCTCTTGCTATTACTGGCAACCAAAACCATAATGACCAAAAGAATATGGCATCTTGTAACTGCCCTCAAATTTTGGAGAAGGAGATGGTTTTTACTTCTAACAAATGGTATGTATTAAGATCCAAGTGGCCATTAGTAGTGACTGAACGTCCAGATGACTTCTGAGAGTTACCTAAAGTCTCTCCCTGTGAAAGTGTTTCTATGGGACATTTCTCTGTATGCCACCCATGCACAGCAGAACTTCTAACTTCTCTTAAAATATTCCTTGTGTTGAATCCAACTGTATTTATCACAGTAACTCTGACATGACTTCACTGTAACATTTTTAATGAGTGCTGCAGTAAATGGGTTGCTACTGACTTCTGTTCATTGTTATGGACTAGTAGGGATAATCACTTGGGATTCGGTGTTGTGATTCATACCAGGGTTAAATAACAACTGTGAACAGGCAAGATGAGTTCACTTTACATGGACAATCATCTGTCATCCTTCACATAGAACTCTTTTATTTTGTAATATTAAGGCCGAGCTATTGTCCATTATTAGATATATTCATCAGTACCTACTGTATAAACACAGGCAACTCAGAAGACATTTCTCAGGTACAGAGATGGAATCGGTAGATCAAACGATAATATGCTAATAGTCAAACAGGATTTTTTTACTGCATAATGGGAACTGTTCATTATGATTAACACAGTGCCAGGCACTTAATTGTTAATTATTTTAAATAAACCAATGAACTGAATTTATGGGAAGAGTTTGAAGCAAGATACAAATGAAATAGCCTGTTGAGTGATAGTAAAATCAAAAGTATGATTTAATGTGGTAGGATTAAATAGTGTCTATCAAATATTAAATAATATTATTGTGATTTATTATCAGTTTCCTTCGGTTCTGCCATTTGGCCCAAAGCACACACTCAAATTCAACTTGCTCTATAATGGCAGCTGAATAGGACACAGATGATTGGCTTCTTTGGGAGCCGTCTTAATCTTATTTTACCAAGTTGAAAAGACAATAGTGAGTAATTACATTCTTGTAAGGGCCAAAATAGACGGACTATGAAAAATCGGGATGCATTTATACTGATAGATGGCACATATAAAGAAAGATGTCTATCTTTGCCTGCATGACCTAAGCAGGGTTAGCTTGTTTAGCTATTAATTCCCTTGTTCAAGTTATTACTATGTGCTACCTCAGAAAGACAAATTTATTTATTTTTTTTGGTCTTTGTTGTGAATGTATAGGTGAGATTATCACACTCAAATTAAGTTTAATAGGTTATTTGTGCCTAACTAATGAATAAACTGAATTTTGTCTTTGGCCTTTGCCTGCAAAGAAAAACAAAACCCAAAACAAAACAACAACAAAAATAGCTCACTTGCACCCTGGATCAAATATCCTCTTTATTTTATTATTCTCAGCAGGTTGGGATTGCAGTGAGCCAAGACATAGCAGTGCTGTGTTGAAGTTGTTTGTCTTTTAAGGTTCAGTGAAAACCCTGTGAGGTTCTGACCTTTCCTACAGATAGGATGTGTTTGGGGCTGTTTCAGTATCTGCTTTGTGTTCCTCAGGATCCTATTATAAATGGTTGAGTAAATCACCAAACCCTCAACTTCATGACATAAAAAGAAAATTACTTTCAAAATAATAATTCCCAAGGTAAATATGAGAACACACACACACACGTTTTAGCAAACTAGTCAAGAAAAGTAGTTGGATTTAAATGCTTTTTTTTTTTTTTAACAGATCTAGAGTTTAAACATTTCTGTTGCCAATGCTAATGGTCAAGTACAATGTACACCTGTGTTCTTTTCTGTGAGCACTCAGTGAGGAAGCTGTACTAAGAACTGCATTTTCTACTTTTTTTTCATTTTTTTAGTGACTAAACTTATATTTTTATTATTATTTTTTTTAGTGACTAAACTTATTAAGTGTTTGGATGGACTATTACTATGAATATTAATTGATAAATAATAAAGAGAAAGAGAATTTTCAGTCATTGATCATACAGCTGGTCAAGCATAGCAGAAAAAGTGGGGACTCTGGAGTCAGAAAGACCTAGACTTTGCAATGAGATCAGTTAGTAGATGTGTGAGTTTGGCCCATATATGTAACCTTTGTGAGATTCAGCCTCCTCGAATATAAAATGTACATAATAATATCTCATAAAGTTTTCAAATAAGCACATATTTAAGTGCCTAGCACAAGATAAGAACTCAAAACATGGTATTTATTTCAATATTAAAACAGACAAAATTAAACTCTATGATATATATTATTGTGTTGTAAACACTTTGACACTATTTACAATATTCTTCTCATGCCTTTATATTTTTCTGTTTTTGTGTAATTTATTTTTATTTACACACTTCTGTAACTATCCGGAGGTTATTGCTCAGACCAAATATACCAATGAATACCTAATGGCCAAATACAACTGTCAGTTTTCAATGCTCATCTAACCTAGGCTCTCTGTAGTAATTAGCACTTGTGACTTTTTCTCTTTTTCTTCTTAAACTTGTCTCCTCCCCTGGAGTATGTGGCAGAATGTATTTTCCAAAGATTGTTGCAACAATAGCTCCCATTCCTATGCCTTTTTTACACTATGACTTTATGTTTGTTCCATGGAGAGGTGGTATCTATATCCCTACCCTTGAAATGAGGAGGGCCGTTGTGATTCTTTTGACCAATAGAGTACAGCAACAGTATGCTATGTGATTTCTAAGGTGATTTAGCTTCCACCTTGCTCTATGGTGTAAGTAATCTTAAAGCTATCAGGCAAGAATTATGCCATCACTTATCCTGAACTGCCATGCCATGCAAAAGCTCAAACTAGCTCTTTGCAGAAGCTCTGCTGAAAGGACCTGAGAATAGTTGAAAAGAGAGACTCAACTAGTCCCAGTTACTTCAATTCCCAGCTGTGCTGACTCCAGCTTCTGTCTGACTGCAACCTCATGAGAGATGCCAAACCAGAACTACACTGCTCATCCTTTCCGGAATTTCTGTTTGTTTCTGTTTTTGTTTCTTGCGGTATGCGGGCCTCTCACTGTTGTGGCCTCTCCCGTTGCGGAGCACAGGCTCCGGACGCGCAGGCTCAGCGGCCATGGCTCACCGGCCCAGCCGCTCCACAGCATGTGGGATCTTCCCGGACCGGGGCACGAACCCGTGTCCCCTGCATCGGCAGGCGGACTCTCAACCACTGCGCCACCAGGGAAGCCCCTTTCCTGAATTTCTGAATCACAAAAACTGTAAGAGATAGTAAAATAATTTTGTTGCTTTAAGCCACTGAGTTTGGGTTGGATGCAGAAATGTATAACCAGAACAGACTGTTTGCTATAAGAGCTCTTGGTCTTCCCCTGTGTCTCTGGCATTCCTTCTGCACCATCATCACAAGTTCCTGTTTCCTCCTGCTGCCCTTTAAATACTGAAGCCCATTCTGGTTTTATTCACAGCCTTTATCTCTCTGCTTTCTATGTGTTCTTCTACAGATATTTCAATTGTTGTCATGACTGCAAGTATCACCTAAATTTTACTGAGTAACATACAAGGTGGAAAAAGAATAGATAGAAAAATTATTTGAATAAATCATAGCAGAAAAATTTTCAACTTTGATGAAATCTGTAAGGCTACAGATCCATGAAGCTCAATAACATGAAACATGAAACACAAATAAAAGTCTACCAAAGAACAACATAGTAAAATTTGGTAAAATCAGTGTTAAAAAGAAAATCTTCAAAGTAGCCACAGACAAAAAGACACCTTAGATACAGAGGAATAAAAGTAAGTGTGACAGCATATTTCTCATTGGAAACAATGCAACTGAGAGGCTAGCCCCAACTTGAAAGGATGGAAAGAAAATAACCTGTCAGCTTAGATTCTCCACCCAGTGAAAATGTCTTTCAAAATTGATGGCAAGTTAAGGTTTTGTTTAAGAAATGTGAAAGCTAAAAGAGTTAATCACTTAGTATACCTGGACTGCAAAAAAATGTTAAAGGAAGTCCTTCAGGCCAAATTAAAATTAGTACAGATTGAATCTGGATCTACACAAAGGTCTGAAAAAACACCAGAAGTGGTAACTACATGGCTACTTATGCTTTTCTTATTTTCAAATCTCTTTAAAAGATTATTGACTATTTAAAGCATAAATGATAACAATATATTGTGGACTTTATAGCATATTTGAAGTAAAATGTATGACAACTATCATACAAAGCCTGGAAGTTTCCCCAGTAAAATGTACAGTTCTTATAGCATGTATGAATTATTGCAATGTTACTTGAAGATAGAATGTGATAAGTTAAAGATGCATATGATAAACCCTAAAGCAAGCTGTAGTGTCTATTAATATCTGCCAAAGTATATTTTAGACCAAAAAATAGTATTACCAGGGATAAAGAGGAATATTTTATATTAATCAGGGGAGGTCAATTCATTAAGAGAATCTAAAAATCATGAATGTTTATAGATCAATAGCAAAACTTAAAAATGTGTAAAGCAAAAACCAGTTGAACTGGAAGGAGAAAAATACAGATCCACAAATATAGTAAGAGATTTCATCACCTATCTCTCAATGAAATGAAAATCAGTAACGTTATAGAAGACTTGAAAAACCCTACCAAACTTTTCACCTAATTGATATTTTTGTAATATGCCAATCAGCAATAGGACGATACAAATTATTTCTAGGTACACATAGAGTGTTTATCAAGACAGTCCACCTTAATAAATTTGAAAGCGTTTAAATCATATAAAATGTATTCTCAGGATCCTATCATAAGGTTCCTGAATATAATGGAATTAAATTAGATAAAATATCAGAAAGGTATTTGGAAAAACTTCAAATATTTGAAACCAAGATTACATACTTCAGGAATAGATAAAGGTTATCTGTTAAAAAAACAAAAATACTACAGCTAACAGTACATTTATTGTGAAAGACTAATTGCTTGTCACTAAGATCAAGCACAAGGCACAGATAGCTGGTCTTACCACATCTAATCAATATGGTACTAGAAGTTCTGAACAATGCAGTCTGTATCTACATAAAGGATTGAAGAGCACCAGAAATGATAACTATTGTAGGCAAGATTTTTTAAAATCCAATTGGAGAGAAAGCAGTAAAACTATGTGTACTTGCACATAACATATCTTCTGTGTAGAAAATCTGTGGAATATACGAAAAGCTGATAGAACTAATAAGTGTGGTTAGCTAGGTTATAGAATATAAGAGTGATATATGTAATCAAGTCAAATGTATTTTGCATACTAGGAACAAACAACCAGGAAATGAAATTTTAAAAACAATATCATTTTGAAAACTGAAAATATGAAAAAATCTCACAAACATGTTAAATATTTGTACCCTGAAGAAACAAACTGTTGCTGAGAGAAATTAAAGAGAACTAAGTAGATGGAGAGATATATAATGTTCATTATTCAAAAGACACAATATTTTTAAAATGTCAGTTCTCCCAGTTTTATCTATACATACAACTCAACCCTGATCAAAAGCTCAGCAGGCTTTTTTTTTTTAAGCTGAGAAACTGCTCCTAAAATGTATCTGGAAATGCAAAGGACCTAGAATAAACACAACCATTTTGAGAACAATAAAATTGGAAGACTTACACTACTGGACTTCAACCCTCATTATGAAGCCACAGTAATCAAAAGGAGTGTAGTAGGCTGTAAAATGTATATGGAAATGCAAAGGACCTATAATAAACACAGCAATTTTGAGAATAATAAAGTTGGAAGACTTACACTACTAGACTTCAAACCTCATTATGAAGCTACAGGAATCAAAAGGAGTGTGGTAAGCATCAAAATAGACAAACAGATCATTGAACAGAATAGAGGATCCGGAATAGACCCAAACATATATGGTCAAAATTTATTTAAACATGTATAGGCAATTCAGTGGAGAAGAGATTGCCTTTTCAGTAAATAGTTCTGGAGTAACTGATATTTATATACAAAAAATAAACCCACTTCAATCTATGCCTCATGCTAGATATAAGAAATTATTTTAAAATGGATCATAGACCTAATTATAAAATATGAAACTTCTAGAACAAAAAATGAGGGAAACATCTTTGTGATGTTAAATTAGGAAAAATTTTTGATGACATTGAAAGCATAATTCACACACAAAAATTGATAAATCTGACCGTATTGATATTAAAACTTAAGAAGATACTGTTAAGAGAATGGAAATATGGCTCACAGAATGGGAGAAAATATTTGCCAATCATATTTCTTTTAAATGACTTGTATCCAGAGTAAATGAAGAACTCTCAAAATTCAAGAATTAAAGAAAAATAAAATTAAAAAAAAACATGGATAAGAGATTTGAACATACTGACTGCCAAAGAAGGTACACAGATGAAAAATAAGCACCCCAATTAGTCATTAGGAAAATGCAGCTTAAAACCACAATGAGATACCCATACACATGGCTGAAATGGAAAAAAAAAATGACCACACCAAGTGTTAACAAGGATGTAGAGGAACTGAGACTATCGTACACTTCTGGTAAGACTATAGAATGTTACAATCATTTCAGAAAACAATTCATTAGTTTCTTTAAAAGTTAAGTATTCATCTGTTATAACACAGCTGTTCCACTCCTAGATATTTACCCAAATGATGTAAAGTCTATGTCAATGCAAATAATTGTACATGAATGTTCATAGAACTTTATTTGTAATAGCCAAATATGGGAAATGAACAAAAAGTCCATCAACAGATGAATGGATAAACAAATTGTGGTATATCCATACAATAGAATACTATTTAACAATAAAAAGAATAAATGATTGATATATACAACAATATGGATAAATCCTAAAATAATTATCCTGAGTGAAGTAAGCCAGGCAAAAATTGAGTACACATTGCATGACTTCATTCGTAAAATATTCCGGAAAGTTCAAACCAATCTATAATGACAGAAAGCAAACTAGTGGTTGCCTGGAGGCATGGATATTGAAGGATTCCAGAGGGGTTACAAAGGATTACAAGTAACCTTTTGGGGGTGATAGATATATTCATTGTCTTGATGATAGCGATGATTTCACACATGTACACGTATGCCAAAATTTATCGAATTTTCACTTTAAATATGAGCAGTATTGTACGTCAGTTGTGCCTAGGTAAATCTGTTTTAAAAACTAAAACCAAAACTTATAGGAGAATCACATTCTGTTACACCTTAACTAGGTGATTTTTCAACAATTTATTTAATCTATGCCCCTCTGTTTCCTTACCTGTAAATTTGGATAATTATAGTGTCAACTATGTAGCTTGTTGTTGTTGTATGCTTTAGTGTTTGTTAAATGAGCTGGTCTCTGTAAACCTCTTAGGGTGGCTGGAACACAATATGAGAATTAGTTATTAACTATGCTTATTTTGTAGGAAGACACAGCAGGTTCCTCACAGCTCATGGACATCTTACCCTGATTTAATGGAAGTCTATTCCTTCCTCCATTCCCATGGAACAAAGCCTAGCTACATGCTTGCAATTTAAGAATGTATTCAGAATTGCATTTTATTTAGGTTTTACTTCAAGAGAATAGAATGCTAAAGGCATATTTTTCTAACCCTTCTATGGACATTTTCCATATTTTCTCATTTACTTTCTTCTAGATTCTATGCCAGTATAGTATGCTTTAGCTCAACAGAATTCCTCTGTTTCCCTATAAATAATGGATCCAGCAGTTTTCCCATTGCTTAGTTATTATTCAGCAATTTTATTATTTTTAAGAATCCTTCATTCTGGAATTCCTTCCACTCGTATCACTTCCTAAGTACCATAAACTAAGTTTGTAAACATAAATTTCCATGGTCAGTACATCTTACAAAACGGGAAATACCATCAAAGAGCTGAAGACATGTTTCAACCCAACCCCAGATTGCTGACAATAACAAGGATTCTTCCATACTATCTACAAGTTTTTATTAACAGTATCACTGGACTGAGATGCCATATCTGAGAGACCGAACTAAGTATGCTTGGCTTTTTTATTTAGTTGAGCTGAAAGCAGCTGCATTTCTGTTTGAATTGCTCCCTGAGCTCTCCTGCAAATATATGAAAGGATGTTATAAATAAGTTAGGAGTTGATGATTCTCATTTGTCAGCGAGGGCAGCCTAAGTGAAAGCTGCAGCAGGGAAGAAGAGAGGCAAAATATTAGGAAATCCTTCATAATTGTAGAGTGAGTTAATCATTCAGAGGATATTCTCAGGGAACCTGAGGAAATACTTAAGGCTAAGAGTAATATATTTTCTTTGGGAGAGATAGAAAGAAGGAGATACATCTTTTCCAAGATTAGGTACAGGATGTTATAACCTGAATCTCTGGTATTACTAAATCAATGTTAACACTAAACGACACTTCACATCTGTGAGTGTACGTGTGTGTGCCCATGTGCCGATGTGGGGTTGTACGTTATACACCGGGAGTGGAGACTTTGCATGGCATGCAAGGCTTTTACTATCCAGCCCTTACCCACCTGTTCTCCCAGAACATGGCTCCAACTTACCATGCTCTGTACCCCTCAGAAGCCCTTCAGTTTCAGCAGAACCAGCTACTTTTTTCTTTTTTTCTTTTTTTGCGGTACGCGGGCCTCTCACTGTTGTGGCCTCTCCCGTTGCGGAGCACAGGCTCCGGACGCGCAGGCTCAGCGGCCATGGCTCACGGGCCCAGCCGCTCCGCGGCATGTGGGATCTTCCTGGACCGTGCATCGGCAGGCGGACTCTCAACCACTGCGCCACCAGGGAAGCCCCCAGCTACTTTTGTGTTTCCTAAACATGGACTTTTGACATCCATCTTGTTCTCCTGCATGTGAACTCATACTCTTTCTTTTTGAACTTCCATTCTTTCTTTAATCATCAGTTCCAGTGTTGCATTATCTGTGGTATCTTCTCCAGTCTCTCTAGGCTGACATGGGAACTCCCTCCTCTGTGCTCCCATAGTGCTTTATGCATACTTCTGTTGTGGAAAGCTGTTCACCAGAATCAGTGGGGTTGGCTCTTTCCAGAAGGAAACTTTTGAAGACCTGGGTCACATTTTTTCTTTTTATCACTGGGGCTAAGCCAGTATTTGGCACTGTTGTTGGTGTTCTTTATAGGCTTGTGGGATGAATGACTAAATAAATAAATGAACAACCCTGGGACCTCAAGAGGCAGAAAACAAGGGCAGTAGTACTCCAGGGGACTTTAATGAACGGGTGCCGCCACTGGGGACACAGACGTCGGTTTACTGTGTTGGTCTCTGGCAGTTACTACTGCCCTTGCTGCCAGGGCTCCTCATGTCCCTCAGCCAGTCCTGTATTACTGGAGAGTCTTTGCAATCATTTGAATAGGTTTTTCAAAAAGTACTTGATGTTAGAAAGAATCAGCGGCAGGAATTAAACTAAAATAAGATGATTTGCGTGGTCAAAGAGACATTAAAATCAAGTAGATGAATTCAGGAAATGAAAAATTCAAGGGTGTAATAATCTATAATGGAAAAGAATCTGAAAAAGAATGTACGTACATATATATACATGTATATGTGTAACTGAATCACTTTGCTGTACACCTGAAACTAACACAACATTGTAAATCAACTGTATTTCCATAAAAAACAAGTTATATAAATTCAAGGGGAAAATGTAAAAAAAAAGAAAAGACTATGCAATGAAGACAAATATTTTAATATTTTGAAAATCTTTAGATAAAATATATAATGTAAGTTACCAAGTTCAGTTATTTTTAAGACAAATGAACTATTGGAATAATTCTTTGATGAAATTTACAATATAGAGAATTGATCCATTCAGGTGGAAAAAAAAAACCAAACTTCCTTTATGCTATAATATTCCAGAAAATAGTCCAGGTTATTTTGAAAAAAAAAAAAAAAAGTTTCTCTGGAAATATATGAGTCATAGACTCATTCTCACTTGGTGTGTGTGATCACATGTTCACTGTATAACAAACTATCCCTAAATTCCGTAATTTAGTGACTAAAAACAGTCATTTTATCATTATCTCTTATGGAGGTTGACTGGGCTCAGGTAGGCTTTTCTCGCTTGGATGTTTCATGTGGTTGCAGTCAGAGGGTGATTCAGGTTGTAGTCTTGTAAGATACATTCAAACCTGGCACTTCAGAGCGAAAGAAACCTGGTCCTTCTGTATCTCTTTGTAATATCTCCATGTACATTATCCAACATGGCAGCCCCAGGTGATATTCTTACTTGGTGGCTCAGAGCTCCAAAGCTGTGTCCCAAAGAAAGGTGGAGGCCCATTTCCTTCATGACTTCAGAAGTGATGCAGTGTCACTTTCAACACATCTGTTGATCAAGACCATCACAAAAACTCTCTCAGGTTCAAGGGGAAGTGACAGACTCTTCCCCTTGATGGGCGGACATTTTAAACCATCATACACATTTTCAAGTACAGATCAAAACAGCCCCCACACACAATTCCTTTCAAGCTTTCAACTACTGGGTGTCATGAATTTTCAGTATGATTCAGACATGCTTTTGGAACTGCTCATGTCTCGCTAATATGCATGACCTCTATAGGTGTTTAAATGGAACTTTATCAAGTGAAAATGGCAGTAAGTTAGAATGAGATAATAACTTCTTTATTGCCTATTTTTAGAAATACTAATCTGTAGAGAGATTTTATAAAGTGCAGGTCATTACAGTAGGATTGAAATACTCACTCTGACACTCTACCACAGGCAAAGTTTGCTTGGGAAACAGAAACTGTCAATTGTTTTTCATCCAGGGGCTTGTCTGACAGGATAACTGATTTTTTCCGGTCCCTGCTCTCTATTTACTCACTGCAATATCTCTGACCAGATTCCCACGTGTAGATTTTATATTTATGCCTTATTTTCAGCTCTCTTCAGAAACATGACTGGAGCTTCTATCACTCCACTGCAAATCAAAATAAAACCATGAAGGCCAAATCAGTCACCAGGATTACTTTATTTTAAAACATTAAAAAAGCCAATTACTTAACTATTCATTGAGACCACTACAGATGCCCTATGGCAGTGTTGTCAATCTTTTTTCCCCTATGTTTGTCCCCTAAGGATTCCCTCTTCTACGAAGTTTAATGCCACAAATATATCTGTTTATATCATATTTATATCTATGCTTTATACGTAAAAATAGTAAGATTTTTTTCATCCCCCAAGAACTAATTTTTCGTCTTTGGGGGTGGGATCATCTCTAGTGAAATGCATGCCCTATAGGTATATATTTAATGGAATGATTTAATTAATTAAAATAACAAATTAGAGATACCATTGCAGTCTGGGAGGTGCACATTTACATATGGGCATCTTCAAAGTATTTAAATCCAACACATCTATATAATTGAGTTCATGTATCTAAATATCTATGTGTAACAGCTAGAGAGAGTTCTACTGCCAACCAAAGAAAACTAGAGAAAAGGGTCAATTTACATAGTTTAGACACTGATGTTTATCAGAGAAGGTCAGAATCAATGTTCAGAAAGTGGACTTTGAGAGATGTGAGAAAGAAAAGCCATTGTTTGGCCGTAGAAGACACAAACTCCTGTAAACGCCCTTCTTAATCTGAATAGTCATCTTTGAGAAGAGCAAATTTCAAAAGGAGATCTAATAGGCTTAACAACTTTGCACATGCTTTGAATGTTAAAGTGGTGTATTTATTGCCATGATTCAGATACAACCATGCTATAGTCATGGGGAGCTATGTTCCAGGTTAGACGATCAAATAGTTTTCAAGTCAGAATGTTCATGACGTACCACTAGCAGTGAAGGAGAGTTTAATCTAAGCTTTCCCTCTCATGCAAGGAAGGTGAGTTCTGGCCTGTGATTGTCAAACCACTTATGTAGTGTTTTCTGTCTCGTTACTAGGGCATTCAGATGCGTGGTATTATAGATCCTCACTGTGTAAATACAAGCCTGTTCAAGCATAGGTTGTGTTGAGCATTTTTGGAGGGCTCTATTTAAAATTATAAAGTTTGAGTGAACCATTGACTAGAGAAAGGCTTGTGTTTAGATTAAAATGAAGGTGAAATAAACTGACTAGACTTCCAGCTTCTGTGGCCACCGCTAGGAGAGTCACTGGTCCTTTTGGTGGAAACACTGCATTCTCTCTCCCGATTGGACTTACAATCACTCCCTCCGTGAGGTCTCTCCTGACCCCTCCCTCCTTCATCCCAACAATTGACCGCTCCCTCCTGTGTCTCAAATATACCAGTGTGCCCTTTGCATGCGGCTACTGTAGGTACCATCTTCCTTGTAGATTCGCCTTCCTGGCTCCCCAGTGAAACGGAACCCCCAAATAGTCGGGCATCTCAGTTGTTTTGTATCCCTCTTTGGCAGCAGAGTGATGCACTTGTAAAATCTTTTTGAAGAAAGGAAGGCACACTGGCAGGTTGTTCTAAATTAGTTTAACGGATTTTCTTCACAGCAAACCTGGTAAGGCCTGTGTCAGCTCCTGACACTGAGCTTCTCACTCTGAAGACTCCGGCACTGGAATTAAGTGGTGGCAGCATTAAACTGGGCTGGACCACTTTTCCCTGCTTGTTAGAACAAAGGCATAATTATGTTCCATAACTCTCCTCGTCTTTGTCATGCAGAAAACTCTGGAGGAGAAAAAGCTGATGGGGTGTCTGTCAAAAGAGAGAGAATTTGTATTTAATTGAGTCGCGATTGTATTTTTATGGTTGAATTAATGCCTTTGGAGGGACCTCTTCAGCTACAGGATACAAGTTGTCTCATTTTCTCTTACTAGCCCCTATGACTTCATATAGAATTCCAGAATTTTGGTAAACTGTCACGTGGAAAAGTGATTAAGTGATTTATGCTCAATTTTGCTGGAAGGGAAAAATGCAAGGGCTGTCAGTCTGGGTCTTGAGAACAAATGAGTTACAGTTCATGAGGCGGCTCATAAGGCTATCATTTCCCATCAGCTCCCATCACTGACAGCCAGGATTTACTAGCTGGAGAATGGGAAGGGGGCTGAGATTTGGTGCCAGGTGAATCGGCACTATTCTATTACCCGGCTCATACAGACATGAGGCTACCATGAATATTTGATGGTGGTGTCTTCCCAGAAATGCCTCTGAAACACAGCATTACTTTTCTTCCATATGCTAGGAGCCTCTCCACTCTATCCACGTGCATCTTTTTGAAAAATGACCCCTTGTAAACTACAAAGGCACTTGGGATTGTTTGTTTTTGCTGCTCCAGCTGGTGGCGTTTTCCTCTTGGCAGTCTGTGCAGGCAGTACACTAATTTATTGTCTTCCGGCTTCCTAGGATGAAGTGAAAAATCCCTCATCTACCGAGATGCTATATACATTACGTCTGTCATTATCCATCTGACACAGTGGCAGTGAGCGGACAGCCTTCAAGTCCCCTATGTGCTCAGAGAAAACAGACTTTGATCTATGACTTTTGCTGTGTTCTCCAGGAAAACAAAAGGTGGAGAGGTGGAGATGGATTTAGATTAGGCCTAAAAATAGTTTCTGTTGATTTTCTTTGAAGTTGAAATACATAACTGTAAATTGTAAACTGTTAGAGGCCTCTTTTCCTGAGACATTTGGTTTCAGTGGGAGGCAGCCCTACCTCAGCATCTCATATGGGCCCAGTTATTTTTAAAAGAAAGCACATTAAACTTTGCTCTCTGGAGCTAGGAAAATGTATTTCTAAAATCTCTAGGGGGAAGTTTAGTGTTTATTTTGCTTTCAGAATCATCTCTAGATGATTTCAAATAAGCCTTATCTATTTCATCATTTCCCCAATTGTAATCTTTAGTATACTAGTTCAAAAAGATAATGATAGGTGTTTTGTGAACATATGGGAAATTTGGGCATACAGTAAGGGGGAAATTTTTGAGCTGCTAGATATTTCGTTTGCTTTCTCCTGGCACCACCTAGGCAGATTGCGTCATTGCATCATGAAACTTTAACTTCTTTTAAGAAATTAAACATTCAGTCTACTGAAATATCGAACAAAATATGTTCCTCTCTGTGAATATGATGCCAGCTGCTGACCACCAGTCATTTCTGCACTGTGAGTGCATTAGTCTATTAGCAGGATAGGTTTGAGGCTGCCAGAGCCAGGCACTTACATGGGGCAATGTTGTAGGTCAGTGAGATGGCATATAGAGCAAAGGAAGGGCAGAAAGCTTGAAGCTAAGGAAATAAGAATTTTGAGTTTTAATTTGTGTGTTCATTCATTTGACAAATATTTATTCAGCAGCTATTATATATTACAGGGACTGTTCTTGCTACTCTAAATAGAGTTTTGAGTTTTATAGCTTGTAAGTTAATCAGGAGAGACAGAAATAAAACCAAATTATCAGGAAAAGTTTTAGAAACTCACAAATACTTTGAGACAACTAATCAGAGTGACTAGTTATTGATTTCAGTTTGGGAGTCAAGGACGTTTCTCTGAGGCAATGACTTTTATTTTTTGTTTTTGTTTTTGTTTTTGTTTTTGCGGTACACGGGCCTCTCACTGTTGTGGCCTCTCCCGTTGCAGAGCACAGGCTCCGGACGCGCAGGCCCAGCGGCCATGGCCCACGGGCCCAGCTGCTCTGCGGCATGTGGGATCTTCCCGGACCGGGGCACAAACCCGTGTCCCCTGCATCGGCAGGCGGACTCTCAACCACTGTGCCACCAGGGAAGCCCAAGGCAGTGACTTTTAAACTGAAATCTGAAGGACTAGAAGGAATGTAGCATCCAGAAGTCTCCAGAAGGAGCATTCCCAGAGGAGGAAAGAGCTAGTACAGTAGCCCTAGTATAGGAAGTGATTAATATGTTTGAGAAATCAAAAGAAAGCCCGAGGTCAGACCATAGAGGTCTTGGTAAGCCATTAAGTTGGTCTTAATGAACAGAAGACCTCAAGTTCTCTTTCTGACCCCGGAGAGCCAGATACATATAGTAAGGAAAAGGAATGGTTTGTTGATGAGTACTTTAAACAACAATGAAAGCTTATGTTAAATGAGGGTTTATTATGTATCAAATGTGGTTCTAAGTGCTTTATATATACATTAAATATTTTAATCCTCATAACAGCTCTATGGTTGTCAGTATTTTTATTAACCCTCTTACTGTGTAGGAGGAAACAGAATCATGGAGAGTTTAAACGTACTTTCCACAGGCTCACAGTAAGTAAACGGCTGAGTTGAGATTTGAACCCCAGTGGTTTGGCTCCAGAGCCTATGTCCTTATTGGAAGACTTGTCACAGACTTAGAGGAAGCCTTTCCTGGATGCTTTTTTCTGAACTCCGTGTGAATGTACAACTTTTGCCACTGAGATCAAACAGTAACAAAGGGTTATGTTTTTCTCAAATGCTTCTTTCGTAGGTTTAATGAATCTTTTATATTAAAAAGTTTCAAAGCCTAATATTCTTTAATCCAGAGAGACCCAGTTGGAAATCTGATCTTCAGAAATACAAACTATAAAATAAAAACACTAGATTACATATGAGTAGTTTCTTTATAACTCTTGAATTTAAAATCCCCAATGTAAAGTTCTCAAGGAAGAAATATTGGATTTTATCACTTTTTAAACTTAAGCGAACCATAATATCGAGTCAAATAATAGGTACTAAACTAGCAAATTTTAATTTTTAATCCATGTTCTTTCTGCTTTATCAACAACTAAAATATTTTTTGCTCTAAGTGCTTCATTTGATACATTGATGAAGATGATATGCTGAGTCTTGTTGGATTTATAGTTTATATACTTTCATTTGATGACAGAGTTTCATTTCTTAAAAAAGACCCTCAGTTGTTCCTTCCCATAAGATTATGTGAGACGCTTTTCTTAGCCCCTTCTTAGAAGAAGCTCAAATAAGAAACACCAGAAATGATGACTTTCCCAATTAAAGTCAGTCTTCCAAATACATAAGGTGCTTATTTTTCTACCAATATCTTAAAACATAGTATGTTTTTTTTAATTCATTAAATTCAGTACGATCTAATTCATAATATTTGTTTGTGCCCATTCTTATAAGCAAATGACTGCTTTTGAGAAGCAGAAACACATTTGAATAAAACTTTCATCCCCAGTATTGGAATTTAGTAAGAGTGAGATTTCTCTTGGTGCCCCTTTCTCACACATCTTAACGCTAATCTATCTTCAGGGTATGTCCAGAATCCCACCACTTCCCTCACCTCCACTGCTGCCACCCTGGTCCAGGCCACCATTATCTCCTTCCTAGCCTCTCACGGGTTCCCTGCTTCTATTCACAGAGCAGCAGCCACAGCGATCCTTTTAAAGTATAGATCCAATCGTGTCACTCCTGTGCTAAACCCCCTCAAATGGCTTCCATCTCCCTAATGTAAAAGTCTGCAGTGGCTGTAAGGCTCTCCTGGATCTGCTGCATCTCCACATCGGGGGGATCACCTTATCTCCTTATTGGCTCCCCTCTGCATCCACTTGAGTTACACTGGCCTCCAACCCTCCAGGCACACCCTGTCTCAGGACTTTTCCACTTACTGTTTTGTCTCCTTGGGATATGCTCCCTCTAGGAAATATGCAAGACTGTCTCTCTAAATCAGATATCTTTCCAGGGAATCTCACCTGACCACCCACTTTAAAATTTGCCTGCCCTGGGCTTCCCTGGTGGCGCAGTGGTTGAGAGTCCGCCTGCCGATGCAGGGGACACGGGTTCGTGCGCCGGTCTGGGAAGATCCCACATGCTGCGGAGCGGCTGGGCCCGTGAGCCATGGCCGCTGAGCCTGGGCGTCCGCAACGGGAGAGGCCACAACAGTGAGAGGCGCACGCGTACCACAAAAAAAAAAAAATTTTGCCTGCCCTCTCTGCTGCTTGCACTCTGGTCCAGGTAGCTCTGTTCTACTTTTTTTTTCTTCCATAGCATTTAACACATACTGACATACTATATGATAATATACTACACAGCATACTATATACTATATAATAAATTAAGATCACTTGCCCTAGAATGTGAAATCCAAAAGGGCAGGGAATTTTTCTTTCTGTTAATGAGATAGCCTCCAGTGGTCTAGGCCTGATACCAAACAGGTGCTCAATGAATATCTGTTAAATGAATAAATCTTTGTCTTTTCTTTCAGAATTTGTCAGTTTTATGAAATATATAATTACAAGTTTTTTTTGTTTTGTTTTGTTTTGCGGTACGCGGGCCTCTCACTGTTGTGGCCTCTCCCGTTGTGGAGCACAGGCTCAGAGGCCATGGCTCACGGGCCCAGCCGCTCCGCGGCATGTGGGATCTTCCCAGACCGGGACACGAACCCATGTCCCTTGCACTGGCAGGCGGACTCTCAACCACTGCGCCACCAGGGAAGCGCTATAATTACAAGTTTTAACCTTCTACTTTTCGCCAGGTATTTGATCACAAATCATTCTATCCTCTGATAATGCTTAACAGGTTTTTCTTTCTATTCTTTCTCCCTTCCTTCCCTTCCTCCTCTTTCTCCTTTCTGTCCCCTCCCTTTCTTTCCTTTCTTTCTTTTCTTCCGCTCCCTTCCTTCTTTCCTTTCTTTTTTCCTTCCTTTTCTCCTTTTTCCCTCTCCTGTTCCTCTTTCTTCTCTGTCTTCTCCTTCTCCTTTTCTATCTCATTCAGTAACATGGAGCTCTTAAAGTGCTGTGACTGCAAAGAAGAATCAGAAGCTGTGCTTCCCCTCAGAGAGCTCACAGTCTAATCTTAAAACTTAAAATTTTGCAGCACGTTGAGTTAAGTGCCCTGGAAGAGGTATGTGCCTTGTGCAGAGGCAGGGGT
This sequence comes from Monodon monoceros, assembly GCF_005190385.1. Taxonomy (NCBI): domain Eukaryota; kingdom Metazoa; phylum Chordata; class Mammalia; order Artiodactyla; family Monodontidae; genus Monodon; species Monodon monoceros. The sequence continues at coordinate 51,736,089 of NW_021703771.1, forward strand.
GGGGTTAGGGAAGAGATCTAGTGTGATGAGTTTGGAGCTGGGTTTTGGAGAATGCATAAGAATTTCACATATAAATAGAATGTAGTGGCTGAATTATAAGGGTTACTTGCTGATCCGTAGGTTTTCTTTCTTAACCATAGTTAACAGTCCAACGGAAAGTTGTTATGATTTTCTTAGTAGCTCATCACCTCTGGAAATACAGGGGCATGTGGGTGTGGCAGGATGATCGATTGGCATCACATTTAAGGGGCACATTTAGGCCTGACTTCATATATGATTCTCCAGTGAGTGAAAATTTTACATGAGTAGCTTTCCATACGGATAACTTGTCATTATTTATATTAGTGTTGTAAAACTTGTTACAATCTGACGTCTTGGATAGGAAGAAAACAAAAATAGAACTTGGCTAATCTGCATCAAGCTACAATAATTGTCTGAAAATCTCCACAATCTTATTTTTAATTTCTTTCTGATTCTATAGTTGTTTTTTCCAAATAGTTCACTTTATAAGTACTACACCCACTCAGTTTTAGAAAAGAAAAACAAACTATTTGTACCAAGAACCATTTTCTACCATGTAGAAGATAAAAAGTCATTCTGGCTAATTCAGGATTCTTATATTATCAATTAATCTTTATTCTTCCTTTGTATATTCAATCTCTAGCTCTAAATTCAGTTCTCCCTATTGACTCTTAAATGTGCTTAATTCTCTTGAAAGAGAGACAGACAGACACAGAGAATATGTTATGGACTAAATGTTTGTGTCTCCCCACAGTTTATATGTTGAAGTCCCAGCCCTCAGTATAATGGTATTCGGAGGTGGGACCTTTGGGATGTAAATAGATTTAGGTGGTGTCATGAGGGTGGGGCCGCCATGATGGATTCTGTGTCCTTGTAAGAAGAGCTCTCTTTCCCTTTGCTAGATGAGGACACAGCAATAGGGCAGTCATCTGGAAGCCAGGAAGAGGGTTTTCACCAGAAACTAAATTGATTGGTACCTTGATTCTGGACTTCCCAGCCTCCAGGACTGTAAGAAATAAATTCCTGTTGTTTAAACCACTCATTCTGTGGTATTTTGTTATGGCAGCCTGAGCCGACTAAGACAGAATAGAAAGAAAGAAAGAAATGACAAACAAAACAAAAATGCCAGATTCACTACCTTCTCTCCTGCCTTTCGCAGATGAGCTTGTGGCCATTTCCTCATTTCCTCACTCTTTAAACTGCTCTCGTGCAGCATCCAACCATCCAACCATCCCGAGAAACAACTCTTGATGATGTCACCAATGGCCTCCCCATCACTGACTAAATAACATTTTTTTCAGTCCCTATCTTACTTGCTGTATCAGCAACGTTCAACACCAATTTCCACTCTCTCCTTCTAGAATCATTTTCTTTGCCTGTCTTCTGGGGCACAACAGCCATCTGTTTTTCATCTGTGAATGCTTCTTCCGTGTCTCCTTTTATAAGTATATTTCTGTTACCCAGTTGCTAAATCCTGGAGTTAGTAGAGGCTTGGTCCTAGGCTGCCACCTTCTTTTTTTTTTTCCTCACACTCTCCTGTGTGATCTCATCCATATTTAGAGCTTCAGTTACCACTTATTGATCTACTCAGATGATTTCCAAAACTGTATCACCAGCACATACTTCTCTGAACCTTAGAATTACGTATAGAACATTTTACTTGACATTTCTTCTCAAATGCCTTCAGAGTTAAAGTGTTAAACAACTCCTGATTTTCATATATATTTCCCCTCTCAAGAAACCTGACATGATTTCCATCCAGTGTTCCTTATCTTATGAATGGTACCACCAGTCACCTGGTTGCTAATCTAACAGCAGGATTCACTGCCTAACTCGTCATGTTTATCCTAAATCTTACTATAGTTCTCACCTGCTAAATCTCTTGCAAAGTCATCTATCTATCCACTTGTATTTATCTCTAACAACACCACTCTCTTTTCTTTTTTTTTTTTGCATGGACTACTACATGAGGCCTGCTCATGAGTTTATCAGCCCTTATTTCCTCATATGGTAGATCAAATTATTTTTTTCAGAAACACACCTTATAATGCTTTTCTCCTTAAATAGCTTTGCATTGCTCTTAGGATCTCTACTAAGCCCTTTAAAAGTTCTTCAAACTCCAGCAAGTCTAGATACTAAACTCCTCTTCCTTTGCTTTATTTTGTTTTTAATCAGATCTACTATGTTTTGGATGTAAGACTCATTATTCATTAATGTACTGTGTAGGGAAGAGAAAACTTCCTTTTACACTCTAAGTTCTTTGGCCGGACCTGAGAATTAAACTGACCTAAAACAGATTAACAGGAGAAAAGCATACACATTTTATTGAATATTTTCACATGCACATGGGATTCTTCAAAAAGAAAATGAAGATGAAGGAAGCAGTTAGGACCCAGAGCTTTTATACTTTTTAAAAAAATGATAAATTTGTGGAGAAGTGACAAAGCAAAGGGGTTTGGGCTGGAGGCAGTGAATTGTGGGACAGTGACTGGGAAATATATGGGGAGAACTAATGGAAGATAAGGATTATTTTAATAGGTTGGTTTGTATAGGTCCATTTTGGCATGGCCTGTCAGTCTCAGTGATAAGAATGTTCTTCTCTTCCTGGTACAGGGAGGGCACCTTTCTCACAGGAAATTTTATGACCTGCTTCTAGATAGAATGGGGGAGGTCAGAGAGCCTTTCTTATGTCTGCTGGTTCTCAAGTGCCTTCAGCTGAAAATAATCAATATGCCAAAGCAGCATATTTTGGGTGGTATGTACTGAAGCTTTTCAATTACTACTACAAAAAATATATAACACAATACTTGCTTATCACAGGGATTGTTAACTGCATTCCAACTTAAGTGATATGCAAAAAGATGTCCACCTTACAAATGATGAAATAATATGGTATTTCTTCAGATTCCCTGTGCTCTGTCTCTGGCTCTATCTTCTTGCTCTCTCTACTAATCTCAGGTAGGGTCCCCCAGGAAGCATGCCCGGAAGAAGATTTGCTTTGAGAAAGTTTACTGCAGTGTGCTCTCAGGATCAACATCTGGAGGGTATCAGAAAAAGCAAGTTTTGGCAGAGGGTAAAACTTAACTGTGTCACAACAAATGTCTCAGACAAACCTACATAGACCTTGGGGGCTGATCCAGGCAATTATATAAGCAGTCCTGCCCCTAGGACCATAGACCTAATAGACCTTGTGATATTAGAGATATCTGTGGTGAGCAAGCCCAGTTGTAGCTTGGGGCAAACTCAAAAAAAAAAAAAAAAAGAATCATAACATACATGCTTAGGGTCCTGGAGCAAAACTATGCCATTTGCAAGACCATGTCAAAATACAAGACCATGCCTCTGGCATGCTTCTGGGACCTGGTAGAGATGAAGTGCCTGAACGTGGGACATAAAGTGAGTATGCTGTCAAAAGTGCCTATCATGATCTGGGTTCTATCAGAGCTACTAAGTCATAAATTACGTTGGCCCAGTAACAATCCATTGTAAGACAAAAGTAGTATTTCAGGGGCATGAGTAAGACTAGAGGTTACAAGTAAGGTCCATGAGCAGGTGTCCTGCACCCCAATGCCATCCACCATTATTGCACTAGTACCTCAGTGCAATAATGGATTGGCTCAGTATGTGAGTACACCAGTATGTGAAGATTTCTAGTGTTTGACTCATTGACACAGAATCTTGCATAAAATCATACTGAATGAACAAATCCACTTTACAGAAAGGGAGGGCGAGTTATATGTCATGGACATATGGTAAATGGGTTTGAATAGTATTTCCAAGTATGAGATATGTGACTTTTAGAGGATGATGAGGGCCACAGGGTGTTGTTCTCGCTTCTTGGTAGTGACAGTTGCAAGAGGCAATAATCTGCCCCTTACTTTCAGGGAATGTCCCATTAAGCCACAGACCAGTGGAACCCTACAAACTTCACTCGTGTGTTGGCCCCTCAGTCTTTGCAGGGCTTATTTCCTATCATACCACATGTGCCTTTCTAAGCTTCCACTGTATTTGCTACTTTTGCTCATCTGTTTCGGTTGGCATGACGTTATTGATAGGGTTCCATTAATGCAGTGGATCAGTGTGATATTCTGAGGGATCTCCAGGCAATCCAATTCCCTTCAGACTATATTTCGACAAAAGGAGGAAGAATTCACATAGCTCTGGAGCAAGATTAGAAATACATACTATTTCTGATTCTCATTTCTGACTGGGTTAAAAAAGAGCATATATGACATTCCAGAGGCAGTGTTAATCTGCTCTAGCAAAGATACCATGTCTGGTATGGCGGCTGCAGCTGGGGCTACCACTTGTTTCACTTTTGAATAATCTACTTTCATCCTTCAGCATCCATATGGCTTTCCTAGAGTCCAAACTCATGGATCATATGGAGGTATGATAGACCCATCAGAAGGGTGGCTCTAATCTTTACTATTCTATATGGGGGGAATTTTTCATTTACTCTCTTGATAGAAGCTTCCATTTGGACTTCCTCACTACAGTATTTCTTGCCCCACACACCAACGAGCATGTTGGGAATTTCCTAACTACAAAGTATGTCCATTCCAACTATATATTCAGGAACTCAGTCAATGACCACGGCTGTGAGCCCTCCCCTCACAAGGTCTTTGCAGATGTTGTTTCTTCTCCAGGGATGCTGTCCATTTCCCTCTTTGATTTTTTAACTCTTATTTGTACTTTAAATCTCAGTTCATAGAAACCTTCCTGAATAGGTAATTTCTCACATCATATACTCTTCTATGACCTGTAACTCTCCTTTGCAGTATATAGCAGAGTTTGGATTTTGTCATTATTTGCATGATTATTTAAGTAATATTTATTTTCCTGACTAAATTGTAGCGTCCCTGAAGTGCAGGGAAAATAATTGTATTTACAGCTATCATAGTATCTGGCATGCAATCGGTATTTAACATCAGCATTCATATAGTTCATATAGAAGAAATACATGAACACATTAATGTATACACAAACACAAAATGCACTAGAATTTTGATTAGAAACTTCAAGTTCTGTCTCACAAAAATTGATTCCTTGGATGCTCAAAATGAAAAAAGAAGTTAATTAGTGCCTAGGACATAGTAACGAATTGTGTAAATATTTTTGACCATTAATGAATGGTGTCCAGATTTGAAATATTCCACATATTTTTGCCAAACTTATGTTTAACTAGCTTGAATAGCTCAAAACCACTTTAAATAACTAGCTGGATGGTTGTCCTGTAATGATTAATGCGTTCAAACTATCTTTAACCATGAGACACACATATAGGATGATTTGAAGGAAATAGGAGTAACCATGTTATTTATGCTGTTAAATCATTTGATCAGTGTATTCAGTTTTGTTTTTTAGAGTGTTATCTAAAAATACTTTATATTTTATTTTATCAGGTCATTCAATATTTGATTTTCTGTGGAAGAGCAACTTTCTAAAAGAATCAATAAGACTCCACCATTGTTTCAGTGTTATATATGCAAACAGATTTTTTTCAATTCTCATACCACTGTTGGATCAGGTTTCAGAATTTCATGCAACAACACCGTATTTGTGATTAACACCTGTAATCTTTTTACCAGGGCAACAGTGATATAATAAATGCTGAAGGGAGCACTGATGAAAACCAAGTATTATTGCCAAGTGTTGGGACATTAAGAAAAAAACAGAAACAAAAAACCAGGAGCTACTACCCATATTTGGCATGCCATCGAAGGGTGCTATGGGGCCTCTTCACTGTCTTTGTAAAAGATATATTTAAGATTGCCAGTGGGTCATTCATTTGGCAAATTCTTGCTATTCACATTAGAACATCTTTTCCTTTGTAAGAGTTCATCACAATCAAAGCAAAGAGGCATCATTTTCATTCAATTTTATATGCTTTCAAAATAAGGGGGGAAAATCCTTATATCAGTACAATATATTTTGCTTACTTAAATGTGTAATAAGTGCACAGCTTTCATCTTGTTGGGTGTCTTGCTCTGCCCAGGATGCTGCTCAGTAAGAAGGGGCAGGGTCCACATCTTGTTTATTATTTTACTACCATTGTCTTGAAAGTTATGTTATTTTGTTTCTGTGTTTGCTTCTATAAGAGGGTTGCATACATGAGGAGCGTTCAGTAATTACAGACATTTCTAGTGATTCATGTTAGCTTAGGAATTTAGATCCCCTTTGAAAAGGGCAAAGTTCAAGCCTCCCTCTCCAGAACTGTATATATTCAAAATATACGTGTTTTGTAAAATTTTATAAAACGTCAAGTGGCATGTGAACTTGTACTGGAAAGGCAACAACATCTCAATGACATCTTGTCACCTCATTTGCAATGTATGGGATCACAAATATACTCCTTTTCATGGCATATACGATGACTTTTGGTGATCTAGCTTCTACCAGTTGTCCAACTGTTTTCAACTAAGAAAGATTCTGTTCACCAGAGCACATATAGGAAGGTCTGGAGACATTTTATTCTCACGACTATGGTGGTGTGGGCGGGGAGGGGAATGTGTGCTACTGGCATCTAGTGGGTAGACCCCAGGATGTCTGCTAAAAGTGCACAGGACCACCTCAAAAACAAAATTATCAGGTCTAAAATGTCAATAGTGCCAAGGTTAAGCTATCCTGGACTACTTTTAACTCCTGCTACCTACTTCCCACATCTCATCAGTCCCCTATCCACACAAAACCACTTGCCATTCCCATGAAAATTCCCTCTGTCTACAATGTCCTTCCCCCTTGACCCATAGTCACTTATGTTTAAAGTATTTCCTTTTGGGTGACTCTTCATCAGTGTTTGCATAGAACTCTTCTGCAAATGCCTCAATTTAATATTGTAATATTTCCTGGCATATATTTTTTGCCTACAGACCTTGAGCTCCTTCAGCGATATTGAAACACTAGTGCCTGGTAGATGATAGCCACTCAATAACTATTTGTTGAACACTAATAGAATAAGGACAAAGTTTTTAAAATGCTTGTTTTTAAAACAAAAGTTAAAATATGTTTGAATTTCGTTTGATGTTTTCATGAAAGAAGGATGAAAATGGCTTCAACTATTTATTCTTGTAATGGATCCGGGAGGTTGACTCATGAAACTGGGTAGCGGTGGGGGAGATGACCTATTATAAGAAATAAAATTCTAGTCACAACACAGAAGTACTCTATTTGCAAGTTAAGTCGGAACCTATGAAGTTGCATGTGTTTTCATTATGCTGAAGTTGTAAAATACAGTGATTAAATGGCGCTTTGGCAGCCCAGAGCTGACACAAGAATAGGTCATAGAATCTTAATTGCCTTAAATTCTTTAAGCATTCTCCCATCCTGTAGTCATTACATCCTGATTTCTGCTTAATTGCCTCCCATCTCTGCAGGGCACAGTAACTCTGGCAGCTTCCCTAGGACTGAAAGTTTTTAAATTCCAGTGAGTTTATGGAGGTGTAACTGAAACTCATTCTCTCCATTCCTCACCCCCATGACACTCATTAACACTGTGGCCCTCTGTTTCCACATTGTTCTGTGAAGTGCCATCACCCCTTCAAGCCATTAGGCTGCCCTTTGCACTAGAGTAAATTCACTCATGGTGTGTGAAGTGATGCCATGCATCAGACTCTCCAGCTTCTCTAGTGCTGGGATCTATTTTCAGTTTCCATTGCAGTGCTGTGTACACCCCAGTTGTCAGAGTTCAGGGCTCTGCCGTTTGTCCACTGAATGATTCTTCGCATATTACTTGCTACCTTGGGCTTCAGATTCTTTTTCCTTAAAATGAGACATTGGAATAAATGTTCTCTAACGTTACTCATAGGTCTAACCTCCTTTAATTCTATGATTAGTATAGATAAAGGAGATCTCAGCTCAAATTTTGCATGTACACATGAGGGTTTGATCATGGCTTGATTCTAAGCCTAGCTGATCTTCAAACAATTCATCATCAGAACTTTCTGAGAACCAGGCTAATTTAATGCCCACTCAAATGAATTTGCACTCAATTAGTGCCTCATACTAATAAAGACAGTCCCCTATAATAACCAATCAAAAATGCCTTTCCTCTATTTAGAAGGAATTTACACCTTCTTACCCTGTATCTCGTCTTTTCAATCCACATTCAGGAAGAGTGGCTAACCAAAAGAGGGACGCTGCCCTCTCTTACCTGGCTAGTTGATAAAGTCAACTTCCAGATAAGCCTGTTTTGGACTTTGGTTATACTTCCACAGCACAGGGCCAGGAAATATTAAGCTCAACGTATAGGAAGCTACACGTTTCCTTTACTGGGATGTTTTTAATGGATCATTAACCATTTAGTCTCCTGACTTAAAAAAGTTAAAAAGGAGACTTACTAGCTCTCCTGACTTAAAAAAAAACAATGAACTCTGGGAGCAGAATTGGAGCTTCTAGGCATAGATCCTAATCTGAGATTAAATTTTTAAAAAAGCAGATGCCTGCTAATTGTCCCTGGGTACAATGAATAGAATTCATAATCAGAATTTAAAACATCAATACCTGTCCCCACGTGCTCTACTGACTTGTACAAAAAGGCTTTGGCCTCTTTAAATTTAAAGATTAATTGATGGTTTATGTCTCAACCCATGCCTGGTCAAGCTTTCCATATATATGGGAGAATTATATGTGTATATATGTATAATACTTTTGATGGAGAAGGGATTATTAATTAAATAGCATCTTAAATAAGTGAAAATAGACACATAAGGCTACCTTACTGAATATGCTCCATGATACTCAAAAGGCAGCCACATAAATATTTAGGGAACTGTCTTAAGGAATATTTTTACACTTAGGTCAGGCCTTTTAAACAACTCACAAGAATTCAGATAAGAGGCCTAGCTTTATTAGAAGAAGTATTGAAGTGTTTTTTTAGTGGTAATTTGTTTTCAATCCAGTATAGTCAAAGACTGAAGTGATTAAAATTGAATAAATTTGACTTTAAGTAGGTACAATCAGTAAATTATAATCTCCAGAATGAATCTTTAGCTTACAGTGCTAATTTTGGATTTTCTTATTGTAATCGAAGGGAAGAGTTGCATTTTCAAATGGGAAGAAACAAAGATATTTTCCAGTATCAGCTGTGCAGTCAGTTGTATTTGTTTCCTCCCTTTCATGTTTATCCACATTATCACCTTTCTCAAAATATTGCATTTAGTTTTTATGATCCACTACCAACCAGTTGGAAGACTACCAAATATTAATAGAATAAATTTTTTACCTATTTTTATTTTCTATATCATCTTATTTCACATGGAAAACTTTATAATGTGTGTACCTATATATAATTTTATGTTTTCTAGATGTTAAGAGTAGACCATTTGCAATTCCTAAAACTTTGCTTATTTTAACATGCAGACTTCCTTCTTGTGTGTGTGCATGTGTGATAAATTTTTGATAACCAAGTTTTATATGATTAAAGGTATTAATCTAAACATTAATAATCCATATAACACTGCCGTATAATAAGACATTCTTATTAATAATATAAGCCTACAGTTATCATTTCAACTCTCAATTCTGCAAGGATGATGATTTTTTTTTCATAATGAAAATAAGTTCTTCACAATGGAGAGCAAAAGAAGAGACATTTTCATTTAATAGATTTTGCTTATCTTCACAGAAATATTAATTGATTCTGAGACTGGTCAAGCACTGAAATACAGTGGAATACAGTGAAATACAGTGGAATACCAAGTAAATACCAATTTATTCCTCACATTTGAACCTGAGGTTAAGACAATTGAGCGATTTTTTACAAAACATAATTTTAAGTTAATTTTGACCAAAATAGCTTAACATTTCTACTCAAGGAATGATTTTTTCATTTGAATTCCATCAGTTGCTTACCTCCATGTGATTTAAAATTCTAAACATATATGATTCAAATTGCTTAAGGTTTGTAAATTTGCTTCCTAGGAAGATAACGTAAAAGTCAGTAATGGTGCATAAGAAGTACTTAACCGAGCTATGCAGTAATACAAAAAAATATGGCTGAAACATACATCCGTGAAACCAGAAATGGAAAGAATCCGTTAAAATAATGGAACATTTTAGCCTAGGCACACTTACTATAAAGTAATTTTATCATGATTATTCTAGGTCCCTCCACATGAAATAACTTATCTATATTTATTGAAAGAAAAGTCAACTGCATTATCTGTAGGGCCCTAGTGGATTCATGTTTATTTTTCCATTGTATTTTAGGTCCGTTGATTTTTCTCCTTACAGTTTTTTTTAAAATAACGTACCACAGCAAATGTTTAATATGCAACATTATGATGTAATAAATTTGCTGTTTGCCTTTGAAACTCTTGAAGACAAATAATTATATTTCCAAAAAAGAACTATTCATTTAATTTAGCTATATGAAATAGGTTATTGATCAATGGAGGGTATATTCCTTCTCTAATTATGGAATGGTCAGACCTTATCTAGAGTGACGTTTGCATTTCTTGGTTTCCCATTTCCAGATAGATGTTCAGAAGCTAGTGATGCTCAAAGAAAAATGGGGGAAAAGAAAAAAAGAAAAATGGGAAAGAAAGAGAGCAATGTGGCTTAGGAAACATACCTCATTAAGTTTAGGTGAAGCAAGTGGATATATTAAACTTGGAGACAGTATCAATAAGAGGAACCAAACTTACATAGGTTTCTTCAAATATGTGAAAGGCTACCATGAAAAAAGAGTGACTAGGTTTGTTTATTCATAGACGACCAAACCTATGATTGCTAAATGGACAGTGTAAGTCCTAAATGGACACTAAGTTCATCAGTATAATAATGAACATTCTAACAGTGGTGTCCAACAAGAAGAGCACTGCTGGGGAAGGGATGGACTTATTTTTGTTTGTTTGTTTATGTCTTTTCCCCCAGCTTTATTGAGATATAATTGATAAATAATAATTATTTATATTTATGGTGTACAATGTGATGTTTTGATATATGTGTACATTGTGAAAAGATTAAACCATAAGTTAATTAACACATCCATCACCTCACATAGTTATCACTTGTGTGTATTCGTAGTGAGAACAGTTATGATCTCTTAGCAAATTTCAAGTATAAAATATAGTATTTCTTATACTGAATTTCCATCTGTCATGGATGTGGTAAAAGAGATTTACTGGTTGGATGAACCCTTAAAATTCCTTCCAACTCTTAATTTTATACATCTGAACTGTACTGAGATAGAAGAATCAGTGTGTGCTAAATTTCTCCTTTTGCAAGCCTCAGTCTGTTGACCAGAGCATTGGTCTACAAAGAGAAGTCAGCCCACCCCATGGGGTGTGTAAGACAACCCACTGGGATGGAGCAAGAAAGCATTAGAATTCCTATTGGGGTTTATTTTATCTACTTTTCTACTTCTGTATATTTTAATGATAATATTAGTCCAGAGATACATGATTAGGATTCATAAATGTCAAAACAAATATAAAATGTTTTTACTAATAGGGGTATGATATCAAAAATAAATCACTTGAGGATCACTGAAATAAAGATAAGAAGTAGAGGAAAGTTAGTGTAGAATAATTGTAATGGAATTTCATATATCTGTGACAGAAATAGAGTACAACTTTTAGATTTTTGTGGTTTTCAAGTTCATGCCAATGAAGCTATGCTAGGATTAAAAGCTGAGAGTATACTGGAAGGACAGGCCTTGTTAGCCATATTAATGTTAATAAGTTCATACACTGTCACAAAATTAATTGTATGTATAAATTGGGATGCAGGAATAATGGCATCATAGATGAAGCACTACCCTCTTTCATCTAGGGCCATCCTACTTCTAACACAAGGTTTTAACCACAATTAGTTTAGCGGTTTGGGGTTATTACCTGCTAGGCAGTAGTTCTCCATCAGAATGAATATGAAGCACATAATTTATCACAATTAGGCTTAATTGGCTATCTTATTCTCTGGTCAGTAGATGCCAAGAACGGAGACAGCCTGGACAACATTCTCATCTCAGTATCCAGAAAGGACAGTTTTAGGTCATTTCCTGCCAAATTCACTGATGGATGTGGTCAAATTTCACTCTCAAGTACTCAAACAGAGGGCATCCATGTCTTACAATACCATATTTTATTTTGTCTTCCCGAGAGTTATTTATTTTTTTACCCCAGCTTCTCTTCTCCCTCATCCTCTCCACTTGTATTCTTGCCCTCTCTTCCCCTTTTCTCCCTTAACCCCCTTTTTTTCCCTCTCTCTCTCTCTCTCTCTCTCTCTCTCTCTCTCACTCTCTCTCTCACACACACACACACACAGTTTCTGATGCCAATCAGGAGGCTCCAATCAAGCAATGAGTATACAAGAAGGAATATGGCTGTAACAGTGTGATATACAATTTACATAAATAAATGTCACTCGCTTTTATATTGAATACTGAAAGAATTTCTGCATGATGAGGAAGAAAAAGTGAACATTTTTAGCTAAATGCTTCAAAAACATTATTTCCAATATTCAGTATTCTTCATCCAGAGACTATTAAAAGACAGAAAAAACAATCACTTTTTGTTTTTAATATTGAGAGTTCTTGGCAAAGTTGATAGAAGCACTGTTATGTACAGGGCAAATGACACTGAAATTTTATATCATCTTTATGATCACCAAGTGTTTCTCAAGTACTTAAAGTCAAGAGAAATCAATGAAACAAATTATTCGATGAGGGCAGTGGATTTTCCTCATCCACAGGGAGACAGAGTTTTTTAAGTAACACATTGATTCAGAGATCTAGCACCATCATAGTTGAAGAAAGTGTTGATTTCTCCTTCAGCTATATATAAGACAAAATGCTAACATTATGTATATAAAAGTAAATTTATTGGGAATAAGCTAAGAAATAAAGGACAAAATAACTTCAAAGCCAGAAAATCAGGATCAACATTATCCAGTAAATCTGTTATCCAGTGGCTATGCCAAAGATTTTTCCTGAATAAACCAGAAAAGCCTAATTATGTCAATATACTTAACTCAGCGTTTCTTTCAGAATTACTGGTTTACGTGCTGACTTTCATGGGCACATGTAGACTAGACTGTGACTTAGATCTCGACTATGTTGAGACCTGTGTATAGTGTGCATGGTGATTATATTAAAAAGATATTTGTGTCTAATTTTCATCATAAAAATATTTATTCACTTGTCTTAATTTAGACAAATTCTCTGAATATAAATATGACAGTAATATAAATAAAATTATGAGCATAAAGTGAATTGGGAAATGCGATGCTTTATACAGAGGATATTATTGCAAGTACTAAGTTTTCCTATGGTTGTACTATAAAATATAAACATGTAAGAGTCTTGATTTAATATGTGATATAAGCAATAATTTTTGTATTGCTTGAGGTGAATGAATTATGTAGGTAAACAACCCTGATTTGTGGTTGTATCTTAAATGCTGAAAATCTATTGATATAGGCTAAAATGAATGGTCTAATTTTTAAATCTGAAAAATCTTATGAATGACAATGCATTTTTCTGTTAGGTAAATATTAGTGTAGTGAGGATCTTATTTTCTGAAAACATGCTCAGAGAATTATTGAATGATTTTTATTGTTGTTCTTCTAGTAGGACTCATGACATGAGTGGGAAGGTGGTGTCTTGTCATGAATTGGAATGTATATGAGTAACTCATAATTCTATTACCATTCAATGTCTTTCTGGACAATTTAATAGCACTCAAAATAAATGGTGTTCTCTTTAATTATTGGACGCTGCATTTAAGTATCTCCATAGATAAAACCTCCCCACCTTGACAGCACACAAGTCACCAGAAGTAGAGAATGAAACACAGGCAATCCAATTTTATCTATTTATCAACCTATCTCTGTTCACCTGTATCTATTTAGATTGTTTTTATTATTAAAATTGAACACACATGGTCAACTTAGCACTATTGTGTATGTTGAAATGGGGTTTATGAAGTTTTGAACTTGACCTCTGCTGGTTACTCGGTCATGTTCTGATACACGTACATATAGTATTCATGATGGACCTCATTGAGAAACAATGAATATTTAATTGTTAATAAGTATGAATGTCCTTATTGTCTGGAAATAGTCCCTATGAAGATGCTGGGTGCCTGCGAATAGGCTGGCCTTCAACATGTGTTGCCCAGCTCTTACAGATGTGTACAGACCCTTGTCAGTTAAGAAGGAATTTGAGATGAAACACTTGAAAACAAAGGTACTACCAGCTGAAGTGTAAACACATTTAGGAAATACAAATAAAGTTCTAGTTTTTTAAATGGTTTTGAGCACTTAGGGAAAATGAGTAGTTTATAATTCAGAGAAACGCTGACACTTGTAAACAGTGTTCATCAGGAAAACACATGGACGGAAAACCATTCTGGTGACAGTAGAGAAAAGCCTGAGAGTTCCCTTTTGCATATTTGGCTTTATGTCTTTTAGAAATTAGTAATATTTATTTTAATTGTAACAGCAGTAAGTTTACTACAAAAAAAAAGGGAAAAGATACCCCATTTACCCCAATCCTCAGAATTAATATGAAGTTGGCATGCATCCTTGTAGACATTTGTATATATCTATATAGGTATATACACAAACATGTAATGTAACAGATATCCCTTCAGCCTGATTGGCCCCATGGCTAAAAGCTTTCTGAGATTGCTTAATAATCTAAAAATAAAATAAAGCCCTATCTCCTTCAGTGCAGTCTGGACAGACCCCTCACTAGATTTTCTTTTCTTTTTGTTTTTTTAAGTGAGATGCAGCATGGCAGAGTGGTAGAGGATGGTGAAGGGGTGGAGACACTGTAACAGAAGCAGCATCAGGCATTATATTTTAAGTGACAACGTTTTTCTGCTTTCAGGTATACCCACACATGTACACGCAAGTGTCACCAAGCATACACACGTGCACCTTTAAAATAATATTGTGTATCTATTTCTGCTTGTTGCTTCTCGCCCTCAGTACATTTTGGGCAGTTTTAATGTCAATACATATAAAGCTCTTTCTCTCTGTGTCACCATAGTATTCCATTTGCCTTAATGTACCAAAATTTATTTTCATTTTCCCTTTTTGGTGATTGTTCCATTATTCTTGGTTTTTTGTTAATACAGTTCTGCAACAAAAAAACTCTTATCTGTTTACATATGAATTTAGTTGACCCTTGAACAACTTGGAGGTTAGGGGTACCAATCCCCCACATAGTTAAAATCCACGTATAACTTTTGACTCCCTTATACTTAACTACTGGTAGCCTACTCTTGACCAGAAACCTTACCAATAACATAAACAGTCAGTTAACAAATATTTTGTATGTTGTACGTATTGTATACTGTATTATTACAATGAAGTAAGCCAGAAAAAATAGAATGTTATTAAGAAAATGTTAAGGAAAATAAATTTACAGTACTGTATTGTATTTTTACATATTATAAGTTTACATTGTTTACCAGATGAATCATATGTCAGTACTGACATCAATATTGTCTTATATGATACAAAACACTGTAGATGTTATACATACTAACATACTATGTATAACATACTATTTAATACATATTAACACTAGGCAGCAAAAATGAAAAGATAATGTGAAAAATTCATATTTATTTACAGGTAAAACGATGTATGCATTGATAACAAAGAAGCAACAATACGATTGCTTTATAATAGCCTGGTGTAATCAATACTATTGCTTCACAGTAGCCTAGCCGATATATTAATGAATGAATCGTTACAAAGTTTTTATGACATACAGTATTACAGTCATGTTCATAATACAGTATTAGAAACATTGCTACATTTTTAAAAAATGACAATTTGCCTGTGATGATCGGCTGATACACAGTTCCTCCAGTTATAAGAGAGAGAGAGAGAGAGAAGCATACTGTATGGTAATGTAATTCTTTGAAAGCACACTTATAAAACAGTAAGAAAACTAATACATTATTAATTTTATATTAAATATCACTCACCTTATGCCTGTGTAAGGATAGGTTATCCACCTCAATAAAAGTCTTGTACATAGTGTTCCACACAATGAATACTTAGACGTTAATGATGATGTTAACACAAAAATATCTCATAGAGTTCTTGCCATACAGTTACTAGAATTTCACACCAAGACACACACATATACAATAGATAAGTTTATTAACTGTACAGCATTTGCTTTAGTTTCAGTGCCCATATCATAGAAGGGTGCATGTCGTAAAAGAAGTCAAAAGCAGTCTTGAATAATTGGAACCTTTCTGCCGGAGTGTCTAACGTCAATCTGTTTTCTAGCATTGCTGTTTCTACATCTTCTTCCTCATTGTCTGACACTGGTTTGGAAGCACCCATCTCCATCAAGTTGTCTTCTGTTACATCCTCTGGTGTGATATTTGTTAGCTCTTGAATTTCTCCAAGATCCATATCTTAAAGCCCTTCACCCCCTACCTTTTTTGCCATATCTACAATTTCTTTCATGATATCCTTGATCAGCTCTGTTGTAAATCTTGTGAAGTCATGCATAACATCTGGACAGTTTTCTCCAGCAGGAATTGATCATTTTGAGCTGGATGGCCTCCACAGTTTTTTCTGTAACAACGATGGCACCTTCAAGTGGTGTAACCCTTCCAGGCTGTCATGATGTTCTCTCTAATGGGGTTCTCTTCCATAGCACTGACAGTCCTTTTCACACAGTATTGGTTGTAATGCTCCTTAAAGGTCCTTATGAGCCCCAGATTCGAGTCTGAATTAGAGATATTGTGTTTGGGGGGAGGTAGACCACTTTGATGCCTTCAGTATTGAACTCAGGGGGTTTGGGGTAGCCAGGGGCATTGTCCAATACCAAAGAACTTAAAAAGGCAGTCTCATATTGTCAGGGTACTTCCTGACTTCAAGGACAAAGCATGGATGGAACCAATCCAGAAAAAGAGTTCTCGTTGTCCAGGCCTTCTTGTACAACTGGTAGACTGGTAGCTGGTGTTCATTTTTCCCTTCAAGGCTCACAGATAGATAAGGGCAGCCCTGATCATAGACCTGACTATATTTACACAAAACTAGTAGAGTTAGCCTATCCCTTCTGGCCTTAAATCCTGGTGCCAGCTTCTCTTCCATACTAATAAATGTCCTTTGTAGCAGTGTTTTTCCAAAAAATACACTTTGATTTGCATTAAAAACCTGTTCAGGCAGATATCCTTTCTCCTAGGTGATTTTCTTAATGTCATGTGGGAACTCACCTGCTGCCTCTTGGTCTGCAGAAGCTGCTTCTCCTATTATCTTGACATTTTTTAAGCCAAACCTCTTTCTAAAATTATCAAACCATCCTTTGTTGGCATTCAATTCTCCAGCTTTAGCTCCTTCACCTTCCTTTTGCTTTAAGTTGTCATATAATGACTTTGCTTTTTCTAGAATCATATTAGTCTATAGGTAGGCCTTTCTTATAGCAATCCTGCACCCACATAAAAGCTGGATTTTTAATACAAGGTAAAAAAGGCATTTTGCAAAAAGTGCAAGGTTTTCTCGTCTGCTGGTGTAGCTACAGTGATGGCTCTACAAATTTCCGTTTCTTTTTTTACAATGGTTCTTATGCCGGATTCATTTATCTTGAAATGGCAAATGATAGGCAACCACAGCTACAGACCTCAATCTATGGTACTCATCAAGCAATTCAACTTTTACTTGTAATGTCATAACTTTTCTCTGCTTCGTGAGAGCACTTCCACATCACTAGTGGCACTTCATATGGGCCCCACAGTGTTATTCAAGGTTTTCGGTATTGCACTAAACACAATGAAAACTACGTGAGAATCATGAGAGATCACTTTTTACTTTGATACAAAAGTTACTGGAGAGATGAACTGTTCATAAGGAAATGACAAGCATCACAAGGTGCTTTAAGCAGACACTGGCAACATTGAAGCTCATCAAAACAGCAGCAAGAGGTGGCTATAAAATTGCTACACTAATACAGTATTACTACAGTTAATTTTATGCAATTATTTTATACTGTATGTTTGCTTCTTTATGTTATTTATCTGGACTGCGATGGTACCATGTATTGTAAAATCTGCAAGTCTTTTTGTGCCTAGTTTTTGATTACTTTTACCTTTTTTTATTATAGATTTGCATGTATTTTATGGTAGTAAATGAAAAAAGAGACAAGAATTTACATATATTTTATGCATTTGTGACATACCTAACTTTTAAGTTTTTTCAATATTTCTAGACATTGTGGTTTGTCTGTGAGGTTTTTCAAATTGTTGCACATCTCGAAAAAATTTTCCAAGATGTTTATTGAAAAAAATCTGCTTATGAGCAAACCCATGCAGTTCAAACCCATGCTGCTTAAGGGTCAACTGTATAATGATAGCTCTCGACCAACTTACCCCCAGATCTCAGCGGAGTACATTCCTAACGTGTGGTTTGGCTGCCGTGGAGTATGCACAGTTTAAAATTATTTAGGTATGAAGAGTGCCATTTGCGCTTGCCCACAGTGGATTTTATCAATTTGGTTGATCCAATACATGGATATATTAGTTTCACTTTAGAATTTGCCGTGAATATCATTGCATATGATTATTGACCGTTAGCCTGCTTATATGTGTTTTGCTCATTTCTCCTGTAAGTCGTCTGTTTTGTTGATTTGTAAAGCTATTTTACACATTATGAATATTAGACCTTTATTTGAGCCTTAATTTTGTTGCTGTTTGATTTTAACCTCTGTTTTTACGATAGCTTTTGTGATATAATTTATAGTTAAAAATATCCTCTCCACTTAAATATTGTAGAAAGATTTCTCCTGTTTTTCTGGTACTTAACTGTTTTGTTGGTTAATTCTTGGGTCTCTAATCTCTCTTATTTATTGTGGAATGTGGTATAAAATAGAGATTTACTTGAGTCGATATATTTAAAACATTTAGATAGGTACCTGGGACTTTGGAAACTCTCAGTGAATTTATTTTAATTTATACTATTTATCTTTTGGATTAGGTTAACTTGCAACTCCTCATAGGACTACTCTGCATATACTGCCTCCATAGGAAGTAGGACTATATATTAGAATTAACACTGACTGAAACTAAGTGTCTAGACTCTATATCTTCCTCAGCCAGTTTCTAGTTAGTAACTATGCTAAAATAACTTGATATTCTAGGCCTCAGTTTCCTTTCTGAGAAGCCAAGAATCAATCTCCTTGTCATTTCTCAAATTGTCTTCTCCCAAGCCCTGATTGTGCAAGGTGTTAAAAAATGAAAGTGAAATAAGTTACAGAAGTGCTAGATTAAAGAAAGATAAACAAGTATGTATGAGAGTCTTTTTAACTTTTAACCATAGGCCTCTCAAAGCCGTTACGATTATATGTGTGTGAATCTACATGCATTGTACAATATTTTCTACACTTATCTAACTACACATCCTTTTTTTTTCCTCAGAGAATCTTACAAAAGAATAGTAATTTGTGACAGCCTGGGTTAGATGATCTCTGAATTCTCTTTCTTCTCTAATGTTCTAGAAATGTCTTATTCTGAGGCTAAGCCATGCTATGATATGGAAATCTTGATTTCTCAAGTTATTCCACAGGAGATATGTAATACTATTAACATCCACTTTCAACAATTACAGTATTACTTGCTATGGCTCCAGATACACATGCATTCATAGTGTTAATAACTTTCATTGCCAGCTACCAAGCAAGGCGCTTAGCATATAGACACCTAAGACCTGGTGCCTTCCTTTAGAGTCCCTAGTATACCTCTGCAGTGTGTGGGAAGCACACTTCATTCTTCATTTTATAGCCAAATCCACTTTGTTGAATCAGTTACTCAGTAACCTCTGTGCCTGAAAGGTGCATAATTTTTTAATATTGCAAGATGCTAAAGAGATGAAATTTGTTTGTTTTTAGAAAATTACATTTTTTGCAGTATGAGAAGTATTTATGCTTCGTCTTTTGATAGGCTTTAAATTGGAACATAAGTTGCTTCCGTGTCACATTTGCTTAAAAGAATTCTATTTTCAGAGTTCTGTATTTAGTATAGCTTATGTCAATTTATTGCCTGCATTTCTATGGAATTTCATTGCAAAAATAAAGCATGCAATTTATTGAAATATTACAGTCATTTAAGAAGTAAATAAGCCATATGAGCAAGGAACCATTCTGTAGGGCTATTTTGTGACTTAATTATTTTAAAGTAGAATGTAAAATAACCAAAAGCAAATCTAAATAAATTGGTACCAGGTTTAACATTCTTTTTTCATTGAAACTCTGGCAGGATATTTGACAGTAGTCAGAATTGAAAAGTGTGCCATTGTTTTGTGCATTCTCAAAGGAAATTGAAGAAGGGTATTGGATGAAGGGAGCAGATGTAGGACTGCAGCTTTTAATATGCTGTGCAGTCTGTACGTCATTCGTTGCAAACTAAATGACCCATTGAGAGAATACTGCACTTACCTGTTCATGTCTGTACCATACCCATTATCATTAATGGGGCACAATATGCTTACATTTAAAATAACCTACTCTGCAAGAAGAAAAATGAAAAAAGGTATAGAAAAAAATACCATCTAGAATTCTGATATTGTCAGGTGGCATCAGAAAAACTGTAGGACTCTAATGTTTTGGGGATTCTCCTTTTACTTTTAACTTTTCTCAAGTATTTTTTTCCTGTTAATAACATTATTATAGTGAATATTGTTTTGAATTTGTATTTTGGAATATGTCTCTATTCACAGGGAAAATTTCTAGCTAGAGAGTTCCTGCATCAAGTACATGCTTATTAAATTGAAATAACAAATATACAATGAAAAAATCTCTGTCCCACCCCTTTCCCTAGCCATCCAGTTCTCTTCCCAGGTATCCAGTGTTATCCTTTCAGAGGTACTTAAGTAAATACAATCCAAATATGTACATTCATGGTCTTTCCCCTCTTCTAGTTTTTTTTTTTTAATGGAAATGATTACATATTTTACACATTGTTTTGTATCCTAAATTTTCTGTTTAAATTGTTACTTTAATAAATTGAATTATCACCTTTTAAAACTGTACCTAAGCAATATAGTATAGCCTATAAAACTGGAAATTTGCATGGGACCCAGTCATCCTACCCTCAAAGCTGAGGACCAGAAAGAAATGTGTAATCCTGACCCTCACAGCTGCCTGCTGGGAACATGTTTGGAAGTCTGAGCATAGTCTCAAGTGATCAAATGCAGAAAAGGGGCCAATCAGAGCTTTGATCCCTACCATAGAATTCTAACCATTGCTGAGACTGAATGACTTCCTTCCATATGTCCTCATGACTTCTGACTCAGACCTCTGGGTCAGGCTACCAGACTAATGGCCTATGCAATTTAATGATCTGTAGTGGATGTTGACTGCCTTTCTAGTTTTTGATCACCAAAGGCAAGTATAAAGTGGATACATTTGGGACTTCCCTGGTGGCACAGTGGTTAAGAATCCACCTGCCAATGCAGGGGACACGGGTTCGAGCCCTGCTCCAAGAAGATCCCACATGCCGCCGGAGAGCAACTAAGCCCGTGTGCCACAACTACCGAAGCCCGTGTGCCTAGAGCCCGTGCTCCACAACCACAACGAAAGAAGCCACCACAATGAGAAGCCCACGCACCGCAACGAAGAGTAGCCCCCCCTCGCCGCAACTAGAGAAATCCTGCAGGCAGCAATGAAGACCCAATGCAGCCAAAAATAAATAAATAAATACATAAATTTATATATTTTTTTAAAAAGTGGATACATTAATATTCCTCTGACAATATATTTTAGAAAATTTATTCTAAACATTACTGCTTTCTCAGCCACTGAGATGAAGGGAGAAAGAGTCCCCAGAGACTAATAAAAGAAAAAACCTAGACCTTGCGGGATCAGTCCTATGTTTGTGACTTCAGTGGCCTGAACAAAGTTCACAAGAAAGCCAGTGCCTGGCTCTGTGGCTCACTTGTGTCTTTGAACAAAGCAACTTGCTGGTGCATTGAAACATGAATCACATGAGCACATTTACATTAAAATATGACATGATATCAAAAGATAATAGGTTTGCAAATCTTTGGCATACAATCTGGAAAAAAACTGTGGATAAGTGTCATGTTAAAAATCTTGTTCTGTCATGATTATAAGTAGAGTAGTAATGGCAAATGACAGCTTAAAGAGAATGGAAAAAACCATCTTGACACCAAAGTGATGATTATCTGTATTCTGAATAATTTTACTTATAACAGATACTGTTCTGTAAGTTTGTCTTATGATTCATGTTTTCATTATGAAGAGAGAGCATTCTCCTTTCAAATTTATTTACCCTGCTGTTAATATTGTTTCATCAGCTTCCATTGAATCGGTATAATACAACTTATTTTCATCCCTTTCATGTAAAATTTCCTAGGTCATTTTGCTAAAGTGTGTCTTCTACAAATAATGCATAGCTGGATTTTATTTTATTATTATTTTAAAGAACTCCATCTTTCAAGAGGCGTTTAATGTTTATATTTATTATAATTAATGATATAAATGATAATTTTATGTGAATCTACATGTAGATGTGTGTGTTTATACACTATGTTCTTTTTTATTTGCTTTTATCCCTTGTCCTACTTCATATTGGACTTTTGAGGTTTCTTAATTTCCCCTTTCCTTTTCCAATGATTTGGAAGCTGTGTATTCTATTTCTAGTTTTTCCAGGTTTACTCTTCACATGTTTACTTAGTTAACAGACCTATGGTTGTTCAGTATCACTTTGTTCTTTCCAAATAGTATGAGGAATGAAAATTCTCTAACCTTAACGTTCACACACCCCACCCTATATTATCATTACTTAGTTTTCTAGTTTCACTTTTTAAAAACTCTCCCGTATTAGCCATTTGCTTTTAACAATGTATGTTTATTTACGTTAATCAATAAGTTGAATGATTTAATTGCTCACAATTGCTTCTTCCATTCTATCCCTTCATTCTGAGTTCAGTTTTCTTCTTACTAAAGTACATCCTTTAAGGGCTTCCTTGGTGGCAGATAAGAATCTGCCTGCCAATGCAGGGGACACGGGTTCGATCCCTGGTCCGGGAAGATCCCACATGCCGCGGAGCAACTAAGCCCGTGCACCACAACTACTAAGCCTGCTCTCCAGAGCCTGTGAGCCACAACTACTGAGCCCGCATGCCACAACTACTGAATCCCGTGTGCCTAGAGCCAGTGCTCTGCAATAAGAGAAGCCACTGCAGTGAGAATCCCATGCACTGCAACGAAGAGTAGCCCCTCCTCGCCACAACTAGAGAAAGCCTGCATGCAGTAGTGAAGACCCAACACAGCCAAAAATAAATAAACAAAAGTAATAAATAAATAAAGTACATCCTTTAAAAGTTCCTTAAGTGAGGGTCTGTAAATGGTAATATATTTTTGTCTTTGAAAACGTCTTTAGTTAGCTCTCATTCTTTTCAGGGCTAGTTGTGCAGGGTATGGAATTCAAAGCTGATAGGTTAAAAATTCTTTTCATTCCGAACTATTAAGATATTTCATTATATTTATCCCTTATTTTTGCTGATGAGATACCTGCTGTCAGTCTGTTCATCATCACTATATAGATGACACGCTTTTTCTTTGCTTTTAAGGATTTTTTGTTTATGTTCTAAAATTTCACCATGATTCTCTAAAAGTGACATATTTTGTTATAATTCAAACTTGGCATGTTACCTCAACTTGAAGAAACATGTCTTTCTTTTTTTTTTTTTTGCGGTACGCGGGCCTCTCACTCCTGCGGCCTGTCCCGTTGCAGAGCACAGGCTCCGGACGCGCAGGCTCAGCGGCCATGGCTCATGGGCCCAGCCACTCCACAGCATGTGGGATCTTCCCGGACTGGGGCATGAGCCCGTGTCCCTTGCATCGGCAGGCGGACTCTCAACCACTGCGCCACCAGGGAAGCCCAACACATGTCTTTCTTCACCTCTAGAAAATGATTGACCATTTCTGAATGATTATTGCCTCCCTTTTATTCCATCTATTCTCACCATCTAGAGTTCCTATTAGACGTATGTTGGACCTATTTTTATAGCTTCTATTTCACTTAACCACACTTTCTTATTTTCCCGCTATTTAATTTCTCTTGCAGCATTCTGAGTGGTTCCTTTGGGTTTCTAATACCTAAAACTTTCCCTTTATTTCTCAGCAGTGTGTTTTTAAATTTTTTAAAGTCAAATTTTATTCAACATTTCTAGGTACTGGTACTAGGAGGGAGGCCATATATATTACTTCAGTCTGTCATGATGCTGGATTTAGTTGAATTCTTTATACTACATATTTACACAAGATGTGATCTTGTGCTATGCAGAGACAATGTCTAAAGCTTCTGAGAAATCACAGAACACTTCCAATTTCTTGATCCACCAAAATCAACCTGACTTAGAAAAGTACTGGAAATGTAAGGTGACCCTACAAAACTTCTGGGCCCATACAGAATTTTGTCTTTAGTGTAGCATAATTATAGTATAACTCTTTGAAAAGTGTGTGTGTGTGTGTGTGTGTGTGTAGATACATGCATATATATGGAAAGATTCATTTCCTTCCAAATTCCTAATCAGTTGAGGAGATGCAGATTATGCTTCTCAAGTTTGGAACATAATAAGAAATTGAGAGAAGGGTGGAAGGGAAGAGAAAGAAGTAAAGAAGGAGTGAGAGAACATGTGTGATGACAGACAGTATACTGTTTGTAGAGATTAAAAACATCATAATCCAACAGAACTCTCAGTCTTTTAATCAGCTAAGCTTAACTTTAGAGAGTATCTTATTATGTTGTTAATTTGTTTGAGTTTTTTTTTTTAACCAGTAGATTCACTAATTTAAATATTAGTACTTAGCAAAAAATATTTAATAGGCTGTACACATTTACTTCAGGGTATGTACCTTTCATCCTTTTCCCCAAATACTAACCTCTCCCATAGGACAAAAAGCATCACATCCCCCATGTAAGATCCCTAATCTGTGTTTCATGTTCATAGCTTTATATTGGAGCTTCCAAAACTGAAAGTAGTTACAGATATTCGATAGGGAATACCACTTTTACATAACTCAGGTTGACTGACTCCACTAATCTAGGACAAGCATCCTGACAGTTCAGTATTATAATCTTCTTTCACATCAAAGTTTTGAAGTATTTCTTTTTGTAAACAAAATTATTTTAATCAACAAACCTTCTAATACATCTTTATAGTACTTTCTGCCTACACTTTTTTTAGCCATTTTTAAAAATTGAAGTTTAGTTAATTTACAATGTTTTGTTAGTTTCAGGTGTACAGCAAAGTGATTCAGTTATATATATTCTTTTTCAGATTCTTTTCTGTTATAGGCTATTACAAGATATTGAATACAGCTCCCTGTACTATACAGTAGGTTCTTGTTGTTTATCTATTTTATATATAGTAGTGTGTATCTGTCAGTCCCAAACTCCTAATTTATCCCTCCCCCCACCTTTTCCTTTTGGTCACCATAAGTTTGTTTTCTATATTTGTGAGTCTATTTCTTCTTTGTATTGGGTTGGCTAAATAATTCATTTGGGGTTTCCCATAAGATTACAGACAAACCTGAACGAACTTTTTGGCCAGCCCAATAAATAAACTCATTTATATCATTTTTTAGATTCCAAATATAAGTGATATCATATGATAGTTGTCTTTCTCTGTATGACTTACTTCACTTAATATGATAATATCTAGGTCCATCCATGTTATTGCAAATGGCATTATTTCATTCTTTTTTTATGGCCGAGTAATATTCCATTGTGTATATATACCACATCTTCTTTATCCATTCATCTGTCGGTAGACACTTAGGTTGCTTCCATGTCTTGGCTATTGTAGATAGTGCTGCTATGAACATTGGGGTGCATGTATCTTTTTGATATGGAGATTTCTCTGGATATATGCCCAGGAGTGGGATTGCAGGATCATATGGTGACTCTATTTTTAGTTTTCTTAAGGAACCGCCATACTGTTCTCCACAGTAGCTGCACCAATTTACATTCCCACCAACAGTATAGGAGGGTTACTTTTTCTCCACACCCTCTCTAGCATTTGTTACTCATAGACTTTTTTTTTTTTTTTTTTTTTTTTTATGGTACACGGGCCTCTCACTGTTGTGGCCTCTCCCGCTGCAGAGCACAGGCTCTGGACACGCAGGCCCAGCGGCCATGGCTCACGGGCCCAGCCGCTCCATGGCACGTGGGATCCTCCCGGACCAGGGCACAAACCCACGTCCCCTGCATCAACAGGTGGACTCTCAACCACTGTGCCACCAGGGAAGCCCACTTGTAGACTTTTTAATGATGGCCATCCTGACTGGTATGAAGTGATACCTCATTGTAGTTTTGATTGCATTTCTCTAATAAATTAGTGATATTGAGTATCTTTTCATGTGTCTGCTGGCCATCTGTATGTCTTCTTTGGAAAAATGTCTATTTAGGTCTTATGCCCATTTTTTGGTTGGATTTTTCATTTTTTGAAGTATTTCTTTTACTTTATCTTACTGTATGCTTATTTGGGACTCTAGGGAAGAGGACTTCATTGACAAATCATTTTTTAAAGAAATATTTGCCATATTTTAATATGTACATCTACATACTTATTAAAGAACTGAGAACTACATTGGAGAAAATATAGAATATGAATATTATGACTTGCAGATATCAGAAAATATACTGACTTATGATTGAAATCTGCCTAATGGAAGTAAAGTGAATCTTAAGAAGAAAATCTTGAGCATATATTCCACAACTCTGCAAAACAGTTTTATGCTGAACCTCTGAGCCAGAAATGTGAGAAAGTAAAGTGATTGAAGCCTGTCAGCAAAGAAAATCAGCCAGCAGAGTGATGATTCCTATTACAAGAGAAAGACTTCTATGAAAACAGACTCACAGATATCAATATTTCCTGTACATTCTCTTTATTTATAAATCATAAATCATACTTCTTTAATAGGCTTGCTATCTTTATTGTTGGGATAAGTGTAATGTTTTACACATTTGGGGGACAGTAATTGACAACTGCATTAAGAATCCCAACTCGTGCACAAATCCCTGGATGGCACCCAGGAACCTTGATCCTTGATCTAAGGCAAATAAATTCTCCAAGTTTTATAAAGTGAGGGTCACTTATAGCTAACTGTGATATTGAAACTCTCATAATATGGTGCTCAGTGAGAGAACAAGCTAGTCTAACTGGCAAAGAGTTGAAAATTGAAGAGTTTTATATAAAATATAAGCTACTTTTAGTATGCAGTCACAACAAGCTTGAAAAATAAAGAAGCAACAGTAATTCAGCTTTAAAATTATAGTGCTTAGTTGTTAAAAGGTCACCTGCGCTTGGCCTCATTTCTGCTTAATTGGGACAGGTTAATCTTCTTTTCTGTTGTTCTTTCAATTTAGAAAGAAACTGGGATCTCTGCTAGTACTCCTCATCCATCAAATCCTGTGACCTTGAAAGCAAATTCCGGCTCTGCTTCTCAGGAGAGAGTCTGAAAATGAGAATTAAAATAGGTCTTCTCAGTGGAGACCCACAGCAACATGTAATAAGACATGTAAAAAAAGATCCTATCACTGCAGGCATACTGTAATCTTTCTCAAAGTAACATATGGAGTCAAAATGAGAATTCATTTAAGCTCAGAATTAAAAAAATCAGTGAGATGTTAAATCTTCTAAAAATCGACTAAAATTGTCTATGAAAAATTTTAATGGAAGTCAACGATTTTGTAATTTGTTTCCTTTCAACTCTTATGAAAAGCTCTGCATCTCAAAATATGAAATATTTTAAACTCTGATTCTCTAGAAAGAATCCCCCAAAAGAAGAATAGAAATGTTAACAAAAGGTATGAGTAATGATAGCATATTCATTATTACAATTTTTTAATTTAAAAAGGTACAAGGACATCTCTAAGTAACCACAGGCTGGTCTGCTTTTATGATAAGAAATGCAGAATTAGGATGAATATATAATGAGCACTGTCATAGCAGCAGTATTCAATATCTGAGAGTCAACTTTATTTTACTGTTTTAAGTGTATTAAGGAAAACTTACATGATCCCGGAACACAATGGAAAGTTTATGAACATATCAGGTGTAATTCTTCCTTTTGATTTCACAGTAAGCAACCTGTATAAGAGTCTATAATATCACCAGGTAAATTCCTTTTCCTCTTCTAGAATTATCCAACAACAAAAAAACATCAGGACTAAGAATAAGTTTCATTAATTTAAGACTAAAGGGTTTTTCATACAGTTGAGAACTACAGAGATTTTAGTCTGACTAAATCAAAAAAAAGTTTATTGTAATCTTATTTAATACCAACTTCATGCAAGACCATTATCTGTAAATAAAAGAAAAAAATCCTACCACAGGTATGTGTTTTCCAAGCTTCTTGTAACTAAAGCCATACATGTGCATCCCCACATCTCCAAATTCAGGGCTGTTTTCTATTTACAAGTTGCTCCATTTACAAGGAAAAGCCAGACAATGCTCTCTAAAAATGACTCAGGGGCCAGGGAAATTTAATCATAATCCAACACGAAATTATCTCTACATTAATATTTAGGATAACCAATCTCACATACACTGATTTATTATTAACTACAAAATTATATGGGAATAACAAGTATATTCTTAACATCTGGTACAAAAGGGTATAAAGCATCAAAAGGGTAGTATAACATTTCATGTTTTATTTATTTTAAAAGACAGCATTTACTGTGATAATATTATTAGAAATTTAATTGAGCAAAGCTCAGGCTGAGTCAACTCAGAAAGAATCCATATTCCTTTTTCATTACTTACTGGATGGTGGCCTTAGGGAAATTATTTAATCTCTTTCCTCTTGTATAAAATTGGGAGATAATAGAACCTACTCATTATTGTGTTGTTGTAAGATTAAATGTGAAATACTCCTTGGTTAAAGTAACGAATATAGTGCTAGGTACATAGTAAGTGCTCAATAAATGTAATTCAAATTTTTTCTAATTTTATTTTGGCACCTGCATTGAATAACATGAATATGTCTTATGAATCCAATATTCAGATTTTATATCTTCCAATATTGATAAAGGAAGCAACCTATTTTATACTACTTAAAGCTTCAATAGACTTTTCAAGATAAGTTTGAGCAGGGTGATGTAGTAAATGCAATGTAATATGACTGCCGTTGTAGTGATAATTAGCACCTCTATCCCATTACATAACCATCCCTTCTTTTTAGGTCAGAATAATTAAGTTTTAGTCTCTTAACAAGTTTGACGATTATAATACAATATGGTTGTCTATATTCACTATACTGTGAATTAGGTTTCTAGGTTTTATTTTAAATTTGGACCCTTAAACAACATCTGTTCTAGCCCCCCAACTCCTGCCCCAGCCCAGCCTCTGGTAACCTCCATTTTATTCTCTGTTTTTACAAATTTGGCTTTATTAGATTCCACATGTAAGTAATATCATACAGGACTTGTCTTTCTCTGTATGATTTATCTCATTTAACGTAATGTGCTCAAGGTCCATCCATGTTGCTGCAAATGGCAGGATGTCTTTCTTCCTATGGATGAAAAATATTCCTTTGTACAAAAGTTTTTGTGCAGCAAAAGAAACAGTTTGCAAAATTGAAAGGCAACGTACAGAATGAGAAAAACATTTTGTAAAACATACATCAAATAAAGGGTTAATATCCAGAATATATAAAGAACTCATACAACTGAATAACAACAAAAAAACAATTCAATTAAAAAATGGGCAGAGGAGCTAAGTAGACATTTGTCCAAAGAAGATATCTAAATGGCTAATAGGTACATGAAAAGATGCTGAACATCACTGATGATTGGGAAATGCAAATCAAAACCACAATGATCTATAACCTCACACCTGTTAGAATAGCTGTCACCAAGAGGACAAGGGATAACAAGGGTTGGCAAGGATGTAGAGAAAAGAGTCCTTGAATATTGTTGATGGAAATGTAAATTGGTTCAACCGTTATGGAAAACAATATGGAGGTACCTCAAACAAAAATATAACTAGTGGGAAGCAGCCGCATAGCACAGGGAGATCAGCTCAGTGCTTTGTGACCACCTAGAGGGGTGGGAGGGAGACACAAGAGGGAGGGGATATGGAGATATATGCATACGTATAGCTGATTCACTTTGTTATACAGCAGCAACTAACACAACAATTATACCTCAATAAAGATGTTAAATAAATAAATAAATAAATCTACCATATGATCCAGCAATTTCACTTATGGAAATATACCCTCAAAACAATGAAAACGGGTATCAAAGAGATATGTTGCACTCCCATGTTTATTACAGCATTATTTACAATAGCCAAGATATGAAAACAATTCAAGGAGAATTCTTATGCTGATTAATTCAACAAATGTTTATCGAGAGCCTAATTGCCAGAAATCCAGTTAGATGTTAAAGTGAGTGGCACTAACTATCCAGCCCTCAATACTGAGGTGCATAACATTACTGTCTATCTTAGCTAAAGTTTACAATTCAGACTCTTCTGATGGTTTGTTCACTTCTCTAAATTCATGGTGAAATATGATGGAAAATGGAAATGTCTTTACTTAAATTGTTTTAGCTCAAATTGCATAAAATTTCTATTACAAACAGTTATTATTCAACCCTTGTTATCTGTGTGTGTTTACAGGATACATGTATAGTTAGACTTCTGCTCCACTGATTTCATAATTTCAAAGAAAAATAAAAACATGATAGCTCTATTAATTATTTACGTTCTGCATTTAGTTCTAACAGATGCTGGAAAAGAGTATACAGGAAACACTGATCAGTGAAATTTGTGTGGGCAAAGTTGCCATTGGAGAGCGGCGCTTGCATTTTGAGGAAACGAGTACACTGGCATTTTGAACCATACTAAATATGAGACTGGAAAGTTCATTTTAGTAAAGCTGGAAGATGGCTTTTTTTGATAATTTAATTTTTACCTTTTAATTATGTGCAAGCTCAAGATAAAGTTCTGTCTTGCTTCACAACAATGATCTAACCTCTTTATAACAATTCTGCCCTTCAGGGCCAACACATAACTCCAGAGACCATATTCCCAGATTACAGTATTCCCCCCTTATCCACCGGGGATACGTTCCAAGACCCCGAGTCTGAAACCACGGAGAGTGTTGAAACCCTATACAGTTGATCCTTGAACAACACTGGGGTTAGGGGCACCAACTCCTCACACAGTCAAAAATCTACTTATAACTTTTGATTCCCCCAAAACTTAACTACTAATAGCTTACTATTGACCAGAAGCCTTACCAATAACATAAACAGTCGATTAACACATATTTTGTATGTTGTCTATATTATATACCATATTCTTGCAATAAGGTAAGCTAGAGAAAAGAAAATGCTATTAAGGAAAATCATAAGAAAGAAAATACATTTACAGTACTGTAGTTATCAATTCCGTAAGTTTACATCATCTGTTTACAAAGTGAATCACCTGTCAGTATTTTTTTTTTTTACCTGTCAGTATTTACATCAATATTATATGATAGAAAACACTGTAGATATTATACATATTACCAACACTAGACATCAAAAATGAAAAGATAATGTGAAAAAAATTTATATTTATTTACAGGTATAACAATTTGTGCATCAAGAACGAAGAAGCAGCAATATGGCTTCCTTATGGTAGCCTAGTATAACTGATACAGTTGCTCCATGGTAGCCTGGCCTACACACAAATGAATAAATCATTAAAAAAATTTTATGGCATGTATTATTACAGTCATATTCATAATACAGTTTTGAAACATTGTTACATTTAACAAAACACACTTACCTATGATGATAGCCTTCTCCAATTACAAGAGAGAGAGGCATACTGTATGGTAAGGTAATTCTTTGAAAGCATAGTTATAAAACAGTAAGAAAACTAACACATTGTTAATTATTTATTAAATGTCACTCACTTTATGCCTACATAAGTGTAGACTAGTATCTATATATATTTTATACATGACGTACTTAACTTTTCCTTAATTTTTCGATATTTCTAGGTAATGCAGTTTGCCTGTGAACTTTTTCAAATTGTTGCAAATCTGCCAGAATTTTCCAATATATTTATTGGAAAACATCTGCATATATATAAGTGGACCCATGTAGTTCAAACCCATGTTCTTCAAGGGTCAGCTGTATATACCAATACTGTGTTTTTTCCTATACATACATACCTATCATAAAGTTCAGTTGATAAATTAGTCACAGTAAGAGAATATCCAAATTGCCAGCATCACTACTCTTGCACTTTGGGGCATTTTTAAGTAGAATAAGGGTTACTTGAACACAGGTACTGTGATACCGCAACAATCGGTCTGATAACTAAGAAAGGGACGATTCACGTCCAGGGCCTGGGCTGGAAGGAGTGGGAAGGCACAAATTTTCATCACGCTACTTAGAATGGTGAGCAGTTTAAAACTTATGAACTGTTTATTTCTGGAAATTTCCATGTAATCTTCTCAGACTGTAGTTGACTGCAGGTAACTGAAACTGCAGAAAGCTGAACTGTGGATAAGGGGAGACTACTGGATACCATGTCAGTGGTGTCTCTGGAATTCCTCAGTGCAACAGCCGTGCTTGTGTCCAGGTGCTCTGAATATTTGATTCCATTTTTTTCCATGATCTCAGTTGTTTCTCAGAGTAACTGTTGCTTACAAATATTCCCTCAGGTGATCTTTCTTTCATTTTCTCTTTCATTTTTATGGAGCATTGTACAAAGTTATGGTGTTAAAAAGTTATAATATTTTGGCAATAAATTTTAGAACAAAAAGATAAAACAACATGAAACTCAACTAGTCTATGAAAAATAATGCTGCTCAACAAGGTTTTACTTTTTCAAGATTTCCAGGATCTTTTTGATGGAATGGGTATATAGACCATGGTCAATGTAATTATATGACCCTTTAAAGAAATCAAATCTGTTCCAAATAGTTCATTTTAATTGACTAATACATTTTTTCTCCTTGCATGTTTGGAATCTTTGCTGCAAGACCAGATGGAGAACTTTGCAATTGTCGCCAAAATATATAACAGTATAAGATGTATGTATAGATGTATGTATGTGTGTGTATGTGTGTATGGGTGAATATATTCAATCTATACATATTCAGAAAATGAAAAATAATCTCTGTGGTTCTAAATCATGCCAGCTTTATTCAGTGTTACTATGATAATCATTGCACATAACAAAGGCCTCTTCTGGTCCTTTTTTACATTTTTTGCTAATGTAAACCATAATATAATGCTATATGCCTGCTTAAAAATGTGTTTAAAATTGAGTAGTGTTTTATTTAATAATAGAAAAATCACACTCCATTACAGAGCTCTCCTTATAGATCTTATTTTGTCAGTTTTATAGGGACAGTTTTTACAGTAAGGATCCCAGAAACCCCACAACAGAATATAAAATGTAGGTTTAAGATGAGAGAGGAATGATGCCTCTATCTCATTCCCTTATTGTGGAACCTGAATTGGCCTGGAATTACATGTGATTAGATGTTCTGCTCCCGATCACCTCTTCTTATCTCCCTAAAGACAGTAACCCCATACTGGCAAGGCCCTGACATCCTTAGCACCTCGCCCTAGTCCAGGCCCTAATGGTACAAAGAGACTCCAAATAGGAGAGGCTTGAGCTGGTCATTCAGGTCAGGGAAGGATTCACCAGGGAAGTGAAGCTTAAGATCAGCTCTGAAAGATGAGTAGAAATTAACTAGATAAGGGGATTGGGGGAGACTGTTCCAGGTAAAATAGCATATGCAAAGGTCCTTTGATGGCAAGACCTTTGCATATGACAAGTACCAGGAACTAAGAGCAAGCTACTGTGACCAAAGTCCAGAGCATGACAAGGTACAAATGAGAGGCAGGAAAGGACTGTAGGAACCCAGTCAGGCAGGGCTCTGGAAGCCTGATGAAGGATGTTACTTTTTATATTAATTAAAGGGAAAGGATTTAGGCAGAGTAGCTCTGCCTTTTGAAAGTAGTACTGTACTGAAGCTGGAGTGTCCAGGAAGCATGGGTGTTGGGTTCCAATCAGGGGTCTTTGCAGGAGTCTAGACAAAAGATGATGGAGTTGAAAACAGTAAGAGTTCTTTAGGAAGTAACTCAAGAGGAAGACTGGACTGCAGAAGAAGGATGAAGGAGGTGGGAAGAATAACTTCCAGGTTTTACTGCCATTATAATTAGGAGACAAAATTAGGTCAATATACTGAACACACATACGCACACACACAGAGAAATAGAAAATCTTTTCTTTTGTTAGAGAATGGCCATCCTTCCATCATTATATTTGTCAGGAGAATAGAAACTCAACGAAACCCAAACTTTAAAGAAAGTGAAGGTGTTCTCCACACTGTATAGCAAATATTCTCATAATTTTAAATTATCAGGATAATGTTAGTCTAAAGGATAAATAGGTGAAATTCTATCATTGTAAAATCTCAGTCCCTCAAGTCAATTTAAGCTCACTTAGCTTTACTAAAATATCAATAATATTATTTTGTCCTTTCTTCATTCTTTTTTATTTAAAACACAAATTGATGAAAGACAGCCTAAGGGTTAAATCTGGCCCTCACTCTGTTTGTGTAAATAAAGTTTTATTGGAACCCAGCCATATCCATTCATTGACCTCTTGTCCATGGCTTCTCATAGGCTACAAGGGCACAGTGGAATAGTTGCAACAGAAACTAGATGGCCCACGAAGTTTAAAACATTTGGCCTTCTGAATGGGGCCTCAAAACACTAAATTCTAAATATATAATAGCAAAGTGTATTTTTGAAAAACTATATCTTCTGCCTTAATATGAATTTCTTATTTCTTTAGAACAAACACAATTTTATATGTAATTTTGGGGTCCTGGAATAAATATCCTTCTAGTCTACCATTCTTAAATTATGCTTTCTGTTGTTTTTCTCTTTTTCTAATATATATCTTATTAGTCAATCTCTGGCATATTCAAAGGCAGGCAGAGTCCCAAGACAATTACATGTATAACTCTCAATTTTTATTGCACATATTCCATATTAATGCATCAGCTGATTTATTAAAATATTTGGAAAGTATTTATACACTAAAATGTGTGCTGAGTCTAAATGCTTCACTGAGGAATAAATAAAAGTTGTCATCTCAAATGTAGTAATAAAGCATTGATACTGCTGAGAGCCTCCTCTCTTATACAAAGTATTCTGATAGTCCGTGGATCCAAGGAACTCAATGAGAACTTCTGTTTAATAATTCAAGTAAAGATATTTAGACAGAGATGGGAGCTGACCAGGAGGTGAGAAAGATGAGGTGGCCACAGATAAAACAGACAGAAGTAAGGGTCTTAGTAAGATTGGCTATGAAATAAAGTGCTCCTTTGCTTTAGAATTTGAAAAGCATTGCACTATTTAATAAGATATGCAAATTGCAGTTCCTAAATTCAAGACCATTTATGGCTTTGAGATTTCATTCATTGTAGTAACCAGTTTGTTTTTGTTTTTGTTTTTTTTTGAGATCTATGTGGGCAAATTCTTAATTAATTAATTAATTTTATTTTTGGCTGCCTTGGGTCTTTGTTGCTACGCACGGGCTTTTCTCCAGTTGCGGCGAGCGGGGGCCACTCTCCGTTGCGGTGCGTGGGCCTCCCATTGGCCGGCCTCTCCCATTGCAGAGCACAGGCTTTAGGCGCGCGGGCTTCAGTAGTTGTGGCACATGGTCTCAGGAGTTGTGGCTTGCGGGCTCTAGAGCACAGGCTCAGTAGTTTTAGCGCACGGGCTTAGTTGCTCCGCGGCACGTGGGATCTTTCCCGACCAGGGCTCGAACCCACGTCCCCTGCATTGGTATGTGGGCAAATTCTTAAAGAGTAAATTCTCATATTTGTTAATACTTTTTCTTATATTAATGCCTCACAAGTACACTAGACTAAATAAAACTTGCAAAATGCTGTTGGAAACGTCCTATGACAATTTCATGTTCTTCTGTATGCCTCACTGCTAAGGAATTAGGTGGCTCTTCTGAAAAGAGATTCTGTGGACCTTATGTCAAAGGCTGTGGGACTTGTGAGATGCCAGTCCACCATCATCCCTACATCCAACCTTTCATCTGGAACTCACTGAATGCACCATATCAGTTCTGCCAAATGATGTGTCAAAACCTAGGGAAAAAAAATTAACCAAAAAGTTCTTAAGACACAGTGTGCAAATAGTCATTAAAAGCAGTAATTATAGCCACAAATAAAAGGACAATCTTTAGATACTAACCAATAATAGCTCTTTTCAACTATAGGTACCTGTATGAGTAAACATCAAAGTCAGTATTATCATCTACTAATACAAATCACTGCTGCCTATCAGTGAGAGCCAAAGTATATCAGTAAAAATTTATGCTTTAGATTTTCTTAGAGTTGTATTTAAGGGGGCAAATTTCCACTTGTTCAAGGTTGTACCTGCCAAGTTTCATTATTTTAGTGGTACCCTTTCCCCTTTGTAAGCCATTTTAAGTTCTTTATTACAAAGAAGGGAAAGTAAATAAACAAATTGGGCAAAATCAGCACAGACGATATTAAAACAAACACCCCCTGAGCTTGCTTCTGCTGGGTTTTGGCTCTATTTTCCATGAACATGCTATGTAAGCTGATTAATGCATCTCTTATCCCATTTGGGAGAACAAAGTGATTCTTCAAACAGAGATACCCACAGCATTCAAAACTGCCCGTGATATTTGCACTCAGGATGCTCCTTCTAGTGGTATATATGTGCTCGTGTGTGTGCATGTGTGTGCAAACCCTCTTTATATACACATATTCTTTTTCAATTAAAAATATAAAACATAAATATTTTAAAGAAGGCAAAAAAGAACACCATGACTAATACATACCAGGTGTTAAATGTTTGAGAAATGTTGTAGGTGTCAAAGTAACTTTCTTTGACATAACTTGTGTCAATAATTATGCTTACAAATTATAAGCAAGTAGAACTATTTGGGGGCTTCTCTGTCATATATATTTCCTATGCCTCTCAAGAGGAAGATTTTATTATCTTATACATATAGATACTTTGTTCAAGAGTAGATCCATGGTTCTTTTGATCCAATTGGACATCAAGAAATACATTCATCTAGACTAGAACATTCTAGAGCTATTCCAAAATAAGTTCTTTGAAAGTTTGTGGAAAAACTTCTCAAGCCATAAGAAGTGGGTATTAGACATGTAACTCAATTGATTTTGACATAAGTGGAAATCACCAAAATTAAAAGCTGGATTTCAGTTAACATGTGCATCTCTGTTTTGTGGGCCTGAGCAGGGTGGCCTCACTTTATATATCTCTTTCTAATTATGAGTTATTTTCCAAACCAGGCTTTTAGAGCACATATCTCTAGTTTCTGCTAAGAATCAGTCTAACAGTTGATACTTTGGTACTTATGCTACAGCATATTATCACTTTCCAAAACAACATAACAGTTTTTTTTTTTAAGTCAAGCAAAATGGTTAAGCTTGCAAATTTAACAGAACCTAAAGATAGAAGATGTAAAAGACCTGTAGATTTTCTTCCATGGGTAGATGTAAATGCTAATGAAGTGTTCCTTAAAACAAATTTAAATTAAACCATGAGCTACCTTCAACAAATATATGAAAGTTCAAGAAGAATTGAAAATGTAACTGCCATTAGGATCAGACAGAGTACCGACGTGCTGATGGGCCACATTCTCAGGTGGAAGGTAGTTTTCTTTCTCCTGCATATTAATAATGACAGGTGGTGCTGGAGATAATTTTAACCAGATTATGGTGAACTGAAGTTCTGATTCAAAGGCTTTCTTCACTGCTTTGTTTGAATAAAGTATGACTGAACACAGTTTGAAATTCATTTATTTCCCAAAAGCATTTGAAGATTTTTGTGAGAGAACTGATGAGGTACTTGCTTTTTTTTTTTTCCAAAATAAATAAATAAATCTTTGAAAAACTGAAAGCACTGATTTTTAAAGGGCTTCACAGACATTTATGTGAAGATAGCTTTCTCTAATTCCTGAATGTGAAGATGCCTGTTCACAGAGCTTCCAGACCTGAAGTGTGTATGCTTACATGTGCGTGTGTGTTTATAAAGAATGCATAGAAAAATAATTTCTTATCCTTGGACTTTTAAAACAAAGCTTCTCCTGATTGGCAAGATATGGAAATCATTTCAGCCAAGAAGTGAAAACTTATATCTCTTTGGTGTTTTCATCTTACAAGAAAAAGTGTTCTAAGTAAGCTAAGCTTTGATTAGCATCTGCCTCTTGGTCAAATTTGAGGCATCTGAATCTCATTCAAAAGCCTTGAAGGACGCTTTAAATCAATCAAACCCGTTTCTTTTATGAACTTGAGCACCTGCATGCGTGTATGTGTGTGTATGCATGTGTTTGAGAACGTAAGAATAAATGTATACTCTGCTGATTTTTGACAGGCATGTTTAAGGCATCGTCTCATTTGCTAAAGCAATCAAAAGCAAAAATATAATCAAAATTCTCAGATACCAAGTTTTTAAACCAATTAAATATTAGTCAATGTTAGGACTTTAAATTGTTCAGACAAGGATTTCCTTCTTTAAAGCAATGCTATGTGCATTGTGCTAACAAAAGAAGTATATGTGAAGATAGCACCAAATCATTATAGCTCAAGTCATTTATCTTTATTTAACGATCACTTATATCTTGCTTACTATATTCCAACCTGTTTGCAGATATGAACTCACTCCTCTTAATATAATGAAGTGGGGACTTTTTGTACCCCTATTTTATTTCTTACATGTACATGACATTGAAACACAGACAAGCTGAGGTCCAAAAGCTCATGAGAATTGTGGACCCCCGATATGAATTGAGGCAGCCTTCTGTTCATGGCAGCTATTTTGACAACATCAAAATCTGTGTTCTTAACCACATACCCAACCTCTTTAATCAGTGTCGCCCTTTGAACTGAAAGCACTTTATAAATTCTGAGTCTGGGACTTCCAACCAAAATTAAATAATCCTGAAAAAGAAAGGAGAAAGCTATCCCACTCTGCACTAATTCTTTCTGTCAAATATCCCAAGTACTTAAAAAGCATCCCTTATAAATCTCTTTCAAGGGGTAACAGATTTTCTCTAATCCTTAACCAAAGTAAGGAGAATATAAGAGCTACTGTGGGTATAAGTATTAGTCCACAAAGGCAAATGAGCTAGAAATATGCCTTAGTGCTTCAAAGCCCAACTTAGCTTTCTAACTCTGAGCCTCCCTGTAAGGGTCCACACCGGGTGTCTGCTCTTTCCCTAGCATCTTCCATAGTGTCAGGATATTGAGGGGGAGGAGGAAGTTGGGTTATCTGCTCTTATAAGTGGTCCACGCAGGTTAGGAATGAGATACCTATTTTTCCAATTCTGGAGACCTGTTAGTTTTCTGCTACTTTGTACTACGTGTAAGAGCCAGGAATCTTGCCAGGTTGCATGTGACCCTGCCTGCTTGGAACTACCTGTCGGGCACTTCCCCCGTAGTGCCACCCCTGCCTAATCCTCTAAAATAATTTCTCTCTCCCTTGTCTCTATCTCTCTCTTTCTCTTTGGATGTTTGGGAGAGAATTCCAGGGTTTTCTTCCATGATCTGGTCAAAACTCCCTGATAATGCCAATAATTATCCTTTTGCAAAGACCTTCAGTGCTTTGCACACAAACCCAGGGAGACTGGCAGGTTATTTTGGGTTTCTGCTCTGACACAGTTTCTCACTTGAGGTAATGAGAACAAAGCCAACTACCTGCTAACATGCGGAAAGGTGAGGAAGACAATTCTAACCCGAGCATGCAAGTTTCTTCTTATAAATATTATTCTCATCTCAGAATGATTCCCCTTCTCTTAAAGAAAAAACAAAGAACTTCCTAAAGCCAAGCGCAGAGAGGTTGAGTATATTCTATATTAACAGGTATAAGGAAAGGGCTTTTAAAAGAAGAATATTTATCTTAATATTAGTTGCACTATTAGATCAGAAAACAATGTTGTTTGACAAACACTGCTGTATTTATCAAATAAAAACTAGATGGTACATTCAGCATACAGATCTTTTTTAATGCCACTCTCAAATAAAAGGAGCCAAGCATTCTTTGAAGAAATGACTGATTCTAGGGCTACAGCAGAGAACATGGAGATGAGCCTGGAATATCTGGTAACACCAGAAAGTAAGAAAATGATAACACACATACACACACACACCCCCCCAATGAGGACATGTCAAAGGGATATAGGAGCCAACAGAAAGAGCTCCAAATGGCCAAAGCTGGAACAATTTAGCAAAAAAATAAATAACAGTGTTGGATTATAACTCAAATATCTCTGAGTCTATACCAATATAAATAAATGATTAAATAGAGAATAGACAAGTCTCCTGTGCAGAAAATTTCAAATAACATTTGTAGTTAGTATGCCCTCCAGAAGGTAGAGCATAACTATCCATTTCTTAAGTGTAGGCTGCCCATAATGACTTCCTTCCAGAGAGTACAATATGGAAATGGGGGGAAAAAAGTAACTTTACAGTGAAAAACCTGACAAATACCATCTCAGTCAGATGATCAAGGTTAATATCAACAGTAGTCATACACCATGTTGATAGCATGTAGGTTTTTTTTTTTAATTGGGGTATAGTTGCTTCACGATGCTGTGCTAGTTTCTTCTGTACAGCCAACTGAATTAGCCATATATATACACATACCCCCTCCCTTTTGGATTTCCGTCCCATCTAGGTCACCACACAGCATCGAGTAGACTTCCCCAAACTATACAGCAGACTCTTACTAGTTATCTATTCCATCATAGCAGTGCATACATGTCAATCCCAATCTCCAAGTTCATCCCACCACCCCCCTTTCCCCCCTTGGTGTTCATGTGTTTGTTCTCTACGTCTGCGTCTCTATTTCTGCTTTGCAAATAGGTTCATCTGTACCGTTTTTATAGATTCCACATATATGCATATATATGATATTTGCTTTTCTCTTTCTGACTTACTTCACTCTTTTTGACAGACTCTAGGTCCATCCACATCTCTACAAATGACCCAGTTTCATTTCTTTTTATGGCTAAGTAATATTCCATTATATATATACTACATCTTCTTTATCCATTCGTCTGTCGATGGGCATTTAGGTTGCTTCCATGACCTGGCTATTGTAAATAGTGTTGCAGTGAACATTGGGGGTGCCTGTGTCTTTTTGAATTATGGTTTTCTCAGGGTATGTGCCCAGTAGTGGGATTGCTGTGTCATATGGTAATTCTATTTTTAGTTTTTTAAGGAACCTCCATACTGTTCTCCCATAGTGGCTGTATCAGTTTACATTCCTACCAACAGTGCAAGAGGGTTCCCTTTTCTCCACACCCTCTCCAGCATTTATTGTTTCTAGAGTTTTTGATGATGGCCATTCTGACTGGTGTGAGGTGATAACTCATTGTAGTTTTGATTTGCATTTCTCTAATAATTAGTGATATTGAGCATCTTTTCATGTGCCTCTTGGCCGTCTGTATGTCTTCCTTGGAGAAATGTCTATTTAGGTCTTCTGCCCATTTTTTGATTGGGTTGTAGTCTTGATAGGTTGTGATGAGAATGGTGCTATCCCTTTGTGGTCCTTCTCCCAAAAAACACATTACCTCAGTCTAATCATGAGGATAAGAGACAAGCAAAAATTGAGGGAAATGCTGCAAATTGTCTGACCAATATTCCTCAAAAATGTCAAGGTCATCAAAAGCAAGGAATGTATAAGAAACTGTCATAGTCTAGAGGAGTATAGGGCAATATGATGACTCCACATTAAATGTAATGTGGTCCCTTGGATAGGATCCTGTAACAGGAAAAGGTTATTACGTAAACACTAAGGATATCTGAATAAAGTATGGATATTGGTTAATAATAATGTATTGATATGTATTTAGTAGTTGTGACAAATGTACCATACTAATGTAAGATGTTAATAATAAGAGAACAGGTTGTGAAGCATACAGGAACTGTCTTTCTTCTATCTTCACAAACCTTTTGTAAATTTAAAACTGTTATAAAATAAAAGGTTTATTTTAAGAATTCAAATGGTAACCTAACAATCTATGAGATGGACTGAGTCAGCTCATTGAGCTTGCCCGGCCATATTGTCTCAGCCAACGTACACCCCCAATGCCGCCCTTTACACAGTGATGTGGCAGAAAGCATTCTGTCAGTGACAAAAATTATGGCATGGGAGAGGGTTAAAAATTAAAAGCTTTACATTTTTAAGTTTATTATTGAATCACTTATTTGCTCAAAAATATATGGAAAGAAATTTAAAAAGAAAATCTCAAAGCAGCAAGTTTTCTTAAATGGTACTTTTCCTTCTTTTGGTTTGTTTGTTTGAGAGTCTGCAGTAGAATACAATTTGAGAGCTTTAAGGAGAAATTATAACTACTGTTAATTTTTTTTTTCCAATTCAGGCATGTAAAGGGATACTAATATGCAGTTTTGTTTTTTTTAAAGAAAGAAAAACAAACAAAAAGAAAAACCAGTAGCAGATTGAATTCAGATAAAGGTACTAAACCCAATTAGAAAGAACATTAAAAAACAAAATAACAAACA
Organism: Monodon monoceros; assembly: GCF_005190385.1. Classification (NCBI taxonomy): domain Eukaryota; kingdom Metazoa; phylum Chordata; class Mammalia; order Artiodactyla; family Monodontidae; genus Monodon; species Monodon monoceros. Next base: position 51,778,672 of record NW_021703771.1, read on the forward strand.
ATGGGAAAAACATAAGAGCAAGCATTCCTCTCCTTAGATGGAATCACAGCTGTAAAATGCTGAGACACCAATGCATTCTGCATCAACCAGATTACAGAGGAAAAGATGCTTTTATTTTGGATGCAGTTCAGAATTTGACACCGTCTCTCACCTTTTGAGGTCACTTGCTTATTTGTTCACGACAATGCATAAACTTTGCTCATACCTTGTTAAATGCCAAATCAGTGTAAGTGTAGTAATGAAGTTTGTTGTTTGTTGTTTGTTTGTTTGTTTTTTGGAAAGTCTGCACAGCATATTGAGAGGCTTTTCATTTCAGGGATTAAAATATTTAATGAGCAGGTGGCCTACTGCCAGCTACAACTTACTACTCACCCGCTATAAAGAGAAAAAACTATAAAGTTCAACATCAGCCACTCTTACAGCCCGTTCAAGCCTAGGTTTGTAGGTTTGCAAGTACATTAGAAAAAGCTTACAGTGTGTGAAAAGAAAAGAGTATGTGAGACATAAAGGAGCAGATATTGTTAAGATATATGCCAGTGTCTGACCTTTCAGCTTGTACATTTACTTTTCTTTATGATTATTAGAATTTGTAGTATTTTCTAACTAAAAATGCAACTTGCTTTACTTCCAAGATATTGAGGTATCATCCTCATCAACATTGTCATCATTACCATCAGCTTTACTAGAAATAGGACCTTAAGTTCCTCCACTTGTATTTGCTTTGCAAAATTGTCTCTAGAGATATTTTTATTCTTAAAATGTCTTTATTACTCCACTTATTATTATTGATGTGTTAATAGAAAACTATAATTTCTGAAATTGCTTTATAGTGTGTGAAATGGTTCTCAATAACAAATTTCTGAAATGTAGTAACTTTAGGGAATCTAACAAGAAGAAGGAAGCTTTAAATTCCCTTATAAATGATCAATTAATATAAGACTTATACACGTCAAAGAAGAGACTGTGCCACCCAAAGAAGGTTCACAGATGCTTGTAAACTCTTATTGGATTTGACACTGGACACTTAGAAGAAACCTGTTTATTAGTGATTTATTTCCTGGAAAGTTAGAGATACCAAATTTTTGTGCAATGAGTCACTCCAAAGGAAAGACATTATCGTAAGAATTATGACAAGTACTCTGGCTTGTGAAGAAGAAAATCTTATTCCCAGCCTTGAGCTGGTGTAATATGACTCTGATAATACCCTTGGGTCTCAGACTCTACATCGTTGTAAAAGAATCAGGGAAGAATGGACTACGAGATCTTTTCCAGCTCTAAAATTGTTTCATTGTATAAACACAGATATTTTTATCCTCTACAAAATAATTAGTACTATATGTCATTTTGTAAAAGTCTGTTGAGGAGTAGTTCAATCACATCTGCCATTATCAAGTAAAAATTGCAATTCACTTTAATCTGTGACAGTTGTTCTAAATTCTATTTTCCAAATCTTTGATACAGACTTTTATCATTATTGAAATTTAGGGACAGAAGTGTTTCCTATTTCAAAGATTTAATGAAGCATTCTTTTTAAAGGTTATTACCAGGTTATTTTATATCAAAGCAGATCATAACTGAACTTCATATATAATTTACTCTGACTTTGAGAAATTCCTTTACATATTCATTAATAGAGAAATCTTGAAATCTGTGGATCCCGAGAGACCTGTAGTGTTTCTGTAGATCATGCGTGTTCTCAGTGGTGGTGCAGTTTTCTCTCAAGAGAGCGAAAATTGGTTTATTGAGGGAAGATTAAAAAATAAGTTAACTATTTTGAGTGTTTGAGGCCTTCCAAAGGGCCTTAGTATGTATACAGATACAAGGATATCAGTGGGATTAAAATTTTATAGGCAATGTTTAGGAAAAAAATGTCTAAAAAGGTTTATTAGGGGGACAATAATGAAGAAAATGTCACATCACTGAAAAGCCAAAGCAATTTAAATATATATTTTTAAACCCTCAAAACTGTATCTGGGTGAGAAAGCAGAGTGCCAAGTTACTTCGCAAAGCAAATTAAACTGACTGAGTTATAAACCTTTCAAAAATTAGACTTATAATGAGCGTGCAGACAGATCTTTAACTGTAGCAATTCCTTCAAGGACTGAGCCACTCTAACATCCTTTGGGAGCCTAACTGAAACTGATTATGGTTGACATCTCATAATAGACTTTAGTTTAAATGATTTCTTTTTGGATCTAAAAACAGTTTTGGTTCCATGTATTTCTAAAATGTGCAATATACTTCCTTTATTTTTTAATAATGATATGATGTCTAAAATGTTAAAATTTTAAAAGTATGTCGAACTGCCTTTGAAAACACAAACATGAACTAAACCAAAGTGTAGGCCACACGAATCACATTCTTTGTCTTCGCTTGGTGTTTGTGTGGACTACTGAACTCCTGGGAGCTTTACGTTTTGACAGGTGGAATCTTTAAGAGGATCTTTTTCTTTAACACTGTATTTAAGCAAAGCCTAGGGGAAAGTAACAGTTGCCGTCACAGAACTGATTTCATTTTGTAAGTGTGTTTAAGAAAATTAATCGGCTTCTGTGATTCATAATTACCAAGGAAGATGCGCAATTTTGATATAATATTTGATTCTGTTGAACATATGTGTGGGAGGCATATGATCAAATAGTTTCCCTTTATATTATTTATGTTGAAAAATTTTTGCTAATAACAATAGTAATCAGCTACACTTTATAAGAAATGCAGTATACAAACTGTAATACCAATGACACTAACAAAGCATAAATTATAACTGCATTATTGTAAAATGCTTCTACTGCAGTGAATCTGTCAAGTTCTGATCATGTGAATTTTATTTTTGCCAACATCACTTCATATGCCACAGCCATGAAAGAATAAAAGGAAAGAGAATATGTTTTGCATCTATGTGTCATGCATTTCACTAGGAGATAATCACATCCAAGAAGTGTGGGAGTTGAGTCACAAAACAGTAAGTACGTGTAATAGAGCAAATCAAGTCAGAAAATAGGGTAAGAATAGCACTACTGCTCATCTTTCCAACTCTGAGCATTAAGACTTATATCTCTTAGCACTCATATTTCCAATTTAAATGAAGGTAAATATATTTTCAACTTTTGACTTCCTAATTCAGACCTAGAAAAGAAAAAGAACCTGTTTAGTCTACTCAGGACTAGAAAAAATGTCATGCAATAGAAAAAGGAGAATAAGTAAATATGAATAATAAGATAAACTATGAATAAGAATATACATTTTATATTCCATCATAGTTCATAAAATTGGATTTTAAATCTATGTAAGGACAGAAGTGGAAAACACATAAGAATCTTGATATCTTAGAATCTCCAAGGAAATGAAAATTGTGTACAGTAGCAAAACTATAACAAGCAGTATTATAAATGATTTTATTAAATATTTTAATATAAATCAACTAAAATTAGATAAGATGGCTTTTTAATATTTTATAATCAATAGCCATATTTTAAAAAACCAAAATAGTGGTGGAAACTTCATATAATTTCCCAGCATTTTGCTCTGAAATCTTAAACAGCCCAAGAGCTTAGCACAGGCTACAGCAATTTTAGATTGGAGGTCAACATAAGGTATGTCAAGAGCACTGGTCTAGAAACACTGGGCATAAGTGCACTTGCTAACTGAGTGACATCTCTGGGTACATTTCCTTTTCTTTTTTAAAAGAGGTAGTTGGACTGATGCATGTTTCTGAAATCATTAGATCATGGCCAAGTCTGAGAAAATGATAGCAGCTGTGCAATAGCTATTCATAAAAATCCACATATTCAAAAATATTTTCATTTCAACAAGATTCTCTGTGTCCTTGAAGCCACTTTGTGGGACGCTTGGGACCCACTGGTTTCATGAACTCACAGTTCAGGAACCTTGAACTGAGATTATTTTAAGGACTTCTTTCACCTACGATATTTTTGTCTGTGTTTCTAAACCAAGTTTATTCTAAGTACCATGGATTGTATAAATTTATATTTTGAAGCAGAAATCAAATGGACTCTTTTTACTTAATTACATTTATGGAATACAGATAGGTCCAAGCTAACTCAAGGAGAAAAGTCAACCAACCAAATTCAAGAGGGAACTTATATATGTAACTGGCTAAACCCTAAAACTCTTGAGTGATCCATGATCACAAGTCTGTTCCTAAATCATTCTCTACTATAATCAGAAGGCCAGTAATTAGTGTTTTTTTATTATCGTTGTCTTTATCCTTCAATCAGAGTTGGGCTTCCAACTCCCTAGGGAACTCCCTAGGAAAGACAAATTATAAATATCTGGTAGCAACACCTTAGATGCTAGTAAGAAAAAAGATTTTGTGGCAGTCAAAGACTTGGGTCAGAATTCCATCGCTTTCTTTTACTGGCTGGACAACTATGACAATTTAATTTCTGACTCCAAACTTTCAATTCCTGTATTTGTAAAATAGAGTATAAAACCTCCAAAGCAGGTTTTTGTGAGATAACAGATTACAGGCATACCTGTTGTATTGTGCTTCACTTTATCGTGCTTCACAGATACTGCAGTTTTTGCAAATTGAAAGTTTGTGACAACTATGTGCTGTCAGGTGATGGTTAGCATTTTTTAGCGGTAAAATATTTTTTAATTAAGTTATGTACCCCCTTTAAACTTAATGCTATTTTACACTTAATAGAATACAGTACATGTAAACATAGCTTTTATTTTTTTTTGACATATAGTTGATCTACAGTATTCTATTGGTTTCAAGTGTACAGCACAGTGATGCAATATTTTTATAGAATATACTTCATTTAAAGTTATTATAAAATAATGTCTATGTTTCCCTGTGCTGTACAATATATCCTTGTAGCTTATTTATTTTTTATATACTAGTTTGTACCTCTTTTCTCCTATCCCTATCTTGCCCCTCTCCCTTCCCTGTGCCCGCTGGTAACCACTAGTTTGTTCTCTATATCTCTGAGTCTGTTTCTGTTTTGTTATATTCGGTTTTTTTTAATTAGTTTTTTAAATTACTTATATTTTAAATCAAAATATAAGTAATAACATACAGTATTGTCTTTCTCTGTCTGACTTATAATACCCTCTAGGTTCATTCATGTTTTTGCAAATGTCAGAATTTCATTGTTTTTTATGGCTCAGTAGTATTCCATTGATATATACCACATCTTCTTTATCCATTCATCAGTTGATGGACACTTAGGTTGCTTCCATATCTTGGGTATTGTAAATAATGCTGCTATGAACATTGAGTGCATGTACTTTTTTGAATTAGTGTTTTTATTTTCTTTGTCTATATACCCAGGAGTGGGATCGCTGGATCATATATTTGTTCTGTTTTTAGTTTTCTGAGGAGCCTCCATACTGTTTTCCATAGTGGCTGCACCAATTTACATTCCCACCAACAGTATACTAGGGTTCCCTTTTCTCACATCCTCACCAACATTCTTATTTGTGGTCTTTTGGATGATAGCCATTCTGACAGATATGAGGTGACATCTCATTGTGGTTTTGATTTGCATTTCTCTGGTGATTAGCAATGTTGAGCATCTTTTCATATACCTGTTGGCCATCTGTATGTCTTCTTTGGAAAAATGTCTATTCAGGTCTTCCTATGTTTTTGTTTTTTGGATATTAAGTTGTATGACCTGTTTATATATTATGGATATAAACGCCTTATTGGTCATATCATTTGCAAATATTTTCTTCCATTCAGTTGGTTGTCTTTTCATTTTGTCAATGGTTAAACATAACTTTTATATGCACTGGAAAATCAAAAAATGTGTGTGACTTACTTTATTGTGATATTCACTTTATTGCAATAGTCAGGAATTGAATTCTCAATATCTTTGAGGTATGCCTGTACATACATGCACACACACATATACGTATGTATAAAAATCCTCCAAGGCAGGGTTTTACAGAGATAAGAGTACGCATACATAAATACATATGTGCATGCATACATATATGAATAAATATACATAGATGTGCCTATGAATACACAAGCATACATGAATATATACATACATGTGAACATGTGCTGTGTGTGTGTTCTAGCAAGGTGCCCAGCATATAAAAATTCCCTAAACAAGATAGCTTATATTGTCTTCAACAAGACTCCTGGCAGCATAGAAAGCACCTTGTGCACATTAAAAAAAAAAAAGCTCCTTCTGAACAAGAACATTATCAAAAGATGCCTATTCCTCCTGGCTAACACAAGCCAGTCCCATGGCTCAGGACTAGATTTCACCTATTACTCATGCCTTGAGCTGGGCATCAAAAATGGCTCTGCTAGACATTAAGCTGTTCTCACGCTGGTTCTTGCTATGCCCTATACCAATAACTCTCAAAGGATGATCCCCAGACCAGCAGCAGCATCACTTGGAAACTCGTTAGAAATACACATTCTCAGGCTCCACTTCTGATCTAGTGAATCAGAAATCTATGTTTAATCAGCCCTCCAAGTGGTTCAGATGCTTTCTAAAGTTTGAGAACCACTGCCTCATGCCAGGTTCCATTCTCCATTACACCAACAAGTCGTAAGTAGTGTGAGCAGACTCTGTCCTCCTCCTCCTGTTTCTCTTCCTCCTCCGTATACGTCTCAACCAAAGAGAATTTACCATACCATGCTGAAGGGATTTGAGGACATTTATGTATTATAAAGAATAAAAGCTTCTTTGGCTTGGTGTTATACATTTAATTTCTTCTAAGTGTTACATCTCCTACTGAGTACCTCAGAGTAATGACAGCTGGTTATGCTTTCTTGGGGTTCCCTCAGGTGACCTCCCCATCCTGTGATCTCTATTTGCTTCTGCCTGAGCCCTCCTCTAATAAAGCCCCGCCTGTGAGCAGGTCAGCAACTCAAATCACCATCTATAGAGTGAGGCATTTGGGCAAAACTATACGTTCAAGTCAATGTCAAAGCTCCTTCTTTATGATCCAGTATACTATGAGTTGTACAGGCAACTAGGTTGATGCTATGAAGATCCATAAGAGGTATAGTCGCCTGGATGATAACTCTGACTGTAAGTATGAGATGTGTGGATTTCTTTCATAAAGCTGAGTGGAAGAGTTTTGTCTTAGTTATTGTGTCTGACCCACCTTCATCTTTAACAAGCTGACTCTAAAGATTGCTGAGTTTCCATTTTCACTCTTGATGTTAGCTCTTAACCCAGGGCTTTTCTCACTCATCCTTTACATGTTATAAGGAATAGAGAGTAATAAGACAGTAGGGGCTTCAAACAAAATGAAATAGATTGAAACACAGGGAGTGCGCTGCATATTTCCCAAAACTCTTTTGCTAGTCAACTGAAAGAAATATGAAGTTTGTCTCCTCAACATCGGAATGTCACAACAGCAGGATTTCATAGGGACTCATTTGTGAAATATTTGGTATAATAAAAAGGATAGTTTATAAAGTAAAAATAGAAATGGGAAGTGGATAAATGCCTCAAATAGGGAAATACTGAAAAAAAACCCTCTTACTCTTTTATTTTGAATGTGTGCAATGTATCTCATTTTGTTTGTTTTTAATTAGAACTTTTTCACATTTATTTGCTCTTCTCCTGTATATTTGGATATTGATCTTGACTTTACCAATTCTCTCTACTGCTTTATATTAAAATAACATTTTTAAAAGCTAGGCAATGGAATGATATGAGCCTGAAATCTATAGGTTGAGTGTGGTCCATTCTTAATATTGTCTAACATTCTAGGAATTTCTGATGCTTTTTATTACTATAATCAGTAAACATTTTTTGCAGGGATTTGAGGACCTGTCCTTTATAGAATTCGAAAAAAGGAAGTTTACTTCTAGTTTCATCACCTTTCCTATTTCCCCATGTACCCATCCTCTTCACACTATTCCTTAGTTCTTCAGAGAGCCAAGTGGGAGATCTCATTGGATGGATATGACCTTCAAGTCCGACTCTTGCTTTGCCCACCATCTGAATCTACAATTTTTTTATCCTATGTGTGTTTCTTCACAAATCTTAGCTCTGACTACTATGATAATCTATCAATAATTTAAGCTAAGATAGTGGTTTAAATGTATGTTTTCCCAAGGTTATAGATAAGTCTTTGCTGGGTTATGCATAAAGTCTGCTCAAGACTCGAATCAAAGGAACCACAAGGAGGTTTACTGGGCCCCTCCAAGTAACTTTCAAGCAGTGTGTCTTATAACTTGTGAATTTAAGGAGTTTATGCTAAAGTATTTGGTGAAACAAATCATCATAGAAAATAAATATCCATTCCCATTCATAAACAGTATTATTTGCCCATGTGCCCAGAGGTGTCTAAATTTCTCACTTACATTCTTGATATATTTAGGTGTTCTGCTTCCAATGATTCTGTTCATTCAAGGTCTCTACTCTAGAAGCTGATAGTCTTCTTATTTACCAAGGTCCCTTCAATGTACAAAAACCAAAATACCACGGAAGAAGATGAGGTTCCAGCCTTATTAGAGTAGCCTTTATCTGATTATGGAGACAGACATTTGGCACAAGAAAATCCTCCTTTTAGTTAATTTCTAAACTATGCAAATATGCCCACTCTTAAAATTCCACCAGTTTAATTTACTAAGAATTTTAATATATTAATCTTCCCAAATGATGTGACCTTTTAACAAGGGATTTCAACATAGTGACTAATATGAGAATTGCAGACCATGTGGCAAGTCCACAAGGAATATCTATTTGAACAGTTGGATTTGCTCACTTTCCAACACTCACAGCAGTAATTGTTAGAGATTTAACATACCTTCTTATAAAAGAGAAAAAGCAGTATCCTTGCATATTGGAGATAAGGCTCTTCTTACCTTTATGTTTCTATTTCATGTTTAGAAGCAAACAGAAGGTTGCTTTTATAATGTTTTTATAATGACTTCCTGGTGTTTTGGAGTGTTAAGACTAAGAGAAAGCTCAGAGAATATCTGCTCCAAAAGAATTTAGCCCCAGAAAGTGGACTTGCCCAAGGTTACAGAGGAAATGAAGAATGTGCCAACATAAGATCTCTTACTAAGTCCAGTTCTCTCTCCTTTGCACTGTAACACCTTTCATGTGATTTTGTTTTCCTATCTTCCTAGAGTTATTCAGAGTAATGTTTGTTTATGTTCTTGATGTTAATGACAATGTCAGCTGATACACTGGAAATTTCCTTAAGTAACTTGACAACCCTATATGTGACATTGTACATCACTTAAATTGAAAGAAAAGTATGACTAATGCAGCACGCATCAAAATTAAGTCTGTCATAAACTGCTCTGTATGAGTCATAGAAGCCACAATACTGTATTTAGAATAATAATAAGACAAGGAATAATGGCATCTTAAAAATTAATGAGGTAGTTTAGTTTAAATGTACGTTGTTAGTTTGTGTCAACCTACTGCCCATTGCAAGCAGCACATTTTTTAACAACCTTGTGCAATGGGGCTGTAAATTACTATAATTAAATTAAGCCATAACCTTATCCAGGCAATATGAGATATGTATACTTTGTTTCTGTAATCATATTATCTGCTCAGAACAGAAACTACAGTAGAATAAAAAAAATCAAACAGCACCATCAACCATGTCACTTATAAATTTTCAAAGGGAAAATAAAGCTACTTGGGATTAGCTATCCATTTTCCAGGTATGTCCATCACAAATCTCTGATGTAAGCAATTACCATTTAATGCATCTTTGTTAACTGGTTGTTAAATTTGAAAGCAGAGCACAATGTGGGATAAAACAGTTTGCCTCAAATAAGCATACCTGCATGCCTTTTCCTTTCTTTCCAATCTCATTTTAAGATTATAGGCAGATGGAGAGAGATTACTAGTTTGATTTCATGGGGTGGTACAGATTCTGAGAGACAACTCTGAACCCTGGAAGCAATATAATAAAATTAGCTTTTTTTGATGATTCCTCCATTATGGTTTTCGTAAAATTTGTGTTGTGCTGGGACAATTTTTCATGGATTATTTTTAGGTATGTACTGTTTTCCTCTGGGCATGGTAATTGGAGTTGGAAGGAGATGCTTGTTAATAAAAAGACGGAGAGGGATTAATTATTTTCTCCTCTCTTTTATTTCAATTGTTTGTAACATCTGATAGCACTTGTCATATATTGTAATCAATATATAGATAAGTTCTTTGAAGTTGGTGCTTTAATTTATTCCAAGACTGTAAGTGCCTAGCATAGTACACAGTACAGAGTAGGGTCTCAATAAGTATTTATTGAAAGAATAAAAAATTGAGGAAAGGAATGAGATTTGTTTTCTTCAGATATTATGATTTACAAACGCTAAACCTTATTTTTCACTTTTAAGTTCCTGGAAAACTTCCTTGTATGGGTTAAACATCTCAGTAGTGGGAATTGAACAGTCATATCATGTCATATCATTTATACCTTCCACAACCACTTTTAGTTTTAAGAAAATTAGGACCTCAAATTATCATGTTCAAGTTCTAGTTTCTGACTTCACCACTGATGCCTTGTCTAAGTCACTCAAAGTACTGAAAAAATATGGATGGAGAAGTCACCAAATATATTCACATTTTTTAATCATGATAAAGAATAATCATCGCTGTGATAATTACCGTACTATGTTCCTCCTCCTCTTTGTCTGTGAGAGATACCAAGTGGAGGACAGGTCAGATCTTGCATGACCTCATCGTCTTTGCATTTCACGTTTTAAAACTATATGTAGTGTTATAATCATACAAGAGCTGGATTTGACAGCATAACTCTTAAGGCCAAGGTTAGATTGTTACTTGGCCCTAGCTATACGTTGACCTTGTTCAGTAGAACTTCAAACACATAAGATTAGTTGTTAAAAAAAAAAAACAATTCAGCTAGACTGTTTGTGTGTCAGTCAAGTTTCTTGGAACACCCTGGAAAATAGCAAAAGCAAAACAAAACAAGAAAGAAAACAAGTCAGTTCCCAGTAGACTATGAGTTGATATGTCAACATCATCAATGAAAAGAGTGAGGCCAAATGAGTAGTTTCTAAACGGAGTTATGTACATGTGGCAAGGGATTGTGGAATTTCTCTCAAAGGAAGAAGAATATATAGAGTCATAGATTTGTTATTTTAATAATCCTTGCCCTTGGGGCTTCCCGGTGGCGCAGTGGTTGAGAGTCCGCCTGCCGATGCAGGGGATGCGGGTTCGTGCCCCGGTCCGGGAAGATCCCACATGCTGCGGAGCGGCTGGGCCCGTGAGCCATGGCTGCTGAGCCTGCGCTTCTGGAGCCTGTGCTCCACAACGGGAGAGGCCACAACAGTGAGAGGCCCACGTACCGCAAAAAAAAAAAATAATAATAATCCTTGCCCATGGTTCACTGTTTCCTTGTTATCACATTAATAGCTAATAGTATAAAATGTGAAAAAAATGTATTTAAATACAAATAACCAAATGCTCAGTAGTGGAACTATGTTGCTCTGTATGTTTTTCTCCTACGTGTTAAAATAGCAAACAGTAATATCATTAATTTCAGTCATGTGAGTTTAAATAAATTGTGATGTACTATTTATTTTTCTTGTCATTGAATATGTCAGACAGGAGGCTAATTAGTTTGAAATCTCACTTAGAATATCTTCTACTTTATAATCTCTATGCATGGAAATTGACAGTATTTAGTAAAAGAGAATGCAGTTCAGTACCATTAGGAAAAAAATTGTTCTTATATTTATCTTCCTGTAAATGAGAACAAAGAGCTAGAGACCATTTTGTCTAATTGCTGTATTATTCAAAATTGATGATATTTTCTAAGTCCTGAAGATCATATCTAATTTTTAACCAAAGCTCTAGGAGGGAAGATACTTTCTAGAAAGAGCTCATTTATTTTAGAAGCAACTTACTTATTTTTCTCTTATTATCATGAGGTATATGCCAAGTTGCAATACATAATTTTCTATATTTAGAAATTTCTGACTGCAACATTTAGGTTAAAATTCCTTGAAATTAATATCTTCAGAGAAAGTAAATATCAATTTTCAGAAAATGATGAGCCCTCATTAGTGAGGCAAGCACTAGATAGATGCTACACACGTGTTATCCATTCATTTCCAAAAATATCTTATAGTTACTGTTATGTCCATTTTACAGGTGAGGAGATCAGAGTCCCATGCCAGTAAATGGTAGAGAAGGGGTAGAACTCATTAGCATGACTCAAGAACTTGAGCTGTGCTGTATTGTGCTGTACTTTAACCCTGAATTCTATGTTTTGTTTTCAAATCTTCTACTAATTTATTCATTGAACAATAGTTTAATCCTTATGAATTTCAGTTCTCTGATTGATAAGACAGACATCTTAGCACTTCAGAAAATAAATGCTATGAAATGTTGTTAAGAATGCAATGTGAAAGGTACTATCATGTACTACATTTGGAGTGCAGATGGGCACAATCTTTTTTTTTTATTCATTTATTTATTTTTTTATTGGAGTAAGTTGATTTACAATGTTGTGTGAGTTTCAGGATAAATTAGGAGACTGAGATTAACATATACACACTACTATATATAAAACAGATAACTAATAATGACCTACTGTATAGCACAGGGCACAGTTGTTTTTAAAGCAATTTGGAAATATAAATCAAGGGCCTTAAAAGTTTTTGTACCATTTTTAACCTTGTACTTCCATAGCTAGTAATGTATCCTGAAGGAATAATCACAGGTGTGGTGAATGATTTATGTCTAGCCTGTGACCATCTTTGAAGAGAATGTTCAACAATACTAATAAATTTAAAATTTGTAAATTACTAGGTAAGTTGATATGACAGAGTATGTTCTCAATTCCAAAGCATGCAAGTAATAAAGTTTGTAACTGAGGTGAGTGACAACATATGAAAATCAAAACGATTTGACTATTTCGATTGGTGGTAACCAGTAAACTTAAAATATTACCTTAAAGAACAGAAACAAAAGAGTAGCATCTGCATGAGGACATGCTCACATTTGTCTGAGAAAGGCCTCTAGAATTTAGATGAAATTTACCATAGAGAAGTACGGGCAACAGTCATGGTGTCTGGGGACCACGGAAGCCAATAACAATGAATGATTAAAAAAGAAAAAGATTCACATCAGTAAAAATATAAGAGAATAAAGTAAAAGGAAACCCTTTCGATTTGATTGTAATAGCTAACCTGTTACTGACATTTATAGGTTACAGAATACTTTAATATTTTTTTAGGATTTTCACACAACTGTGCAGTAGGTATTACCTCTAAAAGAATAGGTTCATTAGAGTCATTAGATTTCTGAGGACTAGGTTGATAATTTTAATTGGTAAGTAATATGTTCACATGTCTTGGTACTATGTTTTTGTCTGTATCCTAGATTTTTAACTAATTTACTGTATATAATTCCTTTGATCTTTACAATAGGGTGTCCTTATATCCTATGTGGTATTTTAATGTAAAATAGCCTATTTCATAGATGGCAGATTCAAATAATTTAAGAAATATTTTTTATTTTACACACATATGTCAAATATAACGTGAAACTTCCAGCCAGATCAACTTGGATAAAAATGAACATACTGAAAATTTTTGCCTTTGTTTAATTTCTGAAATTTAGTCCTTCTGGTTTCTTGTCAACAGTACACCATGGTGGTCTACAGACAGACTTGCACACCAGGTAGATGAGTTCAGACAAGTCACTGACCTCTGTAAGCCCATTTCTTCATCAGTAAAATGGTGTTAATTATGGTACCTATTTATAGGGTTATTATAGTGATTAAATTAGAAAATAACTGTAAAGGATTTAGTACTATGCCTACCACACAGTAAGCACATGCATAACATATTAGCTATTATTATTATTATTGAGGATATTTGAGGGAGAATTGAATCAATCACACATTTTATTACAGTGGGGCTTTGTTAAAGTATAATGAGCTAAATCAGAAACACACAGAAGCATATTTAGTAATAATGCTTGGCACGTATTAAGGCTTCAGATGAATTAAATAAGTCAGTGAATATGACAACTTTAACCTACAGAAATGTCATAGAGTTATTTCTGCATTATAGAAATGATAAGGAGAAGAAATATACTTCAAGCATTATCTCATTTGAGAAATACTGCTGTGGATTCAGAGTAATATAAATTGAAATAGGTTTTGTCTTAAACATCGAAACTGTATAGACTTGCTGTCCTATAATTGACTGATAATGATCAGGAAGTATGTCCTCTGGGTTTAGCCTGCTAACATTACATGAACTAACTTCTGTAGTTAATAGCTAATTGTCAGTTGGGACAATCTTTTCCCTGTGCTTATGGAAAATCCCTTGATCATTACATATAGGGACCATTATTTCATATTTCTGCATCTTCACCTTATACTATCTCCTATGCTGATGTGTCTTCATTTTTCCCCCCGATAAACTCCAACATTACCAGTCCTGCCAATCCTCCTGGAGAGAACCTTGCCAGCACCTCCCACCTTCCCTAGTAGCCCACAACAAATGACTGGTTGACAGAACCCCTTGCTTCAGTGGGAACCAATGTGAGAGCCTCCTGTGAGACCAGGCTGCAACTTTTCTTCATATGAGACAACATTCATACTTAGCTATCCCCCTCCTATTCTCCTTTCTCCATTCCCCTTTCCCTGAGAACGTTCTCTCTAAAAATCACTTTCTCAAGAATATCTGTCACAGGCTTTGCTTCTAGAAAATGTAAACAAGACAACTTTTCTGATTTCTCTAGACCAATCCTTAGACAGCAAACTCCATCATGGATATGCCTATTCCAATACCTCTGTCATAATGCAGAATGCATAGTATTGCATTGATTTAGCTGTCTTTCTTCCCTACAAAACTGAACTCCTTGAGAGAAGGAACACTCATACTGTCTTTGGATTCTTAAAGCTTTGCATAGTGCCTGGCACATGTCACTCGCTAAATAAATATGCTCCCTTTGTATCAGCACTAAGATTGGATCTTTTTTAGATATACTCATTCAAACGCACAAGAATATTCACACACGCACACACGCAAAAGAATATTCACAAACACCTTTAAATATAAGCAGCAATATTTCAAGTACAATAAGATTCTAATTTTTTTAAAAAAACTCTTACACTGCATTTTAAAATCAAAATATTTGGCTTTTATTAAACCTGTGATCTTTTAATAAGGATTTCCTGAACTTAATATATTTAATGAGAGAATACCATACATGTAATTTGAAAAACTATAATGTGTAAGTATAAATATATGTTTATATTTTATTTTATTATATATTTATATTTTATATATATATATATATATACCTAAAATAATGACAATATTGAAGTGAATAGTGAACTTCACTTAGGTTGAAATATAATTGAGGCCAAAATATATTTAATTTTGAACTGAACTCCAAACAGCACAGTGTGAATACATAAAAGTCATTTGATTGTCATCAAAAAGTCTTTTGTATATTTTAAGTCGGTACATGTTTATGTTTATGAGTGTTGCTTTGATTGAGGAAAAACCTGATTTTGCAATCCGTTTTAAGCTTTCTTCAGAAAAAATAAAAACAGGTATTGGCATTGGTAAAATAGGAAAGTAGGGAACTCATTATATGGATACTTTTCTAAAGCCATGTTGTTCTTACTAATATTATGAAAAGTACTGTACTTAGGATTTTAAATATTCCTATATAATTGTAATGGAATTAATATTCTGTATTCATTGGTTAATTCTCTGCTTTATGATGATGTATAATAAATGCCTACTAACTATAAATGACTATTAAGGACCAGGCAAGCAGCATGCATAATGACTAATTTGGGGTGTTTTGAGCAAGTACTTACATATTTTCAGTAATGCCGTATTCAGATGACAACATTTTGGAAAGGAAATGAAGTCCATTTATTATCACAAGCAATATCTTAGGTTAGGTGTTTATTTTCCCCTTCATTTCCATCTTAATAATACAGCTTTATTTTCTTTAGTTTTGAAGAGTATTATGTTAAAAATATCTTCATTATTTAAATTGAATGGGAAATTTTGCTTCTATGATCTAAAAATTTTTTATAATCACAATGAGGTACAAAAACTTTTGTTTTGTTTTTTCTTGGCCATCCCCTGCCTTAGAGCAGTGCCTCTCAAAGTCTAATTTGAGTATGAATCACCTAGGATCTTCTTAAAATGCAGACTCTTACTGAGTAAATGTGGATGGTGGCCTGGGTGTCTGCATTGCTAAGTAGCCCCAGGATGATGCCAAGGTTGCTGGTCTGCAGACCACACTTGGAGGAGCAAGGCCTGAGTTGCTTATCCTTTGCAGTCCCAGACTTAGTCATTAATTCTTTCAATGAAATTTTGAATGATCCCAAGAGATGTTGCCTCTGCAGAGTTACTGTGACCTCTCCCTGATTTGGACCTCCAGCAGAGGCTCAGCATCAGTATTTCAGGATCCATCTCTGATTCCTTTGACTTTCCCCCAGGGATGGTGCCAAACCATGGACAAAGTCAGCCTAACATGTTGGCTCTAACACGTTGGCTTGCAGCAGTGGCTTTATCAAACTTTGGTGAAATTTTGTAACCACCAAGAAAGTGGAATTGGCACACAATCTATAGAAACTTTGCTATGACAAGAAGACAAGATAGTGGCAGTTTGAGAAGTCTTTCTGCATGAAAACAAATTAAGATGCCTTGACAGCTCTGAAAAAGCTGTTCTCCTTGGCATTTTACTTCTTCCAATGTTCTCCAGTCATGTTATCTCAATTTCTCCTAAAGCTATACTTATAACCCAGGAATTTCTTCCGTAGCCAAGTCACACCTCAGAGTTCTGTCAGTTGTGAATAACCCTCAAGGATTTTTATTCCCTTGTCAAATGTGCCTGTATAGTATTCCAGCCATCATCCCTTTCATGTCAATAAAACTTTTACTTTCCCAAGGTTTTCACAACTCTGATCTTATATCTTCTTATCTTCCTACTGAATAAAATAGTAGAGATAGCTTTTTAAAATATTCATTGACACTATAAACATTCATTAAATTCCTGCTACAGCCTAGGCTATTGATAGGTACCAAGGAGGATATAAAGATGAGTAAGTTTTGGTACTGCCCTCAAAGAACCTATAATGTAGCAGAGAGGTAAAAACATGTGCATGAATTGAAAGGTAGAAAAGGATCGGTGCTTCAGTGAGTTACAGATCGCATACTGGGAGAATTTCGCAAAGCCTGTGATGATTTCCAGCCCAGTGCAGTATGTGGAGGATATAGAAGGCACCACAGCACAGTCGCTTCATAGCTGGACTTTGAAAAATGAGTAGAATTTAGAGGTGGGGTGGGGGCAGGAGTTATGGCAACATATTATAGAGCTGGAAACTAGGGATGCTGCTTGGGGAATAGGTAGTGTACCATCTTTTTGTTGTGGTTGTGGCCGTTGTATTTGAAATGTGGAGAAAATAGATTGACACTAGAATATGGGTGGCTTATACTGGAAGGATGAGGGTTTTGACTTGTACTCACATTCCTTAAAGTCTTCTTTTACAGCTGAATGCAGTGAGGTACAAGGAGATGAGAGGACTTGTATAAGGTCAGAAAGCTTGCAAATGGCAGTATTGTATTTTCAACCCAGTACCTGAGCTCCCAGTTCTGCCCTCAAGGACAGTGACATGGTCCATCCAAATCCACCCCTTCGCAGGAGCCAGCAGGCCCCAGCCACTCCTGGGGGAGTCAGAGGGCGGGAGAGACAGTCACTTCACACCCTGGGGACAAGAGGGTAAAAGGCAACACGTTCTTATCTGAAAAAAGATAAAGGGTATCATTGAACACTCATTTGGTTTTGCTTTAGGAGTTTTTTGTTCTGAAATATCTAGATTTTGTGCAACCCTTGTTTTTTTTTTTTTAATTAATTAATTTATTTATATTTGGCTGCACTGTGTCTTCGTTGCTGCGTGTGTCTCTTAGTTGCGGCCAGCAGGGGCTTCTCTTCGGCGCGGTGCACAGCCTTCTCATTGCGGTGGCTTCTCTTGTTGTGGAGCACAGGCTCTAGGCACAAGGGCTTCAGAAGTTGTGGCACACGGGCTTAGTTGCTCCACGGCATGTGGGATCTTCCCGGACCAGGGCTTGAACCCGTGTCCCCTGCATTGATAGGCGGATTCTTAACCACTGCCCCACCAGGGAAGCCCTGTGCAACTCTTTTTAATGTATTTTTATTTCTGTAAAATTACAAACTTTTTTTTCTCTACTCATGCTTCAGGTGTATCCCTCTTTACAAGATATATGACTTGCCACCAAAAAAACACAAATGTGTAAATTGCATTTGTCTAGCCATCATATTTAATTTTTTTCTTAAACTGTGTTATTACATCCTAGGCACTTTATACAGCACATTTGTTCAAAATAGGTAATACATCATCATGGCTTTTCATAGTGAAGAAGGGGATTTTAATGAAAATGCCACTTTTAATAAGAAACCTCAATAATATGTGGTCTTGGTTGTTCCAGCTGAGATATTAATGTCTGGCACTTTTTTTTCCCAGAATTCAGTAAAAAAGAAAAAGTGAGGAATATGATTTGAAACACAACACAAAAGATGTTGGGAAAATAATTGTCTTGAGATAGGACATGCAGTGTATGCAGAGTAAAATTTTCAGTATTTACTGCATGGTACATACTATTTCTTCTAGGTGTTTACTTTCTCTTATTGCTACCAAGCCTCAAAGTTAAAAATAAAATAAACAGATCAAACTAATAATTATGTCAGGCAAATTTTAATGAATAAATTTTTATGAAATTTTAATGGAAAAATTCAAATTTTATGGTTTTAGATTTGTTTCTAGAAAAAGAAGAAACATAGACAAAAATTTTAAAATCCTCACTGTTCTACTTTAAAGAGGTGTCTCCCCACACTAAAGGAAACTGAGCATCTCAATTTTTACATATAAGAAATCCTCAAAATGTGTATTTCCACGTATTATTTTCTCTCCAACCCAACCAAGTGGCCATATAAGCTGTTCAGGGAGACTATATATAGCTAAGAAGAACAGGATGGGTAATATACCTTCCTGTTTTCAAAAAGCCTAAATGAGGAATAAAGGCAAGAGAGTTTGAAGTAGGAGAAAGTTACCAAAAGATGTCATTTATTCATTCATGCAGTATTGAGTGTGCCAGGTGACAGAACTCTGTATCAGGTCATGTGCAGCAGAGGGACAATGTAGAAAGATTGGCAGGGGCCATGCATGAAGGGCCTGAAAGCCGAGCAAACAGACTGAATTGTATTCTCAGCCTAGAGCCTTCAGGGTACAGAAATGCCCTTGACTATTTGTGAAGGAAAGGACCTGACAGGAAAGGATGGGCAGACATAAGCAAGAACACGCTGTAAAAGCTAGCAAAACTGAGGTACAGAGCTTAGTGAGAGCTTAGCATGCTAACTGTGGGCCTGCACAGAGATTGTGAGTTTCACAAGGTAGGGTCTATGTCTGTTCTATTTACTGTTGCCTTATCCCAGTTAAGCATATAGAGATCTGGCATACAGTAGGTACTTCTTATATATTGACCGCCCTAACTCTCAACTTGATAGGCAAATAGTCATCCTGAAGCTTTTAAAAAACTTTTTACAAAAACATTTTGAATTCCTTGTTAAACATACTTTGTATTCTGTTTGATAGTAGTTATTACCAATTTTAAATGAGTTATCCTAAATTACTACTGAATTATACCAATTAAAACAAAAAGCAGGCAAAAGAAGAAAGCAAGTAGGAAGTCTAAGGCTACTTCTGTTAAAGTCGCACATCACAAATTCTCAAAAACATGTTTCTCCTAGGAGAGCAGGAGTAGGATTGTTTTGAATGACAGAACTTATACGGCATCTCAACATATTGACCAAGAATAGGGAATAATTATATTGGCTGAAATATGATAGAAACCGGATATATCCATTGTAAAACACATAGACCACAGTTATGTTAGTGCTGTGATAGTGAAAACATATTTTTCATCAAGATAAAAATCAAAGAAAATCTGAATGTCTTCTTGGGGAAAGATTTTTCTATCATGTCTGAGATTATCTTATCTATTCTTACTCTCTTTTTCACTGTATGTCAGTGATTCTCATTGTCAGAGAGCTTGGTATTTTACATGCTGTGAGTAGTACGTAGGACATTTTTGGTAATTAATATAGGCTTCAAAATAATTTCTGCATCAAAGTACTGCCAAAACAGACTGTTATTAGAAGGGTATTGGATAAGCAACAAGGGTAACAATATTTATACCTATCTTGTCTACTAACTCACCATGTCATTAAGTGAAATATTCACATAAAAAGAAAAAGGATTAGATGATTATTTCAAGTCCTTTTAAATGTAATATTTTTGTAATCCTAGTCATCAATAGACACTGTATTTCTGAACTCTTTTGGAACTCTTGGCTTTCTATTTTTACCGGTTTATATATGCCTCTAATACTTATAAACAGGTCTTATTGGAAATTGTGGATCTTGTAGTCCATGCAAAGAGAAAAGACAAAAAAAAAAAAACCAAAAACACAAGTTTAGAGAGCTCCATATCCTAAATAGTCTTTCTGGGTTTAAGAAAATTCAAAAGTTGACAAATTATCAAATTACCAAGATATTAAAATTATCTTTTCCTCATTATTATCTCAGCTATCTGATTCCTCTTGTATTTCCGGCTGAAATGAAGACCATATTAACTTTTAGAGAATTCATCGCAGACCAACCTATTAGCACTGATAGTTTTGTCTGGAGGTGAAAAGGGGGCAACTCAGCTAAAGCCAGAAGAAAACCTTTGTGCCCCTTCACAAGGCTTTGAGCTCCCAGAGGATAAAGAAGGTTAAAAAAATGGAAGGACCCTTGGTCTCAGCTAGATTTAAGAGTCTTTGTGATCATATCCAAAGCTCTGTGAAAGATTTATATAGCATTATATATATGGACGAAAGAAAGACTCTCTAAGCCAAGAATTCCCAATACTGCAATTCATTTAAAAATATACTCTGCTTTCAAGTTTGGGGGCATTAATGATTCTCCACATTCTACTTTCATTTTTGTTTTTTTTTTTGTTTTTGCTATAGTCATCATGTTGTACACTACATCCCTAGTACTTATTTATCTTATGAACAGGAGCTTGTAGCTTTTGACCACCTTCCTCCAACTCTCCCTCCCTCCCCCAAATGTGAAAAAGAGATCACATTCTACTTTCTTGGACAGAAAAAGAGTATGCAAATAGAAATCATTACCTGGGTGTCTTTATGAATATATCTGGATGAGCTTTTTCCAACTGTCTTTCTAAAAGTAGTAGTATTCCAAGAGACACAAACAGTACTGAATGAGATGATGAATGGCAATGGCTTAACATATTACCAGAAACATAGTCCATGCACAGTAAATGTTACTAATCTTTATTGCTGTTGTTATAGTGCGCTTTTAAAAAGGTGAGGGGGCTTTGTGGTGAAATCAAATACAATTTAGTCTACCTCCTACTTCATTATTAGCATATGAAAGTTTCTGAAAAATTTGTTTAAATATTTTAACTAATTTTTTTTAACAGACTTGTTTTCATGGAATGAGTTGAAAGCCAAATTTGGGAAACATCAATCTAGCAATAGTTGTTGAATGAAAACATTTCAGTTAACTGTGTATGTACTGACTTCCTGCTCCATGTCTGGGCTGCAACAAATACAAAGAAATGAGACAGATGCTCATATTTTTAAAAAATCTAAAATGGGAAGATAGGACTAATGCTCGTAACATAAATCAAGATAACATACAATCGTATGCTGGAGTGTTTAATACTGAATGCAGTCATTGGTGGGAGGCGGGAGAAAGGATTTTAGACTAAAAGTCTAATTTTCATGATTTCATGAAAATGGGAGCCTTGTAGGAGATGCTGAATGTGAGTGTGCCTGAAAGACTAGGAGTCCCATTTTATGCAAAGATACAGACATAAGAAAGATGCTAAATAACTAAAGAAAACTTCAGTGACAAGCAGTATTGCTTTCTGCAATACAAAGCAGAAAAGGGAGGTGATGTAAGCAACGCTTGAGGCAGATACCTGTGGAAAGAGGCTGGTTGGCTGAGTTGAAACCAAAAGTCTGGGAGACAGGGAAGATATTCCAGTTGTCATCACAGAAGTCCTAGCCCATGGGGAACCACCACAGCCGAGTGGTGGAGTGCAGTGTTTCTGGACCCACATGCTGGTTCACACTCCACTTCTGCCACTTGTGTGAACCTGGGCATATTCATGAACCTTCAGTGACAGTTTTCCACCCACTGAAAAGGGGATAGGAATGTTATCTATGCCATAAGGTTATTGCAAGGTGTAAGTGAAGTGCATGAAACAGTGTTAGAACCATGCCTGCCACATAATTAATGTACAGTAAATAAGTTAGCTCTGATTAATTGTAATGGAAGGGAAAGAAAGGAAAAACATTTCAAGATGTTACTTAAATAGAGCGTGTAACCTCTTGTAGTATGGGAGATAGTCCAGTCCACCATCCAGCAGCCCCTCACTGCCTCTGATGCTGCTACCTCCCCTACCTGCCCCGTACAATCAGTGCTCTACACTGCAGCCCGAGTTACCATTCTAAAACGCAAACTGGATGACTGTACTCCCCATTTCAGTGGCTCTCTACAGCCCCCAGGATCAAGTCCAACCCCCTTGACATAGACTTCAGAGCCCTGTATGTCCTGACCCACCTCTCTCGTTCTTTCTCCCACTGCTCCCTTCCTCACAATCTGCATGCTGGAAAATGCCATGAACTCCTACTTAGAGGACAGCTTGCATGGAGGGATATTCTCCTTCGCTTCTTTGTCTGGTCGTACAGATTAGCACAGGGCATATAATATAAATTTAGAGATGTGGAAACCTTTGTAGTTGTGTAAAATGACACCAAGAGGTGACTTGAAAGATTGAAAGAGGGTGGTGCATAGCAGCATGCCAAGAAGAAAGCTTTTCTTTGAGACCTGGGTTGTCTTGGTTACACTGCAGATTAAAGGTGCGATCACTCCATGATATTTCAGAATTATATGTGCATTGTCCCTTATGCTACATTCTTCTTAAATAATAAGTGATATGTGTTCAGAGAATAAATGGATGTATGGTGAAAAGTCTCCCTGCCACCCATTGAGTGTCTTACAGCCACTCACTATCAGTGTATTGTGAATTCCTGCAGATAAACTTTGTGCCTTTTGAGAGAACTATATGCATATGCAAATCCTCCACTTGAACAGAAATGTGTAACTTGTTATGCTATCAAATTTGTCAGTGTTTTTTGAGTTACGTTTCATGGTTGGACTTTAAGATTGCAGAAAAATATTCTCATTTCAGCTAGTGCATTTATGTGTTATTTTTATATTTAAAGTTTTGATACTTGGTGTATATGAGATGTTGATCTAACCTTTTTCAGAAGTTTTTTCTATTTCTTTAATAAATCCATTATTTTGCTACTGATTTGAAATGTTCCCTGAATCTCAAACTGTGGTCTTACATGGGCTTTATTTGTTGTTACATTGATCTGTTTATTTATTCATGTCCATCGTCATTCTTGCTATGACTTATGCATTATAAAATGTTTTAATATCTGCTAAGGATAGTCATTTCTTATTGCAAGCCTTTTTTCAGAATTTTCCTGGCAATTCTTGCTTCTTATTTTGCTAAATGAATTTTAATATCATCTTGCCCGGATTAGAAAAATGTCATATGCAGTTATTACAATGGCATTAAATATATGGATTAATTTTTAGGTAGTTAACACCTTTGTAATGTTGAGTCTTCTTATCCAAGAAAATAGTATATCTTCCTGTTTTTTCATTGTTCATATTGTTCACTTAAAGACTTCTACATGTGAATGTTGTACATTCCTAGTTTGTTTTGTTACTGATTTTAATGAAGCATTTAATCAATTATAACTTTTAACTGGTGTTTGTACATTAAATTGAGCTCTCCAGCCCTGCCCAAAATTCAACCAGTTAAGCCAAGTCTAAAAGGAAAATCATAGGGATTTATTCAAAGACTGCCACTCTCAGAAAGCACCTTGGAAAAAGATCCTCCAGATAACATTCATAGAGACCCTCAGGCTATGTTTCTGTTTGGTACACTCATATTTTCATATTGTAAATAAGAGTGATAAGGCTACTTGTGCTGATGTGAAAATAGCCCAAAATATTTTCTACTTACACTGTATTGGGTCAGGCAAGAATTTTCACAAAATAAGAACTAGATGAGTGAGTGAAGCAGTCTGTATAGATTAAAAAAATAGTATTAGGTACGGAAAGGTTACACTAATACTCAAGTGTTCTCTTGTAGAGTTTTATGCCAATTAGAAGCCCCCTTCATTTCTGTAAGAATTAGTAGTTCTTCACTAAAAAAAAAGTATCAAATGCCTACTCTGTGCCAGGCACTGTCCAAGGTGCTGAAGCTACAAAAATAAATCTGGTTCAGTTATTACCAATGAACATTTCATATTTTTAAGAACAGTAGTCTAAGTCTTAGAAATTAGGTTAAAATATTTCTGCATGCCCTTTCACTATCATAGCAGAACATTTTGAGGAAAATGTGACATTCTAAATAGGAAGGTAATTTTGTTTGATATGCTATTTACTGTTGATTAGGGCACAGACTTTAATAAATTACACATGAATATGAGAAGATTGATAAATAGTAAGTGATTTTTTGTGCAGTAGAGATGTAAATTATTTCTAATAGAGAATCACAGGTGTTGTTTTATTGTTATTCTGTAGAACATTAACCTATTTTATATATAGGTTATATATATTTTATATTTAACTTAAACTTATTTCAGCATTCTTTACTTTACACTGGCTCCTATCCTCCTTTGAGCCAGCTTTACCATTCTGCTGGTTGACTCATTAATACACTAAATAACCTTTGATGTATGCTTACTATATTTTTGCATGGGAATGATGTTTTTAACTTTATTAAAATTATACTTTAACATCAGTAAAGCTTCATTTATTTTTGTTTTTCATACCTGGGCTGATTTCCAATGCCATTTTGAGAGAAACATGGCACATTATTTAAGAAAACTTGATGTTAACTTTTGCTTTTAATGATTATAAAATTTTTTCAGTGCTTTTTGAATACAAATAGATGGTAGAAGAATAACTCATCAACAGCGTACTCATTGTTTCTCAACACTGAATTCTACATTTTAAAATGAGAACATTTTAAATTATTTTGAGCACAAGCTAGCCATTTTTATATAATCAACTGTTTCTCATCACATTAGAATAAAAAACACAGAATCGAAGTGAATTGATTTAAAAGTATCAGCAGGCATTGTACACAGCAAGAGTAAGGCTATATATCTACAGTATGTATTAGATATTTTATACTGGGGTTACGATCAAAAAAGTTTGAGAGCCAGTGCTTTAAACATCCTTGGCTCCAGGCTATTACACGATAAGTGATTTTAGGCACATGGGTTTACTTTGGAAAGTCTAAACTAAATGATCATGCCCAGTTTAACATCAGAGGACTCGAAGGAACCAGATAGTTGAAATAGCAGCTGAGGCAACTGTGCTTTTGCCTACATACTTGCATGTCCTTCATGTGGACACATTTCCCTTTAGGCTGAGCATATTACTAAGGACTTTCTCATCACCTCTGCCTTCCACCTCTGGTAATTATGATGCATTGATCATGGAAATGGAAGGAAAGGCTTTATAAAGCCATCCCTAAACTATATCATTACATCTCAGCATACAACTCATAAAGGTGAAAATTAGATCTAAATTGAAAATGAAGCCTATGCCAAAGGGTTCTAAAATATGCATTAGAGAAGTAAAAACTAAAATCCCGTTTCATGTTCAAGGTGAAAAAAATGCTTGTGCTTATCTATATTTTATGTTATTTAAAAAATTTTATATTGAAATATAAGTGATTTACAATTTGTGTTAGTTTCAGGTGTATAGCAAAGTGATTCAGTTATACATATATAAATATATATATATCATTTTTTTAACATTCTCTTCCATTATAGGTTATTACAACATATTAAGTATAGTTCCCTGTGCTATACAGTAGGTCCTTGTTGGTTATCTATTTTATATATAGTGGTGTATATCTGTTAATCCCAAACTCCTAATTTATCCTTCCCCCTCCCCTTTCCCCTTTTGTAATGATAAGTTTGTTTTCTATGTCTGTGAATCTATTTCTGTTTTATAAATAAGTTCATTTGTATTCTATTTTTAGATTCTACATAATAAGTGATATCATATGATATTTGTCTTTCTCTGTCTGGCTTACTTCACTTAGTATGATAAACTCTAGGTCCATATGTGTTGCTGCAAATGGCAATATTTCATTATATTTTATGGCTGAGTAATATTCCATTTTATGTATATATACCACATCTTCTTTATCCATTCACCTGTGGATGGATATTTAGGTTGCTTCCATGTCTTGGCTATTGTAAATAGTGCTGCTGTAAACATTGGGGTACATGTATCTTTTTGATTTATTTTTTTTCCCGATAAATGCCCAGCAGTGGGATTGCAGGATCATATCTATATTTTATATTCAGTGGAATACTCTACCTTCTTTCACTTTCCTAATGTATTCTTGACGTTCAAGCGGCCTTTGACCCTCTTCAATAGAGAGAGCTCTTTATAGCTGGTCTAACAAATTCAATGTACTTAAATGAAAAGGTTATAAAGCACGCTAGGAAAAAGATGTCAAATGTATTTTAACATCAGAACCTCTTCCATCAAATTACCACTCATAATTGTGGCACAGACTTTTAGTTTTGTGTAAAAAGAAGGAGCTTTTGCTGAAATAATTCCATACGGAGACAGCTCTTTAATTGGGAACTTCTACTAGTCTAGAGATTGTGTTCAAAGGCCAGCACAAGATTCAGGATGGTAAATGATCTGCCTTTTTGTAAGTGAATAAGTCCTATCACCATATTAAATCTTACAAACAGTTTTAAATCCAAAAAAAGAGAGGCAGAAGTTCAGATGCTCTTTTAACACAATATACTATTTTCATTCTGTCCTCACTCTTTGGGATAGTGACTCAGGACCCACAGGGAAACATTGTGGATGCAGGTGGGTGGAGCATATGTCCAAATCACCGGAGGTCTTTTTCAAATTATTTTGGCCTTCTGCCCAAATTTCTGCAGACTCTTCCTTTATTTAGCCAACTGCCTGCCCTGACACTCAACAACTCTAATGACAGCCTTAGTGAGCCTCTGTGAGGGCTGTTACCCCCTGGTGTTTAGGTATAACACAGAACCTTTCATTTCTCTAGTACAGAAGGTGTTGTATTCAAAAGTGATTCTTGCTTTCTTCTGTTGCCTTATATCTGAACTACATCCTTGTCAAGTTCAAATTTGGAGATGGTCAAAGGAAATGTTCTATGAAGCTTTGCTGTTCAGAGTGCAGAGCAGTCAGGGCTGATCAAGTGCACCTTAATGTGCCGTCTCTCCCCAGGAGTGAGAGTGGATTTGCCTCATCCCAAAAGGGTCAGTGCATTGAAGAGCTGTTAAACTTTCCAGAAAGGCCCCAACTGAGCTTTTCATACCTTTCTCCTCTCTCAGCCATTAGAATTTAACTCAATGGTGGAAGTCAGGTTTAAGAATGTTTTTAGGGCAGTTGCAAGTGGAAACTTTCCCAGGGCAAAGAAGTAATGAGCTCTAAAGCCCAGGAAATATTGTTTTAGTGGAACTATTTTCTCAGTAAACTACTGATATCAGTGTTTCATGTAGGAGGAAGAAAGAGGGAAAAGGTTGAGAAATAAATGTACTTCACTAGCTATTTAGACTTCATATGTATGGGTCTGAAGATGTAACTGGGGCCTTTGCAGGGTATTTTTGGTCATGATCTAAAATGCACAGCTACTCAAGACGTGACCCCTCAGACCAGACGCATAGGCAGTCACCTGGGAGCTAGACAGAAAGGCGGAATCTTGGGCCCCTCCCCAGGGCTCCTGAATCGAAATCTGCAATCTTACCAAGATCTCCAGGTGACTCGTGTGCACATTGAAGCCTCCGAATCTATGAATGAAGTGACATTGCTATTAGAATACTTGCTAAAGTTAATAGCTCCAAAGATATAATAACTGAAGAAGAAAGGATGAGTTCTTTGAACACATTACCAGATTGCATGTGATAGTGCAAAACCTGAGGGCCTTACCACTATTTATTTGCACCAGCAGAGTATGAAAGGGTCTGTTTCAATTTCATTCTTATCAGTGTTGGGCATTATTATTTTTATTGTGAAACTTACATATTTAATCCATAGGATGTAGAATGAGGGTAAGGATCTAGCTTTCATAATTCTTCAGTAGTTAACTGGTTTTCCCAGCAACAGTAAACAAATAAATCTCCCTTCCTGTATTGAACTGAAATGCTACCTTCACCTTATATTTCTATTACAGAGCTTTTAAACTTTGTATTTTTTCCATGGGTATATCTTTCTATTTTGACATCAGTACCACATTTTAATTATGGTGGCTTTATGCTAGGTTTAAATACATGCTTTTGGTGGTTATCTTGTCCATCTTCAACTGTGTCCAAGCATTTCTCTATATCATATCCTCAGCTATAAGTCCCTACAGCATTCTATGTATATTTTCATAATGAATATAGATATAAAAGGTGTTCAGCTTTCCATATCACTTATTTTATAGACATATAGTAAGGAAAGATGACCTTAACACTCAAAATATTAGCATTTTTCTATTATTCTACCTTATCCTGATTTCTCTTTACCACATTTGTAATATGATGTTCAGTAAGACAACAAAATCTACCTAATCCCTGCATTCAACATGATACCAAGGCAAGTGGCATGGTAAAAAGGGATTTGAAGTGAGGAAAACTTAAGGAAATTGAATCCATGGGATCTGCTCTTAGGGAAGTTGCGGTATAACTGAGAATTTAAGTTGGGTTTAAGACACAGACTCAGATACATGTTAAAAGTAGCCAATTAGAGAAAATTAAAGTTGTATTAGTTTTCTAAGTCTTCTGTAACAAAGGATTAGAAACTTAAACAACAAGAGATTAGTCTTATACAGTTCTAGAAACTAGAAGTCTGAAATCAAGGTGCCGGGAGAGCTGTGTTCCCTCTCCTTGGCTTCTGGGTATCACAGGCAACTCTTGGTGTTCCTTGGCTTGCAGCTGCACAATTCCAATCTCTGCCTTCGTCATCACATGACTGTCTTCTCCCTGTGCATCGTCTGCCCATGGCATTCTCCTCTCTGCGTCTCTTCTCTTTTTATAAGGACACCAGTCTTACTAGATGAGGGGCCCACCCTGCTCAAGTATAACCTTATCTTAATTAATTACATCTGCAATGACTGTTCTACGTAAGGTCACATTCTCAGGTACTAGGGGTTAGTACTTCAACATATATTTTTAGGGGACACAATTCAAACCCAAACAGAGCTCTTTAACGCAAAGGGATGACTCAGATGAGATTGAAGTTGTTGGTCACTTCGAATTCCTTAACGGGAATCACACACTGGTAAATAACACCATGGAAACCAATGAAGAAGGATTTCCACATCCTTCCTCACCCCAGCAGATGACTACACATTCAATTTAATGATAGAGGGAGTATCTCTCACTGGGCAGTCAGCATGGAGACAGTTGCATTGGTGATTAAGATTCAGGAGAATATGTTATTATCAACAGGAGTTAGAAAGGGTGGAGGAAGGAAAGCGATCATGAATGACCGCAAAGTTTATGACCCTGGAGAACTGAAAGAAGACAATGCCAACTCTGTGGATGAGTGGTAAAATTTACCCATGACTTTGCTGAATATACGTTTTATTTGTTCTTCTAACAGTGTAATTACAGACTGCCTTTTTATAGGTCATTGTGAGGCATTGTTAATTATTTTTCCTTTGGCTTATCTTGCTGGTTAAAGCTCTATTTTGTTGCATTATAACACTTGCATTTCTGAACAGAAGTTTTTTCTGAGCCCATGACTTGTCTAACTCTCTGCCACTCACTCAGTAAATTACTGCATTTACATGTATACCCACCCAGTAATTTGTGAGCAAGAAGCCAAGGTGCTTGATTAAAGTAATTAATTCTCTCACATCATCCTTAAAATGAGCAAGATGCAGAGCCAGGTGGTTTGGCTGATGTCTTCTAAGTCTACCCTCAATGATTTTGTTGTTTTCATCATGTGATTGAATACAATTCTAGACAGCAGCATATTAAAAGGCTACCTCATAAAAATATTGGACTTAAAGAGGCTATAGCCAAATAAATATAGACATTAATTTTATGCTCATTTCAAAATGAAGGTCCAAGTAAATGGAGATTTGGGATTTGATGTTCTTTAGAACAAATGTTGGAAGAAACATTACCTAACCACTGAGACGTACACAAAGGGATGTTATTCTAAATCTATTCAAACCAAAGCTTCTTTAACACATGAACAATTCATGTAATCTCTGTCATTTTCCCATTTTTCCCTAACTAGGACAATGTCCTCAGAGGAATAATTACTGTGATTTTTGAAATTTGGTAAAATCCTTAGTGCTTTGGTGAAAGAAATGATAATATTTATCATTATATAGAATGCTGGATCCCACAGAACTTTAGAAATGACAAAGTCCAACACATTTTAAAATTATGGAACCAAGTTTCTTCAGTTTATCTTAAAAATAGAATTTTATTTGTTGTCTAAGGGAATTTGAATAAGACCTTATTTCCCATACTATTTTAAATTACTTTGAGAAGTCATTTGCATCTTTTTTTTAACCAGGACGTTTAACATCATGGTAGAATCTGATGTATGCCTTTTCAACATGCATATAATTAATCAAGAGGGATCCAGTGTAGCGCTTAAATGCATGCGTCTTCATAAATGTTAGTGACTTAATTTTCCCAAAATGTTAGAGTCCACATGCCATCTTTATAAAGTTTAAAAGATTCATGCTGTCCGTTATGCATTTGATATTTACCATTGAAAGGCCTGTATCATAAGCAATCTGGTTCACAGTTGGGCCTTTAACTTGACATTTTATAAAGCATGGACATTTGAGTCCTCAGTCCTTTCAGCTTGTTTCGAGATAATTGTGAATTCAATGGTGGGTGTAGAGGCTATGCATGATATTTTAATTAATAGCTCTTCTTGTCATAATTGTTTTTATCTGACTACTCAAAAACTGCATTTTATTGAAAAACATTTCGATATATACCCATGACCTGAAAATATTTCAGGTAATTCCCTTCCACAAAATATTGAGGGAGAATTCTATCTGCATTTTTTCAGCATTACCTATTAGTAAACATATATAAAACATGTTTTAAAAATATACATTTTAGTTTGATGACAAAACAATTACTTCATCTCATCATACATATAACGTGCTGTTGGAAAACCTGGAAGCAAGTTGATGCGTATATTCTGATAACTCTGTACTGCCGAGGACAGAATTGACAGCACTAGTTTCAAATGAGTCCCACCAGCAGTGACAAGATTGAAGAAAACGGAGACCAATGATTTATCCTAAGTCCTCAGCAAGAAAAATATAGTTGACTTATAGGTTATTTCCCAACCAGAGATTGGTTTTTAAAATCTGCAAATTGATACCTATTACATATCTTGAGTATCTTAATTTAGAAATAAATATACCTCTATAAATGCTGCTTTAGATCAAACAGAGAGAAAAACAGGCTAAAGACGTTTTAACCTTAAGTCTGGTAAAAACATGATGAGTTCCACCCTTGGCAGTTCTGAGAGCTGGCTGTGCCCCGAGTTCAGGATGTTTTTCTTCAAATAGGACAAAAAAATCACAGGTCACTTTGTACCTTCTTTGAGAGACTGCACACACATGAGAGCCCAAGGCAATTAAAAATAGAAAAAAATGATTTCTTTCATCCAGTCTTTGTGAGGTTTACTCAGTTTCTCCTCTCTGCACATTTCAAATCCTGTCGCAGTGAAATCTTTCTTCATATTTTCTTTAGCTACCATTTTTCTAAAAAATGTTCTTAGAAAGTACCCGACAAAAATAATTCAATAATAATAATATTAATACCAACAACTAAGTAACTGAAAATAATTTGAACTAATATGTAAATGAGTCATCACTTTCCTAGGTGTCCATCCTCTGGGTCTTGAGAGATTTCGGACATGAGCATGCCAACTGAGGAAATATTTGGGGTGATTAAGGGTTCATCTTTATACTCTCCAAATACCACTAAGTCAATTTACTTGTCAAAAATTTAAAAACAGCAAGCAAGGAATTGGTCACCAAATCTCACCTTGCCAAACCCCCTTCCCAGCTGCTGTCCCTTATAACCCGGCAGCCAAGTACAATTAAAGGAGAAGTAAAAAATCAATTCCTCAATTTGACAAATGCAGCATGTTAACACATGCACTCTTGCTGACCCTCAGAAGGGCTCACCACTTTTGAAATAATTCTTCAAATGTATTTATAAAATCATTCATGTATATGAAAGCGCAGGAGAGTTCAAAAATAATTTCCTTTTGCTCCCCCTACTGATTTTATTCTTGAATTAGCCCTAGAGATGATTTATGCCAAGTTCTCCTTTAATTTAAATGTGGCTTAAGTGATCCCTTGGCTAACACAGCTACCTAAAAGCATTTTGTATACAGATCCATTACTGTAGTCATCCTTTGGAGAATAATGGAAAGGATGTATACTTGACAACATCCACAAGTCATGTCACATATTGCAGCTACACAGGAAGCAGAATTACCCCCAAATACACCATGGGGTGATGGTCTTCCTATTTCATCCCTCCAAGAGGCTCTGCTTCCTTCCACAGATTTTTCAAATCCATCTCTCCTTGGCAGATCAGAGAAGAATTTAACCAAGAGTGCATGTCCTTTATGTTCCACTAAGACTAAAAATAAATGTAAATGGATGAGAGGCAAGACCCGAACAAACTTATGTTGAATGTTCTCAGTTGCTAAAATTATCTGAATGTTACCTAGTAGCCAGAGAGAACAGGAAGCCAACAGTGAGTCACAGAGAAGTAGCCATGAAGAAAATTAAAATAGATCTAAGAACATAAACACTAGAAGAGCATCCTCCCACTCAGTAACAGGCACAGGACTCAACAGAGAAGTCAGCCTGTTGCCATATGGCCTCTGTTTAGAGCCACAGCCTGTCTGACAGCCCTGCAACATAGTGCATAACCTCCTGTACCCCCAACCTCTACAAGTAAATGTGGTCTGTGTCTCGTTTTGGTGGGGGGATGGTGGAACTCGGTGGGAGGACTGTCAACAATGGATGAAAGTAGGTGGGTCACTCCAAGAATGTTGCTGCAGTTAGTGTGTTGTTGTGTTGTTACTGGTGGGAGGGACATTTAGTTAGAAATGCAGATAGATGGGAGATCCAGACGTGTAAATCTACAAGATATTTTAAAAAATCAAGATATTATAAAGGATCCAAAATGGAAAGAAAGAAAATATTTATGGTCTCGTGAGTCTCTTAAGAAAATCAGCACAATGACAGGTATTTTTCCAGTTGTGGTTCATCACCTGAAAATGCAGCAATGTCCTCCAGGAGATAAAAGTACTGTGCCTCAGTGGAAAGCAATGTGGACTCTTTTTTCTGGTATTGTGGCACATAAACTTCTTGGTTTATGAAAAATATTAAACTGTGATGATGTGAAAAGTTTCTAATATAAGACTAAGGTCTGTTGGTTCACACTTTTAGAGATATTTGGAATGTTCATCTCATATTAATATTACTTGCATTTCCTAGTATTGGAAAAATGAGAATTTTTACTGAGTAAAAATCCTCTTGTGAGTTTTCACGTTCCAACACCCCTACGTAAGAAGGTGCCTAATTTGGCAAATGCAAAGCCTCCCCTTGCACAAACTGCTGTTTAGTGGTGAGCTATTGTCTTGGTGTCACTGGGAACTTCTTTTAACTCCTCTGTTTAGCCTTGATGGAGATTCCCTTTTTTCTCTGTTTGAGTTAATGGTCTTGGTCAAGACCATTCCAGTGTTAAGCAGAAATGTCATCCCACACGGGTCATAGGACCTGGAACCATGCTTACCAATGAATATATTGAGAAAAACCACTTTGTACCCCCCAATAGTTTTATGTGGGTTAAATAAAGTCCTAAAAGCAATAAAGGAAATATTTAATAGGAACATAATCACGAAGGGTCAATCTGAGAGGCCTGTGGAAAGCTGAGAACCATTTTTGCCTTGGTGAGCTATCGAGCTGATTATAGAAAGAGTTATTGTTTTAACCAGTGCTAGTTTTATATCCTTTTATCTCACCAGCTTCAATATGGAATCATAATTAAAAATGTGGGAACCGTGGACATTGCCATGAAAAAGTCTGTAGACCTATAATGTGTGTTTAATGTTCTGCTACGTGCGATTTTGAAGATGAACGTGGCAGACCCTGCTCCAAGCAGTGCAAAATCTAGCAAGGGTGACAGATACTAACTAGGCTGTATTCCTGAAGTGCCTGAAGAGAGACGTTCATGAACCAAATGTTATTGTAACACAGAGAGGACCAGCGATCAGAAACATATCACAGAAAGTTGGAAACACATCACACACGTGCATGTAGCTGATGTGGGTGGTGGCTCTATTAATTACATATCAGGGATTGTGTACTGTTCCAGCTTATGGTTCTTTCAAATCAACCATTTTAGAACTGGGCCACCCTTGAAGGTTTTGAGTCACCTAGGATTTTGAGAAATCAGCTGTTGAGGTTCACTGTATATTTGTCATAAGAAGGTTGGAATGGGGATGTGGTAATTCCCCCCCACACTGGATTTCCCCCAGGGCTATCCCAGAAGACTCTATCCCAGATGATCTCTATCCCAAAATGCCCCTTTTCTAGAGCAACAGCTTTCAAACTTTAGTTTGCAGATGGATCACCTGGAAGATCATTACAAAGAAAATTTTCAGGTCCCACCCCAGACCTACTGAATCAGAATCTCTAGATGTGAGGCACAGGAGTCCACACTTTAATAAGCTCTCCAGGTGATTCTAGGGTATGCTAAAGTTATAGATACGCTGCCAGTGTTCGTTTCTGTAGCCTCAGTTTGGGGTAGATGGTTGATTCGCCTCCAGATTAACGATTAGCCCCCAGGTTCAAAAGCTTCTCCAGCAAACTGAGTTTCAGGGATTGACAAATCTTCATGCAGTAAGTGAGTGCATAGGGAATTTTCAGTATAGTCAGCTCCCGTATCTGTGGGTTTCGCATCCATGAATTCAACCAGTGAATACAGAGAGTCGACTGCACCAGGCCATTTTATAGCAGGGTCCTGGGACCAATCCCTCTCAGATACTATAGTTGTCAAACTTAGCAATATATTGGAATCACCCAGAATGCTTAAAAAAAGCAACCAGGGCTGGATCCCATCCCCGGAGTTATCATTTAACAGTTCTTGCACTTTTAGAAGCTCCCCAGATCATCCCATCTGCAATCAAGTTTGATACCACTGCATCAGAAAGTGGTTCATTGATCTCTTCCCACTAAAAGCCCATGGGAGGTAGCAAAGGAAACGATTTTTGACAGCAAAAGAAAACAAAGGGAAATATAGTTTTAAAATATATCAAACTTTATTCTTGGGTTATATAGCACTTTGAGACTTCTATCTAGAAACACATTCCTACAGAATCTTACTCTATAATGACTGAGCAGCATAGGTATTTCAGAGAGCTTAAGGGTCAATCTAGGATCATTACTGACATCCGGTCAAATATATCAAAACCTTGAGGCGTCTGATTAAACTGTTTTCTCTTTTCTTCAAGGCACTCCTGCTTTTCGTTTCTTCACTTTTCCCCTTATTCCTTTGTTCTCATTTTCCAACCCCTTCAGCACCTGACAATCTTTTTCTACCATCACAAAATGATTTCATTTAGAGGCCTCAGTATTCTATTATTGCATTCTTAAATATTTACTGAGCAACTCTTTTGAGGGTCATGGTGATTTTCATAGTTATGTGATAATTTCTTCAAATTTCTTCAGGCACTAGGCACTGCTCTAGGTACTTGGGACACATCAGGAAAAAAAAAAATCCCCAAATCTTCCCTTTGAGGGAGCTTACCTCTAATGGGCCAAGTGACAAACAATAAGCAACATACAAAACAGTAAATAACATGGTGGAAAGTACAGACTATAAGTGCTATACAAAAGAAAATGGAATAAATTAAAGGAAACTCATAGTGCAGAGGTGGGGAATGAGAATTTTACACAGGGTAGTTAGGGAAGGTGTCATAGAGAAGGGAAAATTTGAGTCAAGACTTGAAAGAAGTACAACTATTTGAAGGAAGAACATGTCAGGCAATACGTTTCATGAAAGATTGAACAACAAATGTTTTTAATGTTTTGTTTATTACAGTAAAGAAAAAGAGCAATGCTTCCCTGATCACTCTGGACTGCTCTGCTTCCATCTTTCAACTTGTAGCATGTTAATAGATTTTTTTCAAAGCTAATGATTAATTCCTGCCTTAGGATATTCAGTTTTGTTCATTTTCCATGGAGCACTAGGAAATCACAAAGTTCACGTGGTTACTATCGCATTGTCATTGGCAGTCTCAGCAGGCATTTACATTGCCTTTCACCACACACGTTTACATTTTGCAGCATCCCAAGGTTGTGTGTATGTGAGTCTGTGTGTGTACGTGTATATGTTTTAGTCACACATAGTGCTGTGTATCCTAATGAGACCTGTACCACAACCAATTAGACACCTGCAGGAGAATCATACCATGTCCCCAAATGCTCTTTTCCTCTGCTCCTTAGAGATCAAATCAAATAACCTTGCTTCAAGTCAATGCAGTTTTTGACTAGAATCTCAGAGTTGCACGGGACTTTACTCTTTGGCTCAAACGAATTTTTGTAAACATTGGTTCTTCAGATGTAAAATTTAATTAATTAATCTCACAGATTTATATTAAATCTATTCTGTGAGGGGCATTTTGGCCAGATTTTGCCAGCACAGAGGATACAATCTGAGTTAGAGTTACTCTCCATGTACTCTAAAGAACAGCACCTACCCTCAGTTTTAGATGTGCCTTGGGAGGTTTATTGTGATTAGATTTTCACATTAGATTTTTCTGGTAATTATATCTTAAAGCCCTTAAGTTCATGTGAAATTCACAGAAGTCACAGGTGATGCAACTAAATTATTGGTTGTGAGTGTATATGTAACATTCGAAATAAATCTTGTTATATCTTCAGTAATTAGAATCGGTCCTTTAGGGAGTCGCTCAGAAACTAAAGAGGGAGTAATAATATAAAACCGTCTTTAGGGCAGAAGA
Organism: Monodon monoceros; assembly: GCF_005190385.1. Taxonomy (NCBI): domain Eukaryota; kingdom Metazoa; phylum Chordata; class Mammalia; order Artiodactyla; family Monodontidae; genus Monodon; species Monodon monoceros. The sequence goes on from NW_021703771.1 coordinate 51,815,847, forward strand.
ATAGTTTAATTTATAGTTCTATTTTTTTGTTTGATACAGTAACTATGAGCTTTAAATCTCATGCACAAAAATAATTTGATCTATATTCCCAGAATTTACTTATTTTTTGTTTCCCAGATTTATCCCAAAACTACTCCAAACAGCAACTTCCATAGCAATGCCCTTCATCAAAAGTGCTAATCAGTTTTGTTATTCAGGATTTGGTGGAGACTGGCTGGTGGCAGAGCAGACAGGAAGAGCATGGCCTGGGCTCTGCTCCTTCCCCCTCGGCCATCCTATCTTTTGCCTCCTAGACAGACCTGACTTATGTTGCCATGTTCACCCAAAGAAGTTATGTAACTGCAAATTTCTATAAAACAACTATTCATACGAAAAATAATCATATTATATTTCATTCTGGATTTCAAATACAAATAAGTGTCAAATTAATTCTGCCTTATTATTTTATTGTATTTATAAGAGAGAGATATTTTAATATTAAATATTTCTAATATTTACCATTTTCCATTTAAATCTTTCTTTTTTTTTTTACATAAAGCTTTCTAGGAGATGCAAATAACGCTTGATTTGAAATGATTTACATGTTCATGTTAAATTGACCACATTTTTATGTTGTTTATTTTAAGGGAGGAATGTACAGAAAATATACTCAGACAAAAATTATTTTAGATTTTCAATGAATATGATCTAAAATGCACAGTTTAGATTTTTATTTCTTTACAAAAATTTTACATATCATGAAGGGTAAGTTTTTTGTTAGTTTTAAGGAGTAGTTAATTTTATTATGATATTAGATTTATTACACTCTGTGTGAAAGCAGGCAAAAATTCTGAACAAACATTTTGTTCAGCTGACCATATTTGTATAATTGACAATATAAGAATTCATAGAGCCTAGATCATTACTATAGTAATCAGTGTAGACTCTAGTTTAAAAAAAAAAAAAAAGAGGCATGGTACTTCAGATTCTAATACAAAGGAAACCGAGGTTATTCCCAATAGTGTTATGCATATTTGCTTCTTTCTGCCACCGATCTTCTTGACAGTGTTGATTCGCTTGAAGGATGACAAAAAGACTGAGGGGACATTGAGAGATTATCACTTGACTTAATTGATATAATGACATGTACATCTTTGTGATCTTAGGTACTTTAGAATATGTTCTGTATAGAACACCACTCATTCAACAAACATTTAGGAATTCCTAAAAGAAAGTGAATTTTTCTTGGATGCTGAAGAAGTATAAGCACCAGCATGGAATTAGCTGAGGTGGGGAGAGGTCATCAAGACAGATGTGGACAGATAGATGGCTGGAAATCAAACTGGGAAATATAAAGCAGAAAGTGAGTGAAGAAAGGGTTCAGTTTGTGAGATCAGTGAAACAAAATCAGGAAAATAATTCAATTTCTTGACCAAAATGAGCCAGAGATGGAGCCAAAAGAAACAAAAAACAAACAAAGGACAGGTACGACAAAGAACCAAAATAGGCACAGGAATTACACGATTTTTGGTGGATGGACAATGAAAATAACCTGGCTAGAATATCTCTTAGCAGGATGTGGTCCCCAACTAGCAATCAAGGGGAACTAACCATGAATTGATGGAAATGAATTGATGTGTGGGTTTAACAGTTGGAGTGAGCATTCCAGGATACTGAAAACAGCACATAAGCATTACACTGTTATAGAGAATTTGTATGATTTGTAGGTGTAAAAGCTATGAGTCAGAATCGCATATTTGAGATATAGAAATCATAATCTTACTTTCTTCAGCACACTTAGACCAAAGTTACTGTAGCTAAGCAACTCAAAATTTCCACATAAACATAATCATCTCTGCAGATTTTGAAAAGTTAATGCAAGTTTCCAGAGTCTGAATTAAATTAAGAATGGTTCCCACGTTAAAGAACTAATCAGTACCTAGACAGAAGATGAATTCCATACCTACAAATAGTGTTTAAGAAGTTTAAAGGAACTTAAGTAGTAAATCTGAAAGTCAGCAATTCTAGTTTAAAGAAGATATATAAGAAGAGATCTACATTTATATCTTACTACTTACATGTCTTACTTCTTCTATGTAGACCATCAAAAAGGGAGAAATAATATATAAAATATTGTGAGCTTCCATTAGGTACCCAGTACCATATCTGGCTCTTTATGGGCATGATCTCATTAAATCTATACAACTCAATAGAGGTGAATACTGCTACACATTTTAGAGATAAGAAAACTGAGGCTAGAGGGTTTAAGCAAGGTCACAAGCTAGTAAGTGTCAGGGCACAGATGCAAGCCTGGCTGGCTGGCTCTAGGGTTTAGGCTTTTAGCTGTTATTTTAAACTGCCTAGCCAAAGAGAAAAACAGAAAGGCCAACAATAAAGGAGCCTTCCCTATGTATTCTCAAAATATGCAATTTATTTTCTAGAAAGAAATGGAAAAAGAGGCTGAAATGCAGAGTGAGCCCTTTGTCATTTTTGTTTTTTTGTTTTTCCTCTGTGATGTTTATGATCTGGTTAATATCATACTGATTAAGATATTTCTTCTAATGCTGTTTGCGCTGTGAGGTCCCCAAAAGCTACTGCATAGAGTTTTCTTATTAAGAATTATGAGTAGACTACTAATAATTTCTAGTAATTATAAAATTGTTTAATGTTTATAACATTGAATTTTATTTTAAAACTGCAGTACTTTTGTCAACACTAATATCCGCTTTCACAATTATTTTTAAAAGATGACAGAAGAAAAGACTTAAAACGTAGTGCCACTTGTGCAACAGCATATTTGCCAACATTAACAAGTACCATAAGAAGGGGAAACATCTCAAATAAGACAGAGATTCAAAAAAGATAAAATTGTAGTCTAGGCTCTGGCACTAGTTTTGTGGGTTTACTAAGTCACTTTACTTCTCTGAATTCTTATTCATTATTTACATAAATGTAAATCACTTCCAGTTTCTGTGACTTGGTTATCATATTGCCAAGGAGGAAAGTGGAAATTAAACAGTTTGAGCAATGAAGATACACCTTTTGTTGAGCTGACCTGAACACAATCATTTCAATTTCTCAGGAGAAGGTAAAAGAATTCTTTAAACCCAGACTCTTAAATAATTCAGTTTCCAATTGTTCATTGTTACCATATAAAAAACAATTGATTTTTTTATACTGAACTTGTATTCTAGGTTTTCACTAAACTAAATGATTATTTCTAGCAGCCTGTTTTTTGTAAATTCTTAGGGATTTTTCTGTACAGATAAATTGTGGAGTCTGCAAATAGAGTTTAATTTCTCCCTTTCCAATCTCTATGACTTTTATTTATTTTTCTTGCCTTGTTGCATGGGCTTGGACCACTAGTACAATGTGATACAGTAGTGTTGAAAGTAGGCATCCTTGCCTTGCTCCTGATCCCATCCCTGCCTTGTTCCTCATCTTAAGAGAAAAGCATTCAGTGTTTTGCCATTAAGTATGTGGTTGGCTGTGGGTTTTTTTTTCTAGATATTGTTTATTATGTTAAGGAAGTTTCCATTTATTCCTAGTTTGCAGTGAATTGTTTTTATGAAGGGATGTGAATTTTGCCAAATTCTTTTTTTCTGCATTTATTAAAATGATCATATGGTTTTTATTCTTTAGTCATTACATTGTATTTTAACTATTCATTTGCATTCATCTCCCTAAATGCTCCTTTATCATATACCCTGGTATTTAGCATAGTACCTAGAATATAGTAGGCAATTAATAGATAGCTGTTCAGTTACTAATACAAGAATGCTGATCACTGTGCTAGGTGCTCAGAATTCTCTACGTTGCATGCTTCATTTTGCATCTCTGTAAGTACAGTTCTTGTTTCTGCAGTACAATTTAGGTTTCAAATATATAAAAATTAATTAAAATTAATTGTGTTCATGAGTAATCGATAGTATGTTTTCTCCTTATAACTTTGAAATCAAGTCTAGGTAAAGTATTTTGTATACAGGCCCAATTATTTCCTTAAAATGCTCAGGTTGTATATGTGTGCATACTAAAAACTACACAAGTGTAGAGGTATAATGCTCTTTTTTTAGCAAATTAATTATTTAGAGGCATGTGTATATGTGTGTGTCAATGTGTATATATACATTTCCTATCCTTAAAATCATTTTTAGCCTCTTCAGTGATCCACCATCAGTTTACTTTCCTAATCACTAATAGAAAATGAAAACACATCTTGCTTAGTGAAGCTTTCTCAATAACAACCCACCAGATATTTTAACTGCTTCTTGGCCTTCCACTCTCTATATATTTACCTCTCCCATACAATTCACTTGCTGTGGTGGCTTTTATTAGGAATAATGTATTATATTGTCGAATTTCTATAAACCATTAAATGATATTTTTCTAACCCAGAGTTCAGTGCATAAAGTCACTACCATATATAATGGAATATTTATAAAGTTATGTTATATTCTCCAGTAAGAATGGTGCTAAGGTAATATAAAACTGCTTTCATATAATATAGAATATAAAATGTTACTACTCAATCACGCATATGCTCTTCATTATATACAGCATGGCATTTGGTGTACTTGTAAGGGCTTCTCATAGGAGAATGTGATGAAATATATGTCCTGAAATGGTGAGCATTCTTTCAGGGTTAGATGTATTAATAATATGGTTTGGGACAAGGCTGCGCATGGGAATAAATATCAAATGCTTCAGTGAATGGAGTATTGCCATTGAGTTTATTCTCCAGCTGGGTTCTATGATTTTCTTGTCAGCTTATAGTGTCATCTGCTTACATGACAGAAAACCTGTGGTTTCCTCTTATTTTCTATTACAAATAGAATCCTACAAAGACACAAACTATCCACAGGTTTTAGCTTGTATATAAATTTGTAGTTCTATAGGAACTCTGTGGTTGATCCATGTGCAGGATTTCTCTTTTAGTCCATTAGTTTAAAACAGATGCTTCTGTTTAAATCAAGATGGAAAATCTATTTCAATAAAATTCATTTCCTGTTACTATTTCAGGAGGGAAAGTGCATATCAGTTTTATGAGGGTTTTTGTAGGGTAACAAAAATGACTTTTAAGCATTGTTTTTTTACTATCTCACTGTTCATTTCCATAATACTCTGTTTTGTTAAGAATATCCAGCCTCTATATCACAAAACAAGCTCAGGATTATGTTCCTATGTTTTACCTGCCTCGTAGAAATGAATGGAATGGGTCCTTTCATATTGTCTCATACATGAAAATGATTATCATTATACTACTTTGCTCTCATTTCTTAAACCATGAGTTTTTGGCAATGTCATTGTCTTTAGGAGCCAACGAGTGTGGCTATCCTTATTAAGATTTTTCTGTGAAAGATACCTTTTTTTTTTTTTTTTTTTTTTACGGTACGCGGGCCTCTCACTGCTGTGGCCTCTCCCGTTGCAGAGCACAGGCTCAGGACGTGCAGGCTCAGTGGCCATGGCTCACGGGCCCAGCCGCTCCGCGGCATGTGGGATCTTCCCGGACCGGGGCACGAACCCGTGTCCCCTGCATCGGTAGGCGGACTCTCAACCACTGCGCCACCAGGGAAGCCCTGAAAGATACCATTTTCACACTTTTCCCCACGGATTCAGTGAGAGTGAGAAACAAATGAGAGTCGTATGGAAAGTTAGGGTAGAAATGAAATAAATATGGTGGCCAAAATGACGCTATCTAATCACCTTATCAATTAAGTTACTTATAGTGACTTGAAAGTTGGTAGAATTAAAAACACTTTAATAAAACTTTGTCATTTTGATGTATAAAAGAGCGATTACCCACATGCGGAGAGGAGAAACTATGCTTCTGTCCTGTCTACACAAACCCTGGCCAACTAACAAAAAACCCTGACCAGAAAAGGACAGGAAAAGAAGGGGGGAAGAACAGTGTTCTTAAGTTTCTAAGCATGGATTATGAAAGTATTATCCTGATCAGAAGGTCTTCAAAGAAGACACAAATCTTCATTTACTACATGTGTTTTAAAAACCCCTAATGTAATGTACCTGTAACATTGTAAGCCATAGCAGGCAATAGTCTGGTTATAGTGGATTAATTTCTCAGGTCTATAAAAAACTAGTTCTGAAACAGTGGAACAAACAGAACTGTATGTATAGAAAGTCTTGGAATGGCAGGTTTTATTTGGAATGTTACATCAATGACTACTTAGTTAAAAGAGATTAATAGTATTTTCACTCAGCAGTTATTATTTTTTCAGATGTTGTGTATAGAAAAACTGAGTCTGTCTTGACAATGTGGTATTGATCTGGATGAAACAAGATCAATAGGTATTATAGTTACTCTGTGACTAGGTTATTAGAAAAATAAATTTGGAATTATCTTGCTGGCAAATAAGGACAAATTTTACAAGGAATGCTCAAATTTGTTTACATGTTACAGTGTATTTATTATTCATTTCCAAATACAAATAAGCCTTTCCTAATGTTGTAAACTTTATTTATCTAATGCTACAATTATGCATTTGCTTGGAGAAATGTTATTGGTCTGCATAGACAGCCTTATAAAATTTACTATGTAACTTAACTTGACACTGCTTAACATATCAAAGTTCACTCTGTCATTTTACCAAAAATAATGAAAATAGTAACATATGAATACTACCTTTTTAATTAAATCTCACTATATATACACATCTCTATCCACAAATATATGTTTTTCCAATATTTTCATAAGCATTGTTGATTTGTGCCCTAGTAAAACCTCAAGAAATACACAGGGCATGTGTTGTTAGCCCCTTGTTTGATGAATGCATTTGAGTGATAAAAATTCAAGAGAATTTCTTAAACTGACAGAAGGAGACTCCTGATTCCATTTCTTAAATTCGCATGTGATTGTCAGACTCACTAGCTTTTAACATCTGCCTTTTGCCCATGTTGGCTCTCTGTGCTTAATTGAATAGGTATACTTTTTTCACGTAGCAGTGATTACCATCGGCAATTTTGACATTATTACAGGTGGTCTGTAGAGTAAGATGCGTAGGAACTAGCGTCTGAGGCTCCACCGCTGAGGAACTTTCAAAGGTACTATTCTTATCCACACATTATCTGTACGTGGACACCAGATAAAAACCCCACAGAAGCAAGGCTGCCCTGGTGAACCCCAACATGGCTGGCAAACATTCCTCAGGGTGGAATTTGCAAGCTTTCTAGACTTGGAAGATGAGAATTGCGGTTAAGTGACACAATTGGTTTCTGAAGAGAAAGGCTGAGCTTCTTTTCATGCTCTGTGGGTATCTTTTGTAGTCCAGTGAACTACTGACGGAAAATGAGAGAACGACTTAGAGAGAGACAAAAGGAGAATGTGAGGGAATATCTGAAAGGTCACCAACAGGACCTATGTGCTGTACATGTGTGTCTCTCTGGGCTCAGAACTGATTTCTCTATTAATTAGAACTATTTATCTCACATAGGCAGTGGGAGTTGAACCTTTTTTTCTTATACTATGTAAAAACATCCCAAATGAGGTATTTTCACATGAAATTCATATCTATTATTAATGGCAGAAATGGTTTACGAGTTGCTTTTTTCATGTAACACAGTAAATAAAGCAAGATTAGAATCCAGCCAGAAAGTGAAATTAGCTCTTTGTACAACTTTTAAATTCGTGATTCTAGCAATGGAAAGAGACACACATGGCCCATGACATTTTCCGTTCTTAAACATGGTTTAGGATGTGGTCCTCTGTCATAATTATGTAGTTATGTGGAGGTTAGTTTCAATTTCTCTACCATAAATGTAGAGGTGGGGAAAGAATATAATTCGGAGTTTGTATTGTTGTTGTTTTGTTTTAACATATTAAGTTACATTTGCAGAAAATACAGGATTGAGTGAGGACTTTAGAAAACACTACATTATTAAAGGTGCTAAGAACCTGGAATCTGTGGCTCTCAACCTGAGAGCACATTGGGAATATAAAATAAGCAAATAAGAAACATCTTAAGAAAACTTAGCAAGTTCTATATCAGCAAGTGCAAGACAACATAGCACAAAATAAGTTCCAGGGTGCTCAGAGCATGCAGAGGTACAGCCGTATATAAGAAAAGAGAGACAGATTGATGATGCGATAGATCAGGCTTACAGGAGAGGTGAATTTCGATTTAAAGTGTGAGGTAGGTGGTGCATATGAAGTAGAATGTGGAGTGTGTGCATCCTAGATAGAAGGAATGATAATACGTATAAAGGTGCAAGAGCAGAATATGGTAAGCAAAGTGAATGAGATCATCAAGAGAAGCTGGGATGGCAGAGTGGTTCTGAAAAAGAGGTTAAAATCCCATAAGGCAAGTGCATTTAGCAAGACAGGACATGGGGAGACTGAACAGCAGACAACATAGGAGGTTATGGAAAGAGTTTAGAGTAAATATGGTCGGCAAAAGGGAACCCTGGAAAAGCCTTGGACGTGACAATTACATGAGTTCAATGGATCTCACAGGTTAAAAGGACAAGGCACTAGATAAACCAAGTACCACATGAGGTTATTTCTTTCTGCCAGATAGAAGTGGTGAATGCCTCTAGGCCTTTTACATGATAATTGCTGCTGGGGTATAAGAGGACTTAAAAGAAATAGAAAGAGATATAGCTCAGACATTCCCTGGAAAAGCATAATAGATGAGTTATAACCCAAATAATGAGCTATCTCGGATGGAGTCAGAGAAAAGAGAACAGTTAAAAAAATGAATCTGTGATTTTTGAGCCCAGGGAAAGAAGAGGAAGCTGAAGCTTAGGAAAATGACCAGAAATTATGACTGTCAACTAATCAGGTTTTTTTGGAGGCACAGTTTAAGCATTATACGTGAGTCAAAGAAAGGTAGGGCCTAGTACCATTTTCTTGCAGGACTGTTGGAGAGGTGGGGGGAGGTGTGTGATGAGTTTATATGTTAATGCATAACACTAAACTCTCAACACGGTAGTCACAAAGATATATCCCCAGTACCAGTCTTCCAGTCTGATTTTTTTCCCTTAGTACTGTCAGCTGTTGCAGGAATAGGTTTTGTGGACTTTGTGTCTTGAATTAAGCACTGCAGCACTTTACCCTGTCGCCTAGAAACCTGGAAATTAATACTATAGCACTCCTTCCTTCAGAAAACTGGAAGTAAGTACTCTACCCAGAGCTATCTCTTCTATAACCTATACTTTAATGTAATTAGAACAAACAGGCAAATCAATACAAGGTCCTGTATTTACAAAATAACTGGATGCATAGTCAGTATGGTTCCATGTGGAATAAGGGCAACCACAAAATGAAGTTTTAGTTGGATTTTTTTTTTTTTGGTATAACTTGAATTATTATTCTTTTGTGCTTATTCTGGCCAAAACATCACATAGCATTTAACAGTGTCAGAAAAAATATGATTTTCTCCTTCCCATTGTGTTCTTATTCTCAGCCCTGTTCAAAACCACTGCTCTGAAATGCCTGAAGTGTCTCAAGTGTCACTGGCTCTACTTTCAGCAACACAGTATACTTTCTCCTGCACTTCTCTAAATGGCCAACGTGTCTGAAGCTATATCACTAATAGTAGAATTTGTTCCTGACATTTGTTCCACGTTATATATATGTATTTTTAATGTGGGATCAAATGATGGATTCTGCATTCATCTGTTCTATGAACAACTGGCTTAGATAAAACTATTCATTTACTCATATATTTAGCTAATGGTTGTTGAGCAATACAGTAACACATAATACAGTCATGTGGTCATGTGCGAAACATGATAGTACATGATAAATGTTATGATTTGGATCAGTAGAGAGCTATTAAGACATTAAAGAGACACAAATCACCCAGTCTGAGTATAGCAGGGTGTGTAGGAATACACTGGGAAAGGCCTAACACACCCCTAAACTGGGTCATCTAATAGAGGTTGCACAGGGCAAGGGGGTTAGAAAGGCTTTCCAGAGAAACAGTGAAGTTAGTTCAGTAGCCACCAAATTATTAACTACCTTGCATCCCATGCCAAGGAGTTTAAACTCCACACAAAGGGTACTTGGTAAAGAGGAGTGTGATGTGATTAGCTTCACGCTAGGGAAGATCAGTGGCAATGTGAGATTTGCTTGGAGGGAATAAAAGCTGGAGTAGCGGGATCCATTAAGAGGCTGTTAAGGCAACCCATTGAGGGAGGCTGATAGTCTGAACAAAGATAGTACCAAAGGGACAGAGACACAAAGATGTATTCAACAGCTGTGAAGAAATGAGAATCAAAAGGAGTCTAGGGCTTCCCTGGTGGCGCAGTGGTTGAGAGTCCGCCTGCCGATGCGGGGGACATGGGTTCGTGCCCCGGTCTGGGAAGATCCCACATGCCGCGGAGCGGCTGGGCCCGTGAGCCATGGCCGCTGAGGCTGCGCGTCCGGAGCCTGTGCTCCGCAACGGGAGAGGCCACAACAGTGAAAGGCCCGTGTACCGCAAAAAAAAAGGAATCTAGATGTTTCTGCCATGGAAAGCATTAAGTTCTTCATTTTACCTCGGCACCTTGCTTTGCCCTCTATTTACCTAAGATTCTTTTATATATGCTGATGGAGGTATTTTCTGTTTTTATTAAACAATGGGTCAAATATTGTAGTACAATATTTTGCCTTTTTAAGTAAACATTCACAAGAGGTTTGACACCTTGCAAAAATGTGTTAAGTATTTGCTCACCCAACACAGTTCCTTAAATATACTTGACTTAAATTTAAATGAAACTGGATCATTTTAGCCCATTACTCTAAAAAACCTGCTACTCTGTAATAGTTTCAACAATGGAGATTATCACACATAGAGAAATATTACCAAGTCCTTGGTGTCATAATTTTCTCTGAAACCAGTTCCTGGGGTAATGTGAAACTATCTAACTTTTGGAGGATTAATAACTTTCTGTATCCTTTAAAAAAACCAAGTATGTAGAAATCCTCAAAGGGAAAGAATAAATTAGAAAAAAAATCCTTTCAACTGTACCTACTATTTAATCAAGTAAAAAGATAAGCTATTCTTCACTATGCAGAACCTAGCAATAAAAATCAACAGCCAACAAAGATTATTTTACAACTAAGATGCCATGCAGGATAAACTAAGATTACAGATTCATCAAACATTAGAGTTAGAAGGAATCTCTGAACTCACGTTTTCAGATAGAAATATTTAGTTAGGAGTGAAGCTAGAGTTTTGTTTTGAAAAATAAGTTTGAGTTTAAACGGTCTAGATAACTCAGAAAACATATGCCCTCTATGCTCAAGAATGTGGTTTGGGGCATATTTCATTGTAAATTTACATTCATGTTTGACTCAATATAAATGATTGATTATCATGGCAATAATCAATTATATGTTCCTTTTGGGTAGAGAAATTATCTGTTATACCTTGGTACTAATCTCGGTGCCTAACACCAGTTTCTGCCTTAACATATATGCTATTAAGGTGTATGTAACGGAAATTCCGCTCGAACTAGGATAAGTGATAGGGCAAAATTATGGGTAGGGAGATAGAGGGGATGTTCATGTTACCAAAAGGTCCATGGCCAACTGGATCTCGGAGCTGGAACAGTGTCCAGAGGCTCCACCTGTCTTCTCTTTATCTCTCTTCATTGCCTTCCTTCGCAGGCAGGTTTTCCCTTCAGTCAATCAGCAAAATAACTCAGCAAATTAAAACCAGCTTCTCTCCCCCAGTAGTAACAGAACAGTCAGAATCTGGTCTACTTGAACTACTTTGGGCCACTAGAGTCAGGTTTATTTTCCCTTTAGGCCTCTAATCAAGCCACCCTGAGTAGTGGTGCTGTGTCTGAGGGAAAGAAAGTTCTGCCTGGCCAGGCCCGGGTCACGTGCATACTCCTGGTCAGTAGACTAGAACCCCCAGACTGAGACTGACCAGAAGGTGGCTCCCCAGAAAAACCCCGGTGCCTCGGCAGAAAAAGGAGAGATGGATAATGGTCTAGTAAAAACATCAGATGTTCTCTACACTGCAATTTTGTGATTCTCTTTCTTCCTTGTCTTTACCACTCTCTTGTCTCTGTGCCAACACTTAGCAAACTGAACATCAAAATAGGCGTTTTTTGGTTAGGCCTTTTTTTCTAGCCAAAACTTGTTCCTGATGAGGAAATGCCCCTCTTAGCCTAATCCAAATAGGTACTTCTATTTTAATTCTACATGCAATCCCCAAATCCTCGGGTAGCCAGAGTTGGAAGTTATTAGGGATGGCATGAAGTAGTGCAGAGGCGTCAAGAGGTAATGGCCAGTGCACTGATTCAAATTCCAGAGACCAGACTGCTAATTCTAGCATTCACCACCAGGTTTCCTCTTGCCCACAAAGAGGAGGCTAGGATTACCATGATCTCTTCCGGCGCTGATGCTTCATGCTTCCTGCAGAGAAGATAGGTGTGTGTCTACAAGGTAAGAGTTAGAATTATGCTAGGTTTCTTCTTGGTGTGAGTATCCCTTACCCATGGCCCGTTTTCCTAATACCTGACCCCGCCTTGTACAGTCTCTTCTTGCTTAATGTTCAGCCTGGGTCTCCCTCAAATGCAGAAAATGAACAGAGACATATGCAGGTAGTTATTTGGGAAGTGATCTCAAGGAGCAAGAATAAGGGAACCGGAAAATGAAATAAAAAAGGAGAAAAGCTAATAAGAGGGTGAATTGTTGAGTTCACAGGGCAACTGGGGCTAGATTTTACCAGGACCTTCTGAGGAATCTATAGAATGCCTGAGAGTGACAGGGAGAAGCATGTCCCTGTGGGTCTGTCTCTCCATCATCGTAGAGGATATTCCTTGGGGGCACAGACATTGCTACTCAGCCAAAAGACTCCAAGCCAGAGGGCAAAAGACAGTAATGCATGTTTGAGACAAGCTGATATCTGCTTACAGTAAAGCTTTATTGGAACCGTCTGCTGGAGCCAGGGCTAGAGTCAGAAATGAGGCCAAGAGGATGTGAGATGGAGATGAGAGTTTTCAGTGGACCTACCTTGCTCCCTGGATTTTTTGAAGCTCTCCCTCAACTGCATGAAGATCTAATGCAGATTGTCTGCTATGCTTGAACATGTCCCTGACCCTGGACACTTAGCTCTTTCGCGACTGGCCTGCCCCTGGCTCTTTTGCCTTGTCTTGCTTATCTTTTCATAGTTTCTCCTTCCTTAGCCAGCCCCTTGCACTTAAAATTCGATGCTGCTCTTGAAAAATGTGACTTGTCCCAAGTGAACAAACCCCCTCTACTTTGATTAGTGTGGGTTGCTTGTAGTCTACCAGCAATAATACTTATTCTAAGAAAATGTCGTATGAATACTCAGTGCTCATATTCTCTTCTGCTTCTACAGCTCTTTCCACTTAAACGTCGGTCTCCATCAGTTCTCCAAATCATCCACATCCTTCGAAGTTTAAGTCATCTGAGTTTTTTCTCACTTACTGGCACCCACATTGTTTCTCTCTAAGTTCCTTCAAAATTTCTTGCCTGCCTCCATTACGAATATATATTTATCACTAGCTTTCTTGTATGTTCATTTTAATTCAGGTAAATTATAAGTGGCTTGAGGCATAGCAAAGTACAATATATTTTGTATTCACTAGAGCACCTAGGTCAGTGTTGAGCAGATTATGGCAAATTGAAAGTTTCTGCTGCTTAGTTGATATTGCTTTTGTAAATAGGGAGAGACTAGGTTAGTGGCTAGGATTTATACCTTCTTCCACCACTACATGTCTGATGACATTTATCAGTATCTCAGGTTCTTTATCTGTAAGTGGGTCTAATAAGGGTACCTGAATCAGAAAGTGAAAAATAATGTATGTGAAGTACTTAGCCTGGTGTTCATAGAGATGCTAGGTCCTGCATTTATGAGCTATTATAATTGCCCTTGAATAATGGCCATCAGTGCTTCTGTGGTGCATGTGTTATGTTTTGTTTTGTTTTCCTAACTAATTAAGTTGAAATTAGCCAAATTAGCCCAGTGCTTGATGGAGATTAATAGCTGGTTATGACATGCATGTGATACCAAAAGTTGATAGTTGTTTTTGAGAATGACATATAGGTTGGTTTAGATTTCTGGATACCTTAGTGTTTTGTTCAAGGAAGCAAACTTTGCAATATGTAAGAAAGATGCTTAGACTTTATTCTCATGATTACATCTGCCCAGCGCCCCCTACCTTCTCTCCTTCACTTGTCCCATTTCACCAATTCTTTAGTGGCCACCTCCTTCGTGGAGTTTTCTCTTTATCCCAACTCACTTTGTCATCCCTCAACTCATTGCATTTGACAATCTTACCATAACACTCATCTCTTATCTTTTTCTCTAAGGCTTTACCTGTACTAATTGTATTTTTCCAGCTAGATTTTAAGCTGCCTCAGGGCAAGGATCACATCCAATCCATTCTTTATCTAGGGCAGGAGTTACACACTGCAGAGTTCACAAGAGACTCTGCAAAAAGACTGGTTGATTGGTTTACTAATTAAATCACATTGAATTTCTAAATTTGTAGTTCAACTGACTAGTTTATTTGTAGTCGGTACTCGAGTCAGTAGCTATATTTCTTCTCAATTCCATATCACTGGCCTTTAAAGCATGACAGTTGTGTTACAGAATGTTAGTTGTGGTGTGGAATCTCTGAATCATTTATTGGAATGAAAAAGTAAACAAAGCCAACGACTTCCTCTAATGAGGAAGCCTTAGAAATTACAGTGCATGAATCACCAGGTTGCCCTTAAGAAATACAGGATTTTTGCCGTTTAAATGCTCTAAAACAAATTATTCATTAGACTTACTGTCACTTCCATGTGTCTGCTTACACTGAAGGATACAATGATAACACCAGTGACCTGAAATAATTGCTGTGTAAGTTTGCCTCTGATGAAAGTTCAGTTTTTGCTGCAAGATGCCTGGAGCTCAAACTGCTGCATTGACAGCAGCCTGCAAATCTCTCCTTTCCCGGCCTAGTGAGGGAGGAACGGGGTGGGGGGTGCAGCTCAGGAAGACAGGCCCAGGGATGCCCGCCCTCCCTTCGTCCTCACGCTTCCCTCCGGCGTGAAGCAACGGTTCTGGCTGAAGGAAGAAATGAATCATTATTCTACTTGGTGAGAAGGCATAGGATGCTGACGCACAACCTACTGCTGGGCAGCTGGGCAGGGCAGGTCAGAGGGCAGGCCTGGGGAGACTGCCCTTCCACGGCACGCAGCGACGCAGCAGAGGGCAAAGCGGGACTCTGCAAGTGGAGCAGAACCATTGAACTAGAAATCACTCAATAAAAAAATTCGAACTCCCAAGTAATGACTATCGAGCGCCAGAAACACATATGAAAACAAGGGGAATGAGAAAGAATTGCAAAACTGTAGACATGAAATGGTATCTCTTTAGCAAGGCTCCCTAAATATTTTCTGCCCTGGGGCTTTTTGCAGCTCAGTCTTTATTGTGTATGATTTATTTATTTGTTTACACCTTAAGCAGGTCAGCCCTGGGCAAAGCTCCTGAAATAGAAATCATCACCACATTGTCCTCCCCAGGTCCTCTAACTGGGGTCATTGTAAGCCTCCTCAGTGACTTCACGCTGCCCACTGAACGCTCAGGTCGTATGTGGGGATGCTTCCGAGGTGTACCAGGTGATTCGTGTCCTGAACCCTTCCTGCCTCCTGACCCCTTCCATGAATGTCGGCCTCATTCCTTTTTAGCCTTGCCTGAATCGGTTAGGACTCTCCCAATTGCTACTAACAGAAAAATGCATGAGCTTGCTAGCCCAAAAGGAGAATTTATCATAAGGAGGCAGGGGTGTTTCATGCACTTCAAGAGCTGGGAGGCTGCCAGGCTTCAAACGCTGGAATTGTAGATTATCAGGCTCTCTCTCAGGCTCCTTTGCTTCATCTCATAGGATTTTGGCTTCTTTTTTTTTTTTTTTTTTTGGCGGTACGCGGGCCCCTCCCGTTGCGGAGCACAGTTTCCGGACGTGCAGGCCCAGCGGCCATGGCTCAGGGGCCCAGCCGCTCCGCGGCATGTGGGATCTTCCCGGACCGGGGCACGAACCCGTGTCCCCTGCATCGGCAGGCGGACTCTCAACCACTGCGCCACCAGGGAAGCCCTCGGCTTCATTTTTCTCTGTGTCTCCGTGAAATATCTTCCACATGGGATCCATGTGGCAAACAGAGAAATAAACAAAATAGGTAAAACAAATGTGAAACAAAAGCAAATAAGCATGGCTCACAGCAAAGCATACATTACATAGCTAGCAACCAGGGGCAAGATTCACTTATTTGAAACTTCAGCTTTGTGAGAAAAGGCCGCTGGTGGATGAGCTGTAATCATAATGGCTGCCCCTGCCCCAACTTACATAAACTTGGCTGCCACGTCTGTGACCACGTGGAAGGGAAAAAGCAATTTCTATAAAACGGGGGCAGAAGCGATAGGTGTCCACTTTTATGCCTTTGTCTACAAAGCCACTGTGCTCTTCTGTCCCCATGTGTGGACTCCATAAGCTCACTACCTTCTCATCCCTGTTAACTAACTGTGTTTCAGAAGGACCGTGGGAAAGAAGTCTTAAATTGAGGTTTAGAGCTGGTACAAGAGGAAATTAAAGTTCCTCAAATCATAGCTAGTAGCTGGAGTGTTAATCTGTTGACCCTGATTTAGCTTGTTCTACAGGAGATAAAATTGATTTAAATAATAAACATCCACAAACTCATTATTGCCCTCTCCTTGGTCAAATCTGGTCTAGTGCCCGCAGTTACAGCCCCATGGGTTTTCTTTTTTCCATGAACTCAGTTGCCTGCTATAGTATATGTTTTATTTCTACTTCTAAAAATACGCATTTTCACTTTGCTGGGTACAATAATTTTATACACACAGGTGTATATATGTATATCTACATGAGTGTGTCAAAACAGGTTTTTTTTCAAATCTATATTTTTACTATCTGCGTGTGCTTAATTTTTCAGATTCTGACTCTGTAACTGTGGAATTGTCAATTGCTTTATCAAATTCTGCTGGATTCTTTTCCCTATCTATTTCTCTCCCTCTCTCGCACGTGCACATTCTCTCTCTCTCTCTCCCCCTCTCCCACCTCATCTATCTGTATTCAGCCACGTGTTAGACACAAGTTCATGATTATTGTATCTGCCTTGTAAATATTCCCTTTTATTCACATGTAGTGTGTCTTTTTATCCCTACTGATGCTTGTTTAAATTCTGTATTGACTGAGAATAATATGGCTGCATCTTGGTGGTAACTGTTCTTGTTACTAGTATTACCTGGTCAATCTTTTTAATTACCTTATTTTTAATATTTTTATGTAATTTTGTCTTTTTAGATATGTATCTTCTGAGCAGTGAGTGGAATAATAAGCAATATCCTGTTTATTTATTCAGTTTTATAGTCTCTGCTTTTAAACATGAGTCAAATCTACTTATACTTCCTGTCATGATGGTTGTAATTTTACTTATTTCAAGTATTTAATGCTATCTTTTCCCCACCCTTTTAATAGTTGATTAAATTTAACTAAGTTATGTAAGTTTAATTTTGTATGTGCTCTCTACTTTCTTACAGACCATCTTCTCTTCTGTGTCTCCTTTTCTTCTTGATAAGTTCATCTTTCAATAATTTTTTTGACAGAGGAATGGTCTGTAGGGATGACTACCTTAGTTATTTTCTGAGATGTCTTTATTTTACCCTCATTCCAATGATAGTTTAGCTGAGCAAAAATGTCTAAGATTTCTTAGCAGTATGAAGATATTACTCTGTTTTCTTCTAGCATATGAAAAAAAAAATCTGTTCTTGGTCTGATTGTTGTCTCTTTGCAAATAACCTTTCCATCTTAAAACTTTCTTTTTATTTTACTGGAGGTCGTTTTGTTATATTTAGATGTAGCATCCACATAATGTGTGAAAAACACTTTTCAATTTGAAAACATATCCATTTGGAAGATTCTCAGATTTTTTTCTTCAAGTATTGTTTCTCTGCCATTGCCTCCATTCTCTCCATTGAAAACCCATTTTTGCCTTTGAAAATATGCTCATACTGTTAATTGTGTCTCTTAACCACTTTTTAGTATGATTTTAATGATTGCGTGTTTTGTGCTGCATTCTGAATTAATTTTGCTGTGCTCTATTCTAATACACTTAACTTCTCATTAGCTCAGTTTAACTAGATTTATCCAATTTTAGTTCCTATTTATTCAATGAGTATATTTTTATTTTCAAAATAGTTAATTGCATATTTTATAGTCAGTTGTTCTTGTTTTACTTCTGCTTGTGTTTTATAAGATTGCTCTCCTTTAACAGAAGTTACTTCTTCATTTGTCACATCGAGGTTCTTATACATACATCCTTTTACCTAATTTCTGTCAGACTTATTCATGAGATCAATTTCATTTGGAATGAATAGTAAGGAAAGGGTCATATCTGTATATTTCTATATTCCAAATGCATAGCACAAGTTAGATACTTAGTAGTGATTCAGAAAGATATTCAATGAATAAATTTATCAATGTTCTGTTTTTCTATAATCAGAGATATTTATAATGTTCATCTAAAGTTTAGAGTGTACATGGTTTACTACTACTCTTGTTCAGTGATGAGAGAACTGTGATTCAGGATAATTTTATCACTTTTCTCAGTTAAACAAATACTCTGTGTCAGAGCCATGAGTGAAGCAAATGTCTGTCCCACTGCCTTCTGTTCAGCCTCAAAATACTCTTTTTTCATTCAGTCATTTATTTATTCATGCATGCATATATGCTTTCATTCATTTTTAGGACCTTCCTTTTGCACGTATGCAAATTAATCAAGTTAATTATCTGGAATAAATTCTCCACATAGGATCATATTTTATAACATGAATTAAATCTAGATAATGTATTTGTTACTTTAAAATAAATATATATCTTGTCAAACTTCAGCAAGAACGATTTTAATTATGTTTTAATTAATTCAGTTGTTTTAATAAATATGTTTAATAGTGATTAAAGAAAGAAAGTGGCAAAATTTATTATGGATTTTCAAGCCATATTCTAGTCAACTTTCAATTCGTTATTTATAAACCGAAGTTAACATATTTATGCATTAAATACACTCAGTATCTTCTGAGTGTAAGGATGTGGACTTTACATTTGATTTCTAAGCAAATTAATGATGTAGCCAGAAAGCATAGCAGGATATAGTGGGATATAAAGAAACCAATTTAAGTAATTTGTGCAAATACTTAAAAGTTTTATGAATTAAACTTCAGACAAATATTCTATGACAAGGCAACTTCCTCACAGAGCACAGCTCCAGCCATTCTGAAGTACTGATAGGCAGTTAAAAAACTGAGATTAAGAAATTAATGTTCATAGGTCTAAATCAGCTAATTTTGTAATTTACATTTCTCTTTGAAAACAGTTTATTTCAATTAAATATGCCAGCCCTTACTTAAAAGGCTGTCCTTTTCTTCCCTGTTTTTTTTTTTTTAACATCTTTATGGGGGTACAATTGCTTTACAATGGTGTGTTAGTTTCTGCTCTATAACAAAGTGAATCAGTTATATATATACATATGTTCCCATATGTCCTCCCTCTTGCGTCTCCCTCCCTCCCACTCTCCCTATCCCACCCCTCCAGGCTGTCACAAAGCACCGAGCTAATATCCCTGTGCCATGCGGCTGCTTCCCGCTAGCTATCTACCTTACTACGTTTGTTAGTGTGTGTATGTCCATGACTCTCTCTTGCCCTATCAAAGCTCACCCTTCCCCCTCCCCATATCCTCAAGTCCGTTCTCCAGTAGGTCTGCGTCTCTATTCCCGTCCCACCCCTAGGTTCTTCATGACATCCTTTTTTTTCTTAAATTCCATGTATATGTGTTAGCATACGGTATTTGTCTTTTTCTTTCTGACTTACTTCACTCTGTATGACAGACTGTAGGTCTATCCATCTCATTACAAAAAACTCAATTTCGTTTCTTTTTAAGGCTGAGTAATATTCCATTGTATATATGTGCCACATCTTCTTTATCCATTCATCCGATGATGGGCACTTAGGTTGTTTCCATCTCCGGGCTATTGTAACTAGAGCTGCAATGAACATTTTGGTACATGACTCTTTTTGAATTTTGGTTTTCTCAGGGTATATGCCCAGTAGTGGGATTGCTGGGTCATATGGTAATTCTATTTGTAGTTTTTTAAGGAACCTCCATACTGTTCTCCATAGTGGCTGAACCAATTCACATTCCCACCAGCAGTGCAAGAGTGTTCCCTTTTCTCCACACCCTCTCCAGCATTTATTGTTTCTAGATTTTTTGATGATGGCCATTCTGACTGGTGTCAGATGATATCTCATTGTAGTTTTGATTTGCATTTCTCTAATGATTAATGATGTTGAGCATTCTTTCATGTGTTTGTTGGCATTCTGTATATCTTCTTTGGAGAAATGTCTATTTAGGTCTTCTGCCCATTTTTGGATTGGGTTGTTTGTTTTTTTGTTATTGAGCTGCATGAGCTGCTTGTAAACTTTGGAGATTAATCCTTTGTCAGTTGCTTCATTTGCAAATATTTTCTCCCATTCTGAGGGTTGTCTTTTGGTCTTGTTTATGGTTTCCTTTGCTGTGCAAAAGCTTTGAAGTTTCATTCGGTCCCATTTGTTTATTTTTGTTTTTATTTCCATTACTCTAGGAGGTGGGTCAGAAAGGATCTTGCTGTGATTTATGTCATAGAGTGTTCTGCCTATGTTTTCCTCTAAGAGTTTGATAGTTTCTGGCGTTACATTTAGGTCTTTAATTCATTTTGAGCTTATTTTTGTGTATGGTGTTAGGGAGTGATCTAATCTCATACTTTTACATGTACCTGTCCAGTTTTCCCAGCACCATTTATTGAAGAGGCTGTCCTTTCTCCACTGTACATTCCTGCCACCTTTATCAAAGATAAGGTGTCCATATGTGCGTGGGCTTATCTCTGGGCTTTCTATCCTGTTCCATTGATCCATCTTTCTGTTTTTGTGCCAGTACCATACTGTCTTGATTACTGTAGCTTTGTAGTATAGTCTGAAGTCAGGGAGCCTGATTCCTCCAGCTCCTTTTTTCGTTCTCAAGATTGCTTTGGCTATTCGGGGTCTTTTGTGTTTCCATACAAATTGCGAAATTTTTTGTTCTAGTTCTGTGAAAAATGCCAGTGGTAGTTTGATAGGGATTGCATTGAATCTGTAGATTGCTTTGGGTAGTAGAGTCATTTTCACAATGTTGATTCTTCCCATCCAAGAACATGGTATATCTCTCCATCTATTTGTATCATCTTTAATTTCTTTCATCAGTGTCTTATAATTTTCTGCATACAGGTCTTTTGTCTCCTGTTATCACTGATAATTTTTGCACATCTGTAATAATCCACATTTCTTTTCTTCTAAGGAAATATAGTTCACTAGAGTGGTTGAGAACAAAAGTATTGCAGTCAAGCAGACCTATGTTTCAATCCTAGCTTAGCTATGTACTGGCTATGAAATAGCATGTAAGTTATACTACTTCTTTAAGCCTCAGTTACACATCTGTGAAATTGGGTTAAGAATATATACTCCAGAGTGCTTTTACGAAGGGAAAACGAGATAATGTGTTATAAACTATTTAGAACTCAATCTTACCTTACCCTTCCTAGAGTTATTTCCACTTTTACACACACACATACACACACACACACACACCTAAACACCTTTGTATTCACCTGTATTTCTAAAACATGTATACTATAACTAATGATTATTTTAAAAACATTGTTTTACTGACTTTTAAAAATCCTCTTCAGAGGAGAACTATGCAACATTTTAGCATGGCAGGCAGTGTATTCTATTTTATTTTTTTAAATTTAATTTATTTATTTTTGGCTGCATTGGGTCTTCGTTGCTGCGTGTGGGCTTTCTCTAGTTGCGGTGAGCAGGGGCTACTCTTTTTTTTTTTTTTTTTAACATCTTTATTGGAGTATAATTGCTTTACAATGGTGTGTTAGTTTCTGCTTCACAACAAAATGAATCACTTATATATATACATATGTTCCCATATCTCTTCCCTCTTGTGTCTCCCTCCCTCCCACCCTCCCTATCCCACCCCTCCAGGCGGTCACAAACCACTGAGCTGATCTCCCTGTGCTATGCGGCTGCTTCCCACTAGCTATCTACCTTATGTTTGGTAGTGTATATATGTCCATGCCTCTCTCTCGCTTTGTCACAGTTTACCCTTCCCCCTCCCCATATCCTCAAGTCCATTCTCTAGTAAATCTATGTCTTTATTCCTGTTTTACCCCTAGGTTCTTCATGACATTTTTTTTTTCTTAAATTCCATATATATGTGTTAGCATACGGTATTTGTCTCTCTCTTTCTGACTTACTTCACTCTGTATGACAGACTCTAGGTCTATCCACCTCATTACAAATAGCTCAATTTCATTTCTTTTTATGGCTGAGTAATATTCCATTGTATATGTGTGCCACATCTTCTTTATCCATTCATCCAATGATGGACACGTAGGTTGTTTCCATCTCCGGGCTATTGTAAATAGAGCTGCAATGAACATTTTGGTACATGATTCTTTTTGAGTTATGGTTTTCTCAGGGTATATGCCCAGTAGTGGGATTGCTGGGTCATATGGTAGTTCTATTTGTAGTTTTTTAAGGAACCTCCATACTATTCTCCACGGTGGCTGTATCAATTTACATTCCCACCAACAGTGCAAGAGTGTTCCCTTTTCTCCACACCCTCTCCAGCATTTATTGTTTCTAGATTTTTTGATGATGGCCATTCTGACTGGTGTGAGGTGATACCTCACTGTAGTTTTGATTTGCATTTCTCTAATGATTAGTGATGTTGAGCATTCTTTCATGTTGGCAGTCTGTATATCTTCTTTGGAGAAATGTCTATTTAGGTCTTCCAGGCAGTGTATTTTAGAGGTTAACATACTGAGTATTTCAGTCAGACACATAGAGGTGAGACAGAGGGCAGCATGAACAACTAACTTAACTTCCTGAAGCCCCACTTTACTCATTTTTACAATGAAAAAGATAATGGAACTATATGTAAGTTGCTGAGTGGATGAATTAATATAAAAGGCTAGCCCAGTATGGAACATAGTAAGTATTCAGTTAACATAAGCTTCTATAACTATGACCAATACTATAAAATATACTTTGGAAAATGTATATAGAAAGATGCATTTGAGAGAAAGTATGTGCTTTGCTTGGTGTTAGAGCTAATACATTGGCAAATGTCTTGAATACTACTGTGACATTCAACTGTGAAAACCAATTATTACACAATTAGAAGCCTCCTTAATTAGGGAAAGATTAGGTCATGTTTTTTAAACACCCACCAGTATTTTCTGCCAATCCCATCTGTGACACACATTAGGGAGACCCCAGTTAGCAGTTGTTTAAGTCATTTTCCTAACACTGGCATCCGTCTCCTTGGAGACATCTATCAGAGACTTGTGTTAACATCTTTCAGGCTGCATCTGGATAGGACCATTATGTGATCAGCCTATTGCTACATTTCATTGACGGACAGTATAAGATTTGCTTTTCATTCTGTCTTTAAACTTGTTTGTAGTAAATACTGTTTCATGAGATATATGATTTATTTTTTAAATGATGTAACCATAATGACTGAGCATGTTGATTATCTAGAAAGGAGACAATTACATACTTACCAATTTATCATCTGGGAATAAGAAATTTATTTAAAAATTAAATTTCAGATAAATAAAAATGACCGTGAATTTCAAAAAATAAGAAAAACAGATAAACACCATGATGTAAATTTAAGGTAAAAGGAAAATGGGATGCTTTCAAAAAATGTATTTATCTTTCAGGGGCAGCCTTATTTTCATAATTTAAATATATGGCATGTTATAGCAACACCAGTTATCTTCAGGTAAAGAAAACTGGGATTTAACAGTCAAAATACTCTGGAATCTCCTGTTATCTTTTAGGTTTAAGGAAGATAGTAGGTAGGTTTAAGGAAGATAGTGGTAGTAGGCGAGTGGGGAAAAATTAAAATACTTAGCACTGTAGTATACAATTTTGGTAGCTTTCATGTAAATTATTTCAGGTTTCTGAAAGTTTGGCATTTTTAACCTCACTTAAACAAAGAAACAGAGGCTTGGATAGGTGTTTTGACCAGCTGGTAACAGGTAGAGCAGACACACAAACTCAGATCTTCTGATTCCTAGTTCTATTTTAAGTTCATGGTCATCAATATAATGCAATAGTTACTCAAATTTTTATTTGACTAATCAATAAACTAAAGAAAAAGCTGGCTGTAAAAACATAATACCCGTAATAATCAAACTTTTAAAAGAAGAATAAAATAAGAAGTAATAAAAAAAGAGAAATAATGTGTTCACCAAACATTTTGATGAATAGATAGCTTGAATTTCAAAATACAATAATCCCAGATTGGTCCCCTTTATCTAAGTACTTAACAGCACTTGATAAACATTAAATTAGAACTTTGCTCAGCATGGCGGCTTAGTGAATATTAAATAATAATAAAAATAATCAAAATACCACTGTGAAGTCAAAGGAATATTTCTTTTTACTAGATATGTTGCTCCATGTTTACAACTTTAATAGAATTTAAATGGTATACACTATGCATACCAATCGTTCTAAAACTTAAGAAATGTGGTAGATGTTTTGTCATCTTAATCAAATTTTGTATTTCATTTTCCTTGGGAAACTCTACATGCAGTTATACAACTAATCCTTTCACTACTTAACCAAGTAATTAATACCTTTACAAGCACATCATAAAATATATAGTAATAACTCATTATGCACTTAATTTCAATACTAATAATTGCCTACAGGCTTAAAGAGCTCTTCATTGTGATAAGAAAACTGATGGTTATTTTTATTAGATATAACTTCAGAACAAAACACACTTTACCAATCTATGACCCAATTTGATGTTTAATAAAAATTCTCCAGGTGAAAATCTTGCCATTGACTAGTGTTAGATGACTTAAATAAATACTGTGTAATAGAACATTAAATTAGAAGTTTTGACTGCTGAGCCAAAACACAAAAGATGTTGAATTCTAAAATGGTACAAATCTATATGTAGAATTTATAAAAGTAGTACAAACCACTGAGTCCACATTACGTGGATAGGGAGATGAGATTATGGGATTTGAGAGGAGGCAATGCAGGAGATGTTAGTGGAGAGCTGCAGGTAGGAGGAAAGCCCCACTCCCCCACTGAAAAGGGTGTGGTACTCCTGAAGACAGGAAGGGCCTTCAGCTGGCCTTCGGCTGGCTGGGAGAACTTGAGCTATGAGCTCTATTAGTGGGCACATTGGACTAGTATCCAACCCCTGCCTAGAAATCTCTAAGGTAACGATAAGCCAGCTAGCCCCGACCAAAGAGTGAGAAGAGTTGCTACTGCATTTGTTTCAGCCTGTTCCCAATGTTTGTTGAGGCAAAATACAACCTTGTTTTCCAAGAAGCAGATGCAGGCATTTTCCTCAGAGGGAGAGCCAGCTGAAAGTCATGTTAGATTCTACCACAGGAGGTCTCGTAGAGGTCATCAGTTCTTGGTGGAGAAGTACTGCAGGTAGGCGCTTAGAATCCTGGGGTGGAATTAGAATATATTTGCACTGGTCAAGTAAACTGCATTTTGAGAGACCCACCATGGATTAGGGTCCTTGAAGAACCGTCAGAGACTCAGCTCCAGAGAGCTGCCAGACACACAGAGCTGCCAGACGCAGAGAGCGGGAAGCCAGCCAGTGACACTACAGCCAAGTAAGAACTTTTCAGCCTCACTACTTTTCTTCCCATCCCCCAACTAAATCTCTAACCTCAGAAGGGTTAGAAATCTCTTGTTTGATGGAGGGTAAGGAGCTGTGAAATAATGACCAGCCACCACCCTCCACCTTACCAGTCCAGGGTCTCTCCTTTAGCAGGTACAGCTGTGGAACATGTAAGCAACAGCAATTTTGGATAAATATGAAGCTTTTGAAAATTACATGGAACTAGGCATTCAATTATGGAATTTAATTTGTGTTTTACCACTCAGAGTGCGCTTTTTAGTAACTAATGGAGAACAGAAATGTCTCAGAACAGCCTGTGTTTTAATCCAGGGGGAGGGAATGTTTTCCTCACCTAAATAAATTTGAAGTGACAATAGGAAGAAATACCATTTAATGGTATTTGATTAAATGGTGTTTAAATTAAATGGTATCTGATTAAATTCAATGAGACCTGCCTGTTCAACATACCAGTCACAATTGTTATATTTAAATAAAAATAATTTACTGAAAATTTCAAAACTTCCTGAAACTTATCTTTCCTAGCTTTTAAATTAAGGACTATGAGGTGATAGAATCAACATTTTTAAGTGCATTTTAAATCCTAGCACTCTCCAGAAGTCCTTTTGTGTGTCTCTAGGTAAAGATGAATATAATTTGATGATAAAGAGTTTCATAGGTAGATTCCTTTAAAGTTGTAAACAACACATCAAGCAAATCATGGAGGAATCAGTTTTTTTCCTTCTCTGGGCAGTGACTTAACTCTTCTATTAGGATACGGCAAGGCCTTCTCACTTCCTGTTTAAAAAGGAGAGGGCTTCCCTGGTGGCACAGTGGTTGAGAGTCCGCCTGCCAATGCAGGGGACACGGGTTTGTGCCCCGGTCCAGGAAGATCCCACAGGCCGCGGAGCGGCTGGGGCCGTGAGCCATGGCCGCTGAGCCTGCGCGTCCGGAGCCTGTGCTCCGCAATGGGAGAGGCCACAACAGTGAGAGGCCCGCGTACTGAAAAAAAAAAAAAAAAAAAAAAAAGCAGAGTGGAAATACTGAAATTTTACATCAACTGAACTTCCTCCAGAGGTTTGGGGCTGAATTCGACTCACTATGGCACATACTGTGTATGCAGAATTGCTCCAATGCCTGCCCTGAAAATAGCTTAACTTTGATTCACTTGCTGTCTAAATGGAAGCTGGAAGCTGTTTGACTTGAAAATAATCTCAAACACTTAGAAAGGAGAGCAGATCTATGCAAGAGATAAGATCATTGGTGGGATAGCATCAGATACATTTCGGCAACACAGCTAGTTTCTGTCAGCCAGATCTTATAGTGAGATTCTTTAGATGACTGAGACAATTTCCAACACAGGTTATTTTTCTAAGTGTTTATTATTTGACAAACATAAACTTATTTAACTATCATTTTCTCCAAGTTTACAATAAATAACCTGCTGGAGGATATATGTGTAAATACTATATACTATTATATGTATATAATTTATTATTATAGCTGATTCCCTACCTTTGTGTGCACCCATCAGTGCTAACTACTTTACTTGATGACACTGATATAGTTGTTTATGTGCAGTGTGCTAAATGATGGTAATATAATTGGTAAAATTGGCTTTCACTTACCCACAAAACAACTACGAAATGAAATGACACAAACATTAGTCTCAGGAATTCTGCCATGAAATTTGATTATTTGATTCTGTGTTAGTGACAGATACTGTATATTCTGACACATTAGAAGTAAATAGCAACATTTAAATACTGCTCTCTTCTTCAATTGTTTTTAATGTTCTATTTTGAACAAGGTTTCTCAGAAAAAAATAAGAGTGCAGAGAAACACCAGTTTTTTGCTGTTTGATTTCTTGTTAATCTTTATTTCTGCTCAAAGATCTGGTGTTATACATAAAATGAAAGAAGAATATGGATAAAGAATAGTATGTGGATCAAGGTGCAAGTCATACTGTTAATCTTGCACACATCCAGTTTCAGATTTATTGAGCCAAGAATACAGAGCTTAGTAGAAGCAAAGTTAATAGATAGAACAGGAATAGAAGAGAATACTGGTGTGGTTTTTGCCCCCTTAGTTTGGTCCCTTAGTGTCCCACCACGGTTCTTTAGTTCCCAAACATGGCAAGCAGTTACTGGTAATACTCTCCATGCAGTGTGAATACTGTATATTATATAGTGTCCACCTAGAGTTACGAAGACTGCTGAGCACTTGTTGAGAAACTGCTTTTTATTTATCACCAGCAAGGCCACGTCCTCAAACAAAGTCAGTCCTCAGGTGTCCCTGAGCAAGATCTTGAATTGTCTAGGGGGTGTGTGTGTGTGTGTGTGTGTATCCATCCTATGTCACCTAATGTAATTTAAGTGTGTCTTTTTTTTATTGAACCTGTTGGGAGGTGCAACAGAAGTAAATATGGTTCTATCCTGTGTTAGGCAGTTCAGGCTGCTATAACCAATAGAGCCTAATTGGGTGGTTTAAACAACATACATTTATATTTCATAGTTATGGAAGCTTGGAGGTCCAAAGATCAAAGTGCTGGCAGATGTGGTGTCTGCTGAGAACCTGGTTCCTGGTGTGCAGTGTTAGTCTTCTCCTTGTGTTCTCACATGGCAGACAGCAGAGAGTGGAAGGTCTCTGGTGTTTCTTCTTATCAAAGGCACTCATTTAGGAGGGCTCCACCCTCATGGCCCACTCACCTCCCAAAAGCCCCACCTCCAAAAACCATCACATTTCGGGATTAGGCTTGAGTTTGATAGGGGCACAAACATTTAGACCATAGCACATCCTCAAGACATTTGCAGCCTAATCCTGATTACGAGTAGAATAGAGGAACTCATTGTGGCTTGAGAATTCAAGTAAGTCATCAATGAGCAGGAAGTATTTAAACTGGGCTTTAAAGAAGTGCTTTGGGTTGAGAAAGTGGACATGGAGACAGGGGAGGCAATAGTGAGTAGGAGAAGAACATTCCAGATGGAGAAGTGAGCAAAGAGAAAGTGGATAACTCATTTCAAAAGCACCCAAAGGCACATTCTCAGCATCACAGAGCGGGCATGTGGAGCACTGAAGTTTTTGAACGTGAAGTGCACAAAAGCCTTTCCTTTTCTGCTGGACAAGTCAGATGAACTCAGCACACAGAATATCTGAATATAAATGAATCACTGGCAAGTCATAAAACTATTGTATATGAACAACAAGATTTTGTTTCACATTTTCGTTTGGACACAGATAATATGGTTCTTTCTAGAATTATTTGAAGAAAAGGGTTTTTTTCATTTTAAAGAGAAACAAAGTAAGAAATGGTTATTCATTGCAAATGGTGTTAAGAGAAATGCCTAAAATGCATTTGGACAAGGTACCATAAGTTGTTAGAGTATGACCAGTTTTTTTTGTTTTTGTTTTTTGTCTTTGCTAAAATCCTTGATTTATTAGTAGTTCAAGTAAAGTGGGAAGAGGGCATTCTATTGCTTTTTGATGGAAATGTCTAATATACACAAGCTAATTTAATATTATGAAGTATTCTAAGTTATATTTTACCGTAACATTTTAGATATGTAATAATATTTACAAGACCATTCAACCATAAATACATACGGAAATTATCTTAACATCAGAACAATTATCCTTTGCATTTGTTCAGCCAGTAGCTTAGGAACAAACCTATCTGGAACAGCTGGAGCCTAAAACTGACATTTGTAATACACAGAGGCAGCTGTTTAAAAATTGTACTGAAACCCCAGTAGTATACTATTTGTTTACCAACTGTCCTGTTATATGTTTTTGTCTCCTGAAAATGTATTTCAAAAATTTTCTTTAAGAATCAAGTGAGGGGCAGAAATCAGTTTGGGTACTTGATCTCAGATGGTACGAGTAAAGTCCAGGATATCTATAGGCCCTGTCCCTCTCTTTTCCTTCATCGTGCTACCAGCCTAACGCTGTTGCCTGAGCTAAAGCATAGGGGCTTAGTTAATTGCGTCCCATTCTCTTTCCACACCCCCTCTCCCCACGCTTTCTCAACACATATCAGTACAAGCAAACTGATAGCCATTTAGGTCAGTGAAAAACCACAGATTTCTTTTTGATAATGTTACGAGTCTCCTAATATTTCTTGGATTCAGCATTACATGAACCCTTAAAGGCCCAGGATGCTAACCATGTGATATTTCCTCTTTCTTATGGAAGCAGAGGATATTAACATATTGCCATGTTTCCTAAGCAAAATATGCCAAGGAATTGATCCAGTCCAGTCTATATTATACCTGTGAATCATCATTTGGGGAATAAAATAGAAATAATCTCATCCCTGAAACAGAAATTCATTTGTATATGAATCATACTAAGTTGTGCTTGTATTATGTGTGGCCTCCTAGGTATAATACATTAGGAAGGAAAATTTTCTTTGAATTACAAATACAGTGACAGGAAGCAATAATGGGATTGGACTGGGCAGAGAATGTAATTAAGTTCTTCCAGTAGCATATGATATTCACCCTAGAAAATACTGAATGGATCAGATCTTGCCTTCCCTTTTACTGAAAACGGAACTTGTTGATATTCCAGAGATACAGCCACAAAACTCAGGTGCCCACTCTGTCCTCATCCAGCCCTCCCTGCTGAAAAAGAAAACCAGGATCCTTCAGGCAGTCAAAGATTGTCACCTTCAGATAGGGAGAGGAAAGGTCAGGGTTGTAACCATGTTTATAGCTCTTCTAACCATGAAAGTGGATAAATCATGAGGGAGGGAGTACAGAGAAAAGATGACAGCCAAGGACTAAATTTTGGAGTTTGAGCAAGAGAATGAATCAGAGGAGATGGAGGAGAACAGAGTAAATGACATAGGAAACCAGGGGTGTGTGATGACATAGAAGCCAAGAGATGAAAATGCTTCAAGGAAGAGCACACTATCAACTTTGTAAACTACTGCAGCTGAGAGATGGAGGTAGATTAGGGTAAAGAAGGCCCCATCAGTTTTGCCCACATGGAACTGAATGATGACAGTTTTTGGCAATGGGTCCATCCAAAGTCTGGCTGAACGTGAGAAGATAGAGTCAGGAGCCACAGGCCACTCTTTCAAGAAGCTTTGCTGTGTGGTAACTGGAAGGAGATATTAGGTCAAAATTTTTAATTTTCTCTTTTTTATGTTGAGATAACTTTAGACTTACAGAAGAATTACAAAAGTAGTACAGAGTTCCAATATGCCCTTCGCCTATCTTCCTCTTATGTTAATATCTGATATAACGAGAGAGCATTTATCAAAACCAAAAAAATTACCCTTGGTGCAATACTATTACCTAAAGTACAGAATATATTGAGTGTTTTGATGAATGTCTTTCTTTTCCAGGATCAAATCCAAGATCCCACTTTGCATTTAGTTGTCATGCTTCCTTAGTCTCCTCCAATCTGTGACAGGCCTTCAGTCTTCCCTTGCCTTTCATGACCTTGACATGTTTCAAGAGTACAAGTTGTATTTTGTGGAACGTCCCTCACTTTGGGTTTGTCTGATGTTTTCTCATGATTAGATTGAGGGTATGTATTATTGAAAAGGATACCACAGAAGCAGTACGCCCTTCTCAGTGCTTCAAACCAGGGTATACATTATGTCAAACTGTATCTCTGGTTATTTTGAGCATGATTACTTGGGTAAGGTGGTGTCTTCCATGGTTTACCTCTGTAAAGTTACTATTTTTCCCTTTGTAATTACTAAATGTTTGGGGGGAGATACTTTGAGCCCGTGCAAGGGTCCTGTTTCTCCTTAAACTCTTGCTTATAAATTTTAGCTCCATTGGTGGATCTTGCCTGTGGCAGGTATTACTGAGGCATTCTAATGGTACTTTTTATTTTCCTCATTCATCCTATATTTATTACTTGGAATTCTGTAGGAAAGCGATGTCACTTCTTCCCCTTTATTTAGGTAGCTCATTAGTTATTCTGTTATTTATTTATGTCAGTATGAACTTTTGGATGTTTATTGTATTTTTTAATCCAATGCTATCATTTATTCTGTTGCCCAGGTTGTTTTAACTTTAGCCATTGAAGGCTTTTTCAGGTTGCCTCCTATGACCTTAATATTTGTCCCAATTCTTCTCATTTTTCTTTCACTTAACATTTCTTTTCTGCGTGTGTATGTGTGTGTACTTGTATGTGTGTACATTTCCTTATTTTCTGGCACCACAAGATGTTCATCATGTATTTTTGCTAATTCAGCCTTGAAATTAACCAGCTTTCCAAGGAGTCCTGGTTCTTTTTATTGAAGAACGGTATTTAGAAACTCCCATCTTGCCCTAGGTGTGCTCATTGTTACCAGAGTTTCATTGCTTCTAGCCTCTTAAAAGGATGACTTGTAAGATGAAAGATAAAAAAGTTTTTATATGTATCTTTTTGATCCAAAAGCAAGCAAGAAATTGACTATGCAGGAGTGATAAAACTTAGGAATAAAGTCCTTGAGAAGGAAATGGTGACGAGCTTCTAAGCACAGGTGGACGGGTTGGCCTTTGATAGAAACTGGGCCACTATTCATTATAAAAGAATGAAAGAGAAAACATCGGTTCAGATTCAAACAGATTTTGATTTTGGTAGAAAGTAAGAACGTTCCTGTTTCTTGGTGGTGTTAATGACACATTAGGCAAGATCATTAGCTAAAAGTGACAGAGGAAAATGAGGGAGGATTGAGGAGAGAGCATGAAGCCTGATACATTAAAGAATTAAGGTAGAATCTCAGAGTATCATGGATTGCCATTTTGGGATTTGTGGTCATCAATATAAAATGTCACAGCATGGTTGTCTGATGCAGGCATGGAGTAGGCAGATAAGTTTGCTTAACCTAGAACTGAGGTTTTTCCAGGTGACTATAATTGAGAAGGAAGTGGGCAAGGGAGGTGAAGGTATTTGTAAGTCAGTGTTTCAGGGTTGTAATGGTGAGCCATGGAATTAAACTAGATAAGGGAATAAAAAGGATAAGATGGTGTTAGTCTTATCAGCCCGTTGTCATAGGGGAAAAAATTGGTTTTGTTTATGGCTATGAACTGCATTTACATAATTTAGTTGAGGACTGTGTAACTGAAGTTTGTATCAGGATCTTTCCTTTCTTTTTAGAGTCCACATCGGCAGTGCTACCACCTTCTCTAAGCTTTTATCCCTTGACCTTGTCTGTTGACCCCCTATTGTCTTAGTCTCTGACACTCTATCTTTTTTTCCTCGTCATCCTTTTCTACCAAATTTCAGTATTTCAAGACCATTTCTCAGGTGAGAACACAATTACTTTCTAAACAGTCGAAGCAAGCAAAAAAAAAAAAAAAAAAAAGGTATTTTCACAGTCACAGACATCACACCCAAGTTTTTGTCAGGTGAATGTGATATTTAGCTTGGGGGATCATGGTGAGCTTCCACAAAGTCACCAGAATAACAAGTTTGGAAATCACTGACAGCGTCATTGCCAATATTCTATCTGAAAACCTCTCCTCTATCCCAGTCAAGGTCATATAAAATGAAGCCAGAAAAGTAAAAATAAAACCTATTCTGTAGGAGACTCCATTAACTGATCTGCAAACAAACTGATGAGAAGATGTGGTTTAATTTTTCACTGGTCAGAGTCATTACTTTGTGAGACATGTTGGGTCACCTTTGATGTGTCAGCTAAATGGATGTTTCTAAAATTACCATGACCATTATTCATGGGAGTGTTAGTAATTACTCAGTGGTTAATGAAGTTGGTTTCCAGTTGATGATGGTTAGAAACTGAGCGCGACCCGTTGCTCAACAGCATACTGAGCAGAAGTCTCAGATATACCTACCCTCTGCTCACTGAACTCGGTTCTGACCTGAAAACAATATTAATAGCTCTGGAAGGAGGGAATTTGCTCAAAGAAACACATCCTGACCCGCAGAAACTCCAATTTCAGTTATTTGCTAGTGATACTACTGGCATTACTCTCTCTCTCTCTCTCTCTCTCTCTCCCTCCCTCCCCTACTCTAACTGAATCCTATATGTACTGTAGGTTACACTAGTTTTTTATCTGCCTCTCTCAACTAAACTTCAAAGCCGTGAGGGTGGAAACTGTTTGCCTTGGATTCCTAGAGTCTGGCAAACGCTGGCCACCTAGCAAGCCCTTAAATCAGAATGAGTCAGGCAAGCACTTCTCTGATATCCAAAGTTAGAGAAGTTGGAGCAATCTTTAACTCATGTCCTTTTTAATCTAAGTCAGTTGCCAACTCAGACCACTTCTTTCTACACATAGAGAGGTCTACATAGATTTACAGTATTTTAGATGTGGGAGAAACATGGAAGCCCATCTAATCTGGCATATTCCTTTATATAAAGGAATAAAAATTACCCCAAAGGGTTAAACGTGTTTCCCAATATCACACAGCTAGTGTGGCCAAGCCAGTGAAGCCATTGAGTTGAATATTCAGGGGGAAAAACTACTGATGCTCACTTGGCCAACAAAAGGAGAGAGGTTCTCAGAAGCAGATTTTGAAAAAAAAGATTACTTATTTCCCAAGCTACAGATCAGAGCCTAAACATCTCAGTGGCTTAAATTTAGGCATAACACTTGGTCCCGACATGTATTTATGCAACCAGGAATTCATAACAATTTAAAAGAAATGCTGCTTTGGTGCCATTATTTGAATAAGTTTATATTTCATCGTCATTTACTTCAAACTTCTCAATTAAAGACTGTACTTTAGAAGGCAAACAGGAAGATAAAAAAAATCCGGTTCCTTTCCTCTCCTTGATTGAAAGACAAAAACAAAAGCTTTCTTCTGGAGTATTTTAAGGAAACAGGAATGTCTATATAGTTCCTGGTCCTTTCTTTGTGCTCAAAAATGTTTAATAACAAGTGGAGGGGAAATTTTAAAATCAGAATTCCTTTGGCAAAATACTTTGAAATTCAGCAATGAGTCGTTATTGGGCAGAACCTCAAATGATTTCAGATTTGTTGTCAGAATTTTGGCCAGGATTATGTTATGATTCCCTAAATTATAATGAGAGGGACAGGACTAACATTGATTGAATTTCTACTATGTGCCAAACACTCAGGGGTTTTATATACTTATCTCACTTGATCTTCACAGAAATCCAGTGAAGTACACATTTGGGAACATTAGGCCCCCTTTTTTCGGCTGCAGTTGCATCAGAGAGGTAGCTTGACCAATGTCATACAGCAGGATGAATTTTATCACTAGTCTGTCCAACTCCAAAGGTTTTACCTAGTAGAAAGTATTTAGATTCAGCCAGCATTATTTTTCTGCAGGAGGCTGGGGAGGGGGCCATAACTTGACAGGTACTTCTTAAAACATTATTCCAGTAAGTGATCAGAAGCCCATCTTCTCTTTATCACATACTTAATAAATAAACTGGTATTTTTTATGAGACTGGAGTATGCCCTTTTACAGCAGGAAAATGGAAAGATGAGTGTTCTCCTTTAGGCCAATGACAAAATTTTACTATCATGAACCCAGGAGGATACCCCAGAGGCAGTTCATCTTGATATATAGCTACAGACAGAAAGAATAGCTCAACTTTAATTATGTCAAAAACTAAAACTATCGTCTGTGCTAAACTTGCTGCGAAATTCAGTTGGTCAGTTCCAAATCCCTCTATCAAGCAAGTGAACTCATTCCCTTTCCGGGGCATACATTTCATAGCTAACTTCCCCTGGCAGGCACACTGAGAGTCAGTGCTGCTCTGGGCCAGACATTTCATAGACGCCCTGCTGAAGCTTTTCAGCTACCAGCGTGGGGATCGTTGTCCCAGCGTGAAGGTGCTTTAAGCCACAAGCATTTCTGCTGCGTTCTCTAGTGTGAGCACGGCATTTTCAGTCAAATGTTTATCTAAGAGCCCAAATCAATGTAAACTTTCTCCTGGAGAAGGACCCAAGGCTGCCTCCAAGTAGCCTGGCTGTGTGTTTGTGCACAGAGGAGCACCAGAATTGAGATCACATTGAGCTCTCGGAGTTATCCAGCCAACACGGATGTTGTAAGAAAATGTACGCTTATTATTTTCCGTAGCTGATACTAATTTTTCCTCATGAGCCTCTCACCACAGTGGAAAGCAAAGACACTTAATTTAAACTTGCCAGTTAATGGTATCTCTTTTGCGTTAAAAATAGCTTAAATTTGGTACAATTTTGGTCAATTCAAGGTTCAACTCAGAACCAGCACTGTTTCCCTTTTCTTTTTCCCTCCTTCCAAGGTGATTTCTGCACTTTAGTGAGAAACAGTGCAAAGTTCTCAGGTATACAGGCGGGGAAGAGGGGCGTCTCTAGTTTTGTGCTGGTCCGTGTGCTGGTCTCATCTGTGAGGCCAAAGTGTGGTCTTTCTGTGCATCCTGCCGGCCTCTACTGTTGAAACCCTCAAGCTGATGTAACTCAGCTTAGCCTCTGCCTTCAGGGACTTTGGCCATCACCTCTTGTTACCTGCACCCCTTGGGTCTGATTCTTATTAGGCTCCTTGGACATCTGGCAGTAAAACCTTCGTACCCAGGATGACTTCTCTTGTGAAGCCCCTAGCATTTCCCCACCTGGAATCCCAGCTTCTTTCTAGGGTTTGGGCATTACAGAGGAACCTCTAGATCACTTCTGCACTGTGCACAAGCTGTTGGTGCAGGGTTAGGTACCTCAGGTGTAATGGTAGTTGGTCCTTGGATGCCAAAGAGAACGTGGCAAGAGTCCCCCCTGCTTTTAGCTTTCCATTAAGCTTGTTAAACACTTATTGCCTCTGGAACTTTGGACACTACCAATAGCCTGTCTGTCCTATGTCTTACAACCCCCAGAGCTGAATAAGTGGGCCTTATCCTTCTATACTATGTGACAAGGACTTACCAAAGTTCTCTCTACCGTTGACAGGCAGTAAAATTCTATGATATACACTCTGCCTTTGCCTTGTAAAATTCTAATAGGTTATGCAAACAAAAATAGAAAATCATATTTCCCTTTCCCTAAATCATGGATTCAAAACTATGGATGACTGTGACTCAAGAATTCTCTTTTTTATATCTTTTGTATATCAAACTCTTACTTCTGACTCTGTTTCCTTTTGCGTTTCTGTTTCACTTATCCTAATTTTCCCAAAGGCAAATGAATGATCCTGGTTGAATACAAGGCAAATAAGTTAAAAGATAAAAAATATATTAAGGTGTTCAAAAAATTAACATTACACTTGATAATTCACACAACCCTGTCTAACCTGCTTTCCAAATTATAAATCTATATGACCCAATCTCTTCTCACTAAAGGAAGGAAAGGAACAAAAGAACAAAAATTATCTTCTATTTAGCTCCTGTCAAAACCAGACCAAGAAAGGAACTCTTTATCAAAGTTAGGTGAAGGTTGTGTCACCATACCTCTAGTCTTTTATCTATGTGTTAAGTTAAATCACCAACTAGTTGAATCACATTTAGTTTGACCTTTGGTGAGTTGTTTAAATGGAGCCCTTGGCTTTTATCAATAGCAAAATCATATAAAAATTTCTCCCAATTTTGCTTCACTTATTTTGTCCATTATACTACTGAGTTTGGTATGTGAAAATGTAGAATCTAATGATAGGAAAACATCTGTATCTGAAATTAGCCAACTTTTACCCTACTTCCTCCTCTTTCTATTAATTAGTCTGTGTATTTCTTCCCATCTCTACTTTTATCCTGACTTGCAGGAAATTCAGAGACCAATGTGATGCTTAATCATTTCCATATTTTTTTCTTAGGAAGACATATTAATACATTCCATGTATGTCCTTCTTAGCCACTGCAAACTCTCGAGGTATAGACAGGGTACAGTTAATGTAAAATTAACCTATACAAAACTCCATGAGTTAGAGGTTATACGTTTTACAGAGGAAGAAACTTTAATTTATAAAGTTTCATAGTGTGTTAAGGTCTTGTCCCTGGTAATTGCTAAGGCTGGGGTTATGAATCCAGCTTTCAGGTTCTAAATCAAGTGTTCTTTCCACTCCACCAAGAATGTTTCCATTTTAAAACAAAGAAACATCCCCATTTAATCAACCAAATCTTGGCTGTTCAATTTGTAATTTAAAGAAGTATATGATCAAGAAATGATTTTGAAAATATGTTTATATATGTTTGAAAAATCTTATTCTTTTTTCTTTACCCTTATTTCAGAGTATCTTGCATGATATAAAACTGTCTTTTTAAAAATTTATTTATTTTATTTATTTATTTTTGGCTGCACTGGGTCTTCGTTGCTGCATGTGGGCTTTCTCTAGTTGCAGCTCTTCATTGCGGTGCACAGGCTTCTCGTTGCGGTGGCTTCTCTCGTTGCAGAGCATGGCTCTAGGCACGTGGGCTTCGGTAGTTGTGGCTCGCGGGCTCTAGAGCGCAGGCTTAGTAGTTGTCGCGCATGGGCTTTGTTGCTCCCCGGCATGTGGGAACTTCCCAGACCAGGGTTTGAACCCGTGTCCCCTGCACTGGCAGGCAGATTCTTAACCACTGGGCCACCAGAGAAGCCCAAAACTGTCTTAATGAATTAATAATTAGCTTTTATAAACACCAGAACAAAGATCTGGCTACTATTGTTTCAGACACTGATACCACACATGTATTATTACACAATAAGATGCATAAGATTCTTACATACAATGAACATAAGCAAATATTGATGACTTTTCTTGTGCTGTTATAGATTGGCTGCAATAAATCATGGTGAGAACAGTCCCATTACGGAGAAATGTCTCTATTCCTTCATTCATCAAACAGTACATAGTGAAAATGTGGACTTAACATCTAAGAATTTAATATCCAGGATACAAAGGAGTAGAAATTTTTCTAAAGATGGCTTGCCTTTCCCTGGAAAAATCTCTTTGGGTTACATTTTGCTTTAGAATTCCACACTAAAAAGGCACAATTTTCCTTTTTCAAGGTAATCCTACTTTTCCGCTTGTGTTTGTGGACAAAGGCTTCCTTTTGATTCAAGTAACTGCGTAACTGTGCTGATTAAGGAAAACGAGACAGAACAAAACAAAAGCCCCCAAACTACTATACTGAGTTTTTTAAACAAATTAGTACTGTCCCTAAAGACAGTATGAATCCTGAGAGGAAAAGAGAAGAATTCAGGAGTGCTGTCAGTGATTATTTCCCACCTTGGGACT
Source organism: Monodon monoceros (assembly GCF_005190385.1). Classification (NCBI taxonomy): domain Eukaryota; kingdom Metazoa; phylum Chordata; class Mammalia; order Artiodactyla; family Monodontidae; genus Monodon; species Monodon monoceros. Next base: position 51,854,659 of record NW_021703771.1, read on the forward strand.
TTCTGCTGGATTCTGTGTAACCTGAGCTTTTTAATGTTTACTTTGCTTCTCCTCAGAGATAATCCTGCTCTATTTGAGGTCAGACATGAAGCATAATTTATGATGCCTGACTGCTTTAAGAAAACTAAAAGCTTCCTACATTGTTCTTTTATGCACAATTGGTTTAAAGAAAAGGCTTTCTTACTAGAAAGGCCTTTCCCTCTGTTATTAACAGTGCATCACTTTGACTTAATACTATTAGAATTCTAAAGCGACTCATTCTGATGAAAAATGAAGGTGCTGTGATTTTAAATTAACATAGAAATGTGAGTTTAAATATTAGTAATTACCCCAAATTTGCACATGACCTAGTAACCTGTGTATTACATGACATAGAATGCATTGCTCTTTAGATCAAACAAAAAAGACATTGTGTTATGCCTGTGCTTCAAAATGTATCAACTCTTCTCTCCCAGGTGAACATAGTCTAAATCTGAACCTTTCTCTGTGCAGTTTATGATGGTGACAGCGGTTGGATGGGGGGAAGCAACAGGTGATGATGCTATTTAAAGATGGCCAGACATATTACTTATATGTCTTTGCATCAAGTTCGTACAGTTCATGACGTATGAGCATGAATACCATGAAGGTATTCAGATCACCGTGGGCATGAAAAGCATAATCAAGATGTAACAGAAGATCTCGGTTGAATAGTTTAATATAAGCTGAGGCTTATGGTTACATTTAAATTTCAAATTAGTCATCTCACCTCCAGACTCTTCTTTCTACTCCAGTTTTTTTTTTTTTTTCCTTTCATTGGTCTTTCCTTCCCTTTAAAAAGGCGAGTCTTCTAGCTTTCTAATCTCTATCCCGATCAAACCAGGAAAATAATTACTTTGACTGTAATTCATGTTGATGGGGCAACTCATTCAGATATTTGCATTTTTATTCCTTCAAGCTCTTTTTTTGGAATGAGAAACGTGGTCTCCTCTTTAAGATGCCCTAAGCGGTGGTGGGCAGGAAGGAAAGAACCTTCTGTTTGCCTCAAAAGTTGTGCTAGGGTATAGACTTGCTAACTGAGAGGATAGTTCTGTTTAATAATGTGAGATACTGAAGTGAAACTGGCTCAAAAAGCCAGTGGATGCCAGGTAGAGATTGTTTTCCTTGTTTACTCTTCCTAGCTTAATACATATTTTCTGGTTTAATATATATTGAGCTGATGTGAATCAGGCAGTATCAGGGTGGGGTGGAAGATGGCTGAATACAGCGATGACCAATACAGACTTATTCTCTGCCTCTGTGGAGCTTATATAAAATCTTATGCAGAAGAGAATAAATAATTGCAAATATGATGAGTGATGTGAAAGAAGCAGCAGGTGTTATGAGTGTATAGCAGGACTTCTAACCTAGTGTTGAGTAGTCATAAACATTGTCACAAAGAAGTGACAAGTAAAACTAAGACTCTCAGGTGTCATGGTTCAGTGTTCCCAGCCCTTGGTGAGACACCATCTCATGCTGTCTCAACTAACCCTGCCTCAACATGGTAACGATGCTGTGATAGTCCTTAGGACTCTTGGTACATAGCCCAACTTTCTCTCCTTCAGGGCACATGAGAGGACTGTACTTCCTCTCAGAGTTAGTTAGGTAATGTGATTCTCTTAGGCCAATAAAATATGAGGGAAAATGACATAGATCAGCTCCAGGCAGAAGCTTTAATGGTTGGCAAATGTTTTGCCACATCCTTTCTCCCTGCAACCAGGCTACAATTGAGGCTGTGTGTTACCCCAACATAACCTAGCCTGCTCTGACGGATACGTCTGCCCACACTTCAGTTTGTGCTATCTCAAGGCCTCTAGCACAGCATTAGCATCCATTCAAAGGACCGTTAGGTCAGAAGATGAGATTAGTCACTACATATGGTATTACAAATGTGGCATTGCTTTTGAGTATTATATTATTTATTGGCAAGGCAATATAGCATCATAATTAAGAGCATGAACTCTTTGCCAGTCTGACTTTGAATCCTGAATCTCGTACTTATTAGCTGTGTGGCCTTGGTGAGGTTATTTAGCTTCTCGGTGTGTGTTTCATCATGTTTAAAATGAATATAACAGTGAGGCTACCCCATGTGTATGTTATAAGGATTAAATGAGAACAGGGCCTGACACATAATAATCATGATATAAGGCCTGGCTATTACTGTCATAACCCTAAATTCTGTATGAAGAACTCCCACCTTCAAACTAGGAGGTGTGACCTGTAGTGAGTTTTGTTGCTTATCACATTATAGCTCAGAGGAAAAGTTGAGAATATTCTACCCTGAATCTTGTTCTTTGTTAACATCAAGACCTGGAAAATGACATAGAGTGAGTATATCATTTAACGCCAAGGTCATTTGAAGACTTCCACATCCTAAATGTGACTCTGCCTCTTGGAAGATGCTTCAGAAGGAGGCAGATGATTGAGGCATCAGGCAGGCCCAGCAATCTTCTAGACCCAGACGTGATAGGAGAGCGAGGATTTCTGGGCAGGTCACCTAGAAGCAGAGGCTAAGTTCTCTGTAGTGCCCTCATCGGCCTTGATGTGAGTTACTGTCTTGCTTTGGGGCACAGAGCAACACTGATGCAAGCAGAGTGATTACTGGAGAAAAGTCTGGAGCGAGAGAAACCATGCTACCCTAGGAGACCTTAGGACCTCAGATGCCTGCAACACAAAAAGCCATTGAAATCATCGGTTTTAACAGATTTCCTTCAAGCAGTTTAGCCAACATATCTATATAGTGTCTATAAATATCCCGCAGCCATTCATCATCTCTTTCCAGTGACATTTGCAATCTCGTGTTATGTTAAACCTGGCCAGTTTTGCATTTAGGCGGCATTGTGAAGTGTCATAGCATTTGACAGAATGGCAAGGCTGTAAATTGCAATCTGTTCTGTGGCAAAAAAATATTGTAAAAACATTAAATGTGTTTTTGTTGTTTAGCTGAGTCTCTCTCTCTCAATACCATTCTCTATATAACAAGACTCAATGCGAGGAGGAGCACAATGGTTAGGATGTACCGTTTTGTATTTTTCTTAAACTCTGACTGGAAAAAGAAAAGTAACAGATTTACCCTACAAGATAGAGCAGGTGGGAGACAGTTTTGGGGTAATTCCATTGCATTATTTTAATGGTAAATATATCCTAAAAGGAGACAAGTCTTATACTCTTTTCTGCTGAAATAGCCCATGTCTTTTTAAAAATCTACTGGGTACCTCCTTTGCACTTTGGACTATTACCAACAAGGAGATCCATCCGCAGCTGTCAGCTCTCTGTATAGCAGTCAACGAATTCATGGCCATGAATTCTTCCCATAATAAGTCAAAGCAATGCACACAGTGCCCTACATTCAAGTGAACAGACTTCAATCTGGGCAGATCTCATATTTTATTGCTACACTGTTTTCATGTCTGTCATTGTAGAGAAATTTACCATTAAGATTTAAGTCTCGGGCTTCCCTGGTGGCGCAGTGGTTGAGAGTCCGCCTGCCGATGCAGGGGACACGGGTTCGTGCCCCGGTCCGGGAAGATCCCACATGCCGCGGAGCGGCTGGGCCCGTGAGCCATGGCCGCTGAGGCTGCGCGTCCGGAGCCTGTGCTCCGCAATGGGAGAGGCCCCAACAGTGAGAGGCCCGCGTACCGCAAAAAAAAAAAAAAAAAAAAAAAAAAGATTTAAGTCTCTAGGATCTGGAGCCTTTGCGAGTTTCCTGAAAACTCAGTTCATAGTCATGTAAATGTGTAGTGACTTTTCATATTGCTTCTGAGAGTCTAACAATCAACATAAATTCCTTTAAATTTCAGCACTTAGAAATCCACCTAATACTGTGGAATAGAGATGGTAGATATGCTAAGTCATCGAAAACTGAAATTTAGCATTGTAGACAGAGTAAAAAGGTTTTTCCTCCATTCTAGTGCCACCGGGAGACGATCTTAATGGAATAAAAAATGAAGTGCAAGTACCTTCAGACTGTCTCAGATCAACAGTCTCAGCTTAAAATGTAAGAGGCACACACGTGAAACTGATTTTCCCCCACGGTTTAGTTTATTTCAGAGAGAAGAAAATAAATGGGTAGTGTCAAATATGAAAAACTTTGGACGGGATAGCCTCAAACTTTTTTGGTCTCAAGACTTCTTTACGTTCTTAAAAATGTTTGAGGACCACAAAGAGATGTGCTTTATGTAGATACTGATTACCACTAATAATGTTTAAAGTTTTTATCTATCCATTTTATTTTTTATCATTCATACATTTTATCTTTATTTTTTAATTTAATTTTTATTTTATGTTGAGGTATAGTTAATTTACAATGTTGTGTTACTTTCAGGTATACAGCAAAGTGGTTCAGTTATACATATACATATACCCATTCTTTTTCAGGTTCTTTTCCCATATAGCTTATTACAGAGTATTAAGTAGAGTTTCCTGTGCTATACAGTGGGTCCTTGTCGGTTATCTATTTTATATATAGTAGTGTATATGTATTAATCCCAAACACCTAATTTATCCCTCCCCCTGGCCACTTTTCCCCTTTGGTTACCATAAGTTTATTTTCTATGTCTGTGAGGCTATTTCTCTTTGTAAACAAGTTCGTTTGTATCATTTTTTTTTAAGATTCCATGTACAAATGATATCATATATTTATCTTTGGGTTACTTCACTTGATATGATAATCTCTAGGTCCATCCATGTTGCTGCAGATGGCATTTCATTCTTTTTCATGGCTGAGTAATATTCCATTGTATATATGTACCACATCTTCTTTATCCATTCCTCTGTTGATGGACATTTAGGTTGCTTCCATGTCCTGGCTATTGTAAATAGTGCTGCTATGAACACTGTGGTGCATGTATCTTTTCAAATTATGTTCTTCTCTGGATATATACCCAGGAGTGGCATTGCAGGATCATATTGTAGCTCTATTTTTAGTTTGTTAAGGAACCTCCATACTGTTCTCCATAGTGGTTGTACCAATTTACATTTACACCAACAGTGTAGGAGGGTTCCTTTTTCCCCACACCCTCTCCAGCATTTATTATTTATAGACTTTTTGGTGATGGTCATTCTGGCCAGTGAGATACCTCATTGTAGTTTTGATTTGCATTTCCCTAATAATTAGTGATGTTGAGCATCTTTTCATGTGCCTTTTGGCCATCTGTATGTCTTCTCTGGAGAAATGTCTATTTAGGTCTTCTGCCCATTTTTTGATTGGGTTGTTTTTTTGATATTGAGCTATATGAGCTGTTTGTATATTTTTGAGATTAATCGTCAGTCACACTGTTTGTAAATACTTTCTCCCCTTCTGTAGATTGTCTTTTTGTTTTGTTCATGGTTTCCTTTGCTGTGGAAAAGTTTTTAAGTGTAATTAGGTCCCATTTGTTTATTTTTGTTTATATTTCCATTACTCTAGGAGGTGGATCCAAAAAGATACTGCTGCAACTTATGTCAAAGAGTGTTGTGCCTATGTTTTCCTCTAATACTCTACTCTTATAGAATCTGGTCTTATATTTAGGTGTAAGAGAATGTTCATGGTTCTTACATCATGTCAGAGAATGTTCTAATTTCATTCTTTTACATGTAGATATACAGTTTTCCCAGTACCACTTATTGAAGAGACTATTTTTTCTCCATTGTATATTTTTGCCTCCTTTGTCAACAGATTAATTGACGATAGGTTCGTGGGTTTATTTCTGGGCTTTCTATCCTGTTCAAATGATTTAAATTTCTGTTTTTGTGCCAGAACCATACTGTTTTGATTACTATCGTTTTGGAGTAGAGTCTGAGATCAGGGAGGCTGATTCCTCCAGCTCCGTTTTTCTTTCTCAAGATTGCTTTAGATATTCAGGGTCTTTTGTGTTTCCAAACAAATTAAAACATTTTTTTCTTCTGGCTCTGTGAAAAATGCCATTGGTAATTTTATAGCAATTGCATTGAATCTGTAGGTTGTCTCGGGTAGTATAGTCATTTTGACAGTATTGATTCTCCCAATCCAAGAACATGATATATCTTTCCATCTGTTTGTGTCATCTTCTATTTTTTTCATCAGCATCTTATAGTTTTCTGTGTACAGCTCTTTTGCCTCCTTAGGTAGGTTGATTCCTAGGTATTTTATTCTTTTTGATGCAATAGTAAATGTTACCTTAATTTCTCTTTCCGAGCTTTCATTGTTAGTGCCTAGAAATGCAACACATTTCTGTGTATTAATTCTGTATCCTTCAACTTTACTTAATTCATTGATGAGCTCTAGCAGTTTTCTGGTAGCATCTTTAGGATTGTCTATGTATAGTATGATTTCATCTGCAAACAGTGAAAGTGTTGCTTGCTCTTTTCCAATTTAGATTCCATTTATTTCTTTTCTTCTCTAACTGCCACAGCTAGGACTTCAAAAACTATGTTGAATGAAAGTGGCAAGAGTGGACATCCTCATCCTGTTCCTGATCTTAGAGGAAATGCTTTCAGCTTTTCACTGTTGAATATGATGTTAGCTGTGGGGTTGTCATATATGGCCTTTATTATGTTGAGGTAGGTTCCCTCTATGCCAACTCTCTGGAGAGTTTTTTCTTTTAATCGTAAATGAAGGTTGAATTTTATCAAAAGCTTTTTCTGCATCTATTGAGATGATCATACGATTTTAACTCTTCAGTTTGTCCATGTGGTGTATCACTCTGATTGATTTGCAGATATTGAAAAATCCTTGCATCCCTGGCATAAATGCCACTTGATCACTGTAAATGATCCTTTTAATGTATTATTGGATTTGGTTTGCTAGAATTTTTTAAGGATTTTTACATCTATGTTCATCAATGATATTGGCCCATAATTTTCTTTTTTTGTTGTATCTTTGATTTTGGTATCAGGGAAATGGTGGTCTCATAGAATGAGTTTCGAACTGTTCCTTCCTCTGCAATTTTTTTGAAATAATTTCTGAAGGATAGGTGTTAACTCTTCTCTAACTGTTTGACAGAATTCACCTGTGAAGTCATCTGTTTGTTGAGGGGTTTTTAATCACAGATTCAATTTCAGTACTTGTGATCCATCTCTTCATATTATATATTTCTTTCTGATTCAGTCTTGGGAGATTGTAACTTTCTAAGAATTTGTCCCTTTATCCTAGCTTGTTCATTTTATTGGCATATGTTTGCTAGTAGTAGTCTCTTATGGTCCTTTGTATATCTGTGGTGTTGGTTGTAACTTTTTTCATTTCTAATTTTATTGATTTGAGCCCTTTCCCTTTTTTTCTTGATGAATCTGCCTAAAGATTTATCAATTTTATCTTTTCAAAGAACCAGCTTTTAGTTTCATTGATCTTTTATATTGTTTTGTTTCTATTTCATTTATTTCTGTTCTGGTCTTTATGATTTTTCCTTCTACTAACTTTAGGTTTGGTTGTTCTTCTTTCTCTAGTTGCTTTAGGTATAAGGTTAGGTTGTTTATTTGAGATTTTTCTTGTTTCCTGAGGTAAGATTGTATTGCTGTAAACTTTCCTCTTAGAACTGCTTTTGCTATGTCCCCAAACTTTTGGATCATTGTGTTGCATTTTCATTTGTCTCAAGGTATTTTTTAATTTCCTCTTTGATTTCCTCAGTGATCCATTGATTGTTTAGTAACATATTGCTTAACCTCCATGTGTTTGGTTTTGTTTTGTTTTTAGTTTTTTTTTTCTTAGAGTTGGTTTCTAATCTCATAGCATTGTGGTAAGAAAAGATGCTTGATATTTTCAGTTACCTTAAATTTACTGAGCTTTGCTTTGTGGCTCAGCATGTGATCTATCCCACAGAAAGTTCCATGTGCACTTGAACAGAATGTGTGTTCTGTGGCTTTTGGATGGAACACTCTCAGTTAAGTTCATCTGATCTAATGTGTCATTTCAGGCCTGTGTTTCCTTACTGATTTTCTTTCTGAATGATCTGTCCATTGATGTAAGTGGGGTGTTAAAGTTCCCCACAATTATGGTGTTACTATCAATTTCTCCTTTTATGGCTGTTAGCATTGGCCATATATATTGAGGTGCTCCTATACTGGGTGCATATATGTTTACAATTGTTATATCTTCTTCTTAGATTGATCCCTTGATCTTTATGTAATGCCCTTTCATTGTCTCTTGTAACAGTCTTTATTTTGTCTGATATGAGTATCACTATTTCAGCTTTCTTTTGCTTTCTGATTTTCATGGAATAACTTTTTCCCTCCCCTCACTTTCAGTCTGTATGTGTCCCTGGATCTGAAGTGGGTCTCTTGTAGACAGCATATATATGGGTCTTGTTTCTGTATCCATTCAGCCACTCTGTGTCTTTCGATTGGAGTATTTAATCCTTTTTCATTTAAGGTAATTATAGATATGTAGGTTCCTTTTTTTTTACTGCAGGTTCTTATTAGTCATCAATTTTATACACATCAGTGTATACATGTCAATCCCAATCGCCCAATTCAGCACACCACCATCCCCACTCCACCACGGTTTTCCCCCCCTTGGTGTCCATACGTTTGTTCTCTATATCTGTGTCTCAACTTTGGCCCTGCAAACCGGTTCATCTATACCATTTTTCTAGGTTCCATATACATGCGTTAATATACGATATTTGTTTTTCTCTTTCTGACTTACTTCATTCTGCATGAGAGTCTCTAGGTCCATCCACGTCTCAACAAATGACTCAATTTCGTTCCTTTTTATGGCTAAGTAATATTCCATTGTATACATGTACCAAATCTCCTTTATCCATTTGTCTGTCGATGGGCATTTAGGTTGCTTCCATGACCTGGCTATTGTAAATAGTGCTGCAATGAACATTGGGGTGCATGTGTCTTTTAAAAAAAAAATTTCTTTTTCTGCGGTACGCGGGCCTCTCATTGTTGCGGCCTCTCCCATTGCGGAGCACAGGCTCCGGACGGGCAGGCTCAGCGGCCATGGCTCACGGGCCCAGCCGATCCGCGGCATGCAGGATCCTCCCAGAGCGGGGCACAAACTCCTGTCCCCTGCATCAGCAGGCAGACTCTCAGCCACTGCGCCACCAGGGAAGCCCTGCACGTGTCTTTTTGAATTATGGTTTTCTCTGTGTATATGCCCAGTAGTGGAATTTCTGGATCATTTGGTAATTCTATTTTTAGTTCTTTAAGGAACCTCCATACTGTTCTCCATAGTGACTGTATCAATTTACATTCCCACCAACAGTACAAGAGGGTTCCCTTTTCTCCACACCCTCTCCAGCATTTGTTGTTTGTAAATTTTCTGATGATGCCCATTCTAACTGGTATGAGGTGATACCTCATTGTAGTTTTGATATGCAATTCTCTAGTAATTAGTGATGTTCAGTAGCTTTTCATGTGCTTCTTGGCCATCTGTATGTCTTCTATAGAGAAATATCTATTTAGGTCTTCTGCCCATTTTTTGATTGGGTTAATATTGAGCTGCATGAGCTGTTTATATATTTTGGAGATTAATCCTTTGTCCGTTGATTCATTTGCAAATATTTTCTCCCATTCTGCGGGTTTTTTCATCTTGTTTAGGGTTTCCTTTGCTATGCGAAAGCTTTGAAGTTTCACTAGGTCCCATGTGTTTATTTTTGTTTTTATTTCCATGACTCTAGGAGGTGGATCAAAAAAGATGTTGCTGTGATTTATGTCAAAGAGTGGCCTTCCTATGTTTTCCTCTAATAGTTTGATAGTTTCTGGCCTTACATTTAGGACTTTAATCCATTTTGAGCTTATTTTTGTGTATGGTGTTAGGGAGTGATCTAATCTCATACTTTTACATGTACCTGTCCAGCTTTCCTAGCACCACTTATTGAAGAGGCTGTCCTTTCTCCACTCTACATTTCTGCCTCCTTTATCAAAGATAAGGTGACCATATGTGCATGGGTGTATCTCTGGGCTTTCTATCCTGTTCCATTGATCTATGTTTCTGTTTTTGTGCCAGTACCATGTTATCTTGATTACTGTAGCTTTGTAGTATAGTCTGAAGTCAGGGAGTCTGATTCCTCCAGCTCCGTTTTTTTCCCTCAAGACTGCTTTGGCTATTCGGGGTCTTTTGTATCTCCATACAAATTTTAAGATGATTTGTTCTAGTTCTGTAAAAAATGCCATTGGTAATTTGATAGGGATTGCATTGAATCGGTAGATTGCTTTGGGTAGTATAGTCATTTTCACAGTGTTCATTCTTCCAGTCCAAGAACATGGTATATCTCTCCATCTATTTGTATCATCTTTAATTTCTTTCATCAGTGTCTTACAGTTTTCTGCATACAGGTCTTTTGTCTCCCTAGGTAGGTTTATTCCTAGATATTTTATTCTTTTTGTTGCAATGGTAAATGGGAGTGTTTCCTTAATTTCTCTTTCAGATTTTTCATCATTAGTGTATAGGAATGCAAGAGATATCTGTGCATGAATTTTGTATCCTGCTACTTTACCAAATTCATTGATTAGCTCTAGTAGTTTTCTGGTGGCATCTTTAGGATTCTGTATGTATAGTATCATGTCATCTGCAAACAAACAGTGACAGTTTTACTTCTTCTTTTCCAATTTGTATTCCTTTTATTTCTCTTTCTTCTCTGATTGTCGTGGCTAGGACTTCCAAAACTATGTTGAATAATAGTGGTGAGAGTGGACATCCTTGTCGTGTTCCTGATCTTAGAGGAAACGCTTTCAGTTTTTCATCGAGAATGATGTTTGCTGTGGGTTTGTCATATATGGCCTTTCTTATGTTGAGGTAGGTTCCCGCTATGCCCATTTTCCAGAGAGTTTTTATCATAAATCGATGTTGACTTTTGTCAAAAGCTTTTTCTGCACCTATTGAGATGATCATATGGTTTTTCTTCTTCAATTTGTTGATATGGTATATCACATTGATTGATTTGCATATATTGAAGAATGCTTGCATCCCTGGGATTAATCCACTTGATCATGGTGTATGATCCTTTTAGTGTGTTGTTAGATTCTGTTTGCTAGTATTTTGTTGTGGATTTTTGCATCTATATTCATCATGATATTGGTCTGTAATTTTCTTTTCTTGTAGTATCTTTGGTTTTGGTATCAGTGTGATGGTGACCTCTTAGAATGAGTTGGGGAGTGTTCCTTCCTGTGCAATTTTTTAGAAGAGTTTGAGAAGGACTGGTGTTAGCTATTCTCTAAATGTTTGATAGAATTCACCTCTGAAGCCATCTGGTCCTGGACTTTGGTTTGTTGGAAGATTTTTAATCACAGTTTCAATTTCATTACTTGTGATTGGTCTGTTCATATTTTCTGTTTCTTCCTGGTTCAGTCTTGGAAGGTTATACCTTTCTAAGAATTAGTCCATTTCTTCCAGGTTGTCCATTTTATTAGCATAGAGTTGCTTTTAGTAGTCTCTTAGGATTCTTTGTATTTCTGTGGTGCCTGTTATAACTTGTCCTTTTTCATTTCTAATTTTATTGATTTGAGTCCTCTCCCTATTTTTCGTGATGAGTCTAATGGTTTATCAATTTTGTTTATCTTCTCCAACCAGCTTTTAGTTTTATTGATCTTTGCTATTGTTTTCTTGGTTTCTATTTCACTTATTTCTGCTCTAATCTTTATGATTTCTTTACTTCTGCTAACATTGGGTTTTGTTTGTTCTTCTTTCTCTAGTTCCTTTAGGTGTAAGGTTAGATCGTTTACTTGCAATTTTTCTTGTTTCTTGACGTAGGCTTGTAGAGCTATAAACTTCCCTCTTAGAACTGTCTTTGCTGCATCCCATAGGTTTTGGATCATGGTGTTTTCGTTGTCATTTGTCTCTAGGTATTTTTTGATTTCCTCTTTTATTTCTTCAGTGAGCTCTTTGTCATTTAGTAACATATTGTTTAGCCTCCATGTGTCTGTGTGTTTTACATTTTTTTCCCCTGTAGTTGATTTCTAATCTCATAGCGTTGTGGTCAGAAAAGATGCTTGATATGATTTCAATTTTCTTAAATTTACTGAGGCTTGATTTGTGACCCAAGATGTGATCTATCCTGGAGAATGTTCCATGTGCACTTGAGAAGAAAGTGTAATCTTCTGTTTTTGGATGGAATGTCCTGTAACTATCAATGAAATCTAGCTGGTCTATTGTGTCATTTAAAGCTTCTGTTTCCTTATTTATTTTCATTTTGGATGATCTGTCCATTGGTGTAAGTGAGGTGTTAAAGTCCCCCACTATTATGGTGTTACTGTCGACTTCCTCTTTTAGAGATGTTAGCAGTTGACTTATGTATTGAGGTGTTCCTATGTTGGGTGGATATATATTTGTAATTGTTATATATTCTTCTTGGATTGAGCCCTTGATCATTATGTAGTATCCTTCCTTGTCTCTTGTAACATTCTTTAAAGTCTATTTTATCTGATATGAGTATAGCTACTCCAGCTTTCTTTTGATTTCCATTTGCATGGAATATCTTTTTCCATCCCCTCACTTTCAGTCTGTGTGTCCCTAGGTCTTCTTGTAGACAGCATATAGATGGGTCTTGTTTTTGTATCCATTCAACAAGCCTGTGCCTTTTGGTTGGAGCATTTAATCCATTCACGTTTAAGGTAATTATTGATGTGTATGTTCCTATGACCATTTTCTTAATTGTTTTGGGTTTGTTTTTGTAGGTCCTTTTCTTCTCTTCTGTTGTTTCCCACTTAGAGAAGTTCCTTTAGCATTTGTTGTAGAGCTGGTTTGGTGGTGCTGAATTCTCTTAGCTTTTGCTTGTCTGTAAAGCTTTTGACTTCTCCATCGAATCTGAATGAAATCCCTGCTGGGCAGAGTAATCTTGGTTGTAGGTTCTTCCCTTTCATCACTTTAAGTATATCATGCCACTCCCTTCTGGCTTGTAGAGTTTCTGCTGAGAAACCAGCTTTTAACCTTATGGGAGTTCCCTTGTATGTTGTCGTTTTTCCCTTGCTGCTTTGAATAATTTTTTTTTTGCCTTTGTGTCAATTTGATTGCTATGTGTCTTGGTGTGTTTCTTCTTGTGTTTATCCTGTATGGGACTCGCTGTGCTTCCTGGACTTGGGTGGCTATTTCCTTTCCCATGTTAGGGAAGTTTTCAATTATAATCTCTTCAAATATTGTCTCGGGTCCTTTCTCTCTCTCTTCTCCTTCTGGGACCCATATAACGCGAATGTTGTCCAAGAGGTCTCTTAGGCTGTCGTCATTTCTTTTCATTCTTTTTTCTTTAGTCTGTCCTGCAGCAGTGAATTCTGTCATTCTGTCTTCCAGGTCACTTATCCATTCTTCTGCCTCCGTTATTCTGTGATTGATTCCTTCTAATGTAGTTTTCGTTTCAGTTATTGTATTGTTCATCTGCTTTTTTGTTCGTTAATTCTTCTAGGTGTTTGTTAAACATTTCTTGCATCTTCTGGATCTTTGCCTCCATTCTTTATCCGAGGTCCTGGATCATCTTCACTATCATTATTCTGAATTCTTTTTCTGGAAGGTTGCCTGTCTCCACTTCATTTACTTGTTTTTCTGGAGTCTTATCTTGTTCCTTCATCTGGTATATAGCCCTCTGCCTTTTTATCTTGTCTTTCTGTGAATGTGGTTTTTGTTCCATAGGCTGCAGGATTGTAGTTCTTCTTGCTTCTGCTGTCTGCCCTCTGGTGGATGAGGCTATCTAGTGATATGTATGTTCTTATCACCTTTTGGTTAATTGTAGGTCCTTTTCCCTTTTTTGTTCTCTTTTCTTGTGACTTGATAACTAGCTTTAGTGTTGGGTTTGGACTGCTTTTGCTTTTTTGTGAGTGTATCTATTGTAGATTTTTAGGTTACCGTAAGGTTTTGATATAGCATTCTATATATATACACAAGATTGTTTTAAGTTACTAGTCTCTTAATTTCAAATGCATTTCCAATATCTTGCATTGGTACTCTCCTCTTCTGACAACTGCTGCTTTAGATATCCAATTTGAGTGTGGATGATTTCCCTTATGTTTGCGTTTCTAGTGAGCTTTCCCATTAATAATTTTCTTATTTCTAGTCATGGCCTTTCTTTTCCACCTAGAAAAGTTCCTTTAGCATTTGTTGTAGAGCTGGTTTGGTGGTGCTGAATTCTTTTAGCTTTTGCTTGGCTGTAAATCTTTCAATTTCTCCGTCAAATCTGAATGACTGACAGCCTTGCTGGGTAGAGTATTCTTGGTTGCGGGTTTTTCCCTTTCATCACTTTATTTCATCACTTTAAGTATATTGTGCCACTCACTTCTGGCCTGAAGAGTTTCTGTTGAAAAATCAGCTGAGAACCTTATGGGGATTCCCTTGTATGTTATTTGTTGCTCTTCCCTCATGGCTTTTAATGTTTTCTCTTTATCTTTAATTATTGTCAATTTGAATACTATGTGTCTCTGTGTGTTCCAACTTGGGTTGATCCTGTATAATACTCTATGCTTCCTGGACTTGTGTCACTGCTTCCTTTCCCATGTTAGGGAAGTTTTCAGTTATTGTCTCCTCAAATATCTTCTCAGGCCTTTTCTCTCTCTCTTCTCCTTCTGGGACCCCTATAATGTGAATGTTGTTGCATTTGACGTTATCACAGAGGTCTTTTAAACTGTCTTCATTTTTTTAAAATTCTTTTTTCTTTATGCTGTTCTGTGGCAGTGATTTCCACCAGTCTCTCTTCCAGCTCATTTATTTATTCTTCTGCCTCACTTATTTGGTTATTGATTCCTTCTAGTGTATTTTTCATTTCAGTTATTGTATTGTATATCTCTGTTTTTAGATCTTCTAGTTGTTTAACATTTCTTGATCTATGCCTACATTCTTGGATCATCTTTACTATCATTAATCTGAATTCTTTTTCAGGCAGATTGCCTATCTCCATGTCACTTAGTTGCTCTTCTAGAGTTTTATCTTGGTCCTTCATCGAGGACATATTTCTCTGCTGTCTCATCTTTTCTAACTTTCTGTGTTTGTGGTCTCTGTTTCTCAGGCTGCAGGTTTGTAGTTCCCTCGTGCTTCTGGTATCTGATCCCTGATGGGTGAGGTTGGTCCAGAGACTTGTTCAAGCTTCCTCGTGGGAGGAACTGTTGCCTGCCCACTGGTGGGTGGAGCTGGGTCTTCTCCCTCTGGTGGGCAGGGCTGTGTCAAGCAGTGTGCTTAGCTGTGGCTGTGCAGTCAGGATGAATTCAGGCAGCCTGTCTGCTGATGGGTTGGGCTGTGTTCCCACTCTGGTGGTTGTTTGGCCTGAGGCAACCCAGCACTGGAGCCTGCTCCCTGTTGGATGGGGCCAGGTCTTGGTTCCAAAATGGCAACCCTCAGGAGAGGTAACGCTGACAAGTATTACCTGGGGCTTCCACCGCCAGGTCCTTGCCCTCACAGTGAGCCACAGCCAACCTCTGCCTCCTCAAGACTCTCTGAGATCCACAGGTAGGTCTGCCCAGGCTCCTATGGAGTCACCGCTTTGCCCTGGGTCCCAGCGCATGTGAAACCTTGTGTGAACCCTCCAAGAGTGGAGTCTCTGTTTCCATCAGTCCTGTGCAGCTCCTGCACTCAAGCCCCACTGACCTTCAATGCCAGATGCTCTGGGGGCTCCTCCTCCCAATGCCAGACCCCCAGGCTGGGGAGCCTGACATGGGGCTCAGTTCACTCCTGTGGGAGAACCTCTGTGACATAATTATTTTCCAGTTTGTAGGTCACCCACCCAGCCGGTATGGGATTTTATTATATTGCAGAAGCGCCCCTCCTACCATTTCGTGTGGCTTCTTCTTTGTCTTTGGATGTAGAATATCTTTTTTGGTAGGTTCCAGTCTTTTTTACTGATGGTTGTTCAGCAATTAGTTGTGATTTTGGTGTTTTCGTGAGAAGTGAGCTCAAGTCCTTCTACTCCACCATCTCGTCTCCTCCCCCATCCTGTTTATTTTAAAAGAATAAAAATAAGCCCATTAGGGTTTACCACAAGCAACATATTTCCATGAAAAATAACTATTTTCCAAAACAAACAAAAGAAATTACGAAAAGAGTGGTGGTGTTTCAACTTTTGCAAATCTCCTTACTATCCAGTTTAGCAGAAAATTGTTCATTTTAATACCTGCTTCTGCATTCACTGTGTTGCGATAGTATACGTGAGGTAGTTTCTAGAAGATTCCGCTATCATCTTCTCAGGAGTGAACAAAAAAAGGGAAAGAAAGTCTTAGTATTTTAATGAAAATACTTTTGCAGAAAGAGTCCCTGATCACACTGAGACCTCTGCACTAGGCTCTATAGAGATTTCCAAAAAGATTTGAATCCCTGGATAATTTGTGAACATTAGTATTATTTTTATTAGTTGTAAACTGAGACCTAAAGCAACAGGAGAACTAATCACATCCCTTGACATACTTATTTTAAGGTAATCTTTCTATTTTTTTTTAAAAAATTTGCATGAACTTTTCCACTGCTTCTTTCTGTGTACATCAGCTCTCTGGACCTCCTCTCAGATTGCATCCACTCTGGTTCATACCCTCCCCTCACACTTTGCAGGATGAAAGTGCAGTTGGTGTGTTTATAATAGCAAAATAGTTGTAAAAAGGCAAGACATGAATCTTTTTAGAAACTGATTTTCCATTTTAAGTGTATGTAAACTACATAGGACACAAATATTTCATCCCAGTTACTACAATTTTTGCAGATTGACTTTTATTGCTAACAGACTGTACAAAATTCTCATATTTCACCACCCAAATCTCAGCAATCTCTATAAAAGCGCCCACATTTTCCATTTCTCTAACTGTTACCATAAGAGCAGGAGATTTTTCTGGGTTTGGGGGCCAGGGGTATCACGGAACTCAGGGTGAGTCTCACAGGGCAATGGAGGCACAATAGCCAAGGTTCTGACCCTCTGCTTTGCGTGTGTAGAAACTTGATTCTTTGAGTGCAGGTAGAATGACCAGACTCAATGGAATGTTTGATATTAACCTCACCAAAGAGAGTGAGCGTTTACCAGAATGGCAATGCATTCCATTTTAGAGAGTGAGCATATACCAGAATGGCAATGCATTCCATTTTATTGAGTAGTAATATGACTTCCAAAGGGACCTCAATAATTGCATTAGCTGGTTAGTACATTCACTCACCTTAATACGATCTATATGAGAAACCAACATATAATCAAAGCAAAGGAAATCAATGGGATTGTCTAAATGGGTGTTTTTATCAGGCTACTGTAATCTGATGTGTCTATTGCCATTCTAAAAAAATACTGTATCTCCGTATGTGATTAAGGCCCAGTTTTCCCTGGATAATGCTAATATTCCTCTTTAGATTCACTTACCCCTTCATTCTGTGTGAAATCAATTAGTGTTCCTTGAATTTATAAAGCTGTTTCACGCCTCTGCATCTTTACAGAGTTCGTTAGGCACTGACCCTACAGGATTTGGACTTGCATAGGCTTCTTTTTGGTTGATCTGGGTAGCGGATAAAGAGGCCTGAGATGAATGAGATGGAAAATCTTTCTAACAAGGGCTGCATACAGGATTTCTATGGGAGGGTATTGGAAGCTTGAGTCCAGAGAGTAAACACTTCAGATCCCACTCACAGAAGGATGGGGAGTGTCTCTAACATGTTTTAGCCAATCTTGAATACATTTGATTTTACCAATAAGAGCTTCTTTCTCATATTCCTCATGATAATAAAAACCAGTAAATTCAGCAATAAAAATATATTTGCTATGCTAAGCCTACAATCTTGATCAAGATCTGGATGATGGAAGACTTTTGGTACCGCCTCTGGAGTTGGCCTTTCTACTAAACTCTACCACTGGAGTATTCTCACCAAACCTGATTGGCCCCCAAATTGAAACTTAAACTAACTAGCCATTAGTATCACCCTGTGTTCAAGAATTTTAAAGTAAGTTACAGATATGGCAGGCCAATTCAAGTTTTACCTCCTCTTATAAAGCATTTTCTTAACTTTCATTCAACCCCTCTTAACCCCAACCACCAAGTCCAGTAGAGATGCAGGTCCTCTTCCTGAAGAGAACTCAGTATAGGCCTTCATAAGTACTCACCATTCTGTGTGGCAGTTCTTCATCTAGTTAGTTGTGTCTCTGTCTCTCTAATTAGATCGTGGGTAAAGGCAGTGTTGTATTTGTTGTGTTCTATGGTGGCAGGTAGCAAGCACTCAGAAACTGTTAAGTGCATGAATCAGTGACTTAATTGTTCTAGGGCTCCTTTTTTTGATTCCATGAATTCCTTTTTCCTCCTGTTGATACACTATTTCTCAGATACATTAATACAATTGATTAGCTGACACCATTGTTTACTAAAATGTTTTCCTCAGCAGGATATGATTGGGCATTAAGCAATAGAAGATTTTGGTAGTCAAAAAAGTCTGTGAAATGCTGAGTTAAAGTTTTACAAGATTTTTTCCTGAGGGCTTCTTAGGATTTAATATACTAATATGTATTTTAAATCTCCACTAATAAAACCAGGGAAAACTCTTAGGGAGGCATAGGTGAATATAAAGAAAGCCATAAATTCATATTTCACATAAACAAAAAAATTCTTCCAATAAATATTGTCCTGTAATGTTCAGAAAGAAAGGGAAAGTGAGAAAAGAAAGAAAGAAGGGAGGAGAAGGAAGGGAGGAAAAGAAAGGGGAATGTTTATGACTAAGTTTGTGAAATGAGTGTTCAACAGTCATCAATGCAAAATGTGTTCTGACTATAAACTCTTGTTTTTTGGCTTCATTGTGAGCTGCACTTATTCAACCTGGTGTTTAAATTCTTCAGTACCTTTAAGCTACTGACCTCTTAACAAGGTTTCAACTCATCAGTTTTCTTCTTGGGGTTTGGATTCCATTCTCATGTTAATAATTCTTGGCAATACGCTAAGTTCCTGTAGCTTTCTGGCTCTGTTATCACACCCTAGTTGTAAAACCCAATCCTGGATGAAACCAGTAATGTGTTTTAGACCATTTACCCACCCCCTAAAACAGATAAACAATGGGCTACAGGACAGATGTGTATTATTCTAAATTCATGATCACCTATTAGTTGGACCTTCAGCACTAACCACCAATCCTACTATGCATTGCTAATCATTTCTCTATTTTCTCAGGGACTATTTTAAACACCCACTTTCCATTTTCAAACTTCCAATCTCATATATCTCTGTTCATAACATTTATCAAAATGGGTATTTGTGTATTTCTTCCTATCATTATTTAATAATGCTCTGTCTCGTTAACCAATAAGCAAGCTCCATGAAGGGAGGGACCATGCATGTTTTCATTTCTATCACTTAGCTTTCGTCACAATAATGCTGCAAAATAATTACAAGCACCTACTTCTTTCATGACTGGAAGTTGGCAGGGGCAGCTCTGCTGATCTCAGAGGGGATCACTCATGGTCTGCTGGTTGGCTGGATGGTAGTAATCCAGATCAAGAGTCAGCAAACTTTTTCTTTTTAGATGTCAGATAGTAAACATGTTAGACTGCAATCCATATACGGTTTCTGTCACAGACTTCCTTTTTACTTAAGAACTCTTTAAAAATGCAAAAACCATTCTTTGCTGTGAGTCATACAAAAACAAACAAAAGGCTGGATTTGACTCCTGGGCCATAGTTTGCCACCCCCTGATGTAGACTGTTTGACTGGGTACCTCTGCTTTATGCTGTGTGTATAGATAAGCTTACCTGTTTGCTGCAGGTTGGGGTCTGATTTGCTTGATAGGTGTGAGTTCTGAGGTTCTGGGGATGCTCTTCTTATGGAAAGGTTAAAAGCAGAAGGGAGCAAGTGAAGACATACAATGCCTCTTAAGACCTAGGAACTGGCTCACTGAGATTTTAGCCCACATTCTGTTAACCAAATCAAGTCACACGGCTGAGCCCAAGTCACAATGTGGGGAGGTACACTTCGCCTTTAGTAGAAGGACAGAAAAACACATAGTGGATTGAGAAGACAAGATGGTGGAACAGAAGACCTTGAGCTTACCTTCTCCCACAAGCACACCAAAATCACAACTAACTGTCGACAAAACATTGATAAAAAAGACTGGGACCTAGCAAAAAACTTATTCTACATCCAAAGATAAAGAATAAATTTAAAAGAGATGCTAAGAGGGGTGCACTGGCAATGTAATCAACTGCCACACCCCCCAGGGGGGCGACCCACAAACTGGAGAATAATTATATCACAGAAGTTCTCCTTTGTGAGTGAGAGTGCTGAGCCCCACGTCAGCCTCCCCAGCCTTGTGGCCTGGCATCAGGAGAAGGAGCCCCCAGAGCATATGACTTTGAAGGCCAACAGATCTTGATCACAGGAGTGCCAAAGGACTGGGGGAAACAGAAGTTCCACTCTTGGAGGATGCACACAAGGTCTTGTGCTCACTGGGACCCAGGCCAAAAGCAGTGACTTCATAGGAGCCTGGGCCAGACTTACCTGCTGGTGACAGACATATCCAGGGGTACTCACCTGAAGGCAGACATCTTTCTGGGGACATCAGACCCAAGACCTGCCCCAGCCAACAGCCTGCAGGCTCCAGTGCTGGGATACCTCAGGCCAAACAACCAACAGGGTGGGAACACAGTTCCACCCACTGACAGGCTGCCTAAAGACTTCCTGAGCCCACAGCCACCTCTAGACAAGTCCCTTAACAGGGTCCTGCCCCACAGAGGACCAAGACACAACTCTACTCACCAGCAGGAAGTCACCGGCCTCTCCCACCAGGAAGCCTGCACAAGCCTCTAGATCAGCCTCACCCACCAGCAGGGAGACACCAGAAGCAAGAAAGATACAGTCCCACAGTCTGTGGAACTGAGTCTCCAAACACAGGTCAGAACCTACCCTGGGACCAGTTGGCCCCTGGCTGTTGGGTGACAAGAGGGGAGTGTACTGCTGGGACACAGGGCATCCCCTACAGAGGGCCACTTTTCCAAGGTCAAGTATCATAACTTTCCACAAACATAACAATACAAACAAACAGAAGTTTAGACAAAATGAGACAGCAGAGGAATATGTCCCAGACGAAGGAATAAAATAAAACGCCAGAAGAACAACTAAGTGACATGAAGATAGGCAATCTACCTGAGAAAGAGTGCAGAGTAATGATTGTAAAGATGATCCAAGAACTCAGGAAAAGAATGGATGCATAGAGCAAGAAGTTACAAGAAGTTTTTAAACGAAGAATCAGAAGAAAATGAACAAAAAAGAGTTGAATAATACAATAACTGAAATGAAACGTACACTAGAAGGAAGCAATAGTAGAATAAGTGAGGCAGAAGAACGATTAAGTGATCTGGAAGACAGAGTTGTGGAAATCACTGCCACAGAACAGAATAAAGAAAAAAGAAGAAAAAGAAATGAGAACAGTTTAAGAGACCTCTGGAAAAAATTAAACACAACACCATTCACATTATAGGGGTCCCAGAGGGAGCAGAGAGAGGGGAAGGGCCTGAGAAGATATTTGAAGAGATAATACCTGACAACATCCTTAACATGGGAAAGGAAGCAGTCACACAAGTCCAGGAAGCACAGAGAGTACCATAGAGGCTCAACCCAAGTTGGAACACACAGAGACACATAGTAATCAAATTGACAATAATTAAAGAGAAAACATTAAAAACAATGAGGGGAAAGCAACAAATAACATACAAGGGAATCCCCATAAGGTTCTCAGCTGACTTTTCAACAGAAACTCTGCAGGCCAGAAGGGAGTGGCACCATATAGTTAAATTGATGAAAGGGAAAAACCTGCAACTTAGAATACTCTACCTAGCAAGGCTGTCATTCAGATTCGATGGAGAAATTGAAAGACAAGCAAAAGCTAAAAGAATTCAGCACCACCAAACCAGCTCTACAACAAATGCCAAAGGCACTTCTCTACGTGGAAAAGAGAAGGCCAGAACTAGAAACAAAAACAATTATGAAATGGGAAAGCTCACCAGAAAGGCACACATAAAAGTAGGAAATCATGGGCTTCTCTGGTAGCGCAGTGGTTGAGAGTCCGCCTGCCGATGCAGGGGACATGGGTTTGTGTCCCGGTCTGGGAGGATCCCATATGCCGCAGAGCGGCTGGACCTATAAGCCATGGCCGCTGAGCCTGCGTGTCCAGGAAAAAAAAAAAAGTAGGAAATCATCCACACACTAATATGATATCTAAAGCAATAATCATGAGAGGAGGAGAGTGCAAATGCAGGCTATTTGAAGTGCATTTGAAATTAAGAGATCATCAACTTAAAACAATCACATATATATATAGACTGGTAAAGGTCATGGTAACTACAAACCAAAAATCTGTAATAGATATACACAGAAATAAGAAAGGAATCCAAACACGACACTAAAGAAAGTAATCAAATCACAAGAGAACAAAAGAGGAAAGGAAAAAAGGACCTACAAAAACAAATTCTAAACAGTTAACAAAATGGCAATAAGAACATACATATTGATAATCACCTTAAATGTAAACAGGTAAAATGTTCCAACCAAAGACACAGGCTGGTTAAATAGAAACAAAAACAAGACCCATATATGCTGTCTACAAGAGACTCACTTCAGATCTAGGGAAACATACAGACTGAAAGTGAGGGGATGGAAATGTGTATTCCATTCAAATGAAAATCAAAAGAAAGCTGGAGTAGTAATAATATCAAAAAAACAGACTTTAAAACAAAGACTGTTACAAAAGACAAAGAAAGACACTACATAATGATCAAGGGATCAATCCAAGAAAAAGATATAACAATTGTAAACACATATGCACCCAACATAGGAGCACCTCAATATGTAAGGTAAGTGTTAACAGACATAAAAGGAGAGTTTACAGTAACACCCCATTTATATCAGTGGACAGATCCTCCAGACAGAAAATCAATAAGGAAACACAGTCCTTAAATGATACATTAGACCAGATGGACTTCTGGATGTCTATAGAGCATTCCATCTGAAAGCAGCAGAATACACATTCTTTTCAAGTGCACAGGGAACATTCTCCAGGACAGATCACATGCTGGGCCACAAAGCAAGCCTCAGTAAACTTAAGAAAAGTGAAATTGTATCAAGCATCTTTTCAACCACAATGCTGTAAGACTGAAAATCAACTACAAGAAAAAAACCTAAGAAAACACAAACATGTGGAGGATAAACAAAATGCTACTAAACAACCTGAAGCTCACTGAAGAAGGCAAAGAGGAAGTCAAAAATAGCTCAAGACAAACTAAATTGAAAATGCAATGATCCAAAACCTATGGGATGCAGTAAAAGTAGCTCTATGAGAGAAGTTTACAGCAATAAAAGCTTACTTCAGGACACAGGAAAAATTTTGAACAACCTGACATTACATCTAAAGCAACTAGAGAAAGAACAACAACAAAACCCAAAGTTAGTAGAAGGAAAGAAATCATAACGATCAGAGCAGAAATAAATTAGAGACTAAAAAAAAAAAAAATTAGTAGAAAAGATCAATGAAACTAAAAGCTGGTTCTTTGAAAAGATAAACAAAACTGATAAACCTTTAGCCAGACTCATCAAGAAAAAAAAGGAGAGGGCCAAATCAATAAAATGGACAACCTAGAAGAAAGGGACAAATTCTTAGAAAGTTACAATCTCCGAAGACCAAACCAGGAAAAAAAAACACGAACAGACCAATTACATGTACTGAAATTGAATCTGTGATTTATAAAAACTACAAACAAACAAAAGTCCAGGACGAGATGACTTCAAAGGCAAATTCTATCAAACATTTAGAGAAGAGTTAACACCTATACTTTTGAAGCTATTCCAAAGAACTGCAGAAGAAGGAACACTCCCAAACTCATTCTGTGAGGCCACCATCACCCTGATATCAAAACCAGACATAAAACAAAAAAACAAAATTAGAGACCAATATCACTGATGAACGTAGATGCAAAAATCCTCAACAAAATACTAGCAAACCAAATCAAACAACACATTAAAAGGATCATACGACAGGATCAAGTGGGATTTATGCCAGTGATGCAAGAATTTTTCAATATCTGCAAATCAATCAGTGTGATATACTACATTAACTGAAGAATTAAAATCATATGATCATCTCAATAGATGCAGAAAAAGCTTTTTACAAAATTCAACATTCATTTATGATAAAAACTCTCCAGAAAGTAGGCATAGAGGGAACCTACCTCAACATAATAAAGGCCATATATGACAAACCCACAGTTAACATCATACTCAATGGTGAAAAGCTAAAAGGATCTTCTCTAAGATCAGGAAAAGGACAAGGATGTCCACTCTCCCCACTTTTATACAACATAGTTTTGGAAGTCCTAGCCACGGCAGTCAGAGAAGAAAAAGAAACATATGGAATCCATATTGGAAAAGAAGAAGCAAAACTGTCACTGTTTGCAGATGACATCATACTATATATAGAAAATCCTAAAGATGTTACCAGAAAACTATTACAGCTCATCAACAAATCTGGTAAAGTTGTAGGATACAGAATTAATAGACAGAAGTCTGTTTCATTTCTATACACTAACAACGAAAGCTCGGAAAGAGAAATTAAGGAAATAATATCATTTACCACTGCATCAAAAAGAATAAAATAGATACCAGAGAAGTCCACCCACTGGAGTGAAGGGTCTGAGCCACACATCAGGCTTCCCAACCTGGGGCCCTGGAAACGGGAGGAGGAATTCCTAGAGAAACAGACTTTGAAGGCTAGCGGGATTTGATTGCAGAACTTCGGCAGGATGGGGGGAAACAAGAGACTCCACTCTTGCAGGGCACACACAAAGCAGTGTGCACATGGGGACCCAGGGGAAGGAGCAGTGACCCCATAGGAGACTGAACCAGACCTACCTGCTAGTGTTGGAGGGTCTCCTGCAGAGGTGGGGGGCAGCTGTGGCTCACCAAGGGACAAGGACACTGGCAGCAGAAGTTCTGGGAAGTACTCCTTGGCGTAAGCCCCCTCCCAGAGTCCGCTATTAGCCCCACCAAAGAGCCTGGGTAAGTTCCAGTGTTGGGTCACCTCAGGCCAAACAACCAACAGGGAGGGAACCCAGCCCCACCCATCAGCAGACAAGCAGAATAAAGTTTTACTGAGCTCTGCCCACCAGAGCAACAGCCAGCTCTACCAACCACCAGTCCCTCCCATCAGGAAACTTCCACAAGCCTCTTAGATAGCCTCATCCACCAGAGGGCGGAGAGCAAAAGCAAGAGGAATTACAATCCTGCAGCCTGTGGAACAAAAACCACATTCAGAAAAAGATAGACAAGATGAAAAGGCAGAGGGCTATGTACCAGATGAAGGAACAAGATAGAACGCAGGAAAAACAACTAAATGAAGTGGAGATAGGCAACCTTCCAGAAAAAGAATTCAGAACAATGATAGTGAAGATGATCCAGGACCTCGGGAAAAGAATGGAGGCAAAGATCAAAAATATGCAAGAAATGTTTAACATAACAAAGACCTGGAAGAATTAAAGAACAAACAAAGACCTGGAAGAGTTAAAGAACAAACAAACAGAGAAGAACAATACAATAAGTGAAATGAAAAATACATTACAAGGAATCAATAGCAGAATAACAGAGGCAGAAGAACGGATAGGGACCTGGAAGACAGAATGGCGGAATTCACTGCTGCAGAAAAGAATAAAGAAAAAATAATGAAAAGAAATGAAGACAACCTAAGAGACCTCTGGGACAACGTGAAACACAACAACATTCACATTATACGGGTCCCAGAAGGAGAAGAGAGAGAGAAAAGACCTGAGAAATATTTGAAGAGAGTATAGTCGAAAACTTCCCTAACAGGGGAAAGTAAATAGCCACCGAAGTCCAGGAACAGCAGCGAGTCCCATAGAGGATAAACCCAAGGAGAAACATGCCGAGACACATAGTAATCAAATTGGCAAAAATTAAAGACAAAGAAAAACTATTGAAAGCAGCAAGGGAAAAACGACAAATAACATACAAGGGAACTCCCATAAGGTTAACAGCTGATTTCTCAGCAGAAACTCTACAAGCCAGAAAGGAGTGGCATGACATATTTAAAGTGATGAAAGGGAAGATGCTAGAACCAAGATTACTCTACCCAGCAAGGATCTCATTCAGATTCGATGGAGAAGTCAAAAGCTTTACAGACAAGCAAAAGCTAAGAGAATCCAGCACCACCAAACTGGCTCTACAACAAATGCTAAAGGAACTTCTCTAAGTGGGAAACACAAGAGAAGAAAAGGACCTACAAAAACAAACCAACCCCCTAAAATTAAGAAAATGGTAAAAGGAACATACATATCAATAATTACCTTAAACATGAATGGATTAAATGCTCCAACCAAAAGATAGAGGCTTGCTGAATGGATACAAAAACAAGACCCATCTATATGCTATCTACGAGAGACCCACTTCAGACCTAGGGACACATACAGACTGAAAGTGAGGGGGTGGAAAAAGATATTCCATGCAGTTGGAAACCAAAAGAAAGCTAGAGTAGCAATACTCATATCAGATAAAATAGACTTTAAAATAAAGAATGTTACAAGAGACAAGGAAGGACACTATGTAATGATCAAGGGATCAATCCAAGAAGAAGATATAACAGTTATAAATATATATGCACCCAACATAGGAGCACCTCAATACATAAGTCAACTGCTAACATCTCTAAAAGAGGAAATCGACAGTAACACAATAATAGTGGGGGACTTTAACACCTCACTCATACCGATGGACAATCATCCAAGCAGAAAATTAATAAGGAAACACAAGCTTTAAATGACACAATAGACCAGATAGATTTAATTGATACTTATAGGGCATTCCATCCAAAAACAGCAGATTACACTTTCTTCTCAAATGCGCATGGAACATTCTCCAGCATAGATCACACCTTGGATCACAAAAGAAGCCTCAGTAAATTTAACAAAATTGAAATCATATCAAGCATCTTTTCTGACCACAACACTATGAGATTAGAAATCAATTACAGGGAAAAAAACGTAAAAAACACAAACACATTGAGGCTAAACAATACGTTACTAAATAACCAAGAGATCACTGAAGATATCAAAGAGGAAATCAAAAAATACCTAGAGACAAATGATAATGGAAACATGATGATCCAAAACCTATGGGATGCAGCAAAAGCAGTTCTAAGAGGGAAGTTTATAGCTATACAAGCCTACCTCAAGAAACAAGAAAAATCTCAAATAAACAATCTAACCTTACACCTAAAGCAATTAGAGAAAGAACAAAAAAACTCAAAGTTAGCAGAAGGAAAGAAATCATAAAGACTAGATCAGAAAAAAATGAAAAAGAAACAAAGAAAACAATAGCAAAGGTCAATAAAACTAAAAGCTGGTTCTTGGAGAAGATAGACAAAATTGATAAATCATTAGCCAGATTCATCAAGAAAAAGAGGAAGAGGACTCAGATCAATAAAATGAGAAATCAAAAAGGAGAAGTTACAACAGACACCACAGAAGCACAAAGCATCCTAAAAGACTACTACAAGCAACTCTATACCAATAAAATGGACAACCTGGAAGAAATGGACAAATTCTTAGAAAGGTATACCTTCCAAGACTGAACCAGGAAGAAATGGAAAATATGAACAGACCAATCACAAGTAATGAAATTGAAACTCTGGTTAAAAAATCTTCCAGCAAAGAAAAGTCCAGGACCAGATGGCTTCACAGGTGAATTCTATCAAACATTTAGAGAAGAGCTAACACCCATCCTTCTCAAACTCTTCCAAAAACTGTAGAGGAAGGAAAACTCCGAAACTCAGTCTATGAGGCCACCGTCATCCTTATACCAAAACCAGACAAAGATACTACAAGAAAAGAAAATTACAGACCAATATCACTGATAAATATAGATGCAAAAATCCTCAACAAAATACTAACAAACAGAATCCAACAACACACTAAAAGGATCATACACCATGATCAAGTGGGTTTATCCCAGAGATGCAAGGAATCTTCAATATATGCAAATCAATGTGATACACCATATTAACAAATAGAAGAATAAAAACCATATCATCATCTCAATAGATGCAGAAAAAGCTTTTGACAAAATTGAGCACCGATTTATGATAAAAACTCTCCAGAAAGTGGGCATAGAGGAAATCTACCTCACCATTACAAAGGCCATATATGAACAAACCCACAGCAAACATCATTCTCAATGGTGAAAAACTGAAAGCATTTCCTCTAAGATCAGGAACAAGACAAGGATGTCCACTTTCACCACTATTATTCAACATAGTTTTGGAAGTCCTAGCCATGGCAATCAGAGAAGGAAAAGAAATAAAAGGAATACAAATTGGAAAAGAAGTAAAACTGTCACCGTTTGCAGATGACATGATACTATACATAGAGAATCCTAAAGATGCCACCAGAAAACTACTAGAGATAATCAATGAATTTGGTAGTTGCAGGATAAAAAAATTAATGCACAGAAATCTCTTGCATTCCTATACACTAATGATGAAAAATCTGAAAGAGAAATCAAGAGAACACTCCCAGTTACCAGTGCAACAAAAAGAATAAAATAACTAGGAATAAACCTACCTAGGGAGACAAAAGACCTGTATGCAGAAAACTATAAGACACTGATGAAAGAAATTAAAGATGATACAAACAGATGGAGAGATATACCTTGTTCTTGGAGTGGAAGAATCAATATTGTGAAAATGACTGTACTACCCAAAGTAATCTACAGATTCAATGCAATCCCTATCAAATTACCAATGGCGGGCTTTCCTGGTGGCACAGTGGTCGAGAGTCCACTGCCGAGGCAGGGGACACAGGTTCGTGCCACGGTCCGGGAAGATCCCACATGCCGCAGAGCGGCTGGGCCCGTGAGCCATGGCCACTGAGCCTGTGCGTCCAGAGCCTGTGCTCCACAATGGGAGAGGCCACAACAGTGAGAGGCCTGCATACCTCAAAAAAAAAAAAAAAAAAAAAAAATTACCAATGGCATTATTTACAGAACTAGAACAAAAAATCTTAAAATTTGTATGGAGACACAAAAGACCCCGAATAGACAAAGCAGTCTTGAGGGAAAAAAATCGGAGCTGGAGGAATCAGACTCCCTGACTTCAGACTATACTACAAAGCTACAGTAATCAAGATAATATGGTACTGGCACAAAAACAGAAATATAGACCAATGGAACAGGATAGAAAGCCCAGAGATAAACCCACACACATATGGTCACCTTATCTTTGATAAAGGAGGCAAGAATATACAGTGGAGAAAACACAGCCTCTTCAATAAGTGGTGCTAGGAAAACTGGACAGCTACACATAAAAGAATGAAATTAGAACACTCCCTAACACCATACACAAAAATAAACTCTAAGTAGATTCGAGACCTAAATGTAAGAACGGGCACTATAAATCTCGTAGAGGAAATGATAGGAAGAACACTGACATAAATCACAGCAAGATTTTTTTTTTCTTGTACACGGGCCTCTCACTGTTGTGGCCTCTCCCGTTGCAGAGCACAGGCTCCAGACGCGAAGGCTCAGCGGCCATGGCTCACGGGCCCAGCCGCTCCGAGGCATGTGGGATCTTCCCGGACTGGGGCATGAACCCATGTCCCCTGCATCAGCAGGCAGACTCTCAACCACTGCGCCACTGGGAAAGCCCCACAGCAATATATTTTTTGATCCACCTCCTAGAGTAACGGAAATAAAAACAAAAATAAACAAATGGGACCTAATGAAACTTCAAAGCTTTTGGACAGCAAAGGAAACCCTAAACAAGATGAAAAGACAACCCTCAGAATGGGAGAAAATATTTGCAAATTAATCATTGGACAAAGGAGTAATCTCCAAAATATATAAACAGCTCATGCAGCTCAATATTAAAAAAACAAACAACCCAATCCAAAAATGGGCAGAAGACCTAAATAGACATTTCTCTATAGAAGACATACAGATGGCCAAGAAGCACATGAAAAGCTGCTCTACATCACTAATTATTAGAGAAATGCAAATCAAAACTACAATGAGGTATCACCTCACACCAGTTAGAATGGGCATGATCAGAAAATCTACAAACAACAAATGCTAGAGAGGGTGTGGAGAATAGGGAACCCCCCTGCACTATTGGTGGGAATGTAAATTGATACAGCCACTATGGAGAACAGTATGGAGGTTCCTTAAAAAACTAAAAATAGAATTACCATATGATCCAGCAATCCCACTACTGGGCATATACCCAGAGAAAACCATAATTCAAAAAGACACATGCACCCCAATGTTCATTACAGCACTATTTACAATAGCCAGGTCATGGAAGCAATCTAAATGCCCATTGACAGATGAATGGATAAAGAAGATGTGGTACATATATACAATGGAATATTACTCAGCCATAAAAAGGAACGAAACTGGGTCATTTGTAGAGACGTGGATGCATCTAGAGACTGTCATACAGAGTGAAGTAAGTCAGAAATAGAAAAAAATATCATATATTAATGCATATATGTGGAACCTAGAAAATGGTACAGATGAACCAGTTTGCAGAGCAGAAATTGAGACACAGAAGTAGAGAACAAACGTATGGACACCAAGGGAGGAAAGTGGAGAGGGGTGGGGGTTGTGGTGTGATGAATTGGGAGATTGGGATTGACATGTATACACTGATGTGTATAAAATGGTTGACTAATAAGAAAATAATTAAATAAATAAACATTAAAAAAAGAAGAATAAAATACCTAGGAATTAACCTACCCAAGGAGGCAAAAGAGCTGTACACAGAAAACTATAAGTTACTGTTGAAAAAAAATAGAAGATGACACAAACAGATGGAAAGATATACCATGTTCTTATATTGGAAGTATCAATACTGTCAAAATGACTGTTCTACCCAAGGCAATCTACAGATTCAATGCAATTCGTATAAAATTACCAATGGCATTTTTCACAGAAGCAGAAGAAAAAAAATTTTTTTGATTTGTTTGGAAACACAAAAAACCCTGAATATCTAAAGCAATCTTGAGAAAGTAAAATGGAGCTGGAGGAATCAGGCTCCCTGACCTCAGACTATACTACAAAACGATAGTAATCAAAACAGTATGGTACTGGCACAGAAACAGAAATTTAGATCAATCGAACAGGATAGAAAGCCCAGAAATAAACCCATGCACTTATGTTCACCTAATTCTATGACAAAGGAGGCCAGAATATACAATGGAGTGATAACAGCCTCTTCAATAAGTGGTGCTTGCAAAACTGGCTACATGTAAAAGAATGAAATTAGAACACCATACACAATAATAAACTCAAAATGGATTAAAGACCTAAATGTAAGGGCAGACACTAAAACTCTTAGAGGAAAACATAGGCAGAACACTCTTTGACATAAATTGCAGCAGGATCTTTTTGACCCACCTCCTCGAGTAATGAGAATAAAAACAAAAATAAACAAATGGGACCTAATTAAACTTAAAAGTTTTTGCACAGCAAAGGAAACCATAAACAAGATGAAAGCACAGTCCTCAGAATGGGAGAAAATATTTTCAAATGAAGCAACTGACAAAGGGTTAATCTCCAAAATATACAAACAGCTCATACAGCTCGATATCAAAAAAACAAACAGCCCAATCAAAAAAATGGGCAGAAGACCTAAATAGACATTTCTCCAAAGAAAATCTACAGATGGCCAAAAAGCACATGAAACAGTGTTGAACATCACTAATTATCAGAGAAATGCAAATCAAAACTACCATCAAAAAGTCTACAAACAGTAAATGCTGGAGAGGGTGTGGAGAAAAGGAAACTCACCAGCACTGTTGGTGGGAATGTCAATTGCTGCAGCCACTATGGAGAACAGTATGGTGGTTCCTCAAAAAACTAAAAATAGAGTTGCCCTGTGATCCAGCAATCCCACTCCTGGGCATATATCCAGACAAAACTACCATGTTCATAGCAGCTCTATTCACGATAGCCAAGACATGGAAACAGCCTAAATGTCCATCGCCTGAGGAATGGATAAAGAAGATGTGGTACATACATACAATGGAATACCACTCAGCCATGAAAAAGAGTGAAATATTGGCATTTGCAGCAACATGGATGGACCTAGAGATTATCATTATTCACTTACTTAAGTGAAGTAAGTCAGAGAAAGACATATCATATGATATCACTCATGTGTGGAATCTAATTTTAAAAAGTGATACAAATGAACTTATGTACAAAACAGAAACAGACCTAGATATGAAGAGCAAAGTTAGTTACCAGAGGGGAAACGTGGTGGGGGAGGGATAAATCAGGACCTTGGGATTAAGATACATACACTACTATATATACGATAGATAAACAACAAGGACCTACTGTACAGCACACGGAACTCTACTCAATATTCTGTGATAACCTATATGAGAAAAGAATCTGAAAAAGAATGAGTGTATGTATAACTGAATCACTTTGCTGTACACCTGAAACACAACATTATAAATCAACTATACTCCAATAAAATTTTAAAAAATAACGTGGCTGTGTAAAAGGAATGGATTCTAATATGTAACTGTGTTTCCCTGTCCCATCCCACAGTCTCAAAAGGCAGTCAGTCCTCCCAAGTATGTGCCATGGAGAGACATCTCCAGCTGAGGTGTTTACCCAGGGAAGTTCTCCTCCTTATTTACCCTCATTGCCTGAGTTTTCTGGCTCTCAGGATGTGCATTTAGGCCTCCTTATTTTGGCAGCTCGCCATCCGTCTTGCCAGCATGAGGTCTGTTGGAACCAGATAGTAATCAGATAGTGGAGGAAACTCGATCTCACAAAAGCTAAATGCTTGCTTTAACTTTGGAAACAAAAGCAGTCAAAGAAATCTAGAAAGTGAAGATCTAATTTTTCAAATGGGATTTCTGATCCCAAAATAGAGACCAGAATAAGGGAAGTGGAATAGGGAAGGCAAAATAGTTAAACTCTTCATCTTCCATAAGTGGAATGCTTAAGTTACTGTTTTGTTTTCAAATCTGGAATTAAATATTGATTTAATAAGATTTATTAACACAATAAATGAACAACTAGTAATTTTTAAAATGACTATATACTTTACAAATCATTGCGGAATAGAAAGTAAAACTCTTTTAAAAAATAAAAAGACAAAATAGGTAAAATAGAACAAAACGTTATTTAAAGCATGAAACAAAGAAGACCAAGTCAGATCATATTTTTTACAGTAAACACAAGCGATTTACACTTCCTCACTAAAGGGTAAGAAACCTTGGATTTTTAACATTTGGTTTTCATCTAATCTGTTCTTTACAAGAGATATAATTTATAAAAATGCATGAAAATTCTGTGAACAACCTCGGAAATTGTATTTTAACAAAACATGAATAAGAAGGGCTAGAAAAAGTCCTAGCAAACAAAGAAGAATTTAAGACCTAACGATTTTATGTTTTAAGACCTCAATGTCACAGCACAGACAAAAAGACGTGAAACAATATTTTGCATGAAGTATGTAATGTTGTTTGGGATGTTCTGGCCCCAGCATATGCCCTTCCTCAGTACTGCCTGTTGGAATTGGAACCAAGAGCTAAAAGACCAGGACGTCTTCCTCCATTATTTCTTCCATATTCCATGCACTGAGACCTATTGATTTCCTCTCTCCTGACCCTCTCTGCCTTCCCTCTTCTGGGGAGGACCCTCAATTCACTCCCTCTTCTGCCTTCTTGTTGAACTGTTGAAACTGACTCCTCATATCTTACCTCTTTCTGGAGTTTTGGAAAGGTGTTCTTACCTCTAGCCTTATCTCCATCTAATTATTATTTTCAATTCTTGACAAAATAATACCTCAAAAATGCAACGCTGCTCATATTTTTCTTCCTGTTTTTAATCTTTTTCTTGTGTTATGCCAAGAAAATTTTAAGATTCATTTTAAGACAGAACAACACAGAAGGATCGCCCTGTCAGAGCTGAAGCTGAGGACCAGCGTAATATATACAGCACCCAGCATAATGTAACGAGTACTAAATCTGTGGACACTGTACAGTACAGTACGTGATATGCAGGAGATGTTGCAATAATGTGACATTCTCCTCCTAGATAAATTGCTCCACTTAAATCCTTCTGACAGTGCAACTAATTTTATTCAGAGCCAGGCTGGGTGGAAAAGCCACTTGTGCCTTCCTGTTTGGATAACAAAGGGATAGAGGCCTGTTTGCTCTGCTCACAGAGGCTTTTCCACTCATGTGCAGTTAAAGCTACAAGAGGTAGGTATAACCAGAAACAGTTTCCAACTTGGATATAAATTGGAAAAGCTCCATGCATTGGCATGAACAATCTTAGGCATTGAGGGCAATTTGAAAAAAAAAAAGAGGCAAAAGAAACACCAAGTAGCAGATGTTGAACTAGGGACGACACGTAGTGCAGGCAGCTGCGGGGCAGCTGTTTTCTATCTGGAGAGCACTTTGGAAGTGCTTTTGAGGTTCTTCAAATATTTGATTAGAATTTCATGGATGTTGGTGCTATATAAGGAGCTTTAACATTTTTGTGTTCTTCTTAAAGTTTTTAAAATTCTGCTAAGACAAACCGAAACCATGTTGAAAAATACTGGTGAAAATGGAAAATCTATGGGCTTTAGAGTCTGACAGACCTGGGTTTAATTCCAGGCTCCAATTGCAAGTGCCATCTTGGGCTCCTTACCCTCTCAAAGCCAGAGTTTCCTCATCTATAAAATTCAACACTTATCTCATGGGGTTATTGGAGTTACTGATTTCTTTTTTAAAGTACACAAAATGCCTAGCACATAGTGAAGGGTGGATTAATGCTAGTTTTCCCTGTGTACCTGTCACCATTGTAAGACACACTGAGTTACAGATTTATTCCCAGTGTCTCTCAAGGGCAGAAGGATTAGAGTTTCTTTTGTGATATCAGAGCACCTCCATATCAGTGTATAAAAATCTGCTGTAGGTCTGTACTTGAGACACAAGATGTAAATGCCAAAATGTTTCTGTGCTTAACTCATCCAGAGTTAAAATGCAAAGTTCCTTTTCTGAGAAAAATGAAAGCAAACAACTTCCTTTTGGAAGCTTGTTGTTTAAAACTGGACTTCTAGACCTTGGGCGAGAAAGCAGCACTTAATCTCTCCTGGCCTCCATGACCTAGAGACCTCCACAGTACCGGGACGCTGTAAACCCCCGTCTTTCCAGTATATCTTTTCTTAGATCTGTGAAAATCCCATCTTTCCACTGTATGTGTTATTTCAGGTGTGTACAATCATCATACCTTGGATAAAATTGTAAATGCCTCCATCTAAACTGTCCTCTCAAAGTGGCATTTGCAAAGTTGCGGTCTTATTGCAATGATCAGAAACCAGCAACTGTGGGAGCCCTCATCCTTGGGCTATTCCTGAGGTGTTTGTCTTGCCTTCTGAAACCTCCTGACTTTCCATTTTCCCTTTGAGCCCTGACTCTCTGGCACCTGCTTCTGCAGTGAGTGTGTGCTCTCTGTCTATGGACACAGCTCTGTATTGCTTGTGAGCAGGCATTTTCTGTCTTGTGCCACCAGGCCTGCTTCCCATGCCTCCTGCTAGGGAACTGCTTTCACCCGTGAAACTTGCCTTCTAAGGAAGGTTTTTTTTCCATCTGTATTTATTTTGGTAGGGTCCTGATATGAGGCTTCAGTTGATGTTTCTAAAGCCGGTACTGCTTCTCTCTTATTCTCCTCACCTTTTCAATATCCTAGGCCAGTGGTTCTCAAAGTATGGTCCGTGAACCCCTGGGAGTCCCTGAGACCCTTTTAGGGGGCCCATCAGGTAAAAATTATTTTCTGTTTAGTGCTAATATGTTGTTTACTTTTTTCAGTGTTGATATGTGCATTGAAAATGCAAAAGCAATGATAAATTAAATTGCTGGCAAAATTTAAAATTTACCAAAAGCAATGGTAAATTAAACCTAGCACAAATAGCACTAACTACTAGTAGCTATTGTCTTCTTTACCACCATGCGTTCACAGAAAAGAAAAAAACAATTTCACTTAGTAATATCTTTGATCTAGCAGTAAAAATTATTAATTTTATTACATTTCAACCGCTAATGACACATCTTTTTAATATTCTGTGTGACAAAATGGGAATTATGCATAAACACTTCTATTGCTCACTGAAGTGTGATGGTTGCCTGGAAGGAAAAGTATTTGTGTGACTGAGTTGGAAACTGAACTAGCAACTCTTTTCATGGAACGTGATATTTACTTTAAAGAACAACTGACTGATAAAATATGGTTATACAAACTCAGATATTTGGCAGACATTTTTGTGAAAATGAACAAAAACACCTGCTACTTCAAGAAAAAAAACCTTAAATTTGATGCCGATGATAACATTTGAATTTTCAAGCAAGAATTAGAAATTTTTTTTTTGAAACTTACATCAACCACAGTGAGCTTGACAGCTTGCAAATATATAAAGATATTTTGATGAGATTCTTGGTAATATTAAAATATATGATTTGTTGTTATTTTGTAATGAAGTCTGTCAAGATTTTAGAAAGTCTAAATGGTTCAGTAAACCAGTATTTTCCAGATGAGCAATATGTGATTTTACAAAATCATGCGTGGGTAAAAGAACCATGTAAAGCGCAAGACAGACCAATAAGTTTCATTGTAACAAACAATCAGAAGTTCATTGTTAGGGTTGCAAATATTTGTACTTTGAAAATAACCTTTAAGAACCTAAAACTTATTGAATACAGTACTGAGTCAAAGAAGAGCCATTCCTCAAACCATATCCAAAAGTTAAGTCAAAATCAATTTTAGACCTAACTATAAAACCTAAAACTATAAAACTGCTAGAAGACATAGCTGAAAAGCTTCATGACTTTTGGTTAGGCAAGAATTTCTTAGAGAAGACACCAAAAGTATAATCCATAAAAGAAAACTAGGATAAATTGAACTTTGTCAAAATTTAAACCTCCAAGCA
The DNA here is from genome assembly GCF_005190385.1 of Monodon monoceros. Classification (NCBI taxonomy): domain Eukaryota; kingdom Metazoa; phylum Chordata; class Mammalia; order Artiodactyla; family Monodontidae; genus Monodon; species Monodon monoceros. The sequence goes on from NW_021703771.1 coordinate 51,891,482, forward strand.
TGGGTAAGCAAATTAAAAGAGAAATATTTTCAAATGATATATTTGGTAAAGGACTTATAGCCAAACAATATCAAGAATTCGTAAAACTAAAAAGTAAAAATATAAATACCCGATTAAAAAAATGAGCAACATATTTGATCAGCCACTTGATCAAAGACATACATGTGGCAAATTATCATGTGAAAGATGTCCAAAATTATTAATCATTAGAGAAATGCAAATTAAAAGTACAGTGAGCTATCACTACATACTTATTAAAATGGCTAAACTGTTTAAGATAAAGAAGAAAACCAACAATAACAAGTGCTGGCAAATATGCAAAGTGAGTGGAACTCTTACATTGCTGGTCAGACTGCAGATTGACACAGTCACTTTGGAATAGTTTGTCAGTGTCTAATAAAGTCCGATATATAGTTACCATATGAACTAGCAATCCTACTCCTAAATATTGAGCTAAGTGAACTTATGGTTACACAAAAATCCATATGTAGATATCGATAGCAGCTTTATTCATAATCATCAAAAACTGGAAAAAGCCAAATTTCTTTTAACTGGTTAATGGATAAGCTGTGATACTCCCATGCAATGGAATATTACTCAACAATAAAATGGGACAAACTACCACATGGATAACTCTCAAATGTACCATGCCAAGTGAAAGAAGGCACACTAACAAGGGTCCAATCCCCTTGATGTGACTCCATTTATATAACATTCCAGAAAAGGCACAACTGCAGAGGCAGAGAACAGATCCGTGGTTTCCAGGGGCTAGCGTGGGAGGAGGAGTTGACTACCTAGGAGCACAGGGGAATTTGGGTGGGGGGGTGGTGATGGAACTCTTCTACCTACTGACTTGTCAAAACCCACAGAATTACACTAAAAAAAGGGCAAAGGGCATCGTGGTATATGTAAATTATGCAAAAATAATAGTAACAGAACAAAAAGGTTTTTTTAAAGGAGGGGGAAAAGGATAAGGTAGAGGGAAGATCTCAATCCCAATCCCTGTTTGATTACTGGTAAGGTTGATAGCAGAGAATGTAGTGTTCATCTGTGGGCACGTTACTGAGGACACAGGCTGTGACCAACAAGACCTGGCCTCATGGCCAGGGCCAGGCCATTGAGCCTAAGCTCACAGAATGGCTGACAACAGTCAGAACACTTGTTCCCTGTAGGTAGACCCCAAACAGAAGGGTGGGCAGAAGCTGAGCTGCAGGTGCCCTTGTCCTTTCCCAAACCTCTAATCAGGCAACTAGCTCTACCTCCATTGGAGGACTAGGTGGTAGGGAAGGAGCCTGGACTGCTTTAAGAAAAATCTCTCCTTGTAGAAAATAATGGAAAGAAAACTTCTCTGCTCATATTGCCAAACAATTTTTTATGAAAAATTGAATTATATTGGAACCTAACAAAGCGTAACTAGCAGGCCCTTAAAAAGAGGATTTTTTGCAGCAAGTGCCCAATCTTCCTAATAGCACTATCTCTAGAAACCTCCTTTTCCTGCAAGAAATCACTAAATGAGCATGCTCCCTTGCTTATATGTGGCCCAAGGAAATTACATAGGTTCCATTGCAATATCCCCTTGACTTGTCATTTAAGTCTCAGTGATTTCTCATAGGTACAAATTTTATAGCAGCCATGGATCATGTCTGCTTCATTATCAATGAATAGTGCCTAACACAGCATCATGGAGAGATAATTAATTAAAAATTACTTCTATTAAAGTGATGGTGTGTATTATAGCTGTATGAATTTTCTATAATTCAGTTTTCTTCACCCATCACATCCCTCTACTCCCAAGAATTTGCTAAGATTCTTTACTAAGATTCTCATAATTTAAGAAAATCTTTTATTTAAAAATATTCGTAGACAATTAGAATTTGGAAAAATTGACTGTAAGAATTTAAAAATCTGAGGCCTGTATTAGCAATTGTTATAGTAATCCTCATACACGTATTCACTGAACATATTAATGTTTTCTTTGGATTCACTATTTTTGAATTTTTGCCACCATTTTAAATGATATCAGGTTCTGAAGTGAACCTGTAGGATGGGTCAGCTCAATAAATGAAATTCACTTTCAATTATGTATACTAATAATTGGGTGAGCTATGGTAAGTTATTTGGGACTTTGGGCCCATATATCCTTCTCAAGACAGGGAGCCCAGAGATACTCAGAGGTGCTACCAATTTGGGATTGTAATGGAGCTCTTGATTCTATTACATGCATCACAGACTTTCTGGTCTACCCCCAGCTGAAAGCTCCTTTAAAATAAGCCTCGGGGACCATAGAGAGATTGATCATTTATCTGAAAGAATGTTATTTCTGTGGTTTAGTCTGTTTGTGCAACCTCTGGAAAATATTTCCTGCCTTGATTTATATAATAAAAAGTATGTTCACAATCGGGAGACTGTACTTCAGTGACCTATTTTGGGTGTTTTCTCATTATGGTAAATAACATATTACACTTCTTTAATGTCTCCTTATAATGATGCTATTATGTTCCTTATTCATCTGTATGTGGAATAGATACGTCTTTCTAGTATATAATCATTTAAAAGCAAAAAGCAAAAAATATACTCGTGAATCAGAGAAATATATATTTATGTAGTTAAATATAGCGTGCTAATCTTATAAATCAAAATGAAAGGAACAGAAATTGTCTGTGAAAAACTGCTTTAACAGAATATAGGTCGTTTTGCAGAGTGTTTTCTTTTCACTTGTTAAAGGAGAACACCAGGTTCTGAAGCACTAGGTTTTATTTAGCATAAGGCATTTTCAGCTGCCGCTGGAGAATTCAATAAGTGAATTTCCAGATAACTGAACTATAATTTTAATAATATTCAAAATTATTTAGTTAACCCCCTTTTTCCCTGTGGGATATATTCTAATATTTACTAAATATTATAAGATCTTCCTAAGTAAAAAAAAAACTGAAAAAACTTTGAACACAATTTAAACTTTCCTTAATAATTTGGGGTCACTATTAATATCACATTTTCTCAATTGTAAGACTTGCTCATATGAGGAAGTACCATTGCTACAAAAACAAATCTTTCTAGAAAAATAAACTGGTATTAAATATACTCATCGACAAGGTATATACATGTCAAATTCAAAACATTAAAACATGGGGGAAATTGCATCTTCAACTGCAGAAACTGTATGAATTCTTAAAATGTTCCCCAAATGCAGCAAAATGCTCTTGCTTTTGGTCCTCCCCTCACTACTGGCCAGATTCTCAGTTGTCACTTCTTACCTGCATTGCCTCCACCATAAACTCCTGTCTATTCCCTTCTATTTTGCTGCTACCCTGAGCCGTTGACTGTGAGTTGAGAAACCCAAATCACAAACTAATCAAGAATTATGTGCTAAATTGTAGCAGTTTCTTCTCTGAGATTTTTAAGGCCATACTTCAGGGCTGAAGTTTTGTGACAGCTGCTTCTGTGCTCAGAGGTTTTGTGTCATATCCAGTGTCAGGACTATGTTCCAATGAACTAGAATTGCCAGGAACTTGCACTTTGGATGGATGGCATATTAACTCCCTTAGGAATTTTGAAATGTGTCTTATATAGACTACCTAACTCTGTACAATCCTGTCCTCTCATCACTTGAAAGAAAGATATGAAGTGCTAACACTGTATACCTTCATTTCTGAACTGACTCTATCAGGAGACACACTGGGCTCTCAGGGCAAGGATATGCAGAGAGGGAGGGACGCCACATTCACCTTGCTGTCAGGGTCAGTGGCCTTGAGGCCCTCAGCATGGTGCCCCATATCTGTGGCAAACACTGTAGTCGTGTTTTCCAGGGGCTGTGAGAGAGTGAGAAATTAAGTCAGAGGGGAAATCCAAATCTTGGGTGACGCTTAAAGTCATGAAGAAAGCATTGGCATGAGTTCATTATAGCAGGACTTGAGGCAGTAGCTTCATAGGTGGTTTGAGAAAGGAGGGAACAACTTCCATTACCCCAAGGAAAGGGGATAATAAAGCTGGCCAAGGTCTTTAAGCTCCAGAGAAGCAGGCTGGTGTTCCACTTGGGTGGCTAGGTGCCAGCTGGTAATTGGAGTGCCTGAAGGGCAACTCTGCAAAGTCCCAGTTTTTCTAACTGGATGAACAAGATAAGAGTAGAGAATATAATCACTCAAAGGTTCCATGATGTTTGGATTTCTCTCTTCTGTGAGAGAGACACCAGGTATATCAGCAACAAAGAACAATCCCAGCCACCACCAATGAGGATTGGGGGGGGGAGGGGTTTGTAGGACCCCGATTTGCTTTTTGTTAGGGATCTGGTAAGTCTGAACCTGAAGGTCATGGTCACTTGTACCCACTTCCCTTGGGAGAACTAGGGAAATTCTAGAGATGTCAATAAATGACAAGCACATGATTGTTTTCAAAGTTCATGATGTCACAAATTCGAATGTACCATCATTGTGAAGAAAAACATGGATGTAGCCAAAGGTTTACTTATAAGTCAGTTGTTTATAATGCTAGACTCTCCTGGTCTGGGGCAAGAAACCCTTGAGGGAAGGAAGACAGAAATGCCCATATAACATTTGGAAAAGAACTTATCTGACTTAGGTATGAAGGGTAGGGAAGAAAACTCTACAGAGCCTGAAATTGAATATGGCGAAGTCAAGAAGATGAAGGAATGAAGACCTGTGAGAGTCAAGCCCGCAAACCAGTATTTGCTCTTGAGGCTGTTTCACAGCCTTGAGCCATTTTCACCCACACTCTGCCTTTTCTTCCACTGAGATTTGTTTCTCTGCTCCCTTTCCCTATTTATACTTGCCGCTGTCCATTGCTCATACAATTTTCTGCATCTCTTCTGTTACCAAAGCAATTTGAAAGGGTTTTGTTGTTCCTGTTTTTCATACTGTTGTGTTAAGGATATCAATAAAAAGAGCAGAGAACCAGAGAGGTAATAAGTATTTTCTTCTATCTCTTCCCCACTGTTATTGTATATTCCACAGTTATTTCACATATTCTGTGAATAAGGAACCCTGGCCAAGCTCTGAGGCTAAAAAAAAAAAAAAAAAAAAGAGGAAAATTGATTGCAGTGTCCTCTTAGAGCATATAGTCTGGAAGAGAGACATGTACAGAATGGCAACGAAATGCCTAGTTGTTACAATATCAAGTATATTTTAAGTACATCAGCAATCTAGATGAAGGAGCACTGGTCAAGGTAAGGTTATCAGCAAACTTTTCACAGAAAAGAGAATTCTTAGCTGAAAACCAAATCAAAACAAACCAACAAAAATGCCCCCATAACCATCACCAACACCGACAAAGAAACAAGAGTGGGTGTAACAAATGTCTTAGGTCAAGTTCCCTAGAAGTAGAGTTTGGGACAAGGATTTTATTTGTGGGATTTATTAAGGGAGTAGCTTCAAGGAAAACCTGTCACAGAGGGTATAAAGTAGGAGAGAGAAGGGTAAAGAGCTGAGCAATCATGTGGTCTTGGGGAAAGTCCTAACCACTTAAGGAATTACAGCTTAGAAATTTAGTGACCTGCCTAAGATCACATAATTAATAAAGAGTAAAGCTAAGATTAGGGATTGATGAATTAAAAATATATATATACACTTTCCACTATACCAATCTTTCTTCTGCAGAGAACAGACCCAAAAGAGCCAAGACTTTAGGCCTGTTCAACTTCAGTGAGGATGAAGAGAAGTCATGCTAATGAAAATGTCCTTGACATTGGACTTGAGCTAAATTTGGAGTCTGACAAAGGTTGACTCATTAGCCTTGAGGGCAAAACAAAACAAAAAAAGTGAACAACAACAAAAATACTTTAGGAATTAGCCATATTTCAGAATTTTAGATAATTGTTTTTAGATGATCATATTCTAATATGCATAATATTTTCTTCACTGGTATCTGTTACATCAGGCAAATGTTTCAGTGAGGGTTTACATTAATACATGGATAGTGTCATTGGTGAAATGCAGGAATTGAGGAACCTCTGAACCCTGGAAATATACAAGTCACTATCTAAACCATAATAAGGTCATTTTGCATAATATTTTGCATAATTATTTTGATTCCTAACACTTAACTATGGAAAGGGCATAAACTGACTATGAGGAAAGCTAAAGTTTGCCTGAGCTTTAAAGCTTGAGAAATCTCTGCTTTAGAGAATTTAAAGAGATCTAATTCACTGTCTCTCTTCACCCAGAGCTAAGTTGCAGAGGCAATGAAAATATTTATTCACCAGTATTTGGGCCCAAGCCATGCTAGCAATATGCTCCCCTAACAATTCAATTCTCTTATCATGTAGTGTTTAGCCTTGCTCCTAGAGTTGCCACCTTGTAACTATGGATATTTAGGCACATTCCTCTGCTTTAGCTTTTTCTCACCTTTAAAGTCAAAGCAGAATAGTCCATGTCCAGCGCTTGGACAAATTCTGGGCATGTAGGAAGAACTCAACAATGCTAGGTATCATAATTACTTTGAACTGTAGGCTAGCTATTCCTCCACCAAAGTCCGAATAAAAGTCCCTCCAAAGAGCTCTACTTTCTCATATTCTATCAGCAAACCACGGTACTCTTCCCTTTGCTAACATCTTCCCATTGTTGCCCATTCTCCACATCCTATTCTCTGTGCCTTCTGGAACTTCGCTTTCATTGTAAACAAACTCTTCTAAACCTTTATTCTCTTCCCAAAAGAATTCTTCTACCTCAATTTCTTAATTGAAATTCAGCTTTACTCTGATGGCAATACTCTCTGTTCAGCCATCCAAAGGAGATGACGGGGTTTTTTGGTGCCTCACCTAGCAAAAGGCCAAAAAGGTGAAGAAAGAATTAAGGGATTTTCAGCATCCTTCTTATTCATTGCCTTGCTCTTTCACTCTCTTCCGTAAAAACTTTGTTTACCCCAAGATTTATGTCACCCGGCTGCGCTACTCTGCATGGATGCTAATTGTTAATGTCCACTGACCTTTTCCCCAGTCTTACCAGTTAGTTTGAGAAGGGGAAAGGAAGGAGTGAACAGTGCAGGCAAGAGGCAGAAACTTTCTATCACCTTCCAAAGGGCTGGAGTTCATAGTGTATGGACCTCTAGGGAAGCAGAAAAAGAGGCACTTCCTTCGAAAGTGAAAAAATTAGCAGAAAAATAAGATCAGTTCTTGTAGAATCTTCTAAGCTGAGAAATATGAACTTTATTCTAAAAGGTATAGGGAGCTACTCAAGAGTTTTGAACACTGGGGAGAAATAATCAGATTTGAATTTTAGATCACTGTGACTACATTGTGGAAGGTGTTCCAGAAACTACTGCTACACTTGACTTACAGCTGTACTCAATTAGACTGGAGATAAAGGGAGAATTGGAAAGATATTATGGAATTAGATTAACTAGGACATGAGGAATGTTTAGGGTTTCGGTGGGGGACGTAGCCTGAAGTAACCTCCAGGTTTCTGTTTTGAGCAAATAGGTAAATATTAATGCTATTTTATTTTGTCATAATTAGATCTCCTATTGTACAGGGTTATTATAAGGATTAAATGAGTTAGTACAGTTAAAATGCCTTCAACCATTTCTGGCATGAATTCTTATTTTGCAGAAATACTGACTATACAGAGGAGGTTAATGTCATTGTGAGGGAGAAGAGGAGAGGTGAGCACACATGATCCGATTGAGTTTTGGACTTGCTGAGTTAGAAGTGGGCCTCTTGTAGGGCAGCCAGTCAGATATACAGAACTCAACACTCAACACATTAGTGTGGAGCTATGAATTGAAGAGTCTTAAGTACAGTGGAAGTCATTAATTTAATCATTAAATCTACTTAAATGTAAATAGAGTGAAATGATTGAACCAAGAACAAGGCCCTGAGCGAATCAATGTTTAGGGAGGAGGCAGAGAGGGAGGAGCCTAAGAAAGATGAAATGTGGTAGACTGAAGTTCAAAGGATAACCACTGGCATTAAAAGAGTTCAAAGGAGGAAGCAATGTCAGCACTGTAAATTGTTGCAGAAATTTAGTTAGAATAAGAACTGAAGTGTGTATATTGAAGTAGGTCCAAAAGAGGATGTTGATCAGTATACCTAGGGATATTTCCATGGAGTAGCAAGATTTGATACCTGATTCAGGCATGTGGAGGTATGTGGAAAAGAGGAAGTAAGAGAATGAAACTTCTTTTTCCAAATTTTGGTTAAGGAGGGAATCAAAGAGAGATGTTGTGGCTAGAGGGAAATGTGAGTTCTTTTTCTTTCTTTCTTTCTTTTTTTTTTTTTAACTAGAGAAACTTTAACTCTCCTACTTTTATTTTAATTTTTCATGGAAGAGCAAGAGAGAGGAGAGTGGGGGAGGCTGAGGATAGAGGAAAGGATGGAGAGTCAGCGAAAAGGAAGAGAAATTACCTTAGACAGGAAGAAGAGCACCTCCTCCCCTGGCCCAGGAGGGAAGGTGAAAAGATAAGCACAGGCAGTGATATAAACATTGTTGCTAAAGGATAAAATTGAGATACTTCTCTCCTGAAGGGCTCAGTGAAGTGAGGACCAGAGTCATCTACTCTGAGACAGGTGAAAAGTGTTGGAAGTTTGAAGAGAAATCTAAAAGTTTGAAATAAAAACAATAAAAGAAAAGCTTTCTAGGCTTATGTAAGAAGACTTTGAGGCCACCCTAAGGACCCAACTGAGAATAGAAATAATTTCTGGTGGCTTCTTTTCACAAGGTCTGTTGTTTTCAATATGAAGCTTTCTTTTTACTGCAGATGCCCCATGATTATTGCTCAGACTCCTTGCCTAGGTTCTGATCTCCATGCTTTTCCACTTTACCTGAACATATCTTTGATCCTAGTCTTGTAAGTCAACCCTTCTTCAACACTGCTTCAGATCGGGACTTCTGATCTCTTGTCTGGGCAGGTCCACAGCCCCTGCCTGCTCCCTTCCAGCTGTGCTAACATTATAGGACTTGACTTCTGATCCACCTGACATTCTGACAACTGCAAGATAGCTCTTTCTTTAAGTTAGGCTCCCAGCCAAACCCCCTTGAGGATCTGAGAGAACGACTGTTTCATGAGCAGGTGATCACCAACCCTGGTTTTGTGAAACCCCAGGGTATTTCTAGATATCTCAGTGAACTTCTTGAAATTATTTTTCCCAGCACAACGTTATTATTTCCCTAAATATATACATTTAGGGAAAAGGGAAGGAAAAATAAAAACAAAACAAACATTAATAAGGAATTCAATTTCTAATAAAATTTAGCCTATTTTGTTAATAGGATGTTGTGTGTTACTTACTGACATCTTTCCCACCCAGGTAAGTAGTGAGTAGTGCAGAGACTACAGCAGAGCTTTGAGAAAGACAATGTTACCGACTTCTCCAGAGCCAGTTTCACAGAAGGCTTATTTCTTAATGTACAACTGCCAGGGTTCCCAGCAGCTAGAGAGACCAAACTTATTTGGTAGCCTTGACCATCAGAGATTTAAAGCAAGGATAGGGGTGGGAAGTGGGGTGAGAGGGTGGGGGGGTAGGGAGGGGAGTGTGAAGAGTTCTCCACATGGAAGGTTGCAGTATCCATGAAAAGTGCCTCTCCTCTCACATGACTTCCCAGAGGCTGGACTAGTTGTTTACCTGGGGAAAGTGAATGGGAACCCTAACAGAATTATTGAGCATGTTTATTTGCCTGCAAGAAAGATTGATGCCTTGGTCTTCCAGTTGATGTCTGCTTAGCCTGGGCTTTGATGACTTGCCCCATTTACTATCTCAATATGGGAGGAACATTGGTAAGGTAGGCAGAGGGCATCAAATATTTTCCCCTAGAGTTCCCAGTGCCCAAAGTGTATATGAGGTGAATATTGCCATGCTTTCCCAGACTTGGGTCCTAGATTGTGGATGAGATTAGGAACTGTAGATTTACAGGGTGAAGAGAAAGACATACACCTTTCTGTGTGAGAGGAATGCTGTGTGAGAACTCCCAAGTTGTGGTTGGATGCTTGTTGTGGCTGAAGGTTGGAAGAGACAACCTATGCTTAGGAAAGTTGCCTGAGACTGAGCCCCCTAGCAGCAGAGTGTATTGAGGTCTCTGCCCACCCACAACAAGTCCATATACAATAAACAAGATCAGCAGAGCAGAGCAGACCAACAGAAGGCATGGCAAATTTGCTATCTTCAATGATATGAAGAGTGGGTATTTTTTTCCTTCCTCCTATTTGTATTAGTCAGGGTTCTCCAGAGAAACAGAACCAATAAAATGTGTGTATGTAAAGAGATTTATTATAAAGAATTGGCCCACACAAATATGGAGACTGAGGAGTCCAGACCCTGAGTCCAAAGTCATGCACTGTATAATGATAAAAGGATCAATACAAGAAGCGGACATGACTCTCGTCAACATACATGAACCTAACATAGGAGCACTAAAATACATAAAACAAATACTAACATACACAAAGGGAGAAATTGATGGGAATACCGTAATAGTAGATTTTAACACCCCACTTACATCAACAGATTTTCTGGACAGAAAATCAATAAGGCAACAGAGATCCTAAATGATACCATAGAACAGTTAGACTTAACTGATATTTTCAGGACATTACATCCGAACAAACCCACAATACACATTCTTTACAAGTTCACATGGAATATTCTCTAGGATTGACCACATACTAGGGCATAAAATGAGCCTCAACAGATTTAAGAATATAGAAATTATTTCAAGCATCTTTTCTGATCACAGCGACATGAAACTAGAAATCAACCACAGAAAAAGAAATGAGAAAAAAACAATCAATACATGGAGACTAAAAAGCATGCTACTAAAAAACCAATGGGTCAATGATAAAATCAAGAGGAAATTTAAAAATACCTTCAGACAAATGACAATGAAAACACCACCATACAAAATCTATTGTATGCAGCAAAAGCAGTTCTCAGAGGGAAGTTCCCAGCACTACAGGCCTTCCTCAGAAAAACAAGAAAAATCTCAAACCTAACCTACCACCTAAAAGAATCAGAAAAAAAGAACAAACAAAATCTAAAGTCAGCAGAAGGAAGGAAAAAATAAAGGTCAGAAAGGAAATAAATAAAATAGAGATTTAAAAAACAACAGAAAAAAATCAATAAAACCAAGAGCTTGTTCTTTGAAAGGATAAACAAAATTGAAAACCTCTGGCCAGGCTCACCAGGAAGAAAATAGAGAGACCCCAAATAAACAAAATAAGAAATGAAAAAGGAGAAATAACAACCGATACCACAGAAATACAAAAAACCGTAAGAGAATACTATGAACAATTACATGCCAACAAATTTGCCAACCTAGAAGAAATGGACAAGTTTCTAGAAATATACAGCTCACCAAAACTGAATCAAGAAGAAACAGATAATTTGAACACAGACCAATCACTAGAAGTGAAACAGAATCTGTAACAAAAAAAAACTCCCTATGAACAAAAGTCCAGGACCATATGGCTTCACAGGTGAATTCTACCAAACATATAAAGAAGAACTTATATTGATCCTTCTCAGATTCTTCCAAAAGACTGAAGAGGAGGGAACACTCCCAAAGACATTCTATGAAGCCACCATCACCCTGAGACCAAAACCAGACAAAAGATACTACCAAAAAAAAAAAAAAAAATTACAGGCCCATATCTTTGAAGAATATAGATGTAAAAATTCTCAACAAAATATTAGCAAACCAAATCCAACAACACATAAAAAGAGATCACACACCATGACCAAGTGGGATTCATCCCAAGTTCACAAGGATGGTTCAACATATACAAAATCAATATGATACACCGTACCAACAAAAGACAAAAACCATGTGATCATCTCAATAGATGCAGAAAAAGCCTTTGATAAAATTCAACATCCATCCATTATAAAACTCTTACCAATGTGGGTATAGAGGGAAGATTTTGCAACATAATAAAAGCTATTTCTCACAAACTCACAGCCACTATAATACTCAACAGTGAAAAGCTGAAAGCATTCCTACTAAAATCTGGAATAAGACAAGGATGCCCACTCTCACCACTTCTATTCAACATATTATTGGAAAGTCCTAGCCACAGTAATCAGAGAAGAAAAAGAAATGAAAGGTATCCAAATTGGAAGGGAAGAGGTAAATTGTCATTACATGCAGATGACATGATACTATATATATAATAGAAAACCCTAAAGACCCCACACAAAAACTACTAGAACTGATAAAGAAATTCAGCAAGGTAGCCAGATACAAGATTAACATACAGAAATCAGTTGCATTTCTTTACACTAACAATGAAATATCAGGAAGGGAATGTAAAAAAAAAAAAAAAATACCTTTTAAAATCACACCAAAAAAAAAAGAAAATACTTGAGAATAAACCTGACCAAGGAAGTGAAAGACTTATATGCTGAGAACTATAAAACATTAATAAAGGAAACTGAAGATGATTCAAAAAATGGAAAGATATTCCATGCTCTTGTATTAGGAGAATTAATATCATTCAAATGGCCATACTGCCCAAAGCAATCTACAGATCTAATGTGATCCCTATCAAATTATCTGTGACATTTTTCACTGAACTAGGACAAATAATGCTAAAATTTATATGGAACCATAAAAGACCCAGAATTGCCAAAGCAATCCTGAGGAAAAAGAACAAAGCAGGAGGCATAACCCTCCCAGACTTCAGACAATACTACAAAGCTACAGTAATCAAATGGTGTGGTATTGGCACAAAAACAGACATAGGGACCAATGGGACAGAATAGAGAGCCCAGAAATAAACACACACACCTACAGTCAATTAATCGTCAACAAAGGAGGCAAGAATATACAATGGAAAAAAGACAATCTCATCAGCAAGGGGTGTTGGGAAAGGTGGACAGCCACATGTAAATCAATGAAGTTAGAACACACCCTCACAACATACACAAAAACTCAAAATGCTTTAAAGACTTAAACATATGATATGACACCATAAAACTCCTAGAAGAGAACATAGGCAAAACATTCTCTGACATAAATCATACCAAATTTTCTTGGGTCAGTCTTCCAAGGTAGTAGAAATAAAGGCAAAAATAAACAAATGGGACCTAATTAAACCTAAAAGCTTTTGCACAGCAAAGGAAACTATAAACAAAATGAAAAGACAACCCACGGAATGGGAGAAAATATATGGAAATGATGCAACCAACAAGCGCTTAATTTGCAAAATATACAAACAGCTCATGAAACTCAACAAAAAACCAAACAGCCCAATTGAAAAATGGGCAGAAGAACTAAATAGACATTTCTCCAAAGACAACATACAGATGGCCAACAGGTGCATGACAAGATGCTCAACAATGCTAATTATCAGAGAGATGCAAATCAAACCTACAGTGGGATACTACCTCACACCAGTCAGAATGGCCATCATTAAGAAGTCTACAAATAATGTGCTGGAGAGTCTGTGGAGAAAAGGGAACCCTCCTACACTCCTGGTGGGAAATGTAAGTTGGTGCATCCACTATGGAAAACAGTATGGAGGTTCCTCAAAAAACTAACAACACAGCTGCCCTGTGACCCTGCAATCCTACTCCTGGGCATACATCCATACAAAACTATAATTCAAAAAACACATGCACCCCAATATTCATAGCAGCACTATCCACAATAGCCAAGACATGGAAACAGCATAAACATCCTTCAACAGAAGAATGGATAAAGATGTGGTACATATATACAATGGAATACTACTCAGCCATTAAAAAGAAGGAAATAATGCCATTGCAGCAACATGGATGGAACTAGAGATTATCATACTAAGTGAAGTAAGTCAGAAAGAGAAAGACAAATACCATATGATATCACTTATATGTGGAATCTAAAAGATGACACAATTGAACTTTTCTGAAAGAGAAACAGACTAATAGACATAGAGAACAGACTTGTGGTTGCCAAGGCGGAGGGGGTGTGGTAGTCCAAAGGCAGGAGTAGACCAATAACCCATGTTGAAGACAGTTCAGCAGAGAGAGGAAATTCTCCATTACTGGGTTTTTTTGTTCTATTCAGGCTTTCAACAGATTGAATGAGACCCACCCTCCATTGAGGAGGGCAACCTGCTTGCCCCCCCTTGTGACTCAAATGTTAATTTCATCCAGAATCACTCTTACAGACATACCCAGAAATAATGTTTAACCAAATAACAGGACACACTGTGGCCCAGTTAAGCTGACACATAAAATTAACCATCACACCATCCCAATTCCAGAAGTTTAAAAATGAAAAGAATTTGTCTTCATAATTAGTAAAATTCTTTTAATGGCTGACAGTGACTGAAAACCTATTTAATCAGACCAACATGTTAAAGGATCTGTGCAATATTTGGAACATACCCAATTATTTATGGTTTACCTGAAACTGAAATTTAAAAGAGCATCCTCTACTGTATCTGGCAACCCTACTACCATCATGTATATCAGAATGAATGATAATTTGAGTTAGGAAATTAGATATCTTTTGATAGCCTATATATATATATATATATATATATATATGGGATATGTATGTATCCTGTGTTGTGGTGGAAATGCATTGGGAATAGCAACAATTAATGCTTGTTGTTAATGAGTTAACATTTGAAAAGGAAGTTGTAAGATTATCGAATTCTCCACTTTAGACCGACCCCCAGAATTCTAAGGACTTTTGATATCCAGACTTCCAGTTCAGAGTGAAATAACAGAAGTGAAATTCTGGCTTCCTCTAACCCTGAACAAATGGTTTGAACTCATAAAATCATAACGTTTTAAAGCTATAAGTGATATTAGGAGCCATTATTTGATTAAAACTACTCTTGTGCTTTTAAATGAAAAATTGCTGGTTTTAAAGAAGAGAAGTTATTCAGATGATCTTTCAGTTCTGCCGCCTGACATTCGATAAAGCGGAATGTCTAAGTCTTCCTATCAAACAGCTATAACCATGCTGTCAAGTACGACTTTTAAAACCTGTCAAACAGACATTAGTTCCCCTTCTTAAAACATCTAACTTTGAAGCTGTCTAACTTGTCCTGAGAAAATTAAAAGCATAAGTTCATTTTATGAAAAATTACCTAGATAGAGGGACTTCTTCCTTAAAAAGTACTTCTGAGAAACTAGAGTTAAAACCATTTTAATTATTACATTCCTAGGAAAATCTAGTGAGTCTTGCTGATTGGAACGACTCTATGTTTACTAGTTATATCTTACTAAATAACTGAACGTTTAATATAATTATCATCTTTTTTTGTAAGGAATCAAGAGCATAACACTTCTTTGGTTTTATCATGATCCATAAAATTGTCAGCTCTCCATCACTTCATGAATTAATAAATGTCTTAGGATGGTGGATACTTCTTGAGTTAGGGCTAAAAATAAGAAAAGGCAGAGTAGTTGAAATGTCATTTTTATAAAAGCTGCTCTTTGCTCTTCTTCGAATGTCATTAAATGGCTAAGAAATAGTCCACAATGCCTCAAGTAGCTTTCTTTTGCAGCCAAAATGGAGCCCAGCTGTGAATGGCAGAGCACATCTACCTCTCCTGTTCTTTCAGCTCTGCATGACCAACGGTGATGATAAGTGACATCCTTGGGGTATGAAGAAATAGAACACAAGGCTCTGGAATACATGAGGCATGCTCTGTTTGTATCAGAGGCTCCATTTAAATCAAAGTGGAGTAGAGCATCAAATAGCCTGTTACGGGGTCTGGCAGCATGGCTTCTCAAATCTATGCTGGTTAAGCTTTCCAGAGCTCCCAAATGGATTTCATTATCTTGGGGAATATATGTGAAAGCAGAAGGATTGAGCCACTGTTTGAGTGAGTACCGTGTTACAATGAGTAAAAGAGATTGTTAATATTCACTTCAGCAAACTAAGCAGCTGTGATGTGACTGCACAGCATCACTGCAGTAATGGCTGTTGTTTATAGGAGGATGTAATAAGCGACTGCTTATGGACATCCACAGATTAGTAAACAGTTAGAGGTTAGCAACCAGCTAAGTTCGAAATGCCATCCATGTATGTAGCTTTTTCAAGTAGAAACAACTCTTTTTCAAGGCAACCCATAAGAGCATCTGAAGTCAGTGGCATACTTACATCCTATTATAATATAAAAGCAGTCAACCTTATTGAACCTAAATTTTATTTTTACAAAGGAAATTTATTTTTGAATCATGATTTATCTTGTATTAAAACATTTTATGTGACAGCAAGCTGCCCCAGAACCCCACTAAAAATATTTATTTTCAGGAATCCATGTTTACAATTCATGTTTTATTTTCTCATTTTTATGTTTAGTTCTTTAAAAGAAGACAATTTACTTTGAAATTATTTCAGTATTTGAGGAATCCATGGGTAGCAGCAAATAGAATTCAAAGAATTAAATTTGTCTAGTGTATATTTGAATTTTTACAATTGCAGAATATTTTGATTAACTTCTCACAGAAAATATTCCATGTAACCCCCCTGAAGATAATAATTCAGTTACACTTTTCTGCAAAACAATCATTTTCATGGGTAAAAGAGTAAGAGAGATTCTCTCAATTTTGACTAGAAATATTTCTGTCAATCAATAACAGTGCCCTACACTTCATAGGCCTTCTCTATATTTTTCTTAAATCAGTGAAGAAGAACCATCAGACAAAATGATTATCTAAATAACATCTCTCAAGTGGCATTACTACTGGTATATGAATCATACATTGAAAGAATTAACCTCCTGCTACAGATGGTAGTTTTTGAGTCCCCACTGAGTTCTGTTTTGAAAGTCCAAATCATTATCATATGGGTAGGGAGGATAATATGGTACTCAGTCTACAAAAGAGGAAAGAGAAGAACTTTAAGTCACTTTGGTCAATTCAAGCTCTATGCATCATGCTCTGTCAATACATACTCCATATGGCAGCCCCAGTTGAATGCTAATCCTTCCATTTTAAAAAGGTTACATGGCATGTTAGCTTCATGACTTCCATTAAAGCCAAAGGGAGTTATACCATTTCCATACTTTGGAAAGAATGCTCTCTAATGCTATTGATTTTGATCTTTTGAACTCAAGCTCTGATGCTCGTGTCCATTGACAACTACCCTGCCTAGTTCTTACAGGATTCTGTGTTACTGAAGTGCTGGATTAGCAAGTATGTCCCTTTTTTCAAATTAATCATCTTGCCTGAGACAAATGTTTTTATCTTAATACTCTTAGAAATGCCACATTTCAAGCTTATTTTCCATAGTTAGAGTATACAGTTCAGAACTGCCAACCATGGGTTTTGCGGAAGTGAATGGAAGGCTCAGTTCAGGAAGAGGGAAGCCATTGTGACATGGTCAGATTTGTATTGTAGGAAGTGCAGTATGTCTGAACAGTAGCTGTTTGATTAAGAAATGTGGGTGGCAGGGCAAGACAGAAAGCAGAGGGACCAGTTGGAAGGCTGAAGATATCCAGGCTGCAGATAATGGCAGTGGACTAGGGTATAGGTAATAGAGATGTAGGGAAAATGAAGGAATTCCAGTGATGCTTACATTGTAGAATTGACATGGTTCAGGCTTGTAAAGCAACTGAGTTAAAAGGGGAGTGTCATTAACCATAAGATAATGAGGATTGGTGGGCTATATAGCAAACTGGAAGACCCAACCCGTGGAGACAGCAACAACTCAGGTTCAGCCATTTACACCCAAGCAGGAGTTTAGAACCAGTGCTGTCATTCCTTCCAATTGAAAAAAAAAAAAAAAGCTGGATATTTAAATATTGATGTGAATCTTACAATTTTTAGGTATTAGGACCATTGTGTAGGCATCATGGAAATTTTCTGGAAGCTAAATCTGCCCATGTGCTGCCATTTGGCAGCCATCCTCTACCTTTGTCCCTAGCACATGACTGGGACTCAATAAATCAGAATGTACATTGGATGGATGAATGAATAAATGAATGAATGGAATACAGTGGCTCTAAGGTTTTATGTGGTCTCAGGTGTTTGTAATTTTTTTTTAAGATTTTTTTTTTGATGTGGACCATTTTTAAAGTCTTTATTGAATCTGTTACAATATTGCTTCTGTTTTATGTTTTGGTTTTTTGGCCGCAAGGCATGTGGGATCTCAGCTCCCCAACCAGGGATTGAACCCACACCCCCTGCACTGGAAGGTGGAGTCCCAACCACTGGACCGCCAGGGAAGTCCCAACTGGTGTTTGTAATTTTAAAACTGAGCCTATATTAGTACGTGTTTCATGCTAACTGCATCTGAGGAAAAATCCCTGTTTGATAGGATGAAGGTTAAATAGTCTTAAAGGTTTCTTCACATAAAAATTATGTTTGTATTTTATATTTACCATCTTTTTATTCTGGTTTGCTGATGCAATTTTCTGTTTGTAACAGGTATAAATGACGAATACTGAACAGCTGCTACCAGGGTTCTCTTAGAAATAACTTTTTAGATAATACATAAACCACTTTTAGGAAAATTTTCAGGATTGAAATAAAAGGAGAAAGAAACGAAAAGGCTAAGGAAGAGGCCAGAAACGAAGATAGTGAGGGAATTTTTAAAATTTTACTTTCTTCAGAATTAAACTCAGGCATTGTTGACACACATTTCTTTTTCTAATATATATCTCTGAGGATAAAAATGTTCCAAATACTTCTTTACCTGCATCATCCATATTCTAGTATCTAGAACTTTCATTGTCCACAATCTCCATGAAACCAAGCCTCTTTGCATCCCCTCTACCTCTGCAACGTCCTCATCATGACATATGTGTTTACTGTTAATGATATTTGATCTATAATCGGTACACTCTGCTCAATATTATGTAACAACCTAAATGGGAGAAGAATTTGAAAAAGAATAGATACATGTATATGTATAACTGAATCACTTTGCTGTACACCTGAAACTAACACGACATTGTTAATCACCTATACTCCAATATAAAATAGTTAAAAAAAATAAAATAAAATCAGTACACCTAAAAAGAATCTTCAACTATTGACATACATCATTATAGGGTTTCATCTAGTGACAAAAATACTGAATGGACAAGAAGAGCATGAAGATTAGACAGGCTTATGCTTTGCAACCAGAATTTATAGAGCATGTTATATGTACTACTTTATTTCACCTTTATAATTTAACCATCACAACAAACCTGTTAGGGGATTTGAGCCCCATTTTACAGAAGAAGGAAAGGACAGTCACAAAGATTAAATGACCCCAAACCCACAAAAGCCACATAGCTTTTATTCCACAAGGTCTAATAACTCCATGTATCCTGATATTTTCCCTTCCCTGCTACAAAAATGATTCTGAATGGTAATGTGTCAAGTCTTCTTCAAAGAAAAATTGTGCTCTTATTGAAATATAGTGTGTGTGTGTGTGTGTGTGTATATACACTCTTATTACTACCATCATTTGAAATGATTTTGTTGATAGTCAATTTTGATATTAATCTTCCTTAAGTTTCTTCATCTACATTTTCATTACATACATTTTGGTTAAAAATATTTAATTCTCTTCAGAGAAATAAATCAAGAATTACTTGTTCTAACTGACTCATGTATATAAATTAAGAAATTACTTCATCAATTTAACTCATTCTGTGTCTGTATGTCAGCTCAAAATGGTTAAGTTTATAAAATTATAGAATATTTAACAGTTGCATCAAAATTTGCTATTCCTCATTGAGTTATTCTACAAATTAGGGCTCTCATAGTTTCAGTTCCCTCTTCCTTTCTATTTATTATATTTATATAGGGTGACCATATAATTTATTGTCCAGACTGGTACACTTTGAGAGTGAAAGGGACAAGAGGGCTAAATAGACTGTCCTAAGAAAACCAAGATGTGTGATGACCCTAGAATGAAGTCACATTAGACCAAATGAATATAATTGTTTCCCTTTACCTAAACTCAACAGGATCAATCCAAGATGGTTCTCAGCATTGCTGGTCTCAGGAAATAAAGTGTCACAAAACTTTAATTTCACCAAGGCTTAGTCACCTTCTCAAAACAGTCTCAGCTATTTGGGTATTTTTGTCATTGGAGGACAGCAATGTCACAGTATAGGTCTGAGATATAGAGTGTATAAAACACAGTTTTCTTTGAGGATCAAGATGATAGCTTTCTCCCAAGGGCTAGACCAGAGCAAAGCCGTAAGCAGTATTTCTTGTACTTCTTCTCATAGCTGAGGACCAGTAGATGATTTCTAGATGCCACCCCAGACCCACTGAATTAGAAACTCTAGGAAACTCCCTTAGAACCGGAAATCTTAACCAAATCCATACGTGATTCACAGTCACACTACATGTTGAGAATCACTGATTTATATTAAATACAAATATTAAAATTATGTGATGTAATCCCTAACTGCTATCTTCTTAGCCCTTTCCTTGGCTTATCTGAAATCTTAACAAGTATGAAAACTCTCCACCAATTTGCATTTTATTTTATTCATAAATTTGGGTTGAAATAAAGGATGTCCAGGCTCTCTAAAATTCTTTCTTTCCCAGTGGCTCTGCCTCTCCCACTCCAACGTTTCAGTCCTCCTATTTCTTTTCTGGTCTTCTTTCTCTTTTAATAAGAGATAAATGGATCATCACTAGATTTTTCTCTCCATGCCTGATAATTTTTCCTCATTATCTCCACCAGATAAGTGTTTTTAATAAATATTACTAAAAATATAAAATGGAAAAGTGACAATACATACTCCTTTCCCCAACTAAAAGGTACTCTCCTAAGCATTGTTATCTATTTGAATTGAAAAATGAAATCCGCTCTCCTGGTTACTTTATTCATTTGCATGTAATGCTGTAGGAAAGCTGTCGGGTACAGATTTCAGGGCTCCAGTCTCAGTGGCCTTTCCACCTGGCTTTGACAGTATTCCTTACAGCAAAGCATCATAAGACTTGAGGGCAAGATCTCTGCTGATTCATCGTTGTATCCTGAATAGCTCCTAGCAGAATGTCTTGTACAGGGAAGACACCCATTAATATTTGTCAAATGAATGAACAGAGGAAAAGCAAAACCTGGACTTTTTCTTAACTTGTCACACTGGGCTCAGGAGTGAATCCGACACACAAAGAAACCTTTTCATGGTATAAGTGAGAATAATAACCCCTGCCCTGTGTGGCTTTGTAACAATATTTTTAACAACGAAGTTCAATCTTATAAGTGTTATGACTTGGCTAATAAAAGAGAATGTTTTGTAGAAAGAAATAATTTGAAATATTGCCAGGAAACTTATGGACTGGTTGCTGTTATTTTTATTCCCTGAGTCTCTGAGACATTTGGTGGTATATACTTAGGGAGCTTTGAGAGGTATGATTAACAAGTGTTTATTGACTCCTTACTGTTTGCAAGATACTATCTGAAAACGGCATTAGCTAATTTAAAAGAGATAAAGTACATGACATTTCCTTCCTCTGTAGAATGCAACCTTGATGGAAGGCAAGATTCAAAGCACAGTTAGAGAACTATCTAAGACTGTGTACCACAAAATGCTAAATTGAATGTAATTAAGCACATTTTCCCTTAATGATTCCAACTACAAGGAGTTAGAGGGGGAAAGATTGATGTTGGCTGCAAATATAACAAAGCATGCCAAAATTAATTGAAGATAGAATACACAGAATTTTGGGACTTCCCTGGTGGCACAGTGGTTAAGAATCTGCCTGCCAATGCAGGGGACATGGGTTTGAGCCCAGGTCTGGGAAGATCCCACATGCCGCGGAGCAACTAAGCCCGTGCACCACAGCTACTGAGCCTGTGCTCTAGAGCCCATGCTCCGCAACAAGAGAAGCCCGCGCGCCGCAACGAAGAGTAGCCGCTGCTCACTTCAACTAGAGAAAGCCCACGCACAGCAATGAAGACCCAATGCAGCCATAAACAAATAAAGTTTAAAAAATAAAAAAAGAATACATAGAATTTCACATTGTAAATTCTGTGTAAATTTCACCCAGAATTTCACAGAATATCACAGGGGTATTTCCCCAAAAGATTTTTTTAGCTCAAATGTTCCTATAGAAAATCATGAGCAAATGGGATTCTAAATCATAATCTTTCCTTGTATGTTACTTTGAAAAACAGTCTATTTTATGAATTTAGGACAGGCTACCACAGCTACCTAAAAACAAACAAAACAACTTTGCGTTACACAATATGATTTCCTTTAAAAATGTGTTTGCTGACAATATTTGTACTGAATCCCTTTAGTTTAAAGATAGAACAGGACAGTCTTTTTAGTGGAGTTGAGATGGCAGGAAGTGCCAGGCAAACTGTGCCTTGAACGGTTTTGTTTCTGTGAAGTCCTCCTAGTGTCCACATCTTTTCCTGAGATGAACTCTTGGGGATTCACAAGCTCTTGAAAGATACGTGTTTGGACTTTAGGAAAGAAATTTTAAAAGTAAAAATCTCAGGTTAGGTTGGTACTCTTTTTTTTTTTTTTTAATCATTTAGGTTTTATACAGATTTGAAATTTCCACTTGGCCTCTTATTTTAAATCCTCCCAAAGTGGTAGTACCTCTCCTCACCTCCTACAACTCTATACTCATAAATATTGTATTTCTTGGGCACACCTTGATCTCAGAGCAAAGAAAAGCAGATAGCATCCGAGGGCTGACTTTTCCCAGAAGACTCTTGCTTTTTTTTTTTTTTAATTTCATGCCAACCTCGTTTTCTGTCCAAAGGAGAGTTACTTTTTAGAGGGGAAAGAGCAGAAGCAAAAGATTGAATAAGTTCAAAATCACATCTCTACCTGCTTTTTTGCATTTAGTTAGTAATATCTCAGTGCTATAGTCTTCAACAATGCAGATATTTTAAAATATAACTATTAAAAGACTTTTGCATTGAAGTATTAAACCGCTTCATTCATCAACAGCCACTTTAATTGTGCACATATTAGAGATATCTAAAAAGAAGAGAACTTTGCGTTGAGGAAAAAAATTAACAATTTCTAGCACTTAATGTAAGCAATAAATGCATCATAATAATAATGGAAATAATGTAATCTTTAAAAAAATACTTTAGTAGTAATAGATGGAAGAAAAGTGGAGAAGTAAAGGAAAGAAAACTTACGATAGTTTTATCTTCATGAAGTCAGTCAATAATGGGAATGGTAAGTCAGTAATAGTAACAGTAAATAGTAATAGTAATAGTGAATCAGTGAACTTGTCATGTGTCATTCTGGTCACATCACCAGCCCCATTCTTTCTCCTTCCAAAGAAAGGATTTAGAATCCATACTTTTTGAACTGCATTTCATGAAAGGACCCCAGTTAAATTGGTTAACAATCGAATAGGACAACAGGTGGCTCACATAAATGGGGAATTAACTATCATCTCCTATGCTTCTAAGCAGATGGTACTGTCAGGTCATCCACCCACGTGAGTAAGGATGAATTGTCAGCAAGGGAAAAAAGTGAAATCATGGAGGGGAAAGTTTGGAGTGTGTTGGGCTTAGAGTTGTTTCTGAAAAAAAAAAAAACAAATGAAATGCGCTAGAGAGAGAGAGAGAAACAAACTTGGAATATTATAAAAACCTACTGTCACTTATAATTTATATTAGTTTTACAATAATTCACTGTCTCTATAAAGACACTAGGCTCTAATGCTCATTTTAAATGCTGATAAAGTATTTTGCTATATATCTATGATCTTCAACTTAATTACTGCCCCACTGGATTGCAAAACTTAAACTTCGTTATGCACACATGTATCCACGTGTGTGTTTATGAATATATATATATATATATATAAAGATAGATAGATGTATAGACATAGACGTCTTTCTCACAACCATAATCTAAAGAGGGAACTATGACAACATTTATGTGTTCATTACCAAATGAATCAGACTTTTTGTCTTGACCATGGTCTCTTGTCAGTGTTGTCTGTTTTTCTTCTACCATTAGTCTAAAAGCTCTCTGAGGGTAAAGACTGCATTTTACTCAGGTTGATCTCCTCCTACCCTTAGCGCTTAACCTATTATTGGCACAAACCAGGCACTCAGTAAATGTTTCATGAATTAAACTAAATTGCCTTCTTTATCTTCCCCTTCAACAAGATGGAGGTAACAAATGGTAATATACTGAGGGGAGGGAGGTATAACCATCTGAAGTAGCAGAAGCAACAGAAGACAGTCATTCAAATATCTTCTAGAGCTAAGCAGGCAACCTGGTCATGAAGGGGGACAGTGATTAGAGTGGAGAGTGTGTCCTCTCTCAAGGGGACCGTGGCCAGTTCCAGTTGATTTCCTACAGAACCCAACACTGCCAAATCTTCTAAGTTTTCCAAAGAAGCTAACCATTCCAATGTTTATGTATAAACTTCTGATTTTTAAGTGTTGGCAAACGATTTGAAGTATTTTTTTAAAACACTGCACCTGGCAAACAAAAGAGTTCTGTGGCTTACCTGCCACCCTGGGGCTGACAGTTTCTGACCTCACTTAGGGAAACGAGAAAAGCTGACCGAGAGGGTCAAGATGGTCATTAGGCAGCACTGCCGGCCACAGGCAGGTGCTCACAGACTATAATTCTTCACCTTGCTGTCACTTGGCTACAATCCTGAGATGGTGTTTACGACATTTGAGCAAGGAAATACATATGTCCATGAAGATCTGTCAGTCTGTGTGCATTCTCTTAATGGCCGAAAATCAGCTGTCTCTTATTTGTAGTTGTGGTTTGGTTGCAGAAACTCTGGGTTGGGGAGAGTTTGTGGTGTAAAAGCTTGGAAACCTCAGTGTAAGTGAACACAGGAATTGTTCAGGAAGGAGACTTATGGGTGAGGCAGGAAACCAGAATGCCACCTCTCACTGCACTTGTCTGGAATGCAAACAATGCTCCTCGTTACCTGACCAATATTTCCTCTCAATTTCAATGATTTGACGAAGAAAAATAAATACTGTTTCCCTCAGCTCCAAGAGAAGGCAAAAATCCTCTTATGGCCATATTTAGAGGGGAAAAAATTAAAAAAAAGAAAAGAAAGACAGCCAAAATCATCATTAAAGAGCTTGAGGCTAAAGTCAGTTTTACTTTATTCTTTCATCATTCACCCTAGAATGGTTTTATAGGATGTTTTGAAAGAATCTGAGATGAAGAGAAATCATATAGAATCTCCAACTGTTAGAAATTGTTTAATAGAATATTTCTAAGACATTCGGTTGCTGGCCCTTAGAGGTCATGATATAAGGATACTTTAAAAAGACATCTGGGGGCTTCCCTGGTGGCGCAGTGGTTGAGAGTCCGCCTGCCGATGCAGGGGACACGGGTTCGTGCCCTGGTCTGGGAAGATCCCACATGCAGCGGAGCGGCTGGGCCCGTGAGCCGTGGCCACTGAGCCTGAGCGTCTGGAGCCTGTGCTCCACAACGGGAGAGGCCACAAAAGAGAGAGGCCCGCGTACAAAAAAAAAAAAAAAAAAAAAAAAAAAAAAAAGACATCTGGGGGACTTGTCTGGTGGTCTAGTGGTTAAGACTGCACTCTCAATGCAGGTGGCAGGGGTTTGATCCCTGATTGGGGAACTAAGATCCCACATGGCATGGCCAAATAAAACTAAAATAAAATAAATCTGGGAAACTGGGCATAGGGGGATAGGAGGAAGTGAAGACGATGATATTGAGTCTCCAGTCTGCTCCCTGCCAGCCTCCTGCTTCCCTCTCTCACCAATGTGTACCTAACCTCCAGCCGCCCCACATGTCTTACTTTTCCAGAAACATAACACACCCCTTTTGGACTCACAGACTTTGCATGCGTGTGTCTAAGACTTTTCTCTACCTGGAAACTCCCTTCATCTTTCAAAACCTGTATCCTAAAAGCATTGACAAGAGACAGAATGGGGTAGTGGTTGAGAGTTCAGACTCTGGAGCTATTCTGCCTGGGTTTTTTTCCTCCATCTGCATCTCTTACTAGCTGTGTGACCTTGTCCCTCAGTTTCCTGTCCTTAAAATAGAGGTGATGATAGTAGAACCCAACTTACAGGGTAAGTTTGAAGTTTAAATTAATTGCTGACATAAAGTACTTGGAAGAGTTCTAGCCATGTAGTAAACACAGAGTTGTGCTAACTGTTGTTCTTCTCTCTCCCATCCCCTCCTCTGTGAAGCTGGCCGCCAGCCCTAGGCCAAAGGAAGTTCATAGCACTGTCAGGCACCTGCTCTCCAAAACAAACCTTTCACCTTATTCTTTGACCTTTCACTCACAAATACTTAACACGATGTTTTATAATATCTACTTACACGTCCTCCTAAGCTGTGGGCTACTCAGGGCACAAACAAGATTATATTCCTTTGTTGTATATATTATCCAGAACTTATTCCAGGGCCTAACACATAACACACACTCAAAATAGATCAGTTTGATGAACGAATGAGTAAGTGTGTGCATAGGAGTTTCTCACATTCTTTCATGCCTTGCATTTAGATTAAATATGCACTGGAATGAGTTCTGGATAATATATTTTTGGTTTTGACTTGATATTTATCATAGCATGGGGTGCTCATATCTTTTCCAGAGTGAATCTCTACTGGGTAAAATATTAGTTTATGTTAACATTTCACACACTTCCATTAGTAAACTAACTCTCACAATTTTACATGCAATATTATTACACACTTTGCTGTAAGTTTATAATATTGATGCGACTGACACTAGTGTTCTAGAGTAGAAGAGTATCGTTAGGACTGTATCTCCCAAACACAACCTTGCCCTGTCTCAGTTCAGACTGATGGAGGAAGCAGATAGCAACTTCACTTACTTTACTTCCATGAGATCAGTAAATTTGACCACAATGTAGGTGAAATAAAAAATGAATAAAATCCTAGCAACTGCACTTACTTTACTTCTATGAGATCAGTAAATCTGACTACAATGTAGGTGAAATAAAAAATGAATAAAATCCTCACAGCAAAGGAAACCATAAACAAATGAAAATACAACCCATAGAATGGGAGAAAATATTTGCAAACTAAGTGACCAACAAGGGATTAATCTCGAAAATATACAAACAGCTCATGCAGCTCAATATCAAAAAAACAAGCAACCCAATTAAAAAATGGGCAGAGGATCTAAATAGACATTTCTCCAAAGAAGACATACAGATGGTCAAAAAGCACATGAAGAGATGCGCAACATCACTAATTATTAGAGAAATGCAAATGAAAACTACAATGAGGTATCACCTCACACCGGTCAGAATGGCCATCATCAAAAAATCTACAAACGATAAATGCTGGAGAGGGTGTTGAGGAAAGGGAACCCTCCTACCCTGTTGGTGGGAATGTAAATTGGTGCAGCCACTATGGAAAACAGTATGGACATTCCTTAAAAAACTAAAAGCAGAGCTACCATATGACTCAGCAACCCCACTCCTGGGCATATATCTAGAGAAAACCATAATTCGAAGAGATACATGCACCCCAATGTTCACTGCAGCACTATTTACAATAACCAGGACATGGAAGCATCACGTCCATCATGACCATAAATTTCTATCAATGGAGGAGTGGATAAAGATGATGTGGTACATATATACAATGGAATATTAGCCATAAAAAAGAATGAAATAATGCCATTTGCAGCAACATGGATGGACCTATAGAGATTGTCATATTGAGTGATGTAAGTCAGACAAAGACATATCATATGATATCATTTATATGTGGGATCTAAAAAACGGTACAAATGAACTTATTTACAAAACAGAGTCACAGATGTAGAAAACAAACTTATGGTTACCAAGGAGGAAAGGGAGATTGGGGTTAAAATATATACACTACTATATATAAAATAGATAACTAATAAGAACCTTCTGTATAGCACAGGAAACTCTACTCAATACTCTGTAATGACCTACGTGGGAAAAGAACCTAAAAAAGAGTAGATATATGTATATGTATAACTGATTCACTTTACTGTACAGCAGAAACTGACACAACACTGTAACTCAGCTATACTCCAATAAAAATTAATTTTAAAAGAAGTCCACGGGGGATGGCAGAATAAATAAAATCCTAAGTGGCACTTCTCCTGATGCATATTTTATGACTTTTCTTCCAAGGAAGGTGCTTGGCCATCAATAGAAAATTTTAATTCTGAAAAGATGACTCTGAACAGACTATACTGTATTCCTATACATCATTGGCCTATTTTAATAAGTATACACATAAAGGATAGACTTTTCTTACCATTATTGAATTCCTGACTTAAATCTAAAAAACTCTTATTTGCATTAAATCAAAAGGCACTTAGAAAAATTTAGAAAACACTGTTTTATGCCAGAAGAAGTTTGACTGAGCATCTTTAACTCTATTTTTAATTAGAAATAGCTCATTTAATATTATCCAAATTCTACTTCTTTTAAAATAATTCCTCATTAGTTTGTTGTTATTCACTTGGTCATCTTCTTTAGTGACATAAGGGTATCAGGGTTAAGGAAATGGAAATTTAGTCTGAGATTAAAGGATTGTGAATCATTTACCTTGGAGAAGAGATAAAGAAAACAAATAGTATTAAAAACAAGAGATGAACATTGTTTTAAATTATATACAGAATAGATAGGACAGAGTAAAATAATCATGAGTGTAGATGTATATATTCAATATAACCAAAATTATACAGTTGACCCTCTCTATCCACAGGTCTCACACCCATAGATTCAACCAAACATGGATTGAAATTTCACAGTTTTGCATTTGGTTGGTTGAATCCATGGATGTGAGGCCCATGGATAGGGAGGACCACTCTATTCATTGTGCCACACCATTTTATACAAGGGGCTTGAGCATTCGCAGATTTTAGTATCCATGGAGTTCCTGGAAGCAATCCCCCATGGATACTAATGGACAACCAACTGTATATAGGTATATATACTAACAGAAGTTTTGGTCTCCTTTCCCCTGGATGTTTATAATATAATGAGCTTTGCTAAGACAGCTTAAGTGTGGCTCTCTCTTGAGGCATACATCTGGACCAAACTGGACCTGCCATTCTTTACTGAGATCCCCATAATGTGACTAGGACACAAGATGGGGGGAATTTTGAGTGCTTTACCATAAGTACAGTTTAGAAAATAAATTATTTCTTTATCAACTTAAATTTCTACAATGTATGTTGGCTTCATTGAATTTCAGTATCACTTGCAGCTGAAGAAACAAGCAGTGGGTATTTCCACTGGTATTTTTTATTTCTTATTTCTTGGAACTACCATTCATTCTCAAAGTTTATACGAAGATTATTGTTTATATTTTAAAATAAAAATTCACCTCCTTCCCATAATTTATAGGCATTTTTGTTTGGTTATATAATTTGTGCTGAGTTTTCATTTGAATCAATCCATGTTATTGGAATAGATGAAGGTCTTCTTTACAGGAACACGGTTTTTACGTGAAAACTGCTAGGAAGAAACAAACCCAGAATCAAGTACTAAAGGTTTCTTTGCATTAATTAAAATAGAAAAATTTCCCTTCTTTATTATTAGTAAAATAATAAAATGCAGCAGCAATTTATTTTAGATAAATTAAATCCACATAACTAACAGCAGTATTGCCTAACTTGAAATTTAGGTGTTCATCCTGTGGTAAAAATATTGAAAAACAAAATTATTCAAAAGATGGAGTTACCAGCCTAAAGATTACAAGGTAAATCTCTACAGAAATCTAATGCTTGAAGCCTAATGCCCATAAGGTAGCAGAGAATAGGAGAGGCTAAAAGCCAGTGGATCCCAACTTTCCACTACATATAACTTACATATTGTATGGCTTAAAATTCTCTGAGCAGAACTTTTCTCACCTATAAAGAGGATCTGTTGAGGCAGATGATCACGATGTCACTTTTAAGCTTTATGAATATATGGATTAAAAGAAAAAAATTAAAAGTCTGGGAAAGATATAATCAAAATACCCAAAAGTAAGTAGGAATCTTAAAGAGTATTTGGCTTCAAACCATTTCCAACTATGTATGTCTGACGATGAGGACTGATGTTGTTATAATCTATTATTTGCATGAGAGGGTCTGGAGGAAAATCTCACTTTTGTGAGAACCCACTCCAAAAATAAGACAAATAGGATAATCTTTGGGGAATTACACTGTCAAATCGACATGTTCAAGAGCTGAGAAATACAAGTCACCTAACAGAGAGCAGGTGGCTCTCATATCAGCAGGACTGGCATGTAACTTTTTCAAAGTTTCAATATATCCAAAGCATGAACGTGCAGTCGTGGAGTTAATCAGCCTTGGAAGAATAGAAAAAGGAGAGTTAATGCACAAAAGGTGGCAGGGCCCCTGCAAGCATAATCCAGTGGGAAGTGAGAATGAGCTCTTTAAGTATTTCCATGTCAATAACAAGACCATTATGAGATGAATACATCAGGTTATCTTACCCTGATGCTATTAGACCTTCTATTCATCTGACTCCCCTTGTTCTGACTTCTGGCTCACCAAGCTACCTTCTGATTATAGCCTAGCATTTCATACATGTCTGCCCACTGGGAGAAAGTGCACTGAGGATTCACACTTTGAATATTTCCTGTGTCTACCACAGTGATTTCTTGTGGAAAACTAAAATGGGTTTCTGATTATTATTTGACTTCCCACATGCTTGATCATAGGAAGATTATGCCAGTGTGACTATTCTAGTCTATAAAAGTGTATTTCTTATATAAATTAATAAATAAGTATTCCAATCTCATATGACATTAGTTACCATAAATTGACACTTGGGGCGTGAAAGGCCATAGATGTCAAGAAATGTCTGGTCATTCAAAGCAGAGGGCCAGATTTTAGGATGATGCAGTTAATCAAGGCACTACCCAGTGAATTCTTACCCGGACCCAGCTGGCTTTTCTTTAGATGATACTTCATCACCCTTTTTTTTTTTTTTAATACAGAGAGAAAATCCACCAAGAGAATCTAAATAATCTTGTTTTATTTAGGTCAGTACCCAGTAAATTTTGGAGTAAGAGGATGCCCAAATGTGACAGCACATTGAATATCTTTCAGGCTATATTTCGTTATCTTATTCTGAAGAGCGTTGACTTTTCATTTGTTTATTAGTTTTAATAGGCAATTGACTTGGTTGGATTCAAACTGCAAATCAAATTCTGTCCCTTGAGAAGTGGCTCAAATCTCCATTTGGTTCTTTTTTTTTTAATTACTTTTTATTGGAGTACAGTTAATTTACAAGGTTGTGTTAGTTTCTGCTATACAGCAAAGTGAATCAGTTATACATATACATATATTCGCTGTTCTTTAGATTCTATTCCCATATTTTTATAGTTCTTTACAGTTTGGAGTCTGCCCTGTGCATGTGTGTTTCAGGGCACAGCCAGATATTTTGGCAGATTTATACACAGAATTTGGGGATTTTCCTCTCATCTCCATTTTCGTATTCTCCCCTTATTTCCTAGCATCTGTGGTTGCCCTGCATTTTGTCATCTTGTTCTTTTGGCCGGAAACTCTGAGTTTCATTAGAACTTTATATACTGCATGCAATATGCCATTCCCTTCTTCTAAGTGTCAGCTCTTCTCCATTTTTGACTACATTTTTTCCAGTGCCTTCAGGCTTTTTGTATTTTGCCTAAAGTTTATAGTTGTTATGTGCAAAAGTGTTGGTCTGGCAGAAGCTTATTGGCTATTTCAGAAACCAAAATGTATCTCTGTTCTTTTAATAGGAAGTATTCAATGCATAAGTTCTATTTTTTGTGAATTCTTTTTACTTCTATAACCTATTCTCTGCTGCATCTTTCTGGGTAAAACTCTTCTTGCCTTATGCCTATATTTATGAACCTTGGTTTCCATCCTATGTACCACTGGCAGATTACCCTCCTTGGTGCATAGCTGTGGCCATGTTATTTCCTAAAGATTGTGTAAGAGAATGACTCTGCTCGTGATATGCCCATCTTCAGAAGTGTTCAACATATCTCCATTTCCTAAAGAATAAAGTCCAAGAGTGTGATGTGATGGATAGGACACAGCCTTTTGAGCCAAGTAAGTCTGCCTTTGAGTTCAAGATCTCTCACTGACCAGCTTTTTTGACCAACCTTAGGCAAAATATTTATCTGAATATTAGTTTTATCATTTATTAAACAGGGAGAATAATATCTCAAAGAATCATTATGAGAATTGATTGATATGTTACAAATAAAATATCTCTCTTAGTGCCTGGTACATAGTCAGTGCTTAGTGACTGGTAGCTACTTTAAAATAAGAGATATAAAAACAAAAATTCTTCCTCCTAGAATTAAGGTCTTTTTTTTCATCTCATTCCAAAGTAATTTCCTATCTATTCTCACAGTTAAAAAAAAATTCATCTACATAATTCAAACCACACTGTTTTCTATAACCCAAACATGTCTCACACTTGCCCGACACAATAGCACTGTTCAAACCGGTTTTTTCCTTTTCTCAGTTCTACTTGATGAATTCCTAAATATCCTTCAAGGGCTAGCTTAAATATTATATCTACACCGAATTCTTCTATGATCTTCCTTCCTTGTAAATCTCTTCAGCATTATTTTATATTCCTTATTTACCTCTCAGGCTCTAGCTCATATTATAGTACTTCATAGGCATACGTTAGCTGCCTTATTTGCTGAATTATTAGCTCCTTCAGTGCAATGATTCACTCATGTCCACTATGTTTGTTAGATGAATGAACAAGTAGGATATATGCTACTTATAAAAATCGTGACTGGGATTATAAATTCTAAAACCTTAGTGTGGTTATACAAATAGTAATTATTATTTCTCTCTTGGTTTGAGTACCAGGTATTAGAAGAATTGTATTAAGGAGACATATTAATATATATGGGCTTAACAAAAGATTAAAATTTCTTCATATTTATAACTATCTATGGATGATTCAAATCACCAGCTGAACCTAAACATTCAAATGGGGAAGTCTAAGGGATACTTGGGCTTTAGGAACAGTCTAATTAAGACAGCTTTGCCCAATCCAAAAATGGGCAGAAGACCTAAATAGACATTTCCCCAAAGAAGATATACAGACTGCCAACAAACACATGAAAGAATGCTCAACTTCATTAATCATTAGAGAAATGCAAATCAAAACTACAATGAGATATCAGCTCACACCAGTCAGAATGGCCATCATCAAAAAATCTAGAAACAATAAATGCTGGAGAGGGTGTGGAGAAAAGGGAACCCTCTTGCACTGTTGGTGGGAATGTAAATTGATACAGCCACTATGGAGAACAGTATGGAGGTTCCTTAAAAAACTACAAATAGAACTACCATATGACCCAGCAATCCCACTACTGGGCATATACCCTGAGAAAACCATCATTCAAAAGGAATCATGTACCACAATGTTCATTGCAGCTCTATTTACAATAGCCAGGAGATGGAAGCAACCTAAGTGTCCATCAACAGGTGAATGGATAAAGAAGATGTGGCACATATATACAATGGAATATTACTCAGCCATAAAAAGAAATGAAATTGAGCTATTTGTAATGAGGTGGATAGACCTAGAGTCTGTCATACAGAGTGAAGTAAGTCAGAAAGAGAAAGACAAATACTGTATGCTAACACATATATATGGAATTTAAGGAAAAAAATGTCATGAAGAACCTAGGGGTAAGACAGGAATAAAGACACAGACCTACTAGAGAATGGACTTGAGGATATGGGGAGGGGGAAGGGTAAGCTGTGACAAAGCGAGAGAGAAGCATGGACATATATACACTACCAAACGTAAGGTAGATAGCTAGTGGGAAGCAGCCGCATAGCACAGGGAGATCAGCTCAGTGCTTTGTGGCTGCCTGGAGGGGTGGGATAGCGAGGGTGGGAGGGAGGCAGACGCAAGAGGGAAGAGATATGGGAACATATGTATATGTGTAACTGATTCACTTTGTTATAAAGCAGAAACTAACACACCATTGTAAAGCAATTATACTCCAATAAAGATGTAAAATAAATTAATTAATTAATTAAAAAAAAAGACAGCTTTGTAGTGGGGACGGCAGAGAATGATTTGTTTCTCGCAGTTTGATGAATGAATCCAAAAGCAAATATCCTGTCCACAGTAATGAATGTAGTCAATAATAGGGCACAATTTCTGCACAAGTTTATATCAGCAATAGCACCTGTTCACAAGTCACTAATTCTTCAGTAATTCTCATTGCATGACTCTGGTAGTAAGATAGTAATATCTTATTTCAGATTGTTTGAATAAAGAACAAATTCTTCTTTTCTTTTTTGCGTTTCCCTACAAATTACTTTTTTATGCCCGTGGTTAGATAGTTAGATGTTCCTACCAGTATAATTTGCTTTATAAGGTTGTTCTCCAAATAAGACAAGAGCCAATAAATCTAAAGTCCTCTTAAATGAATCTAAATTTTGAAAGGAACAAAGAGACTGTAATTCCAAAAGACAAAGATAGTTAGAAGCAGGGGAAACATGGTGGCTATGAGGAGCAATTCACAGGTTATTTTAATGCCTTGATGAGTGGGGGAGAAAAAGCAGCTCATGAAAAGATGGTTTTGAGACTGTGGCAGGTCAAGATCATAGGCCCACTAAATGTGGAGTCAGAGATAGAAGTGGTTTATACATATATACATGAAGTATTTCTTCTGAATAGTTCATTGTGATGTTAATATACTGTGGTTTATACATATATACATAAAGTATTTCTTCTGAATAGTTCGTTGTGATGTTAATATACTAATCATCTTCTGGGCCAGGGTCTCTGTGTAAATAAGCATGCACCCCTATGTTCATAGCAGCACTACTGACAATAGCTAAGACATGGAAACAACCTAAGTGTCTGTCAACAGATGAATGGATAAAGAAGATGTGGTACATACATACAATGGAATATTACTCAGTCATGAAAAAAGAATGAATAATGCCATTTACAGCAGCAACATGGATGGACCTAGAGATTATCATACTAAGTGCATTAAGTCAGAAAGAGAAAAACAAATACCATATGATATCACTTATATGTAGAATCTAAAATACGATGCAAATGAACATATCTACAAAACAGAAACAGACGTCACAGATACAGAGAACAGACTTGTGGTTGCCAAAGGTGAGGGCTTTGGAGGAGGGAAGGATTGGGAGTTTGGGATAAGCAGATGCAAACTATTGCTATATATATAGAATGGATAAACAAAGTCTTACTGTGTAGAACAGGGAACTATACTCAATAGCCTGTGATAAACCATAACGGAAAAGCATATGAAAAAGAATTTATATATGTATAAGTGAATCACTTTGCTCTATGGCAGAAATTAACACAACATTGTAAATCGACTATACTTCAATAAAATTTAAAAATAAAAAAATAAAATGCTGGTTTCCTCTTGATGAATTTTAAATTATAAGGCACTGTATCTAAAATTTCTTTAAATAAATTTCTTTAAATTTTTTTAAATACAAAAAACTTTATCTCCTCCCAAAAGTTCCTGGAAAGGTTTCCACATTAATCATCACATTTAAAGAAGAGAATTACATTGCATATTTAGAACATGAAGATAAATTTATTTCAATTTTGATTTATTACCTGAGGATCAAAGAGATATAACAAGTACCTAAGCTGCGGCTGGGAGGTGCATTTCCTCAGGTCTGCAAAGATTCTCAACCTGTGCCCTGTTAGCAATTATAATTCTATTCCTGTTAAAATGGAAGAAGAGGTTTTCTACCAAATAAATTGTTTTTCTATACTCCTTGGAAGCCAGTAGGACTTTTTGAAGACAAATAAATTGTTTTTCTATACTCCTTGGAAGCCAGTAGGACTTTTTGAAGACTGTGTGTAAAGAAATGGTTTTAACTAATTATGAGATACGTTCCATTTCTGCAAATTCCGAAGCCTCAAATATCTTTGTTGTGAAACAGAATATTTCATTTTCACAGTATGGTCTTTAAAACAAATTTAATAGATACGAAAAGCATTCAGTTCTTTGACCTGGTAATTCCACTTCACTTGAGGGAAAGAATCCAAAATTCCTAAAAGAAGTATTTGTGCTTAGAGGGTAGAATGCATAGATTTTGCAAAGTCCTGTCCTGTTACAGAGGCCGATCTCCCTGAAAAGCACTGCTACTTTGGTGATGAGAGCATCAGTGAGATGCTAAGATGACAAACTAAAATCTGACAAATGGTTTCAGTAGGGGAACAAGAAATCTGCACCAGCACATCCCCTGTATTGAACAGTACCTTCAAAGCTTGCAGTATGAAAAATAATTGCTGGGGGAAAAAAATGTATGATAATTGTCAGTGTTCCTGATCCCTTTTTAGATGAAAAACTGTCTTTGTGCTAGAATTGGGAATCAGGGTGACATCATTGCAAACAAATGGCTACAGGGTTAAGACCTGATTTTAAATCCTGATTCTGCTATTTAATTGTAATGTAGCCTTACATTTCTTAACATCCCTTGGGTTCCTAGACTACTTGTGAGGATTTATCGAAGTCAGTGCCTAGTACATATTAGGCACTCAAATAAGTAATGTTAATAAATGATGTTTTAAAACTGTCTGGCTCGTTCTAGATGCCTACAAATATCAGAGGCCTCTCCCTTTGACGTGAATGACAATGAACAGAAACAAATGACACAATACCATAGGCCCAGATGATTTCTGCAGGTTTCCACTCCTTCTCTGACCCACGAGACACAACTTTTTGGATAAGTATTGCCTTAGTATTTATTGAACCATCTTTATTCTTCTAACCATACAGGCACAACTCACATGTATGGTAACTCTATTTTTCAAAAATGCCTAACTTACATTTTTTCCTTATTTTTGGTTTACAAACCTCATCCATGCAAATAACTAGTTTATTTATCCTGTAAGATTTATAGGTGAAATATTATTCACTTCATTTAAAAAACGAGAAAAGCGGAAGCTCAAAATAGCAAACACAGCTATTCAGTGCTTGCTCTTGTGCCACACGGTAGCTTCAAATTCCCACTCTTCCAGAACTGTCTAGGGTTATCATAAGGACCTTCAGTTTTATACGCTCCATAGGGGCTGGGACCTAAAAAGTTCATAATTTGCATACAATTTAACATCAGCTATCAATGTAACACTATCTTTCATAAACTAAGCTGAAGGGTTAAAGATAACACAGACTGTTGGCCTGACTCAAATGGAAGACTAAGCTTTTTAGCAGTGTGTATGGTCAAGTTAAATTTATCAGTCCCTAATAAAATAACGAGCTCAAAAGCTTGGAGGGGTTTTTGCAGAATAAGAATAAATGAGCATGGCCTAGTGAGGCTAAAAAGATATTCTCTTGACTCCTGTTAAAGAAAACTAGCAACAATTTGCCAGAGGGAACAAAAACAAGCTTAGAAGCCGTCTCCACAGAGGTAGTGAACTTCAAAATCTTGACACAATAAATAGGCAATATTTAGGGTTGCTATTTAAAGTAAAAGCCTTCTTTTTAATTTTTTTTCTTGACCTACAAATCCTGTTTGTGAGTTAGCTATAAAACAGTGGTTCTCGGGACTTCCCTGATGGCGTGGTGGTTGGGAATCTGCCTGCCAATGCAGGGGACACAGGTTCAAGCCCTGGCCTGGGAAGATCCCACATGCCCTGGCAACGAACAGTAGCTTCTGCTCTCCACAGCTAGAGAAAGCCCGCATGCAGCAGGGAAGGCCCAACACAGCCATAAATAAATAAATAAATTTAAAAAAACAAAACAAAACAAAAAAAACAGTGGTTCTCAGCTTTGGTTACATATTTGAATCACCAGGGGAGCTTTAAGAACATAGTGAGGGGGCTTCCCTAGTGGCGCAGTGGTTGAGAGTCCTCCTGCCGATGCGGGGGACACGGGTTCGTGCCCCGGTCCGGGAAGATCCCACATGCCGCGGAGCGGCTGGGCCCGTGAGCCATGGCCGCTGAGCCTGTGCTCCGCAACGGGAGAGGCCGCAACAGTGAGAGGCCCGCGTACCGCAAAAAAAAAAAAAAAAACATAGTTGAGGCCTGAATCCTACTCTCAGAGACTCTGGTTTAATCTGTGAGGAATGCTATTGCACATGGAGATGTTCTAAATGCTGTTCAGGTGATTCTAATGTGTAGCCACGGTTGAAAAATCACCACTCTAAGGCACTTTCTGTGGAAATACACTGGTGGAATTCCAGACTAATCGGGCACTAATATTTATAATGTATATATTACATTTTAGGAATCATATTACATGACTTTACATAGTATAGTAACACTCTGTGGGTTAAGCGTCTTCGACAAAATGTGATTTATTGGCTCTTGTAACTAAAAAGTCTAGGGGGTACAGCAGAGCTGAATTCGAAATCTTGTAATCAATGTCTCACTTCTCTCCCAATCTTGGTTTCAATTTTTCTGGTTGGCTCCATTCTAAGGTGAGGTGTCCTTTCAGAGCCAGAAGATAAATCAGCAACTTTGGACCCTACCTTCTCCTTGCACTCTCATCTGTAAGAGTAAGGGTTTCTTTCTCAGACGCCGAGCACAAGTCTCATTTGCTCTGAATGGATCAGAGACTATTCAAGATCCCAGAGCTGAGGCAGAACCCATAATTCACACCCAGACCTGTCTGATTATAGGGTTGATGCACTTTTTACTATACATCACTGCCTCAAGAAAAGATGATCAGTTTGATTGGGAGAAAATATTTCTCTCCAAATGAAGAATTTGAGAACTAAAGTGATCCCTAAATAAGGCTTTGCTTATATTTGAAAACCTCTCCCAACTGTGGCTGGAGACACTTCGTCTCCTCACTGCCCTGCAAATCCTTGTCCCTCCCCTTGCTCCAGAGCCAATTCTGTCCAAAAATCGGCCAGGACTGTGTCCTAGGCTGAGAACCTCAGTGACAAATAACCTGTACATTCATTGGTTCTAAAGTAATAATTTTCACATTTCTGTTTTATAATGCCTCTATTCATTTCCTGTGGCTGCCGCTAAAAAATACGACAAACAACAGAAAGTTATTCTCTTACAGTTCTGGAGGTCAGAAGTCTGAAATCAAGGTATGGGCAGGGCCATGCTCCCTCTGGGGACTCTAGGGAAGAATTCTTTCCTGCCTCTTTCCTCTCTGGTAGCTCCAGGTTTCCTTGGCTTGTAGAGGCATAACTCTAATCTCAGCCTTCATCTTCACATGGTCTTCTCTTCTGGCTCTTATAAGGACAACTGTCATTGGATTTAGAGTGTACCCAAATAATCTAGGATGATCTCGGCTTGAGATACCTAATTACATCTACAAAGACCCTTTTTCCAAATAAGTCACATTCACAGGTTCTGGAGGTTCAGACATCGATATACTTTGGGGGTCCACCATTCAACCCACTGCAATGCTCACTGCCCTGCAGCCTCTGAAAATTTTATCCTGGGAAGCAAAATATGTTTCAGGTTTTCACTTGAGAACTGTTCTTTGGCTCATCACATGCATGAGTGTGCTGCAAGGAAAGGAGCAGAATGGACCTCTCATCTGTAGAGAAAGGGAACAAACTCTCAATTATGAGGAGAGGAAGATCCCTAAGCATGTATGGCTTATCAGTAGAAGACTAAAACAAATTCCTCAGGGCTCAACATGTATCAACGAACTTAAAAATGTGAGTAGAAAAGGAAATACAAAAGAAGAGGCATAATTCCTTAGATCTTAGTGTTGTAGAGGATGATGACTATGTGTAATAATGATTACTTAAAGAAAATTTGAGGATGCAAATAAATAAGAATGAAATTGTACTACAACTCTTTAAATCCAAGTGACAGGAACTCAACCAAAGCTGGTTTAAGAGAAAAAGGGGGAAGGTAGGGAAGGTACTGGCACATAAACTAGAAAATCTAAGGAGGTGGTGCTGTCTTCAGGATGAGCAGAATCCAATGATACAAGTCATGTGAATTTATCAGAAATTTGTCTTGTCTTTTCTTTATTGTTACTCTCATTGGTTTTCTTCTGTGTTATTGCCTCACTCTTAGATGTGCTCCCTATAGGGTAGGAGAGATGGCACTAGGCCTCTACAAGTTCTCAATCTTAGGTGTGTTCAGTCTCAGAAAGAGAGACATTGTCTCTTCTGAGGTCCAGCTCAGTCCCTCAACTGAGGGGGACTCTTGATTGTTTCTCCTTGAAATAGGGCCTTTCCCTTTTACAAATCACTGTGTTTAGGAGGATGAAGTACTGTGACTGGTCAAGTTAATGTGGAAAGGCAGTTCCCAAAACAAAAGTGGTAATCTTGTTATCAGAAGAAGGAAAAAGAGGTGTCAAACAGGTAAATATAAACAAATACTCAGTTACATGCTCTTAAGAAGAGAAAACCTCCCTGGACTCTCATGTTAAGTAAAGACATAAGTCTACGGGATTAATAGAAGTAATTAGCGAGCTTACTTACTTCAAATAGCAAATTCCAGATGTTTAAGAAAAGAAAAGGGCATTTTGCTTAAGTGATGATCCCTGTAAGGTCAATAGGGTAAGAGTGAATAATTTGTCCAATCTAGAAGAATAAAAGTGTAAAAAGGAACATTGGAATAAGATTCAGGAGATTTGAGATTTCCATCTGGTTCTGTTACTTACCAGCAGGTAATATAATTTCTTTGTGGCTTATAAGACTCTAAGGGTTACACAAATCAGAGAAGATGGAAATAAAGTAAGCTCGTTCTAATGCTTAAATACCAATTTTCTTATCTTATCATGAGATGGTGGTATGGTTTGAAGTGAAAGGAGTAAGTTTAGCAAAATACCTTCTCATAGGTACACTTTCACTTTCTTAAAATCCCAATTATGGGGAAGCCTTACAAATTATGGCAAAAAATATCATTTATTTTCTGCACTTTCCCAGAAGCAGGGAACAGAATTGCACTTTTTAAGGTAGGACTTTTATTTCTTGCAATAGGTTGTCCTCAAGAAGTTTGATCCTATTTGTGGTATGTGTTTGTCTTGAATCCGATTATCTACTTGTTAAAATTAGAGGTTTGAATTCTGAAAAGATCACCTGATCAAATGGTTATTATAATTTACTTAAATAAAAAATGAAATCCATCACTGTATTTTCTCATTAGTTCTTTTAAATAAAGTGGCTCATTTGTATTGCTTAGTTTCTTACAATTTTC
The DNA here is from genome assembly GCF_005190385.1 of Monodon monoceros. NCBI lineage: Eukaryota > Metazoa > Chordata > Mammalia > Artiodactyla > Monodontidae > Monodon > Monodon monoceros. The sequence goes on from NW_021703771.1 coordinate 51,932,440, forward strand.
CATTTTAACTTCTTGATTTCTAAAAGCCAGTTTTTTTATATTTATTTTGTCCTTAACTAAGAGAATTAAATCACTAAGATGCATCATTCACACATTTAAAATACTAAGTAGGAAGAAAAGTCATTTCCTTGAGCATCCTCTGTAATATTGATCTGCATTTTCCTCCTCCATCTTCCTGACACTAAAGTTTCCTTCATTCCACTTAGGCACGAAATATAATCGATGTACAATTGTATCAACAAAGTGTCTAAACATAAATCGTGAAGTCATAGTTGAGCATAATTTCTTTCTTTCCTTGGGACACATCCTCTCTTAAAAATCTAATTTTTAAACCACACAGGCTGCAGTTCAATGGGAGATTTGACACCATGTCACTTTCTTAAGTTTCCCTCACTGCCACAGCAGAGGGGCTGGGTGCCTGGAGCAGATTCTGCTCTTCACTAAGGCTGTGACCCTAGTGACCAGGGAAGGAAAATGCTAGATCTTATAATTCAGGAATATGAAATCATAGTCCTTTGTCTTATTTTTTATCTGGAGAAAGGTAGTTGCTTAAAATGATAGCAAGCAGGAAATATCTGGTTCATTTCATAGTACCAAATAGTTGGATAGGAAACAGTGATACATCAAGCATTTTACAGAATTCTTCAATAGCTTATCTGACTTTCCTTTTTATTATACAATCTGAAGTTATTACAAAAGAAGAAAAATTATTTTCATTGAGCACCTACTTTGTGCTGCAGTTGCTTTATATATTTTGGTCTCATAGAAAAACTTAAAAGTATTATCCACATTTGAAAGAGGAAGACAGAAAGGTTAATCAATTTGGCTAAGGTTACACAGTCAGAAATCATCAAATGTCAGATTCAAAGTGTGTCTCATTCCAAAGCCCCTACTCTTTTTACTGTAACACATTGTCTTCTTTAAAATGTATATATAACCAGATTTACTTAGTGTTACCACTTGAAAATAGAAAAAGGAATACTTTTTGCATGAATATCTGAAGAGGAATTAATTGTCAGGATCTGAACTAAGTAGGAATATAGAAAATGGACTAAAAGCAGAGGTGATGGGCCAGACTTCAAAAGTTCCATTCAAAAAGCTTTCAGAATTTGTGGGAGCCTTGCGATCAGCTCTGAATTGATGAAATTCTGAAACTTCTGACAAAATACGCAGTAAATGAATCACTGAGTCATGACATAACCATATCAAGGGGCAGGTCCTAGGACACCTGAGCTGTTATCATCAGCTGTACACAGTGGAGATCCATTGACCAAAGAGACAGCATTTACATATCCAGGTGTGTAAATCCATATATTTAGAACACCTTTAAAGATGACTTAAGGGACTTCCCTGGTGGCACAGTGGTTGAGAATCTGCCTGCCAATGCAGGGGACATGGGTTCGATCCCTGGTCCGGGAAGATCCCACATGGCGTGGAGCAACTAAGCCCATGCGCCACAACTACTGAAACCTGCACTCCTAGAGCCCGTGCTCCGCAACAAGAGAAGCCACCGCAATGAGAAGCCTGTGCACCGCAACAAAGAGTAGCCCCCTGCTCACCGTAACTAGAGAAAGCCCGTGTGTGGCAACAAAGACCCAATGCAGCCAAAAATAAATTAATTAAATAATTTTTTTAAAAAAGGTGAGTTAAACATCTGGGAAAACATTCTGTGAAATGATTCATACCTCATTAAATGCTTCCCATACTTAAATAGAGGTCTAAAAGAGGAATTCCCCAGATATCAAGACAACTGGAAGGCCCCTTCTTATTTTGTGAAAGGCAGTATTTCCAAAAGTGCTAGATTATATGCAGGGTTTCCAAAAGTGCCTGGGTACATGGTCAGGCAGATTATTTTGGGTTTTTTTTTCAATTTAAGAGGTTTGTTCAGAGCCACTACATACAGCTGTGCAGGTTGTGCCCTGCCCGAAGACCCTGCCTGAAGGGGTAAGTGGAGGCTGAAATAGTCTTAATTTTGCTCACCAAGCCCTGTGTCTTTAATCAGAGTTAAGCCAGGCCAGAATCCCTGGGGCTGGGGGCGTAAGGTTTTACAAAGATACCTTATGTGCTAGCTAGAGGATACCATGTTATACAAGAACTTTCGTTTGTATTAGGAAAGTATAACCAGCACATCAAATAGTGATATGAATTTTCTTTTCAAAATAAATTATAATTATAAGAAAATATTAAGAAACTAGTACAAGTAGTAATAAGGCAAACCAAGGAAGATATTGTACAAATAGCTAAAATTTGAAAATCACTTGTATTGGGTGGAAACCATGAGCTTTGGAGTAAGACAAATGTGAGTTCAATCCAGGTCCTAGTTGTACTTTAGCAAGTCACTTAATCACTTAGTTTCCATTTTCCCTCGTTCTATATAAGAATGTTCTCTCCAAAGGACTGTAGTGATAATGAGATGAGATGACATCTATAAAGTTGTCAACAGATGTCAGTTTCCATCCCTCACTTTTCTTTACGCAATGCAAGTCTAAATACTCCATCGTGCAAGCTGGCTTTCTAGATTGTGTAAACTCAAAATCCCAGGTACTTATGGGTATCATATTCAAAAGGATGCTCCATTAGTCCTCTTATTTCTGCTTTAGTGTCCTATGATTCTCATCTTTCCTATAGCACATCCCACTCACAGCCTCATTACTCCCACAGTGACTGTCCCAGGGGGCATGTGTATATATATACACACACACACACACTCATGCTCACACATACATTCACACACTCACACATTCATGCTCGCATGTGCACACCCACACATATTTACACACTTGTGCCCACAATCACATACATACACATACAGAAGCAAACCACTGTAGCCCCATAGAACAACTCACCATTTCTTATTTCCTTTCTAAATTATTTTGTTCACTTTTTACCTTTGCTCATCATTCCCTTCTTACTTAAAATATTCTCTGTTCTTCAAGGCCTAGTTAAAATATCAACTCCTCTATTAAGCCTTTCATGATAGGTCAACTGGATATGACCTTCCTTAACTTCAAAAGTGTTTTTGCTAATCTTTCCTAAGATTACAGCCATGTTCTACCTTATGATGTAATTTCTTGTGTTTGACTGACTGCATAGCAGGTTGTTCAGTCTTTGAAGGCTATAATCATGTCTTCTTTATATTTTATCCTTCACAGTGATGGCCCTTCATTATCCTGAAGAACTGTAATCTTAGTTAATTTTCATGAAACAGGCCCTTTCAGGTTCCCAGGAACTTGGGGATGGATATTTTAATGATACACAGCTAATTTTATCTGAATGTGCTATGTTCTACCTGGGCAAGAGACAACAGCTAACTAGTTTTGTTGATCCTTGTCTAGTATAAGATTTACATTTGTAATCCAACTAACCATAGGTTATGGATTTGGGGTCCTAAACTCAGCATTCCTCAAAAGCGGGCTATGGGCACTATAATACTAAAAGCCCACTCAAAAGTGGGCTTTTGAGTATTACAGACTCCTTTCCAGTACTTTCATGGGGCTCCTGTATCCATGCCCCGTTCTCCAGTGTAGGATCATTCAGCTTTCAGGCATAAATTCAGTTGACTTGCATATTTTTATAAAGGATAACAATATAAAAATGTTAATATTTTTATGAAATATCCATATGAATATTACTACAAAGAAGATATAGCACGGCCTCTGATTTCATCCTGTGGAGTTATAAAAATTGTGTGCATTCTGCAGATGGGCTGGCTCCAAATAAGAGGAGAGGTATGACCAAACTTAGCATGCTCAGTCCCTTTTCCAAACTTACCCATCAGATAAGTCACTCTTCATGGAGGTGGTGGGGCTCAGTGAGAGGAAAGAGAGACATGTGAGGTACATTTCTCCCATCCTTTCCACTGGGGAGGAATGAAATGGAATTTTTTTTTTCATCTCTGAAAACCTGAAGAGCAGGAGATGAGTACTTTTTCTTTTCTCCTAATTTATTGAGTCTAACAAGTAAGCCCCAGGGATATAAGAATTCTGAGAGGGGAGGGGATCAGAAGTCTATCAGAACAGTCCTCCCACTTTCAGGGGACTTTTGCCCCAAAAACTAATTTTTGTAAATTTAGGTATTTTCCTCAGACACTGAAAGACAGTTTATCTTTTGTGTCTAGAAGGCTCTGAAATGATTTCTCGGACTCCACTAGCCCCTAAATTCATACTCTATCCTGTTTCCCACCTCAAATTACGCTCCCAAAAACTAGTGTATCAAGATTTTTTTTCTTATTTATTTTGGCCCATGGGAAGGAATAATTTACCCATGTGCACAGGAGAAATACTGTTTTCCGTTTACATTGAAGAAGAAAATAAGTACCTTGGAGCTTAAGAGAAGCTACACCTACCTAGGATCATTAATCTAGTTGAACACAAGTTTCTTATTCATTTCCTTTATCGGCTTTGTTTATGGTTTAAATCTGATAAACATCAAAACCTTTTTCAACATTAAGATATTGCCAAAAAATTATATACTATCCAGAAATCCATTTTAGCCAAAAGGGAAGGTTAAGCCAAGTTATAAAGAGACAGAGCTCACATCACCACATTCATTATAAGTACATGAAACATTGACTCAATAAATGTCAATTCAGAAGCTATATTTCTTGGATACTTGCCATATCCAAGAGACATTTATGCCAATTAGTTACTGAATATATTAAGACTCTAGGTTCTATGCTGATGTGCATTGCACATTGGGTCTTAGAAAGCAGCTGGGTACAGAAGGACTGGCTAGCAGGCCCAGGATCTGAATCCAAACCATGCTGACGGGAAGATACAGGCAGGAATACAGCTAGCATAGGAAGAGGTGTCATGCAGGGACCGTTCTATGTACAGAGTCTGAGGTGTTAGGTTAGAGTGCAGAGAAGAAGGGTTAGAGCAGGGTGGGTAAGCCAATATTGTGTTCAGAAATATATACAGGCAAATGTAGGCTCCTTACACTTAGGCAGAGGTCAGGATTGGGTGTAGGGGGAGTCCTATGGACAAAGTGACAAAGTGGAATAGCCAGGGAACAGGTTCTGGGCACTAATACTGTAAGAGCACGTCAAGACTGTCCTTTGCCATAGAGGGAAGTATCTCAAAGTGATGGGAAAGGTTTCTCAGCTGTGTGCTAATCTCCAGTTACAGGTAGGATTCTTCAGATGAGAATGGTTAATTATTACAAATTGTCAGAAATCTCATTATTTCAATATCCTACAGAGTTTTACCACTAAGACCAAATTCATCCTCATTCAAGGTAACAATTCCCACTATATTTCTCTGGTACTCAGTTATCTGGAAAGGGATCTTCATTATCTCCTCTGTATTACAGAATGAGAAAGCAATATAGAGAATGATGCCCATGGCCATGACCTCAATTTTCTTATTCACCGTCTTTTACTTTTCCCACCAGCCCTGACATCTTAGTTTCCACTGGTAAACAGAGCAGAGAAATTACATAGTTACCTGGATAATTTAGACCAGGAGGAAAAAAAGTGATTGCTATGAGTTACATGAGCTCTTTCAAAATTTTCCTGAACGTGAAATAGTTTTACTCTTTACTTTTTTTCTTATTCTCAGTGATGTCAGAGAGACACATACATCTCTCTTTATGGAGAATGATTAACATGGACTCAACTGTATAGTTTGATTTCTCCCTAGTTAATAAAAACTAAAGCTTCAATCAATGCTAAGTGACAATGATGTAGCACCAGGAAAAATTAATTACTGCATTTTAGAGTGAAAGGAGTCAGATATGTCAGGTTTGGATTTAGCCTAAGGATCTACAATAAATTTCAGTCCTTTTGTGACTGAATTTTTTAAAGTGCAAAGTTACTCAAAACCATGTAGGCTTCCAGACTGGGAAACCAGAATGCTTCTGCACGCCATTATGCAGGTCCCCAAACTCCACAAGGACAGAGGCTCCTTTCTTTGGGACCTCGCCCTGTGTATCTTTTCATTTGGCTGTTGGAAAACTGCTGTCAGGCAAGGAGTTTCCTCCATTCTGACCTATTGTAACTGACCAAAAATCTATTTCATGCAAGCAATCCAAAGAATTTGCTTTCTTAGAGTTCAATTCATGATTTCTGGGAGAACTATGGGAAAAAAAAAAGAGAGAACCTTGGAATCTAGATACCTTAAACCATCCATTTTCTACTGACCCTGAAAACTACAGAGAGACTAGAGTCGCTCATCACCACTGCTGCTGCTGGTCCCAGTGCTTATGAGGACTCCCAAGACTACTGGAGCACAAGCTGCCCTGGAACTGCACTGTCAGGAAGAACCCAGAAGCCTAGGTCCTCCAGTCTGCTTCAGATTTTCTCAGAGGTATGACAAGAAACCTAAGGGAAAAAAAAATGTGGGGCCCGGAGGGACAAAATAGTGGAGTAGAAGGACCTTGAGCTCACCCGTTCCTACAAAAACACCAAAATCACAACTAGCTATTAAACAGCCTTCAATAAAAAAGACTGGAACCTACCAAAAAAAGATATTCTATGTCCAAAGATACAAAGAAGAAACCACAAGACAGTAGGAGGGGGCACACTTGCTATTTAATCAAATCCCATACCACCCAGGTGGGCAACCCACAAACTGGAGAACAATTATATGGCAGAAGTTCTCCCACAGGAGTGAGAGTTCTGAGCCCCATGTCAGGCTCCCCAGCCTAGGGTTCTGGCATCAGGAGGAGGAGGCCCAGAGCATTTGGCTTGAAAGGCCAGCAGGGCTTGAGTACAGGAGCTCCACAGGACTGGGGGAAGAAGAGACTCCACTCTTGGTAGGCATACACAGGTCTCATGTGCACCAGGGCCCAGGGCAGAAGCAGTGACTGCATAGGAGCCTGGGCCACACCTACCTGCTGGTCTTGGAGGGTCTCCTGGGGAGGTTGAGGGCAGCTATAGCTCACCCTAGGCACATGGACACCAGTGGCCGTGGCAGAGATATTGGAGAGTGCCATCTATATGAACTCTTATTGAAGGCAGACATCTTGCCTGGGTCATAAGCACCAACACCTGGCCCCACCCAACAGCCTGTAGGCTCTAGGGCTGGTAAGCCTCAGGCCAAAAAACCAACAGGTCAGGAACACAGGGCCCCCCTCCCCCCACCTAATCAGCAAACAGGCTGCCTAAAGACTTCCTGAGCCCACAGCCACCTCTAGACACGCCCCTTGACATAGGCCTGCCCACCAGAGGGCCAAGACCCAGCCCCACCCACCAAAGGGCAGGCATCGGCTCCTCCCACCAGGAAGCCTGCACAAGCCTCTTAGACCAACCTCACCCTCCAGGGGGCAGACACTAGAAGAAAACTACAATCCTGCAGCTGCAGAACTGAGTTTGTAAACTCAGGTCAGAGGCTACCCTTGGAATAGCTCTTCCCTGGCCCTTGAGTGACAGGAGGGGACTGTACTGCTGGGGCACAAAGAACATCCCTTACAGAGAGCCACGTCTCTATGGCTGAGAAATGTAACCTACCACAGACATACAAATAGAAATTTAAAGAAAATGAGACACCAAAGGAATATGTTCCAGACAAAGGAACAAGATAAAATCCTGGAAGAACATCTAAGTAAGGTGGAGATAGGCAATCTACCCAAGAAAGAGTTCAGAGTAATGATCATAAAGATAATCCAAGAACTCAGGAAAAGAATGGATGCACAGAGTGAGAAGTTATAAGAAGTATTTAAAGAGTTAGAAAATATAAAGAAAATATAGAGAACACCAGAGTTAGAAAATATAAATATTTTATACAGTAACTAAACTAAATGAAACTAAACTAAACTAAAATGAAAAATACACTAGAAGGAATTAACAGCAGAACAAATGAGGCAGAAGAATGAATGTGCTGGAAGACAGATTGGTGGAAATCACTACCACAGAACAGAACAAAGAAAAAAGAAATGAGGACAGGTTTAAGAGACCTCTGGAACAATGTCAAACACACCAACATTCACATTATAGGGGTCCCAGAAGGAGAAGAGTGAGGGAAAGGGCCTGAGAAAATATGTGAAGAGATAAGAGCTGAAAACTTCCCTAATATGGGAAACAGTCACCCAAGCCGAGCTGAAAACTTCCCTAATATGGGAAACAGTCACCCAAGCCCAGGAAGCACAGGTTAACCCTCCCATACAGGTTAACCCAAGGAGGAACACACCAAGACACATAGTAATCGAACTGACAAAAATTAAAGAGAAAATGTTAAAAGCAACAAGGGAAAAGCAACAGATAACATACAAGGGAACTCCAGTAAGGCTAACAGCAGATTTCTCAGCAGAAACTCTGCAGGGCAGAAGGGAGTGGCACAATATATTTAAAGTGATGGAAGGAAAAACTTACAACCGAGAATACTCTCCCCAGGAAGACTCTCGTTAGGATTTGATGGAGAATCAAAAGCTTTACAGGCAAGCAAAAGCTAAAAGAATTCAGCACTATGCTATGAAACCAGCTTTACAACAAATGCTAACGGAACATCTCTAGACAGAAAAGAAAAGGCCACAACCAGCAACAAGAAAATTACGAAATGGGACAGCTCATGGGTAAAGGCAAACCTACAGTAAAGGTAGGAAATCATCCACACACAAACTGGTAGGGAAGTTAAAAGACAAAAGTAATATCGTCTGTATCCACAATAAGCAGTTAAGGGACACACAAAACAATTAGATGTAAAATATCAATATAATATCAAAACAAATAATCGTGAAAGGAGAAGAGTACAAATGAAGGATATTTAGAATGCATCTGAAATTAAGAGATCAGCAACTTAAAACAATCACATATATATAGACTGCTATACCAAAACCTCATGGTAACCACAAACCAAAAACCTATAACTGACATACACACAAAAAAGAAAAAGGAATCCAAACACAACACTAAAGATAGTCATCAAATTACAAGAGAAGAGCACAAAAGAGGAAAGGGGAAAAAAAAAAAGTCCTCCAATATACCCTGCTAAGCACTTGTGCTTTGAGCATGCATGCTGCCTTCTGCTCAGATCCTGAACTACACTAGCTACCCAACCTTCCAACCAATCTGGGCAGAATTCAAAGAACCTGGAGTAGCCCTCAGGTCCATAGGCTCACATAAGAATGATTCCCCCTACAATAAACATAATAGTAACTACCATTGAACTAAGCATCTACTATCTGAGTCCTCTATTAGCTCCTGGACATTTGCCTAGGAAGACCATCCAAGGTTAAAGCTACTCAAGGTCACACAAACCCAGCTTGGATTCTATTGATAGAACCCATGTTCTTTCTGTGGCACCGCTTATGAATAAGGGCCTGTCCACCTGGGTCTCCAGCTTAACATGGCCATTTCTTCCTTTTGGGGTGTAGCCCTATCCTGAAGGTAGGCAGTCTCGACTGAGGCTCTGACACTCTGTATGTGTCTTATTAGCCCCCTCCCTGCAATGGTTGGACCTGACTTTTGGACTCAGTCACTGCCTGAAGCATTGCTCCTTTAGGGATGGGTTGCTGGCAACAAGGCCATTCACTGGTCACTGTCCAGGCCAGTACTGCCGGCCCCATCCACCACAGAAGCTCTGGGGTGGAGTTAGTTCACCCAGCCTGATCTACCGATAACATCTTCTCCATAATAAATGCTGATGAGAGATGTTTGGATGGCCACCTACTGTGGGCCAGCATTACAGTAAGCACCTAAAATTTATTGTTGAACTTGAGTAGTATTCATCCACCCTGGACCCTCAGGCTGTCTGTCATCCAAGCCCACATCAGATCATGGCCAAAAGCATGAAGAAATATTCCCTTGGTATGTTGACACAGTAGAAAAGGCGTTGTGCAAGAGAAATCCCAAGAAACAACAAATGTGAGATGTACACAGAGACACTCTGGGTTCCTGCAGAATCATGGGTTGTTGGTCATAGTTCACACTGTCAGTGGGAAACTCACCCAACACAGGTTTGTAAAATTACATCAGTGGTGATAAGGAAGTTGGAAAAGTGATTGGTAAGGTTGAGAGTCCCATTTAGCCTCAGGTGGCAGCAGTTCCTCCTATAGCCTCTATACCATACATCAGCTCTTTACAATGTGCATGAAAATCACCTGGGGCTCCTGTTACACACAGATTCTAACTCAGTACATCTGAGGTGGAGCCTGAGGCTCACCACTTCTAACAAGCACCCCGAAATGCTGAAAGCCACCGATCCTCAGACTACACTTTGCATAACAAGCCCAGAGACCTCCCTGACCCAGGTTTAAAAAGGAAAAAATATAGTTGACTTACTTGGGTCTAAGTCATGCGTGTAGGTGACATTAGAACCTTCCGGCCAACTTGCATGATCTTACCAGAAACGTAATCATTCATAGAGGAAAAAGACCAAGCCAGCACTGAGTCTCAGAGCATGAGGCAGATGGAGCTTGGGGTTGAGGGATCTGGAAACACATATGGAAATCAAGAGAGCGAAAGAATAGGCAGCAGTCAGAGGAATAGCAACAATGTTGTTCAACTGAATAAATAATCCACGTTTGAAAAGCAGAGATGAAGGCAGCCTGGGGTATTTGAAGTCGGGCCAGGGAATGCCAGACCTAGGACGCTAGACTCACTGGCACAGAAAAGGCTAACTTCAAAGTCTTAACAACAAGCCACAGAAAGAAATCAGTGTGGGCAAAACAAAAATGCCAGAGTGAGCATAAGGTTACAAATGTCCAGGCAACTAGGTAGATTCCCAGATGTGGGTAGTGAACTTAACTGCTCACCTTCAGCTTCCAGAAGGAACCGAGCAAGGGAAATCCAAGTGTCCTAGTCTCAGAAGAAATAGTGTGTCCAGCAAGGAATCCAGGAAGGCTTGAAGGATGGGAGCTGGAAAACTCAGCAAACGCTCAGCTCTGCTACCCACGTCAAATCCGTAGTAAAGTTACGTTGTACTGAACCAATGAAAGGCCTATATTCCTTCCTACGTGCGTGGGGCAGAATCAAGACGTGTGAGTTAAGTGCCTCTATCTGTGAAAATTGGCAAACAGTATGAGGCACGCTGGTAGAGCCCTGAGTCTCAAAGTGAGGTCCTAAATCAGCAGTATTAGCATCATCTGGGAACCTGTTAGGAAATGTAAATTCTCAGCCATGCTCCAAACCTACCAATCAGAAACTGTGGGCGTAACGCCCTGCAGCCTGTTTCTACAAGCCCTCCAGGTGATTCTGATGCACACTCACTGAAGTAGAGTCTACTGAAACCATGGCAGAGAGACAAGGCCAGGTGTGTCAAAGGACAATCATTATAAGTGGGCTTGATGATGGTGCTTTTAAAGAGCTAGTGAAGACTAAAGCCTGTTTACACGGAGAAGAAAACCCAGTAGAATAATGTAAAATAAAAATTCATAAAACATGCTCAGTGATCAACAGAGTTGGTCAATGATATTCCATGGTAGAGTTTTATCAATGTTGAGGAATCATCCAGCCATGGGTAGGACAATAATGTTCTGATGCTGATAATGAGAGACATCATGAGTACCCAGAGGGTCAGCTCACAATATGTGCTTGAAAGTTCTCTCTGATGTATTTTTAAGAGACTCACCAAAAAGAAATGCCACTGGTGCCCTTGCTTGTGAAGAGATCTTCTCATAAGGGAAAAACAAACTTGAGAAAAACAAACGTGGTGGTCTTAGTGGGATCTGTTTGACAAAAACATTGAGAAAAAATTTTGTTTTCAGTATGAACACAAGTGTAAGACACAAAACCCCAAAAACATGTAGGGGCTTTAATTACAGGCACACCTTGTTTTATTGTGCTTTGCTTTATGGTGCTTCACAAATACTGCGTTATTCACATATTGAATGTTTGTGGCAACCCTGCATCGAGCAAGTCTATTGGCACTATTTTTGCTAAGTTTGTGTCTCTGTGTCACATTTCGGTAATTCTCACAATATTTCAAGCTTTTTCATTATGATGAGATTTATTGTGGCGATCCGTGGTCTTTGATGTTACTATTGCAAAATGATTGCAACTCGCTGAAGGCTCAGGTGTTGGTGAGCATTCTTCAGCAATAAAGGAATATTTAATTCAAAAAACCCCAAAAAGCAAAGAAAACCCCATGTAGCTATATTCTATAATGGAAGTAACCTTTATGATATTCTAACTAGATTAAATTTTTAAATTGCTGGAGTTTTGTAGGAACCTTTTCAGATTCACTGTATAAATTCAAGTCATTCTCTTGGTTCTAACTGTGAACAATCACTGATTAGTGAAAAACTATTAAAATTGCTCCTTTTCACAAGAGTATTTAAGTGATTTTGATCCTTCTAAAGAGATTCTCTAAGTGTCTGGTGCTGAGAATTTATATATAATCATCGTCAACTACAGCATAGTGCAGATTATTGAAGAGCTAACATGAGTAGCTGTCAATAGAGGCAGATTATTAACAGCTGGGCATAAACTAGTCATTGGTAGATTTAAAATTACAGCTTATTTTTCTAAGTCATTTCATATGAACTAGATAGAGTGATATACTCAGAAGTTTACATTCCCCTATCTCAGTGGTACTGAATAAACCTAGGCAATGGATAATCATGTCACATATGATCTTTAGTTTCTCTCTACTCATACAATCACAGAATCATTTTGAGGGAAGAGATTGTGTAAGTTTTGAGTGTAGCCTTCACTCTTGAAGGACCATCCAGCCTTTGCTTGGATGCCACTAGCTACAGGAATTCATTACCCAGAACACCACCCATTCTTTCTGGGAACATTTCTAATCTTTTGAGGATTGTCTGCCTTACCTCCCAGATGAATTCATCAGCTTGAATCTTTGGCTTCTCCCTGAAGTTAAATATAAATGAGTCTGATCCCTCTGATTATTTTATATTTCTTTAAATATTTGAAGGCAATTATAAGAATCTCATTTAGTCTTTTCCAGACAATTCAACCTAAATTCTCTCAAAATTCCTCATAGGACATCAGTTTTAGACCCTGCAAAGGATGCAGTTTTGTCAGTGGCTGTCTACAGATGCAAACTCTGAAACAGTCTGACCAGGAGACTGTAAAAGATCCCTCAGGTGAATGAGAAGATTAGATGTCACACAATTCTTATGTCCACTGCAGGAAAATAGCTGGTTACTTTATTACTCCTTTACTGAAGTAGCTTAACAAAATCCACCTATAACTTAAGATTATACGACAATGGACATGCTAAGGTGTAAGATGTAAATTCAAATGGCCCCTTGGCTTATGGCTATGAACTTTTGGATGGGGAATTATTAAACTATTCGTTTTCACAAGACTTCATTTTTGGTACTCTTAAGAAGAGAATCGTCAACAAATAGAAAAGAATATTTTGATAGAGGATGATGCCTTTCTGTAGGCAAGTGAAGGGGAAAAAAGAGTTGGAAGGAAGCACATCTTTTAAATAAGAAGGACTGGGCTTCCCTGGTGGCGCAGTGGTTGAGAGTCCGCCTGCCGATGCAGGGGACACGGGTTTGTGCCCCGGTCTGGGAGGATCCCACATGCTGCAGAGCGGCTGGGCCCGTGAGCCGTGGCCGCTGGGCCTGCGCGTCCAGGGCCTGTGCTCCGCGGCGGGAGGGGCCACAACAGTGAGAGGCCCGCGTACCGCAAAAAAAATAAATAAATAAGAAGGACTGAGTTGTGACTGATGCTGTTGCAACATCAGCACCATTTCTAGAATGAACTACTCTCCTGCCCACCACCTCACTTCATCCTCACCTTTTCACCACTGTAACAAAATTATTGAGTTGTTTCTTCCCCACATTTGTGTTCCCAACTTCTACTTCTGTGTCCTCTTACACTTCGGGGAAGAATATCCCCTCTTTGTAAAGGAGACAGAGGAACTAAGTGTTCTTTCTATGTAAAAGTAATGAGGAGTATTTTTCTATTTCTCAGTGTTTTCTTCTACACAGTGACTTTTCCACCAGCAGCCTCTTGGACTTGTGCATTACAAAAGCTGCAAAGAGCTCTTTGGAAGCAATCCAAAAGAAATAGGTACATACTTAAAGGTGTTTTATTTAGACTTAGAGGTTTATTTATATTTGTCTCCACAAATTCTAAGCAGTATTGATCTATGTACTTGCCAGGATAAAACAAGACAAGAGACAAATCTTACCACTTAAAAAAAAATCTCTCATGAGAATAAAGTACAACTAAAATATCTTTACAAGCTCCTTCATCTAAATGCATGGCTAATATACCTCTACTGTAAATCCAGGGTACAATGAATTTTGGATTAGCGTTAGCAAACCACCAAAGAGGACACGCCCAGGTCTTTTATAGTGCTGTGTAGGTTTCTGAACAGCATTTAGAAACTTTTAAAATAAATTGTATGAATTATGAGTCCACTGGGTTTTCTTCTAGAACATCCTCCTAAAGAATACCAAATATGGTGTTTCGGCAATGATTGATTAGGTGACCAAGAGAATTTCCTTAAGAGGCAACAAGGTTTAGTTGGAAGGCATGCATTCAGACAAAAAATAGGTTTGAAACCTAGTTTCATCCTTAATAAAAATAACTTGATGCAGTTATATATGCACTCCCAGCCTCATTTTTTCCTCTGTTAAATACGGATAATAATCTCTCCTTCTAAGTGTTTTGAGGCATAGTCTAGGTAATAAATACAAAAGTTTTATTTCCTTTCTTTTTGCAGTATATATATTTTCTCAAACTTAACAGTAAGTTGAAAAATTTATAATGGACTAGGAGATACACTTATCTTCAAAATGAAAAGATTTAAGAGGTCTTATAGAGAAATTTTCTGTTAATTAGTATTTCATTGCATCTCTAGTTATGGTCCTTCTCAATAACTGAAAGATGGCTCTCTAAAGTCCAGCATCAATGACATTAATGCTTCGCTTATCTCCATCTTGCTACCATTTTGGGTCATATTCCCATGAATTATTCTCTCCCAGAGAATGAATGAAGAAAGGAAAGGACATAAAACTTTATTAGCATCTCTGGTAATAAATTTAACTAAGAGACATTTTGAACTATGGATCAAAATGTGATTGGGCTCCCAATTCAATTCTGTTGACAAGTTAAAATCTTTGGAGGCAAGTGAAGATACCATCCAAGTCAGCATTTCCAACTTTGGGAAAATGATAGCGTCAGGACGGGGGGGTCGGCTGCACACATAGGTGGGATAATGACTGGCAGTAATGGTGGGGAACCATTGAGGAGAACATTTCAGTGTTCCTGAAATGTCACCAAGCCTTCAGTATCATCAGCACCTCTGCCTCCATGCCAGTTAAAAATCCACATAAATGTGGGGGCTTCCCTGCTGATGCAGGGGACATGGGTTCGTGCTCCAGTCCGGGAAGATCCCACATGCTGCAGAGCGGCTGGGCCCGTGAGCCATAGCCGCTGAGCCTGCGGGTCCGGAGCCTGTGCTCCGCAACGGGAGAGGCCACAACAGTGAGAGGCCCTCGTACCGCAAAAAAAAAAAAAAAAAAAAAATGCACATAAATGTACTTTAGAAACAAAGGAAATGGTGGCCTTCAGATGAGTGCCAAAATGGCAGTAACATCTTCTCTTGAAATAGCTAACCTCTTCTTTGTGTCCCTAAGCCCCTAGAGGGAATGCAGATCACTTTTCAAAGCTCTTAGATGGGAAAGGAACACTCACAAAATGGGAAAAGATACCTGCAGGGTGGGAACAAATGAGAAAGTGAGAAAACAGCAGGAAAAGCTGCCTGAAGAGGTTTCAGTACATCGAAAACTATAAAGTCAGTGAGAAGTTGATCTTTCATTATTGTAACCAGCTGAGAAAATTCTGCCTCTAGCATATGCTAGAAAGGGTGTGAAAGAGAGGAGAGAAGACTCATTTTGCCAAACTTAGATCCCACTCATGGCTGATGAGTCCTAACTTTGGAAGTAAAAAATAATCAAGACTTTTGAGCCTGGAGGTTCAATTAACTTTAACAGCACGGCAGCTTCCTTTCTGAATTCTTTCTTTCTTTTCCTTTCCTTTCCCTCCCTCCCTCCCTCCTCTTCCTTCCTTCCACACAGCTCTTTCAGAACATTACAAGGATCACCTTGAAACAAAATTCTTTGTATTCCCAACGCAGACTTTCTTCTCTAGCTTAGAGTTAATATGTATTTCCTAAGCAGGAACAGTGACTATATTGGGGCTTAACATATCCCTTTCCCACAAGAAGAAAACAAGGGACCAAGATAATTTCGCTATATATATATATATATATATATATATATATACACACACACACACACACACCAGTTATAACATTGTGATCTCAAAAAAGGAATGGAATTAATCAGGAAAAGCTTAGAAGGGGTAGCCCAAAATATTAATTTAAATACAGAGATAAATGCAGGATGTTAATAAGAAGTATTGAGGAGGATTTCATTAAAACGTAATTTTTGCAACAATGCTCAGGATGCAGACCAGTTGTAGAATAACGTAAAACATTTATCTGGACTAAGGAGGCAATTAGGATAAGATTTAGAAAAGTGAAATAATGGCCTTTGTTGCAACACAGACATGAGAAACCTGTTCTCAGGCAAGAAACAATGAAAACATGTAATAGCAATGAACTTGAAACATTTTGTGCTACATCTTTAGTGAATCTTTCTACATAGTGGGAAGAAACACGTTTTGTTTTTAAAACTAGATTTTATAAATCCAAATATCAGATTTTCCTCATTGATTTTAGAGGAATGGTTGTAATGTTTTTCATGCTCACAGAAATATTTTCTTGATTTTTCCTTGAATAACTAAAGACAGGAGCCAGGAACTGGAGTTAACGCTACCTATGGTGTCATATTGAATTATGATCCATAATCAGCCAAATCCCAAAGTTACCCATAGTTAAGGATTCTAGAAGAAAGTAGGGGCACAAATATATTTTCGATGTTCCATCTACTTTTCTTCAGTTTATCACATAGTAGGATGGATTACATCTTTGGATTTTGGAGTTGGTAGATATGAACTTCCTTATGCTCTACACTGCATTGCTATATAGGCAACATTCATTCTACTTGTCAAATAAAGTGCATTTGTAATTTGGCTTATCTTTTCAAAACCATATTTTCTTAGCTCCTTCTTCCTGGCATCTTGAACGCTATGATTTGCTTTCACTAATTCTTGTGTTACCAAGATAAATTTGGCATTAGGGTTTTTATATGTATGAGCAGGTTTGCACAGATTTAAGCATGTATTAACAGAAGAGAAGAGCTATGTTTAAGGTTAGAATATTAAGTTCACCAGCTGGAAATAAGCTGTGAAAATTCTAAAGAATTTTTCAGAATTTCCTATGAATTAGTATCCACATATAGATATTGGCAATGAGATATAACACAATGCTTTCTGATGATCTTATAAACTTTAACTCAGTATATATTTGGTTGTAAAAAGAAAAAAAAGAGTTCATTGAGAATAAGTGATTCTTGGTGTCAAATATAGCCTTCCTCACTATCCCAACTCCTGCGTCCTCAGCTAATTAAGGATGCCATTCAATCACAGGGTTCTCTAACTACTTCTTAGTCCCGATGTCTAAATACATATGCTTTTATTAATATAACTATTTTGACCTTCCAGAGTATTTTTATTGTTGTTAAAGTTTGCTTCTTACCATTCAACGTGCTTGCCTGGCCTTCCTCTAATATCAGCACCAGAAGTATGTTTTAATGTATTGTTGACTTGTTCCCATTCTTACTCTGAGAGTATTAAAATAATATAAAGCATTACTCTGAGGTGATCCTGGTCTCACCTCCCTGGACACTTAGGGAACTCAGCAGAATAGTCTAGGGTGATTAAGATGAAGCATTTGGATTTTATAGCATCTGTGTGATCACCTCCATCGTGGCTATTTTTAACACAGCACCTGTACTGGTCTCACCCCATGTTTCCTGCACTGTCCACCCCAATCCTACAGGAGACTTGATTATGTTTTCTGTAATATATCTCTGTCCATGTTTGATAGCGCCAATGTCCTGTCCCTGATCAAAAATCTTTCAATAAGCCAGGATGTTTGGTTTGGCATTTAAGTCACTCCCCAATCTGTCCTCAACTTATTTTTCTGAAGTGATTTTACACACTACTCCTTCTTAAGAACTCTCATCTCATAAAAATAAGGCTACTTACTTGTCCTTAAATACACAAGTATTCTTAGCTCTACAATTTTGATTATTTGGTCCACGCCAGTTAAAATGGTCTTTTCCCCCGAGGCTGTGGATCTATCTAACCTGGCTCTTATTTTAAACCCCAGCTAGAGTTCCCATCTCTAAGAGGCTGCCCCACCAGAGTCCACAGGCATCACACCCTCCGAGTTCCCAGACACACATTGTCCACACCTCTCATTAGGTGCTTATCAAATGCTTCCTTTTATTGTTACATTTTATCTCTATACCTTGCCCTCCAAAAGAGACAATGTTAGAGATTGCATCTTACATCTCTTCTCATCATCATGGCCTGGTAGAGTATTATTACTATTAGTAATAACTATTACTAATGTTAGTTACTATCCTGATAGTTAGTTAGTAACTATCCTGATAACTATAACCTAATTGCCATTTACTAAGAAGCATAGTTTCTATACTTTCAGATACTAACTAAGCAATCTATAAAAGCGAGAGTATCAATTTTTAATATTATTATTTCAAAAGACGAACTAAGTAATAGAAAACTCCAGAAATTTAAGAAAATATTTCAGATTTTTTAAACTGCAACTGAAAGCTTCTCACTCTTACTTCCACCTTCTAATCTTTGCAATATTGAATCGATTGTTTACTATTAGAATAGATTATGCAACAAATGCCATAAATTGTGAAAGTAAATTGTAGCTTTTTGTTGAAATTCTCAGACATGACTAGTATCATTTTCTCATTTACTTTTCAATGCTCTTTTTTTAATTATCAAATGCTTATTATTTGTTGAGCAATTAGGCTTCTTGTGTTGCCCTGAATACATACAACCCCATCAGAAACAACTTTTTAATGCTAATAACAGCTTTCATGTAATATACCAGACCCTGCTATTTTGAAAAATGACATGACCAATAATGGGGTCCTTTAATCTGAACTTTTTGAATAGTTACTAAGAGAGATGAATAAATATATTTATACAAATTACACTATACTACTCTGAACATATAATTATTAAAGTCTTTTTAGATATAAAAGTTTTTTAATCTTACAATTCTGAGCCTATCTTGTATCCTTTTCAGTGTGAATTCATTGATAATATACAAGATTTGGTCTGTGGTTTTATGCCTTATTTTGTGCTATCAAGATTTATTCTTTGTCTCAAAAGTCCTTATAATTTTGAACTCAAAATTACAAAATATATGGGAATTAAATAACCTATTGATTATGCATCGAGCAGGTCATACTCAGGAATTTCTGTTGCACTTAAGGGGACTTAAGAAGACCTTTCGATTGTCTATTTTACAAGCAGGAATTTATATTTTGTGCTTAAAATAAGGCACACGTGCTTATGTGTGCATTATTTTATGCTTACACAGAGACCTTTTGTTTAAATGTCCACAAGAAACTAAATAAGAATGTAAGATAATGCCAGAAACTTTCCGGTTAATGATCACTGGTTGAATATATGTACTTACTTACATTTCATCCTGAAACTCCACCAAGTGGTATTAAAGAATAAAAAAATGATAACACACAGTAAAAAGAGAATGGACAAGAAGTGTCAACAGTTTTTGGAAGATAGAAAGTAGAGGATTAGCACATGACTTAGCAAAATGGAAAAACCTAAAACTTATGATCATGCAGTGGGTTCCAATGTACAGATTTGACCCATAAAACCCTTGGAAAAGTCAGGATTTAGAAGTGGAAGGTGCATGTGAGGTACAGGATTAAAAATGCGAATAATTGAATAATCTGTTCAAGGGGCAGTTAGACTGCCCTGAGGCACTTCCTTTAGTCTATGCAACGAGGCTTCTCCTCTGGACTGGTAAGACTCTTGAAGCACAGGCAGGCATGAGTTAAGTTTCTGAATACATGAGCATTAAATTAAATACTGTATGCTGAAAAAAAAAGCCTGCATATTATGTAGCAAGAGCATCAGCTCCTCCCCAGTTCAGCCCAAGGAGGCTGTGGTCTGATGTATACCCCATAAGTAAAGTGGAAGACCCAGAACAAAGTCCTACCAATCCCTACAGACCTAGCATTTGGAAGGCCCTGCTCAGTCATCATATGTGAAGGATACCAGCGGATCAGCCCACTAATGCATGACAAACTGCCAATCAAGTTTTAGTTTCTCTTTGGTATGAAAGGACAACTTTTGTAAAAGACTTCTAAGGAACAGCTCCAACAAGAAAGTCAGAGGCAAAAATAAACATAATAGAAAATATTCAGGCGTTCCCACTGGCTATTCTCTCTGCTTGGAATGCTTTTCCCCATATCTGCTCTCTTTACTCCTATGCTTCATTCAGAACTCGTGCAAATACAAAATAATGAGACATCTTTTCTTACTATTATATTTAATATTGTGTTACACTCCCCATCACCCAATTCTTGGTTATTCTATTTCTTTACTTGAGCTTATATTTCTGCATATATTAATCACTACACAGACATTTTGATACGTTCATGTATTTGTTGTCCATCTACCCCACCCCAAATGAACACTCATAAAGGTAGGAACATTGCCTATCGCACATAGTAGATCCTTGATAATTACTGTTAATATTATCTACTTATCTGTTTACTTATTTAGTAAAAATAAGTAACTTGGATAAAGCAAAAACAAAGTAGGAAACACAATTTTAAAAGAATAAGTATTCAGGGAATAAGAAAATTTATAGCCAAGAAACAATTCAAATATATTAACTATACAAAAGCAACAATTAGAGAAGAATTAGCTGTTAAAAGTTCCAAATATTAAAAATTAAAGATATAGTTCAATATAAGTTTGGGAAGACTTGGAAAGAAAATCTACAAGAGAGTAAAGAGAAATATAAGATATGAACAATACGAAAGAAAAAATAAGAATGTAAGAGATCGATCCTGAAAGACAAATGTCTGACTAATAGGAGCTTCCTGCAGTAACACAAAAGAGTAGAGGGGAGGGAACAATTAAGGATATAATGTAGGTTGTTTTCTAGAATGGAAGGAAAGCGCTCTTGGATGGAAAGTCCCTCCAGATGCTCTACAAACTAAGTGAAAAAGAAACTCATCAAGATACTGTTTTACTGAATTTCAGAACTTGAAGCTAAAAAGATTTTCTACATCAATAAACCTCAAAAATATAACATGGAACCAAAGTAAGTTACAGAGTATATATATATTTTAAAACCTAAAAAACCAGCATTTTGTATTATTAATAACTATGTAAATATTCAGTAAAACTACAAAAAGCTTTCATGAGAATAATGACACCAAAATCATGATAGTAACTATCTGTGGAGAGAGAGGGGGGAAATCATATTTAGGAAGACTACAGAGGAAGCATCATTTATATGTATAAAATTTTATTTAAAAAATGACTTTAAGCAAATATAACATAAGACTCAATGAAACTGAGTGGTGGGTATAATGGTATTATTATAATATCCTCTATACTTTTTGATGTTTTTGAAATATTTCACTGTTTAAAACAAAAAGATGCAAGAAACCAAAAGAAAGAAAACAGGTTACATAAAAAATTACAGGGAACAAAATGATATCAGATTTCTTAACTGTAATAATGGAAATTAGAAGATAATGGAGAAACAGCCACCCAGTTCTGAGAGAAGATTTTCAACCAAGAAGCACATATCCATCCAAAATATCAGTCAATTAATATAAAAGTAGGGTAAAAACACTTCAGACTTAAAATCATTCACCTATTCTTAAGAAAGTTGTGAATTATGTACTCTGTGAAATAAGAGAGCAAACCAGGTAAGAGAAAGACATGAGAGCTGTTAAGAAAAAAATTGCACTGGAAACTTGTTAAAAGTGGCAAGATAAATTTTATTTTAGCTGCTGTAGTAGAGAAGACAGGCTTCAGTATACAGCTGAACTCCATGCTCACAAATTTGATTACCTAGGTGAAATAGACACATTTCTTTAAAGTCACAATCTGCCAAAACTCACACAAGAAGAAATTTGAATAGGCCTATATCTATTAAATAAATTAATCAATTGAGATAGATATATAGATATATATATAGATAGATATATACATATATCTCAATTAATAACTTTTCAAAACAAAAAGCACCAAGCCCAGATGGGTTCATCGGTGAATTCCACCAAGCATTTAAGAAAGAAATTATTCCAATTTTCTGCAATCTCTTCCAGAAGACAGAAGCAGATGGAAAACTTCCTGATTCTATGAGGTAGCATTAACCTAA
This sequence comes from Monodon monoceros, assembly GCF_005190385.1. NCBI lineage: Eukaryota > Metazoa > Chordata > Mammalia > Artiodactyla > Monodontidae > Monodon > Monodon monoceros. The sequence goes on from NW_021703771.1 coordinate 51,954,681, forward strand.
TGCCAAAACCAAAGAAAATACAGGAAAAGAACACTACCTTTTACAAATATAGATGCAAGTATCCTAACAAAATGTTTTCAAACAAAATGAATTCAACAATGTACAAAAATAATTACACACCACAACCAAGTGGGATTTATACTAGACTGGTTCACTATTCAAAAATCAACTAATGCAATAAAAAAGACATTTTTAGCCACTTAGCAGGTAGCTCCAGCCACAGGCTTTTATTTTGAGATTTATTCTGACTGAGTCAGAAACCAGTTTGCTGTATCTCCCAGGTTCCAAGGGCTACTTTGAAGCCTTTCTCAATAGGCTTGAAGAGAAGAGACCTTACCCCCTCCCTTACCACCACTTTATGGAGATGATGAGACTCATAACATAGCACTCTCCAAAGGAATACTCTTTCCAGTCTCCAAATTCCCTGATCACTTATGCTCAGCCCTTTCATATGTTCAGTTTAAGTGAATATGTCTTAATATTTCCTATGCAGGATCTGCCTGGTCAATCTGGTACCTCATTTTGGTGTGAAAGTAGTTGGCATCTATTATCTTGAGGTTCTATCACTGAGACTGAAATAATTCCTTTTCCACCATTGATCCTCTCTGTTAGAATCTTCCCTCATGACTTGCTGAATACTAGGATGTGTCTGATGCATTCTCTTCCTGGAAAACAACATTCGTCCCTGTGCTATTGACAGCTCCACATCTGTGTATGTGATTTCAAGGTCACTAGTGCAGAAACTACCATCATTCCATTTGTAGCTGCACATCACCTAACATGCTGAACCTCATCTAAAGAGTTGTTGACTTAACTATTTTCACCCTGCAATAATTTGCTGATGGTATTTTCTAAGAAGTATTGTGACCAATTTTATATTAGGAGTTGGCAAGATTGAAAAGATCCTGATTTTCTAAAATAATAATAAGTGGTGGGGGGACAAGAAATAATGTGTTTTATTAAGTAAAGTTCTCACATATTTTAACCACTAACCACATTATTGTGTTAAATTTTGCCAAACTGATGTACAGTTTTAACTTTTAAAATGTGCAAAAGGTAAATATTCTGAGGGAGAGGAAAATAGCAGGCTGAAGATGAACTGCACTTGATAAAAATAGCTTAAAACACTCCCTTTGTAATATTTACAAGTCCTAAAAGCTAAGACTTTTCAGTGTAACAATGTAAGCCTGACAATTCTACTAGTAAGTATTTTTATTTGTATCACTGCAGTCAGGCAAACCTTCATAAATGAAATCGATAGACATAATTTTCAGGTGGAACTGATAGTTTGACTTTAGATGCTACCTTTCTGCCTATAAAATACAGCAAGGGGAGGGGAAGAAACCCACATTTCAAAATGGGAAACTCAAAAGCAATTCAGTCCGAATAAGCTAACTAACATTTACAAAGTAATTCTCATCCTTATAAATTGCCTTCTTGCAGGAAACAGACCTTATCCTGACTTTTAATATTTCAATGCACCGATCTTGGTGGATGGAGAATGGACCAGGATGTACGGTGACATCAGTGACACCTGCCCCAGACTGGGCCCCAGAAGACCATCGCTACATCACGGTCTCGGGGTGTTTTCTGGAGTACCAGTACATAGAAGTGGCTCATAGTTCCCTCCAGATTGTCCTCGCAGTAAGTGTCGACAGCCAACCACTCCTTCTAGTGCTTCCGGAACTGTTTTATTTCTGTGCAAGCTCAGTGCACACAGTTGGAACCTGTGGGTAAAATGTGGCTCTGTGCTTTTTCCTAATCAGTGCCACTTTTAACAGGGATGTGTCAGGTTAAACCAGGCTGTGCTGTGGGCCGAGTGCTTCTTTCTGGCTGTGCTGCTAATTCTGGGAACTCCCCTCTCCCTTTGCCCTAGCTTCTTCTTAGATTTCCCCTAGGTACCATCCATCTCTTTTTATCACCCCCCCCACCTTTTTCAAAACAATTCAGCTTTTCTATAAATTCCACTTGTAGACTATCATGCCCCTATTTTTCATAGTATTATGTCAATGAAGAACCCTCCCTCTACAAGAAGGCATTTGGAGTTATAAATAACTCCTATGTTTTTGAAGAACTTTCACTAAAGCTAAATGCACACTTCTGTGGGATTCATAAAGTTATTTGTGGGATTCATAAAGTTATTCATTCAACTTTATTATACACGTCTCCATTTATTTATTACAGATTGCGTATGTGCAGATCTACGTATATTTTCTTAGACTCCACGTAGATCTGCAACTGAGGTGCACCGTCTTAACAATTATAAACAACTAACAATACAAGTAGAATCTGCTTGTGACCTCTTTCTTTACTTTCAGAATGATATTAACTCACAATTCTTAAATAACAAGACATAAAATGTTCTGGGTAGAATGGCACCAATTGGTTCACGTAAAATTCTTCTGGAATTTAAAAAGAAACTATGTGAGTGTGTGTATTAGGTTATGTAACTAATATACAGTTATTAGATATTTTAAAATGAGGAATAGGGCTTCCCTGGTGGCGCAGTGGTTGAGAGTCCGCCTCCGATGCAGGGGACACGGGTTCGTGCCCCGGTCCGGGAAGATCCCACATGCCACGGAGCGGCTGGGCCCGTGAGCCATGGCCGCTGAGCCTGCGCGTCCGGAGCCTGTGCTCCGCAACGGGAGAGGCCACAACAGTGAGAGGCCCGCGTACCGCAAAAAAAAAAAAAAAAAAAAAATGAGGAATACATGTATATAAACATATACATACACACACATATATAATCACAATGCACTTCGTATGCTGTGCTAGTAAACACTTCCCAAGTCTCTGTGACTAAAAACCACAAAGGTTTATTCTCATGGGTCAGCAGGAAGTTTTACCAATCACTGTCACTAAGGAAACAAGGCTAGGGACACAGCCACCATCTCAATCATCACGGGTTGCCGTGCCAGAGAGCAAGGATAGATCTGGAGTGTCTACAATGGCACTAAAATGCTCCTCCTTGGGAGGAGAAGCTCATCATTGCTCATAGTTCATTGTCCAGAACTAGACACACAGTCCTACACAATCACAAATTGGTCAGGAAGGAGCGAGACCTGTAAATATTTGAAGAGTAGCATAAATTATTTCCACAATATTTGAATTATGTTCTTGGCTAAAGCACTGAGTGACCTCCCTTGAATATGTCCAAGCTGAAGCACTTCTTAATTAAAAAAATAAAAAAACCCTCTCTAATAGTTTGAAACTCTAAAACTGTTCATTTTGATTATTTTTAAGTAAAGATAGATTCGATGGGATGGAAGTAGTCATTTCACTGTTTAAAATTCATTTAGGTGAAGTATTCATTCTCACATGGGAAAAGTAAAATATTTCTGGCATTTGGCGACAGATTAAATGCCTTTATATATGTGTTAGAGAGGAGTTTTAGAGGTAATATTCCTTCGTTGGAACTCCCTCTTTCTACTGTACCCAGAATTTTTGGAAAACTTCCACTTATGCATCAGGGATGATGTAAACATATAGTCTGTGTGCATGGATAGTTAAATGTGACTATTTTAAGAGGGTTATTTGAATTAAAGTGTGTATGTATAAACTATATTCACAGATTTATTAAACCCCACATAAAATTTTGGCTTGCAGATAATTTGCTAAAGAAATACATTTGGACACGGAAGCATGTGTTGAGTCTGTCATACTGCCCAAAGAAAAAATATTTTTACATAAGTAAAAACCATCCGTAAAGGCAAAGTGGCTAGAGTGCAAAGAAGATGGATGAAGTGTCCCTAAGAGCAGATGTGACCAATATATCAAGCTACTGGCTCTCACTTCTCCTGTCTGCATTGCCCCCGGTTGAGTGGGGCAATCGTTTGGGCGGGCCATCACAGGACGTGGCATCCGTACCTTTCCCCTTTCCACCTGTTCTTCTCTCTGGGGTAGTTCTTTTGCTATGCTGGCTGGATCACCTGAGAGAGTAAGTCAGCAACAGATACCCAAGCCAGTTTTTTGGAAAAGTTTCAACACACTTTCCGTCTTTGGACTTGTTACCGTCTAGTTGGCCTTGGGGTGAAAGCATTTGCTATGCAGAAAACTTAGCACATCTTAACTAGAATTTTAGAATGCAAACCAAAATGGGGCTTATCTTGAACAATGTGCTCCGCCTAGTTATTGGAAGCCTTCCAACTAAACGTTCCTGTAGTCATCCTCATCACTTCTGCTGGCATGTTTAAGGGGTGAAATTGTGGCTCGATTCTCTGCTTCTCCCCTTTTCGTGTTACCCAAATCAACTTCCTGACAATCCAATGTTTAGTTCCGTCCAGTCCGGTGAACACTTCCTGAGTGCACGTCCCCTGCTGGCATCTAGAGAAACAAATGAGAGCGTCTCTGACCTTGAAGCTGTCATAATCAGAAATGGGCGTGGCTCCTCAGGGTACAAACCTGGGGCAGACAGGCACACTTCGGGAATGTGGTACACAGAGAATACGTTTGTGCCGTTTATGGCATCATCCTGGCGTCTTAGTTCCATCCTGCTTTTTGTGAAGTCAGCTAAACTCCCACACCTCTCTTTGTTTTCACCAGCCTTTGAAGCTGCCCTCTCTTCCAGGATATCTGGCTTAGATCTGCTTTCATAAACGGCTGCTGTCCCAGCTACTGCTGTTGATTAACTCCAAATCTCTCTAGCTCTTTTTCTCCACCTTCACTCAGCCTCTCTTTCACAGATTCCTGACCCCCAGCACACCTGTCACCCCATTGTTCGGTTTTCTGCCAATCAACTCCTAGCTGATTTTGAAATTTGCATCACGAGGCCCCCATGTGCGTCACACATTTATAAGATATCTCCCACCTCCAGCCAAAGGAAGATGAGTATTATACCCATATGATTGGGAAGAGGGGTTATTAATCACACAGCCTCCAGCCGAGAAGAAAGGACTGCCAGAGCACCATAATGATGAGCCAGGTGTGAGATTTCGAGCTTTCTCCTCCAGCAGCATTTTCTTCTGGTTAGGATCAGATATCACATTCAAAGGGAATACAGGTGTGGATAGTTTTAATAAAACCAAAAATAAAAAAAAAATCTGCACTTACAAAATAGATAAAATAAATATGTATGGAAAGAGCCCAGGAAGAGATTAACTAAAGAGATGGTGCTGTTTACATTACAAAACAATTAATCTTATTTCTTCAAACAATGTGTGATTGCAACTGTACAGTTTACAAAATGCGTTTACGGGAATTTAATCTTTCCACTTGTGTAACAGTCCTTTGAGGGCAGCAGAACAGATTAAAAGCCTTTCCCAAGATTTCTTAGCTAGTAAGTGGGGAGGGTGGACATGCTGACCTAAGTTTTTCTCTGGTACCAAGGAAAGGAAATAGGCTTAAATCTGCATGCCGGCATCAGCTGATGGATAACAGATTCATGAAACCCCAAAATTCAGACCTCTCTTCAGTAGCAAAGAATGCCGTGATTAATTAGCTATGTCTCCCACGGGTAAGGGGAAGGGAGGTGTATATACCTCATGTTTGTTATGCACACACATTATACCTTACTTCCTATAACCAACACAATGAAGAGGGAGTATGTTTTACAAAGAAATGTAAATAAATGAATCATTAAGGGAAACTTTTATTGTACTAACTGAAGTAACTTTTTATTTTGAAACATGTTAAAATTCCAAATAATTCATTGGAAAACAAAAGCAAATACTTAATCCCTTTCTTCTCCAGCTACCTCCAGAGGACCAGTATCTCTAAATTTTATATGAACTTCTCCAACCAAAATTGCCGGGCTTTGTTTTTCTTTATTTCCTTTACTTCTGACACACTTCTAAGTTCATAGCAGGTTGACTATTAATTTAAGAGACCAGTAGAAGATGTTGGTAAAAATATAAATAAGTTTACTCTTTCCTACAGCCATTAAAAGTGGCTTAGAAACTGTGTACAAATTAGCAGGGAAGAAAACTTTAGAAAAGTTTCTGGTGCCCTGTTCATAGCCAAAAATTAGGTTCACTGTCCAGTTTAAGCTTCAGTTAAATCTATTCCCTATTCATAAAACTCTGTACTCTGTAGAGTGCTGGAAATGATAGAAATCATTGTTCAACATATCGTGGTACCAAAAACTTTTGAAAGTAAAATATATGCCTTTCAGATGGATAGAGTCACAGATGTTTCCAATTATTTCCAGTTAATGATATATAATATGTTGGCCATTTGGCTCGCTAAGACTTGCCTAGGAATACCATTGGTGAAGAAATTTGCAAAAATTTTGACTGCCTTTATCCAAGTTGACTTGGGGTTGTGCTGGGAATGGCACATGGTGTTTCTCTAGACGTTGCTGAAGTGTGTGGTGCGTGCATATGAGAGTAAAGGGCCTTACTGCTCACGCTGGCTTTTTCTCCTATAATCTGGAAACACTTATCCACAGAGGTCTGATTTTCAAAGATTTGGGTTCCGATTTTCACGTAGCCTAGGACGTTGCTATTAATGTGGTAAATATTAAATCTAAGTTGTGAACTTGTACCATTTTAAAGGGATGAGTGGGAGAAATGGTGTGAGCTGATACCCAGCTACTGCTGCATTCAGAAGTGCAAAGGTTGCAATGCGGATATTCTCTATGACATTTATTTGAGTTGAAAAATTAAGACAGTTTTTTTGAGACAAAAAGCAAGTTTGATTTGGTTGATTTGTTTTACAGTGAAAAATGATTTAGCCATTTATGTTATTGGAGTCACCATTTTGCATAAACTAAATTAGCCAGACCTGCAGCTCCATAGTTTGATAAAAATACACTCAAAGTACATGTTTTTAATTGACAAAAATATATTGAAATTAAGTAATATTTCCCACATATTTTACATACACCAGATTAATCTAGGTGCCTTTATGAGAAAGAGTTACAAGCATAATGGCTGTTTATTATATCTTGGTGGTGTTTTTTGTATACTTTCCAGAAATTGCTGTTGCAAACTGGGGCAATTTCCAATTCTTTGCTTTCATTATAATTGAAGGAAAGCCTCATAGATTTGCCAATTGGTAGATTACCTGAAAGAATTCTTCTGATAGGTAAATATGTAAATGTGGCACCCAACTTAGAAGAAGCTGCAGAAGTTCAATGATGTCATAAGAAAAGGCCTTCAATACTTCTCTATTTTTGAAAGAACAAGATTTTTCCATGCTTAAACCTAAAAAAAAAGCAACTAGAATAGAATTCCTGCTAAACTCTGCCTCATTCTAGTATTAATCAGAAATGCATTTCAAATGAAATTTTATTTTTTATGTAATTATTTTGATCAACATTTGTAATAGACTATGGTGTTTTGATCTATTGTATAAAATAATAATTGTGGTAATGGCTCAAATGAGAATACATTTTTATGTTCTCACCGCCCCCCAAAAGAGAGAAATATGTGAGGTGATGAATATGTTAATTAACTAGATAGTGTGAAGCCTTTCATAATGTATATGTATATCAATTCACCATAATGTACACTTTCGGTAGCTTACAATTTTATTTGTCAGTTATACCTCAGTAAAGCGGAAAAAAATTTTAAATGTCAAAAAAAGCCCATTTTTAACACTTAATGCCTTATGGACATGGGAAAGAAAGGTCGATTTTAAATTTATACATATTCAATTTAACACATACAAATTTATATATGTGTGTGTGTGTATATATATAAAACTATATATAGTTATACAGAGAAATATGATAGAATGATCAATATAAAACTTTCAAGTAAATAAACATACCACATTAGGAAAATATTCTGTGGAAACTGGAACTACATAAAATTTATGATTGTTATAGAAGTGGATGTATGTGTGTTTTTACATGAACGTGAACTTCATATCATACTGGTATTCAAATTTCATTGGATATATTTATAAGAATAAATAATGTATCTTTAAAATATATTAATATTTATAATATGCCAAAATAATTTATTTTGCCATTAGCCATTTAGACTAATGATGAAAATATCAGATATGAATTTCAAATGTACCTAGTTTCAAGTGGATTTTTAAAAATTTCTTTCAGGCTATGTGGGAAGAGAAATGTTTGGAAGCCACTATTCTAAAGCAGTGGTTATTTCTTTCTTTATTCCTTTATTCTTCCTTTCTTTTTCTTCCTTCCTTCCTCCCTTCCTCCCTTCCACAGTCCATAGAGACAGCCACAGAGTGGGGAGCAGGCATTTAATTCTCGGGGAGGGCTGACAGGGATGTCCCCTGTCCCCTTGGGGCCCCTACCCATTCCCCTAAGGCAGTGGTTGCTAACACTAGCTGAGACGGGGAATTACTTACCCAGTTGTTTAAAAGATTACCATAAACATAATATACTTCTGGAAATTTTTTTGTCCTTAGGCCTGAGGTAGGGCCAAGGTGGATATATTTTTCAAAATTTTCACCAGAAATATTAGTCCCTTCCCTTTTCTTTTACTACTGATTCCTCAAATGTCCTGAATTGCTCAGAAACACAAGGTGTTTGGTCAAGAAGATGATTCTATATGCCAAGATGGTACCATAGCTCTGGTTGTTCCACCAACTCCTTTCTGGGCCTTAAGAGTCATTTCCCTTCCAGTACTGCAGGGTAAAGCACATAGTTATGTGACTAGTTAGTTAGTCACATAATTAACCTGTGGTCAAATACTGAATCTGTACTTACACCGTGCCTACCATATCTCCACACTGAGGAGTGAGTTGGTATAGAGCTAGGACTGCAAACTGAGTCTTCTGATTCTAGTCCAATGTGCAAAACTGTACAATAGTTTTCTTCTTAGCACAAAACTGCCTGTTGTCTGTGACGGAAATGGACAGAATGACAAGCACTCAGCTTCTTTCCTAGCTCCCAGGATGGTTCAACAGCTTTGCTGCTTGGCTTCAAATATTATACACAGTGCTCCAACTCTAGTTCTCTTGGGTACTCAGATACACAATCTTGCTTGTCAATAAAGGAAATAAATGTGATTTGTCTTTCTGCAACATCAGAATAGTTTATACAAATAGTCACAAATATATGGTAAGAAAAACCAAATCACAATTGTAAACAGGGGATTTTTCCAATGGACAAAGTTGCTTAATTAAGAGAATGAAGGCGGTAAATAGAATTGGGAAAGGACAGTTCTTGGTACAATTGAGTGCTCCAAAGCACATAAACAATGTTCCACAAGCTAAGTTTAGAACCCCAACTGGATTTATCCCTGAATAGTAAGAAATACCAAGACCAATTGATACTTCTGAAATGGGCACATGTTTAAATTTCTAATCTATTCTCAATTCCTCTAGACGATAACAAATTCATTTGAACACTATCCCTTCAGAGCATAACACCTTAATGTCTTATCCACAGATGTCAATCAAGTTTTGGTAAAAATAAACCCTGAACAATCAGTTGTCATGCCCTTTATTTTATTTTGCTTTATTCCTGAAAGGTGCCCTTGTAAATTGGTGAGCAGTTCTGCGAGTCTGGGAACAAGCAGAGTGCAAGAACTTGAACAGCCTCTAAAGTCAAATTAAATCTAAGAAGTTTTTGCCTTTAATAGTCACTGGTATTCTCTACATGCAAATTCAGAAACATCAGGTAAAATATTCACAGTCTGGGGGTAACAATCCTTAAATCTTACACCCAGCTGCATAATAAACTATTCTGTAATTATGAACTAAATGAGATAATGTCTAAGAAATTGCCTTGAAAACAATAAAAGTGGTATTATTTATTTTCTCCTTAGCTCAGTTTTTTTCCACTGCTCCGAAGAACACTATTATTTAGTCAGGCTAACTCATAGCGATGTGCAAAAATGAACTGAAGTTTACTTACTCCCCAGATAGAACTGTGATCCTTAAATTCAGTGTGATACTATTTAGTGTATCGACACACCAGCCTACATGGGGGCAAGTTTTATCCCATATCAACCATTATCATCAGATTGCGACATCTGCTTCTATGTGTGATGTTTGAAGCACTAGCTTACCCCCAAAACATAATATCACTTGATCTACGAGAATGCTTGGAAACATCATGGAATAAAAATACCAATATATTTAAGATGGTAGTGAGGATTATAGCCTGCAGCAAATCACTAATAATTGGGTTTTCTTGAATAATATTAGAATTAAGGTTTGCCAGTCCTACAAATTAGATTTAAATTACTTCCATAGAGTACTGTACAATGAATGATGTGCAATCCCATTTCTTATATTTAATTTTAGTCATAAGTTATTTCAGAAAGAAAGTATCAATATATATAGTAAAATGAAGTATTTTTTTGAAAAACATGACAAGCTGTTGAACTTGAACAAAGGTTACCATCTTCCTTTGTCATAGATAGTATCATTGCCTGTAAGACACCTTTCCACTCATGATCAGTTATTATGATAAAAATTTTTTAAGAAATAAGTCTTTGATGGCAATTTCCTCTTCACAGGAACTTCTACACACAGTGGTAGAATAATAATAGTAGAATGCGTTAGTGTTTTCAAATAACAGCAAGGCATTCTCAAAAGAAGGATGTAAAGATGATTTATAATGATAGCTATAATACAAGGGATAATTTATTGTTTAGTGTGTTATACTTGAGTGAAAAGGAATAAAACTATGGGCAAACACACTTAAGCTAAGTATTGTTTACACAGTAGAAAAAGAGCCATCTGTAATATTCCTTCTGTACATTTGCTTTTACCAGTCCTACAAATAGGATTTTAAACTCTACTGTTCTCAACCCACACAACTGGGCGTGTGATTCCCAGTCTTCATTATTCTCTTGCTTATTCCAGTCCTTGTGGCTCCATGGCTACATTTGTCCCGACTCCCACTCATTGTTAAATTCCTCTCAAGCAGTAACCCTTTGAGTCAAGACCACAACTTTTCATACACATATGTTTCTCACTTCTATTCTTCTCCTAACAATTCATAATATTATATTGTATTGTACTTAATGAGGGAGTTCTTTCTCACATGACTCTTTTGGTTAATGTTAACCGCAAATATGGCTCCATCCACATTAATAATGCAGTGCATTTCTATATCACTGAATTTTAGAGAAATATTTGATTGCTGTAAGTCAATCTTTCTCAAGCTTTTTCTAGAAAATCCCTTCCAGTGTTACATTTTACTTATTCACCTATTAGATTGTAAAATCTATTCATCAAAATCCCACCGATGTTAAGATTTTTACAGTAAACGATGCCTTGCCAAAGTTTGATGGGCATGACTCATTATCATCAGTGTTCCCTCTATACAAATTAGTTCATATAAACCTTGAAATTTGGGGGGATGTTTTTTAAAGTTCATTCAATGGGGAACGTCTAGAATAGTACCAATGAAAATATCATTTTGTGTATCATTATTTTAACTCTAGTGGGTAAAACATTTTCACATGTAAGTTATTGTGCTGTGTTCAACAACCATAAACAGGATTAACTCTGAGTGCCCTGCCAGTGTGGCTGTGACAATTATTTGATCATTTAAGTTACGGATGAAAAATCATTGAAAGCTTTGTTTAAATGAATCTACATGAACATTTACCTGCGATTAATCTTCAATTTTACTTTCCTTTTGTGATCCATTACAGTTTTTTTTTTCCCCTTTAGACCCCATATGCTTACAGATGTTAATCTCCAGGGAAGCACAATGATTCTCCCAACAAAGGCGGTTTGTTTCTTGGCTTTGCTTTGCTGAAACCTGGTCAGAGGCTCTGATGACAGATAGTCTGCTTGTCAGCCTTGCTTCATGAATCCAAAGAAAATGGAACTTATCAGGAGCTGAGCCTCAAGCGCTACCTGCGCCTCTTATTTGGGCCCTTTCATGCTAGGTTGGCAGAGGTCTTAGTCTTTCATCATTTGGTTCACTGACAGAAAGAGCAGGGAGCTGTTGCCTGTTTAGGTACCACTCTGCAGACTGCTATATTGCGAAATAAACAAACAATATATTTTTAGGGCACCACCTGCAGCAAGCAGCTGTACCAAACAGAGCAGAACCACAAAGGATGTGATTTGTTCCATTTAACATAAAGCCTTGAGGTTTGAGAAGAGAGGGAGGAGAAGGTTCTGTGTATACAACCCACACGTCCACAGTTTAAACTGAAGCTGATATTCTTTTTTAGATTGGAAGTGAGGTATCGTTATACCTTTCCTCCTTTCCCACCCCACAACCTCTGGTTGAAAACAGTTCTATTATTGGGGTTATAACTGTTAACAGAAAATCATTCTCCTCTGCCAGTAAACTTCCTCTTCCATTCAAGGGCAGTTTACTCTCAGGGCAACCTATACTGAAATGCCAACATCTGCTGTATCTAAGCTGTATATAAATGGTGTCTGGCATTTACATGATGCCAATGACTTGATTAGAGAAACTCATACACTTGGCTTACATAAAATTTTCTTATCTGCAGCTTTCATCTATTTCAGTCTTTCTTCAGGATCTGTGTGCTTCTCTAAATGTGCCACACAAGTCCAAAATACTCTGAAAGCTGAACTTTAGCTCTTAATTTTGATTGATGATCAGTTCTTGTATTAAATCCTATCTCTCCAGGCATTAAAGCTATGTACTGCATCATGATAAAATTCTACCATGTGCACCTTGTCTGAGTACCTAGAATTTTGAGGCTGACGCAAGGGATATTTTAAGTACTTGCTTTTCCCCTAGATTTAAAAGTCTCCTCATTCTCTTAATGGCTATTGACTCTGACCTCACAAACCAAAGTCACCATGTCATTTTGAGTTCTTCCAGGTGAGCTGGGATAAATACAATTAAATTATAGATGATTCTGGAGGCAATCCAGGTAGTTACAAATTGAGGTCATTTTAAGTACAGAGAGGGACAGTTACCTTTAGTATTAGAATGGACACCAAGAATTATACAATAATTTTGCTTTTGTCTTGACAATGAGCACATTTTAAAGAGAGAAACACTCCTCTAAGTATTTAGGAGGTGGACTAGAATACCGTTCTTAACTCTTCTGCCACTGACTAGTTTCTTACTCTAGGAGAAAAGTTCATCAACCATCTTTTTGTGCCTCATGAACACGCTTTGGTAGGACTAGTAGTTACTGCTCCAGGACTCAGAGAAGTGAGATGAAGGAATTACAAATCTGCAGTGATGCATGCTTTTAGCTAATAGAGGAAATCAGATCTTGTGAGTCAGGAAACTTAGGTTTCCTTTGTTATCGTCACCTTCATCATTAAGATAATGACCTTTAAGACTATTGGGCACAAAATAAATTCCTACCAAAGTGTCTTCAAGAATGTTTACTGTAGGAACTGCTTCCATCTCTTTCACCTTTCTAAGATATTAAAGGGAATTTTCTGGAAAAAGCTCCCAGACTGGGTTTTGTTAAATTATGTTGGCTTCTGAATCCTTTTCAGTCAACTTTCTACTTTATGATTATGGGACAGTGCTTTTAACTGTATATCCTTGAAACTTTGGAAGAAGGAAGGGAAATATCTCTAGTTCCAAAGAACAAAAGAGGACCTTTAGTTGGAGCATATTTATGTTCTACAAAACTAAGAGTCAGTTAGATTGATCTTTAATGAATTGTTACAGTCTACTGAATATTCTTCAGGGCTCTCTGGGGAATATTAAAAGAAGAGAGCGTAAGCCTTCATGACTACAGAGTCTTGTCTCTGTAGAGTCAGCAATTTTAAAATGACAGCCTTATCCAATAATAAATACAACTCTGCAAGTGTGTCCAACTAACTGGTTTTTAATCTGCCAATCTTGGAAAGGCCTCTCTTCTCTGAGCCAGACAGTACTTTATTTAATTGAAAATATATGGACATTTCAAAACACCAAGAACAGAGACTGGCTGAAGTGTTCAACACAGTCAATGATCATTTTTACCCCCGTAACATCTCAGGCCAAAGTTAGGAACCTCCAGTTGGCTGGGGGATTTGCTCCCATATTCCGGAGATGGCACTGTTCACTCTGGCTGGAAAAAGAAAGAAGATCATATCCTCAAACCCCTGTCTCAGCAGGTTTGCCCAGGCTCCAATCCAGCAAAAGGGAAACCTACAATGACCCTTTATATCCTGTCTGGGGTAAGACTGCAGGCCCATGATGCAATTTGATTTCAAATTCCACCCATGATGTAATCACATTTCACTTTTATTTTGCTGTATTTTGTAGTCAAAGAGCAAGTCTTTAAATAGATAAGAAACAAGAGTCAAAGGAGAAAAAAAAAGCGACCTCCAACTAGATGAAGCTCTCTGTATTAGTCATTTATTTTCAGTATATAGGGATATTGGGAAGAGTTTAGCAAGATTTGATTATCCTTATTAAAACCATTGGTCATTCTTCAGGTCCCTTCAGAAGGAAAAAAATCTTTACACATCTGGTGCCAGCTTTATATCAGGCCCAACTTGGAGATTTTCCTAAAAATAGGCCCGCACTGGCATTTTTCTTTCCCAAGCTCCTGGCTCATCCCCTGCATCATCACTACCATCTTCTTTTTTCATTTGTCCTTTCTTGTTACCTCCCACCTTGTAGTGTGCAGCTGGCTGATGCCTCTAAATGCCTATAGGTCAATTAGGAAATGATCAAAACCAAGACAAATCCTAAGGTAGCTCTCCTCCTCTCAAGGACCTTAAAAGCTAAGAGAAGTTAGACTTTCAAATTTCTCAGTAATCTAGGGGTGGCATTGTCACCTTGTTTAAATCTGTATTTCCTTAATTACTCAGAAACATGAGGATCTTTCCATGTGCTTCGCAGAAATTCAGGTTTTACTTTCTGTGAACTCTTTAGTCATACCTTTTGTCTATTTTTCAAGTTTTGAAAAATATTTGTTAGTTTAAAATAATATTCTGAAAAGCTTTTTGAGGTTATTACTATTCCAGTCTTTCCCTTAGCTTTGTTGTGTCTTCCATCTTGATGTGGTCAAATTTATCAAATATATTCCTTTAAGACATGTGCTTTTTAAACCTTACTTAAGGAAGATTTTACCCACCTAGATATCTCAAAAATACACTCCTATATTTGTTCTAAAACAAATATTCTAAACATTTGCTTTTCACATTTACCTCTTTATTTTAGATTTACTTTTCTTTATTAGTGTGATGTTTGAACAATACTTAATTGATTTTTCCCATAAGAATAGAAAGTTGTCCTAACATCATTTAGTGAACAATCCTTTATTTCCCCACTGGTTGCTAATTCTGTTATTTTCATTTACCTATATGCTTTGTTTCCAGGCTCTCTATGCTGTTCTACTGATCTTTTGACTATCCTTGTATTTATGCCTGACTTCTTTAATTATTATAGCTTTATAATATGTTTTGATATCTGATAGGGGAAGTGCTCACTTCTTGTTTCTTCTTCAGAATCAAGTGGTTCTTCATAGGCTTTCATTCCTCCATATGAATTTTAAATTAGTGCATCAAGTTCTATGAAAAACACTATTGGAAGTTGCACTAACTTTAAAAATTGATTAAGGAATAAATAATATCTTACAGTGTTGAGCAGAGAGACATTATTTGTGTCATTGATTATTCCAACTATAAATGTCATAGCTGTATAATTTTCAAGTCTTCTTTTATATAACACAATGAATTTAATAATTATCTCCATTAAACACTAGCACAGCTCTTATTGTACCCAGGGAACCTCTCTAGGTACCTGAGATATTATTAGGACTATGAACTTGATTTTTTTTTAATTCTATTACTTTTTCCAACTGTAAATATTGAGATTTAGGAATAATTTTGATTTTGTGTCCAGCAGCCTTGATGAACCCTGTTGCTCTGAAGGCATGCCTGTAGATTTTCTTGGATTTTCAATGTAGGTGGACATATCATTTGCAAATAATAATAATGTTTCCTTCCTCTCTTTTCCTTTGACCTTACATCTTTGTGTGGTCTTCTTGTATTTGCCAGCATGATAATGAACTATAGATCTATTATCAGGAATCTGGCATGTTTGTCTTGTTCTGGCCTTTATGGTAAATGCTCTAAAATATAGTATTAAGGATGATACTTGCTGGGTTTGTTTTGCTTTTTTTTTTTTTTTTTTGTATTATACTCTTTATCAAGTCAAGTTTCCTTCTCTTCTTTCTTTGTTAAGAGTGTGGTTAATTATGATAAATTTTCTAAATTGAACTCTCCTTGCATTCGAGTTTTGTCTGCCTCATTTGACCAAAATTATCTTTTTCTGCTTCTCCAGCTTCTATATGTTATTTTTAATCTTCCGTGGATAGGAAAACTGAGATTATCAGAATTATTTAAAAAAACAAGAATTCACTTTTGGGTCACAATGAGGGCCTCCTCCATGAACAAAGTGCATAGGATTGGTGAACTGTTCCAGATCCTGAAGGTGTTTTTGCACATTTCTTGACACGTGACTGTATTCTAGTTAATGACCTTGATTAAGAAGCAATTTAACAGTGAGTAAGGTATCTGTGTATAGAAATAAGAACCCAATAATACAAATTTCCTTGTTGCATATCTATCAAAAACCTTCATTTTGCCGGCCCATCAATTAGTGGTTGAGACTAAGCTAGAACCCAGTCATATTCTACAGCCCTATATTCTTCCAAATCCTTATATTGTTTCAGTTATTCACCTACTGTTTTGTTAGCACTATAAAAAATCTGACCTAGAGCTCTATTTACATATTATTTATTTTCAAGGCCAACTATAAAGCAGTAGCAATTTGTTTTAACATCCTTTATCCAACCTTCCTGCTTCCCACCTAAGAATATCATCTTGTTTAATAGAGATCACACCAGTGGACTGTCTTCTACTTCCTTTTTGGGAAAATGTTATTTAGAAAGAAGAACATCTCTGAATGAATGTAGATTACATGTTTTTCACATCTTCTAAGTTCACAGAATAAGGGTTTGATGCATCATGTTGGTATATTGTTAATCTAGTAATTTAATTGGTATTTTCAGATAAATGTCTTTGCAGCCTTTCACTGATGCTTGCTATAGAATGATGTCATTTTCAGAGGGGGTAATTATGTTGTTGATGTTGCTGCTTTCTGGTTACTTTGCTATGGCCACGGTATATGCACAGTGTATGTGCTCTGCTGCATATGCATTCCCATAGATGGGAATGAAGAGAGGAGATTGAGACATATGGGGATAGAGAAAATGAATGCTTGGAAAATCTATAATTGGATATAATTTAGAATCCCTCTGGTTTCCTTTCCATGTGAGAAAAGCTTCCATGTTTCTTGTAATTCTAGCCTTCTAAGCACCTCACTTATAAACAGGTGAGAAAGCTGAAATGGAAATAAAGGCTTGGGAGGTCATTGAAATTCAGTCTTGATATCTTGAGCACCAGTGAAGCAGACAAACTTGCAGGAAAGAGAAACATAGTGAAAGAAAGGAACAGAGGGAGGAGAACAATGACAGGAAAGGCAAGGGAAATGTCAGAGAAATGTAGAGAGGAGAGCAAACACTGGCAAAGGATACCACATGCATATCCTTCAAGAAAGCTAAGATTTACTTCAATCCCCAAAGCATTTATATACATGTATTAATCCAAGTTTTCTTTTAGGAATAAAAATTATTGGTGACACGCTTAAATAAAATGGTGAACAGATTCAGAGGACAAATTATCAAGAAATGGCTAATCATGAAATAGCCAGAATAGGGAGGGGGGGAGGGAGGGAGACGCAAGAGGGAAGAGATATGGGGATATATGTATATGTATAACTGATTCACTTTGTTATAAAGCAGAAACTAACACACCATTGTAAAGCAATTATACTCCAATAAAGATGTTAAAAAAAAAAAAGAAAAGAAAAGAAATAGCCAGAGAGCTATGATCAGAGAGATACCAAATTTTAATAATTAGTGTCCAGTGTAGAATAGGGAATGTTATAGTCATAAGTTAGAAAATTTCAAAAAGTCTGTTTTAAAGAGATGCTGACACCATACACTTGAAAGTGGTCACAGTATTAATTTGTTTATCACTTATAAAAGAGTCACAACATTTGACTGGGGGCATAACATTAAAAATCTTTTATTAGCTGAAATATTAACTTTAAGCTTATGTGACATAAAGTTCTTACAGTAGACACCAATATCTTTGTAGGAACTCACAACCATAGGACAATATTGTGTCAGCTCAGAATTAAGTCTTATAAAGAATTGTGTAAGCAAAGTAGTATTTAAAGTCACTTCAGTCCAGAGGGAAAAAGACTCCCAACACCTGTGATAAAATATAAACACAATGTGCTGACCTGAATGAAAGTTCTCCTCTTGATCTATGTTTTAGGGTCAATATAAATCAATGTTCTCTAATATAAAGATTGATATATTCCAACTTGAAATTATGACCAGTTCTTATCAGAGAACGATAAACTGGATTAAATAAGCATTTTAAAAAAATTTATGAGGTCAAATTAATAAAGCCTCCCCAGTCACTCACACAAAGAAGGCCCAGCTGAATGTATTACCTCCACTTTACTCAGGTCCTGCCCTTGACATATCAAACCGCATCTGCCGAGGAAGCGGCCCCCCGCAGAGCTATCCTGTCCTGCTTCGGAAGTTGTGGGCGGTGATAAGCTTTGACTGTGCAGCCAGCATATGTCATGATAAATGTTCAGCTCTAAGTAGAGAATACACTCTGTTCTCTGATCAAGATCAGCCTGGATTTCCCACCCACCCTCTTCCTCAACACATTTTGGAACAAACATAAGTAAACACTTGACAGGTGAAATATCACCTGTGCCATTTACTGAATCAGAATGAACCATAAGAAGAAAGTGTTAATTCACTACTGTAGTCACATCCCATTAGCAGAAAAAGGATTATATGTTCTTGTCCCATTTAATGTGATCATGGAAAACAGAAACTTCTATTCCTGTGGGTGACAAGGTAAGTCTCGGTATTTCGATGTGGACTTTTTAATGAGACTCCTTTACATTGCCTATATTTGTCTGAATTATCTCTTTATTCAGATCTGAATCTCTGTCACTCCCGTGCTGCCACATGTCAATAGTTCCCCCATTCAGAGACGCTATTTTCCTTTTTCTTTTGCATAGAGTTCACTGGAAGAAGGGAGTTTGGTAATGGGTCTACCAAGCCGATTCCACATGAAAGGCAGGAACCCCATCTAGAGGATAGTGTGTGAGAGCCCAGCAGCAGCCCAGCACATTTTTTTTTTTTAACATCTTTATTGGAGTATAATTGGTTTACAATGTTGTGTTAGTTTCTGCTGTATAACAAAATGAATCAGCTATATGCATACATATATCCCCATATCCCCTCCCTCTTGCGTCTCCCTCCCACTCTTCCTATCCCACCTCTCTAGGTGGACACAAAGCACCGAGCTGATCTCCCTGTGCTATGTGGCTGCTTCCTACTAGCTATCTATTTTACATTTGATAGTGTATATATGTCCATGCCACTCTCTCACTTCGTCCCAGCTTACCCTTCCCCCTCCCCGTGTCCTCAAGTCCGTCTTCTACGTCTGCATCTTTATTTCTGTCCTGCCCCTAGGTTCTTCAGAACCCTTTTTTTTTTTTTAGATTCCATATATATGTGTTAGCATACGGTATTTGTTTTCCTCTTTCTGACTTACTTCACTGTATGACAGACTCTAGGTCCATCTACCTCACTACAAATAATTCAATTTCATTTCTTTTTAAGGTTGAGTAATATCTTCCTTATCCATTCATCTGTTGATGGACACTTAGGTTGCTTCCATGTCCTGGCTATTGTAAATCATCAAAATCATCAAAAAATCTACAAACAATAAATGCTGGAGAGGGTGTGGAGAAAAGGGAACCCTCTTGCACTGCTGGTAGAAATGTAAATTGATACAGCCACTATGGAGAACAGTATGGAGGTTCCTTAAAAAACTAAAAAAAAAACTACCATATGACCCAGCAATCCCACTACTGGGCATATACCCTGAGAAAACCATAATTCAAAAAGAGTCATGTGCCACAATGTCCATCACACATTTTAATTAGCCTTGTGGGTGGGTACTTGACCAGAGGGTATGTACCAGATTTGATCTCCCTCCTACTTTAGCACATGAAGAGCCAACACCAGCCTCTGTTCAATCACTCAAGCATATGTACTGCCTTCAAAAGCAAAGACAAAACGGGCAGCTGTTCTTATTCACAGCAAGTTGCGGAAAACAGTCTCTATGCAGAGAGATCTGGGACTTGGCAGTAAATGACAAAGCCCACAGGGTTCTGGCTCCCTCTGAGAGTTTTGTAGAAAGTTGGGGCTCCCTGTGATCCTGTAAAAATCACTTCATTTCTAAAGAAGAATGGGCTCTTTATAAGTGAGTCCCCACAGTAAGAAGCCATTAAGTTTCAAAACGATAAAAGCATTCAAACCAGCAAATCAGGGGTGAGCATTTATACCATAAAATATTTTTTTCTCTCTTGAGAATTCAACCAAAAGTTTGTTTCCTTAGTGATGTAAAATGGAATTCAACATATGAATAGTTTCAGAAATGTACCAATTCCATAAGACTGGTTACACTTGCAATCTGATATCTTCAAAGGCAATAAGATAATAACTATATGTCTGCTTGAAATTTTATATTTGCATGAAGCTACTGAAAATATTTTACATTTAAAAAAATATAGAACTGCAGTTAACAGCCTAATGACTTGCAGTGGATATTCCTGAGCACTGGGTTTCTCAAAACGTGGTCTTTGGACCAGGAACATCAGCAGCACGTGGAAACTTGTTAAAAATGCAGATTCTCAGACCCTCTCCCCAGACCACTAAATCAGAAACGGTGTGACAGGGCCCAGCAATCTTCTTTTTTTTTTTTTTTAACATCTTTATTGGAGTATAATTGCTTTACAATGGTGTGTTAGTTTCTGCTTTACAACAAAATGAATCAGTTATATATATACATATGTTCCCATATCTCTTCCCTCTTGAATCTCCCTCCCTCCCACCCTCCCTATCCCACCCCTCTAAGTGGTCACAAAGCACCGAGCTGATCTCCCTGTGCTATGCGGCTGCTTCCCACTAGCTATCTACCTTACGTTTGGTAGTGTATATATGTCCATGCCTCTCTCTCGCTTTGTCACAGCTTACCCTTCCCCTCCCCATATCCTCAAGTCCATTCTCTAGTAGGTCTGTGTCTTCATTCCCGTCTTACCCCTAGGTTCTTCATGACATTTTTTTTTCTTAAATTCCATATATATGTGTTAGCATATGGCATTTGTCTCTCTCTTTCTGACTTCTTTAACAACTCCTCTAGGTGATTCTGCTGCACAGTAAAGTTTGACAACCACTGCCTTAGCAAAAGCAAAATGCTGAAAAACAGTTCCCATCGTATATTATTTTGAAGCATTTGGCGGTGGGCAGTGAATAGACAGAAATTTCATAAAAATATAAAAAGCCCATCAAAGAGAAAGAAGAATGAAAGTTTGATGAATTTAATCCTTGCAATGGGTTGCTTCTAGCCAAGAGGGTGAAAATACAAGTTCCTTAGTCTGACACACAGTGGTTTTCACAATATGCTCCCCATCTCTGTCTCCAGCCTTTTTCATTAGCCAGCCAGTCACTTAACCATATTTCTTAGTTCCTGATATGTCTGGACATCTGTTTAGAGGTTTAAAATCCACTAGGTTGGGGGCTTCTGAAGATGAGAGACTGGCAAATTAAGTAAATAACTAAGTACTTGGAATATTTCTCATGTCACAAGTGACTTGAAGTAAACATATGGAAGGCTGCTACAGAGAGCTGAGCAACATAAAGGTTCTGCCTATTTCAGTTCTTGTGGAGAGGTGAAGGATTAAACTTTAAGCTAAAAAGCAAATAATAATTATAATTAGTAAAAGATACATTAAATATGAAAAGTGATTGTTTAATGCAGTGATTTCTCAAAGTATGATCAATTTGTCGTTGCTCAAAACTGAACACTAAAGACTTGTAAACCATATTATATGTGAAGTTGTTTGCAAGAAGTTATGCAAAGCAAATCAACTGAGTCATACAACATAGGACACAGAAACTGAAAGAGATTTTAGAGAATTTTCTGGTCAACCCACTGTGGTAGTGAAGTGATTTCAAGAAAGATGCTTTTGCATAAAAAAAGCCAAAATAGGGAGAATAAACCCTAAACTGAGGTGATATGAAGAGTTACTAGAGGGAGTTCCCTGGCTGTCCAGGGGTTAGGGCTCTGCACTCTCACTGTCAAGGGCCTGGGTTCAATCCCTGGTTGGGCAACTGAGATCCTACAAGCTGTGTGGTGTGCCCCCCCCCCGCCAAAAAAAAAGAGTTACTAGAACCTTGACCAAACAAACTAGAAACAGGTATAAGAGATATGACATGCATGATTTTAGTGTCCTCTAGGAATTTCAATATTTCACACTGATTATATGTAAAACTCATAGATCCTATTCCAAGCTTTACTTGGCCCTGGCTTCCTCAGGAATCCATAAAGGCAAAGTTTATTTCTAGCCTGAACTATACTCCAATCATTACATCTTCCCACAGAGGCTGTCAGTTAATAGCATGAACTTTGTAATCAGACAGATCTGGATGCAAATCATAGCTCTGACACACAATAGCTTTGTGTACTTGTTAAATATGAATATCCTCTAACATTAGCATTCTCATCTTGTAGAATGGGGGTAATAAAAAAGAATTTGGGGAAGTCAAAGTGAAAACGTATGGAAAGTGGTTATCATTGTGCCTAGCAAAAAGATACAAATGCACAATTTTTTAAAATTCCTATATGGAGGGCTTCCCTGGTGGCGCAGTGGTTGAGAGTCCACCTGCCGATGCAGGGGACACAGGTTCGTGCCCCAGTCCAGGAAGATCCCACATGCTGCGGAGCGGCTGGGCCCGTGAGCCGTAGCTGCTGAGCCTGTGCGTCCGGAGCCTGTGCTCCACAACGGGAGAGGCTACAACAGTGAGAGGCCCGCGTACTGCAAAAAAAACCAAAAATTCCTATATGGGCTATTATAAAAACTCCTTACCTTAAAAATTGTTCATTTAAATCAAATTCAAGCTGGAAAGGACAAGAGAGATTATCTAGTCCAACTCCCTCACTTTATGAATAAGACAAACCACAACTCAGAAAGGTAAAGTACCTTGACTACTAAAATACAATTCTGTTCTCACTGGGCCAGAAACTTCTTTATTATACCTTGGTGTCTGCAATACTCATCTATTACTGCTACATCACTTTCCCAGAAATTTAGCAGTTTAAAACAACACGCATTTATTATCTAACAGTTTCTGTGGGAAAGAATTCTGGCATAGCTTGGCTGAGTCCTCCACTTCAGAGTTTCTCAAAAGGTAATCATCAAGGTTTTGACCAGGGCTGTGGTCTCATCTGAGGATTGGCTGGGGAAGGATTCACTTACATGCTCTGTGAGGTTGTTGGCAGAATTCAGTTCTGTGTGGATATAGGACTGAGGGCTTCTGTTTCTTGCTGTTTGTCAGTCAATGCCCTCAGCCTCAGAGGCTGCCTGCCATCCATTGTCTTATGGGCTGCCTGTTACAGAGTAAGCGTATCCCCTCAAAATTCATATGTTGGAATCCTAACCCCAAACATGATGGAATTAGGATGTAGGGCCTTTGAGAGGTAGAGTCCTTCTGAATGGGTTTAGTGTCCTTATACGAAGAGACATGAGGGCTTCCCTGGTGGCGCAGTGGTTGGGTTCGTGCCCCGGTCCGGGAGGATCCCACGTGACGTGGAGCCGCTGGGCCTGTAAGCCATGGCCGCTGAGCCTGCGCGTCTGGAGCCTGTGCTCCACAACGGGAGAGGCCACAGCAGTAAGAGGCCTGTGTACCGCAAAAAAAGAGGGCTTGCTCTAGCTCTCTGTGCTCTCAACCATGTGAGGATACAAGCAGTTGGCTGTCTGCAGCCCAGAAGAGGGCCCTCACCAGAACGCAACCATGCTGGCACCTTGATCTGGGACTTCCAACCTCCAGAACTGTGAGAAATGAACTTACGTTGGCTATAAGCCTCCCAGTACTTGGTTATAGAAGCCCAAACTGATTAAGACACTGCCTTATAGAGGCAGCCTACAACATGGCAGCTTGCTTCTTAAAGCCAGCAAGCAAGAGGGAGACTCCTGCAAGACAGGCCCTACAGTCTTATGTAGGTAATCATGAATATGTAATCACATACATCCCGTCACCTTCACTGTATTTTACTGGCTAGAAGCAGGCTGCAGGCCACACTCAAAAGCTATGCAAAGCCATAAATGTGAGGAGGGAAGAATCATGGGGACCCTCCTAGAGTCTGTCTGCGGTATCTTATAGAACTTCCTTTTATTCAAATCCTGCCCCTTTATCACTGATTAATTCTTCTTCTTTTCTTGTTTCTAGCAGTCAACTGACCATTACTCTTTTGGAAGACAATTTAATAACCAACTTTCTTCATCACAGGTTAATTTTCCTCTACCCTGAGTGTGAGTATCCTCTGGATACAAAACATTTCTAATGTCCCCAATTTAATGATATCACTGATTTTCTGTTAATTTTTTTTCCTGCTGTTTTCCAAATGCTAACAGAAATAACAATATAGCCAAGTGTCATTCTTTTATCACATTCAGTGCTTTACCTCAACAGATTTTACATTTATATCCTTTCACTCTGTTTTTGAGTTTGAATGTATCTTTTTTTTTTTTTTTTTTTTTTTTTTTTTTTGCGGTACGCGGGTCTCTCACTGCTGTAGCCCCTCCCGCCGTGGAGCACAGGCTCCGGACGCACAGGCCCAGCGGCCATGGCTCACGGGCCCAGCCGCTCCGCGGCACGCGGGATCCTCCCGGACCGGGGCACGAACGCGTGCCCCCTGCATCGGCAGGCGGACCCTCAACCACTGCGCCACCAGGGAAGCCCTGAATGTATCTTTTTTGAGCCACACTTGTTTTTGTTCCTCAGGCCCTTTCAACCTTAAGAGAATTTTTTCCCTGTCCCTTTTTGCTCCAGTTGGGCTCCTCCTACCTCTTCTTCATCTACGATGCAACTCAGGTTGAGCCTTCCTCCCTGTTGCCACCCTTGCTGCCTCTTCCCGTCTCACCTGGGTGGTTTTAACTGCTTTCTTTTCAAAGATACTGACTCCACTCCCTCCTCTTCTGTTCTGTTATTCTACACATTGTAGTTGCACTTTTCCTCCTAAGAACTGTATTCATATTGTCACATAACTTCCTTTTGCCTGTCATTTCAGAATCAAATATTTAAGACCCCTCCATCTATTTACCATATCCTACTCTCCCAACTTCTTGCAAAAGAAAAGGATGCAAAAAGAAGGCTGCAGATAAACTTGTGACTTTTTATATTTCCCTTTCAATGCCCCCCCTTTCCAAATTGCACTGTAGGAAACATTACTTTTATTCCAAGCATGGAATTAAGCTTGTCTTTACCTCCATATTTTTTATGCTTCATTCAGATTGTCCAAAAATCCCAGATCACTTCTACCAAAAGGTAGAAATAGCCCCTCCATCCCCATTGACCAGATGGCGATCTTCACTCTCATCACTACACTCCTGAACTACTTCAACTTAATTTCTATTTAACCTCGCTGCTCTCAATCTATCTCCTTTCCAATCAGCACAAAATACTGCTGCCAAAACCAGCTTTCTTGCCTGCCAGTCCCCAAATTCTGTGTTTGCTCCCTGTCACTCCTGTATAAAATTTAAATTTTTCACAACATTTTTTTTGCCTTTCAGACTAGCGCCTCCCCTAGGAGTTCAGGCAAACTCAGGGCCATGGCCTCTTAATGTTTCCATCTTTGTTCCTTATTTTCAGCTTGTGTAGGCTCTGGTTCCTACATCAATTCACTAACTTTACATTTCTCTTTTTCCTTCTGTATTATGCAAGCTTCCTTTTCATGTCTACCCCTTCAGGAAGTCCACCCTGCCACAAAAGGATGGGGAAAAATTATACACCCAGCATTATCCATTGAAAAATTTGACCTATTTGATTTTTCAACTCCGAGATATTCACCTCCTCTTGTAACACAGAAGAAGCACAGTCAGGAAACACACAGTGGGAAAAAGCACATGATAAAAATTCAAGTGTGCTTTATAGTTTCTCTTTTGAATATAAATCTTAAAGGACTTGGATCACAGCTTTCTAACCTCTTTCCTATGTCTGGCGTACTATAATTGCCCTAGAGTCATCAGATGATCAAAATGCAGTTTGTTATATTTTGGAACTTAAAGGTACAGGATAAAAATCTGGCAAGTGTTATTTGGACAAAACTGAGTATTTAACTATCTGTTGTTAAAGGGATCTAAAACCACCTCTATCCTAAAATGTACTACGTTTACTAATACATTTGCCTTTCTTTGAAACACTGGCTTAACTCCTAGTATAACCAGTAAATTATAATTTACTAATACATCAGTAAAGTAATATTCCATTCTAGCTTTACTTTTTAATATTTTTATAAGGCGTAAAAGTTGGGTGGAAGGAGTACGCAAAAACAGCTTTTCTATTCTTCTCAGATCTTTACGCAAACGACTTCAAATTTGTAGATGACATAATAGTCATTGAGTTAAAGTATTCATATTCTCATAAAGGTGCTATTTGACCCTCCCTCATATCATAATCTAAAGTAAACATAAAGTTAAGTGAGTCAAGTGGGAATGAAATAAAGTAATTAAAAAAAATTAAGGTGGTTATTTTTCTCATAGAAACTAAGATTTTTAATGATTATGATGAAGGCCTTGAGCACACTATATATTATAATCACTTACTATGAAAAAATCATTCATGTGGAGCAGACTCCAGTGTTAACCCAAGATAAACTATGCATTTGATATGGGAACCATAATCGTTTAAATACCCAACCTATTAATTGGAGCAATTAGTGTAATTTGAACTCATTACAATGAGGGGGTCCGCGTCACAATGCAGGTGTTAGGGAATCATGATCCACGATCTAGCCTGTGCTTTACGCTGTGCATCTCTCTCAAGTCACATTCATAGAAAAGCATCATTTTGTATACAAATATACAATATACTGCCCTAAGGAATATATTCCAGGTTGAAAGCAAATATTACAAAGTGATGTGATAAGTAGTAGTATAGAAAAAAGCCCAGAAAATAGGGGAACTCAGATAAGGAACAGTTAGCCCACTTGAGATTAGGAAATCAGCAGTGAAGTTTCCCCTGACTTAGTCTTGAAGGTGAGAAGAGTTACCCAGGAGCAGCAGGTAAAGGGGGAGGAGAAAGGCCAGCGTTTGTGTGACTGGAGCATAGGAAGTGCTCTGAGGGGGACATAGCAGGAGGAGCCAGAGGGGGGGTCCAGAGACACTGGACATGGACACATGGGCACATCATTCCTTATAACCCCCATTATTTGTATACTTCCTGCCTAAGGGCCGGTGGAACAAGAACCCTAAGAATCCAGGGGGACTTGGTGGGAGAAATAAAGTCCGTTGCATCTGTTTCAGTCCTACCTACTTCCTGGTAAACTGTATGAATAAAGGTACATTTTTAAAACCAATTTAAAAACACATTAAAGAAACAAAAGGGGGGAAACAGATACTATTGCCAGAAAGTCAGTAATCCAAAATAATTACCATAAATCTGCATCTCATACATACCATTCTATCAAGAGTTTTAGGCATTTGCTTAAAAGCACTTCTACTTGCATATATGAACACTTAATGTATGATGCGTAAAGTATGTGTGTGCGTGATTATATACATATCTTTACTGAGGATTATCTAGCAAAAAATTATGAAATGTTCTGCACGCTGGCATCCACGATTCTGCTGTCCTGGCACACACGGTGAGTAGAAATAGTAGTTGAAGCTCACTCATGCAGTCGATTTAATGAAACCATCACAATCAGGCACTCCACAAAGCAGTATCCTATTCTTCTGTCCACTAAATACATCCCCCATCCCTTTCAACTCTGCATAAGTTTCACAGTCAGTGTTATTTACCGGTTGGAACTGGCAGTATTAAATTAGCACCGGCTGATCACTAGACTTTTGCCCAGTGAACTTTATGTCCCCCCGTTGAATCCCTTTATTGTTGCTGTTCTTGCTTTGGAACATGACTTCCCTAGAAAGCATTTCTTCATTCAGCCTCTGTGCTGGAAACAGACAACAGCTTGAAGCCAGCAGCTGCTCTTGAGCAAAGCAGGTAAGAGGCAAGAAAGCCTGCTGAATCCATAACAATAAGTACATCATGACATAATTACAGTAAATCTCCAGAGTGACCTGCACACATTCAACACCATATGGTTATTTTTGGTGCTGGAAACGTGTAGCCGGGAGCCATAGTTTAATCGAACCGCATTCCACAGTATTCTGCTAGCATGAAATTGATTTTTTACCCAGAAAATTAACATGAATATTTATTGACAGGAGTAAAGACTATATTTGCAGAGCCAGCTGAAAGTGCCAGTAGATTTAATAAAAACATTTGAATTTTGTTTCACCTGAAATATATGAATAGGTGAATAGAAGTTTCATCTTTTTTCTGAGTTGGGTTTGTTTTGTCTTACTCTAGTAGAACTTTGTAATATGCAACATATGCCTTTGAACATCTCTGCCCCACCCCCCTTTTTTGGACAGTGTTTTTTCAGTGGTGCATGGAAGGACTGTGCTCTGTTTCTCTTAATGTCTTCATTTGACTTTGACCAGGTTAGTAAGATTTACCGCTACTACAGCCTGCCCAGAAAAAAATAGATTGTCAATATGGACAATACCTTGTGATCTGTCAAGAATGAATAAACTGCCCTCTCTACTTCTGCTTCTCAAAATAATTTATTCTGCAGAAGACTGAGATACATGCATATGTCAGAGAGGTGGACCAGCCCAGAATCCCAGCTTCCTAAACTCCCAGAGGAGTTTTTTGGGGCAAGTCTACTCTTACCCGCACAATGGAATGAATCTCAGATAAAATATAAACATTACATTACTCCCTTATAAATATTTTTAATGCGGTCCCACCTCTATTGATTCGTGAGAGCTTCAGGAGGGTTAAATACTTTTCTGTGCATTTACAAAGTACAGTGTTCCCATCTTAATAACCAAATCCTAGACCATGTCCATCCTAAACCAAAAGTCCTGGAGGGTTCTGGGCAACCTGCCTTGTGACTTGAGAGGGAATTTACTATCAGAATACTATGATGCATAAAAAATACCCCATTGTAGAATCTCATTAAAAAGATGAAAATGGAGGGCAAATTTTGCTAAAGGAGGAGGACTCAAAGAACACATAGGCTTATAAAGGAAAGGGAGCCAAAGACAAACTGGTTTTCTTCAGAGTTTTCTCCCTACCTTGTGTCCTAGACAAGCTACCTCCAGTGTCCTGAGGCCTATGGGATTGAAAATGTGCCCCCAGATTTGCTGTCTTCCAGAACAGATAATGGGGGTTCCCCTCTCCTGCCTGACATCAGGCCTTTCTTAGGCCATTATCATGGGAAACAAAATAAATCCCTTGCAACAGAAACACTTAACTGTCACCCCAACAAGTTAAATTGCTGAAACTACAACCACTTTTAGGTCCATTCTTAAGACCCAAAGAAACTGATGTTATCTCATGGGCTTGATTGTACATATATACAAAAAAGTAAAAGGGTCTATTTTGTGCAGGGAAAAATAAAACTAGCAGTAGCTGTATAGGTCAAGAAGATTGAAATTAAACAATTTAGGTAACTTGCTCAATAGCTGGCAGAACCAGGACTTATTTGGGCCATTGTTCTTTCTTTGTCACTTTTATGAATGTGCGTTCCAAACAGGCTCACTTGGGACTTAGTGTCTCAGTAAGCAAACAAGGCTTTAAAGAAAAAAAAAAAAGGAATCTTTTCTATTGACTCATTGCATGACCTTCAGTGAGTTACTTTCACATCACCTCTGTCACCTCCATTATAAACTAGAACTCATAACATTAATCAGCTTTCTCCCGGGGCTTTCTTAAGTCTTGAAAAGCTTTTTAAAATTAAAGTGCAGTAAAATCACTAAAAGTCTAATAGTCAGAACACATAACCTGAGCTTCGGCAGAATTCCTAGACCTTATGCTGACCAAAGCCAATCAACTAGATTTCAGAATGCACTCAAAGGTAACTGTTCAAAGGCAATAAATATGACAAAAATAGTGGCAGAATGTGTGGGAATCAGAAGAAAAATAAGGAAAAAAATGTTCTGTGTTGATAAATATAATTAAATTAGTTAGATAATGTCTCTGGCTTACTCCTTGGTTACTGAATAGATTTCTAATCTAATGGCTCATTAACCATGTAATACCTAACATAGATCCTGAGTTCTTAGCTTATAATTTTTCCATCATATGAAATACTTATTGTTTTTTATATTGCAGTTATAAGTACACTTACATGTCTCTGTTACACAAGAGCTCTCCTAAATGGTAAACATTATGATACTTTAATACTTACTTGCATAAACAACGCCTTTATGAACTCCAGCAGAAACTAATGCAGGATTCCAGGCCCACAAAATAAATGGAGGTTAACAGGCATTTGCTATTTAGAGCACTTAAGCTAACTTTTCTTACCTGTATTATTTCTACCTGAAATTGCTAAATTTTTTTGTTCCTCTAAAGTATACAGATGGTACTATTTCTATTGTGTACTAACAGAAATCAGAACAAGATTACTTCAGAAAATACTTCCTCTGGGAAGAACCCAGGCCCTCAGTTTGCCCTGCCCTTTAAATTCCTGTATCTCACACCCTGGCAGTACATGGACTTGTAACCCATCTCTGCAGCTGGTCAATCTACATGAGCCAGAAGTGACATCTGTGTGTCCTGCACTCAGAAGTCTTAGTTTGGTGGGGTTGTGCCATCTCTAACTTGATTAAAAGTACACCTGTGACCAAACAGGTGACAAAACATGAGGCGAATACACAGAGACAGATGGATTAAGATTGTCGTAACTGTAAGTTTTACTCGATTATAATTTTCACAGGCTCCAGGTGATTTCTATTTTTTTATGGCTTCACTCATCTCAGGAAGTCCCAGTGGACCTTGAAACAGAAGAGAGATGCTTCCTGGTCTCTGTCTAGGCCAGTTTGCAGTGTGGGCACTTGAGAGAATTGTGCTATGAAAAATCAATTAGATTCTTTAGTCTAGGGTGCCATTTAGAATACCTAAGCTACTGTGCTTCATCATAAAATTGACCTTTTTAATTTTTTATGTCAGAAATTTCCACTAAAAGTGTTAGCATAAAAAAAGTACAGCTTCAGGGAAAATATGAAAGGCATGAGAAGGAGTCGTGAATGGCTGTGCTACCCTGAAGAAAAGTAGAAATCGTCTCCACTCGGATATAATAAATAACATGTCATGAGTACCCTGTGCTTAATTTTTAAATAATTGGTATCAGTAAGTAACATAACAATGACACAGAAACACCAGATCTGCGTAAGAAGCAGGCGGGCAGTGTATCTTAGATTTACAGCCAGCTTGCAATCGTGCAGGATAATTGCTTTACTCTCTAGAAAAGAGGTCTTTTCTCATTACTTTTGACTGTCATTTCTATGCTGTAATCATCTTAATGTGATAGTAATTTATGTGCTGTATTTTTCAAAGCTGTATCAGATTTGCCATTTTAATTTCCCTGTCCAACTCCAATGTTTCAGCAGAAAAGAAAAAAAAATCACGTCATTGTCAATAGAAAAAAGGAAGGGATGTTATTTAGGAACAGAAGAATTGCCACAGAAGGCCGTCAGAGTCATCCATGCAGTCCACAGCTCTGTCACTGCTGGTGACAACACGGAATATTTTCTAGAATGGTGTAGGGAGAGTATAGGGTAAAGGCTGAGAGTTGTTACCTATGTTCCAGTCCTAGAAACTCCACTTTTTAGTAGGACATTGGGTAAATCTTTTAACCTTTTGGTACTTCAGCTTCCCTGTCTGTAAAATGGGAATGCGATCTAGTTGGTTGTTTTTATATATGGACCCCTAAGGTTAGTGGTTTCAAGCAACAATTTACTACCTCTCAGGGTTCTGTGTGTTGCTCGAGCCTCAGCCATGTGGTTCTGGCTTTAGGAGCTCCGTCAGATGATGGCTGGAGCTGCAGCTGGAGTCATTTGAACTGGGCATCCAAGATGGCTCATTCACATGGGTGGAAGTTGATGCCAGCTACCACTGGGGGCTCAGCCTGGGGTGAGTCAGAGTGCCTACGCACCTACTCGTGACCCCCCCACGTACCTTGGACTTCTTCTAGCATGGAAGCTTACCTTGGAGGGCAAGAGTATTCCAGGAGGGTCCCTTCCGAGAGACCCAAGAGGAAGCTGCAAGGCTTTTATGACCTAGGCTTGGAAGTCCCAGATTCATGAGGTGAAGAATTAGACTCCCCATCCTGATGGAGGGAGTGGCAAATTACCTTGTAGAAGAGCATGTGGCCTGAGAGAGGTCACCATAATCATATTTGGACAATAAGATCTGCCACAGCCTAACAATTATAGTATCTACCTCATAAGGTTTGAGGGAGGATTATATGAGTTAACAAAACTAGGCAAATATTTAGAACAGTGCCTGCCATATCTTGAGCCCTCAATAAATGTTGTATATTAATATTATCCTCCAGAACCTGGAATGTTTGGCATTGTGTCCTGATCTCTTTATCTTCCCTGCTATTTGTAACTATGATCTTTCTTTATTCAATATTTCAAAATTAACATTTTCAACCTGTACCTACTCTTGCAGACAGAAGAAAAGAAACATTTACTGATGTTTCAGGCCTGGATGAATATGTAATTATTCACTCTGAATTCTTCATAGTTTATGGGTTGTGGAATATTTCCTCCTAAGGAGCAGCTTTCTATACTGATACATGACATGAGTCATGAGTCAATACATGTCTTCTGTGCCCTTTTGTCCATACTCCGTTGCCTCTAGCTGTGAGGACTGCTCATGGCATGTGGAATCTCTGTTCTGTAATGGTTCAATTCCAGTGGTGTATAAAATCTCACACAGTGATGAAAAGATGATTATAGTTTTAAAAATTAAAACAGCTCTCAGGACAAAGCATAGTATTTTTATCTTGAACTTCACATTGCTATTATAAGAACTCAATTTAATATGCAAAATCTTAGTCTTATAGTCAAAAATACAGTAAAAAATATAAACAATGTCAATAAAGTACAGTTTTATTGGTATTAGATCTAAAAACAAATAGAGGGAAAATTAAGTTTTCATTTCTTTTTCTTGCACCATGCTAATTAAGTAAGGCTTAGAATCTAGCAGAATTCTTTGCTCATAGCAAATAGTAAAAGGACTATGTGTTTATAAAGATGACTCATTGATATATTTTCAATTTCACATTTTGATGACTTCCTACACACCTCATTACTAATATTCAGAATAAGCTATTTTCACCCTTTAAGTGAGTGACTCTATAATCATTGTTCTACAGATGAACATTATGGGAATTAGATGAAAAATCAGGCAAACTCATGGAAGTCACAAGGGAAAATAACCCATGCATTAAGTATTTTAATAGGATCTCACCAATATGTGGGAAAGAACATTTAAAAATATACTTCCCTCTGAATTGATTAGTATTACTTTTGTTCACTCAGAATCTCATTAATAAAAACCCAAGGTTTCTGAGTTACATCAGTAACTCTCTTCCAAAAGCAAGAGGTTCATCACAACTGAGAAATTAAATTATAGTCACAAGGTGGAGGACTTTATGTCCAAAACACAGTTCAGCCCCTATAAATGTCAGATAACTGACTAGGGCCTCAGTTTGCAAATGGTTAGCATGATATTCTTTTTTTTTTTTTTTTACCAGACTTCTTCAAAGAGGAACTAATAATTTAGGTAACTGACAGACGTCATCTCTGACCAAAGATGTGAAACTGTGCCCTCCAAAACCATTACAAGTCAGCTCAGTGACATTTACCTAGAAGCTGGCTTATAGGAATTTAGAGTAAGTAAAACATTAGATACCTGACAGAAACTAAACTAAGAGGAAAAAAAATGCACCTAAAAATATCTGGGTGCCCTAACGCAGGAGCTTACTTCCCAACCTCAGACAACATATTAGGGTGCTTTCCTTGGAGTCCAAGGAAAAGAAATATACTAGATCAGGCTCTTCCTATAGAAATCATCTCTTTTCTGATATGTATCAATAAATACTGAAATTAGAATGCTCTTTTAGTAATGTTTTAGAATTTTGAAACAGTGAAGACCAAGTCTTGTAAAGCTTTCAAAACTAAGCTTATTGTAAATTATTTTATTTATTCATAGAGTACTGTAATTTAGAATTTTTAGCATAGAAAATAAAACCCTGGTTGATTAAACTAAGGATATATACATATACAAACTAGACCACATACTTATAAAAAAATCTGGGCTACAAGTTTGGAATTTTATTTGTTTTATAGTGTTTTATCTTTGTTTTCTTTGTTCATTTCTGTTGTGATACTACAAGTATAAGAAAGGAAATTAAATTTTGTGATCTTATAAATTCTTTCTTAAGGACAGTTCACTGACTATGACTTCCTTTGTTTGAGCCGCTTAACGGCAAACATCTGTCTATATGGGTTTTATAGATATTGTTGAAAAATACTCAGATTAGTTATGTATGGATTTATCTATGATTTGTTCTCTGTCTACTAAAAATCTGAGAAAGCTTTATAAAAATCAAATAACACAACATAATACCATCAAAAAATAAATGGAAAAGCAACTAATTAAAGGAAACAGAGAAGTAAGTGGATGTAATTTGTTAACTGGAATCTATTACCTATAACATTAATTTAATAATAGTTTCTCAGGGGAAAAAGAAACATGACAATAAATGTAAACAAAATTTTCTTTTTCTAATCAATATTAACCTAGATTTACATATGTTGATCTTCTTTGTGTCATTACCAAAGTTTGAATCTTTGTATTTTTCACATTAAGAATCTAGAAGCTTTTGGAATTGCTTTTGGCCATCACCAGTTCTGCCATGAGGACCATTGAGTTTTATATATTTATCAGGATTATTGCATTACCTAATAAAACATATCTAAATAAAGATGTCACACCATTTTAGGATGCTTTGGGAATGAGATTATTTCTGTCCCTCCGTCCCAAATTGGGCTAGGGATTCGTACTCATACTGACCTCTGGAGCGAAAGTGAGCCCACACAGGACAGCTCTGGAGATTCAAAGACCTTGGACATGGCTATACAGTTTGATCTGTTTGTGTGTTTAAAACATTCCAGCTCAGAGAATAGTTTAAAATTGGGTTACATTTAACTGACAGATACAAATACATGCAAGTACTGCTATATATACTGCTATACATATATAGGTATATATACCTATATACCAAATATACGTGATGAAAATGCCATGAAATATCAAATTCAGACACACAAAGCATTCTGAACTGCTTTAGAATCCTTTCTGAATATTTAATATTTATTTTCTGTATGGATAAACAAAAAATATATTTTGAATTTTATGAAAATATTCACCTTGTAAATCATAGATATGAAAGTTCAAATTTTTGGAGTGTGACATATTTGCACTTAAATATATAAGGATGAACAACAAAAGGACCATTCCTGTTGACTTGAATGATTAGTAAGCATTGTAAATTGTCTTCATGAATCTCATATGTGGCTAACATGAAGAGCCAGCAAATTCCTGCCAACATTGTTTTCATTTTCTTTCACAGTGGGACTTCTTTAGACACATTACAGAATTTAAGTGTCAGAAAAAGGCAGTTTGTAGCCAAGAAAATGTATAGAAGGAGTAAGAAATAGACTCATGATCCTTTTTGACTTCCATATTCATCAAACTCCCAGTTCACCTGCCTTGATGCTAGTACTGTCCGTTTCCTGTTAAATCAGCAATGCTTATTAGCTTTCTGGGAGCAGCAAAATGTAAAATTTCAACAGCTAAGCTGACACACAAATGCTCTGACATTGGTCAACATATCAAAGACAATCAGAATCTCTTTAGTCATTAAAAATGCAAACATGGCATTGAAAATATAGTGAGATTATTTCAATGCCATGTGGGTAATTTTCCAAATCGAATATATTCCTTAAATGTACGGTTTCATAAAGTTAAATTTGGCTTACTGGTTTACTCACATGATAACATTTTTATTTAAAAATGAATTAAAAATAAGCTCTGTGGGTTAGAAGTTATCTAGAGCTCATGTGCTGAATCGGGTAAACGTTGCATGCAAGAAAAGGGCATTACTACTTGCTTCCATCATTCTACTGGGTGTACTTAAATTCAGATTCAGCCAGTGCTATGTCTGTCAGGAAAGTCATAAGCCTTTCACAAATGTATTGTCATGAAAAGACAAAAACTGCTTTCTGGAACAAACCCATGATCCTTCAAGACTGTGGGAACCTTCAAAGGTAGGTATAACTCTCCAAAGTGAGAACAACTGAAAAAAGGAAAAAGAAAGGAAAATTTCTGTATGGGAAAATTTCTTCCAGACTTCAAAGAATCAGCATAATTTTTGAACCATGAGCACTGATTACTCCTTATCCTCCTTTCCTTTCTTGGGCAACTTTGGAAGTTGTTTGCCTATTATGGCTCTGGATAGCAGAAAATTCTATTTTGTTAAGTTATTTAACCCACACATTTCTTTGATTTTCATGTGGTGTTTCAATAACTACATTAATTCATGCATTTGACTGTACCTTAACCTGTGGTGCTATAAGCAAGAGAAAAATAAAAAACACTAGAAGATTATACATTTCTAAAACCCTACACTAGCTCTGACATGTCTGTTAGGAGATAAGCTATCTTGCCAGAATACAAATGTGAGACATAATTGAGAATCTGCCAAGAAGTATAAAATTTACTAACAAATATTTACTTCTGATAGTTTGTGGGTAAGTCTGGAGTATGCCAAAACAGATCTGGATATATGTTTAGTAAATTCAGTGTCATATAGGAAAGAAAAAGGCTTTGGAGCCCATAAGTGCAATTTTTATCTCTACCATTTGAAAGTAGAATCTCTGGACAAAAAAAAAAAAAAAAGGGAGAGAAACAAAGAACTGACATATATATATATGTGTGTGTGTATATATATATATATATATATGGTGCTGGTGAACAGTATATTTGTTTTTCTGGACCATGATTGCAGGTAGCAAAATGGGAGTTCCTGGAAAATATTTGTGTAGATTGTAAGGATGTCCCAAAGGAATATTGTGAGATGATGCTCACTAAAGCATTGAAGGGAATTTGAGAGAGAAAAATTCACCACCTCCCTAAAGTAAAACCAATAAGAAATATGTCAGAGATTGAAGCATAAAAATTAATATATTCATTCAAACATTTATTGAACTAATTCTATATATTGGACACTGTGTTAGCAACTTCCTAGAAAAACATTAGAAAAAAATGAGAGAAGAAAGAAGAAATAAAGAGCATTGGTCACAAATGTTGTGACTACCATATCTATATTCCAATTCACAGATTTTAAATAAACAATGTAAGTTGAAATTTAAACACAGGATTACAAGTATAATCCCATGGGTACCCACAACTGACCAGAATGGTTTATGGCTAGTGAATAGCAATGGAAAGCTAATTTGGTCCCCCAAAAAAGCAGAGTGAAGAAGAAGAGTGTATATTACCAATATATAATGATAAGGGGAGACCATAATCATCTTACTGTGGGAGAATAATGGACGCCATTCAATTGGGAACACAAGACGAGAGTGAGAACAAAAGAAAGACTGAGAAATAAGTGACCCCACAATCCTGGTTAGATGGTTAGATTCTCCTAATACCAGTTATGAGACAAAATATCTTAATTCTGACAGACTTCCATTATTAGGACAGTTACTATGGCTTATATCCTGATAGAATCAGAGCATCTAAGAAATTCTTTATTATCTTCCTGATGATTTTGCCTCTCCGCAGAAAGAGTAAGCAATAGGGGGAGTGTTATCTGCACTTAATTCTGACCACCCAAGAAGAACCAATTAACAGCAAAATGGAAGCATGGCAAATCTCTGCAAATGTGATGATATTATCTTAATGTTTATAACAGCCATGGAAAGAAATGCTTGATTTAGTCACAAATATGTCCTGTACTCTTAAAAAATGTTTCTGCTAAAAGACAGAGCAGAGACAATGGCCAAAATCTCTCAAACAAATATTGCTCAGAAAGAAACTGGATGCGCCCCAGAACAAAACCCTGACCATACAAAACCAAATTTGATAATAGTAGGAAGAGTTAACTTAGAAGATGAATGAATCTGGATGCAGAGCATTCTCTATGAGTTCTCACTGAAAGCAGTACATATACAAGATTGGAAGTACTTTAGTTATTATTAAGTACAGCAAGTGAAGACTTTTAAAAATGAATAGTAAAAATGATTTTTAGTACGTTTAGAATAAGATACAAATAAGAGAGGAATAATCTGCTGTTAAGATCGTTGACCAAATGGTAGCAGATGACATAGAGAATGCAGAAATTCCCAGCTGCATTCTTGTTCGTATCTTATTTGTCACGGACTGATATGAGGAGAGAGGATGTTAGTAAGAGAGAATTAAACCCCAAGTGGAGAACAGAATACCTAGAAACTCTACATGGATTCAAGTCTCTTGCTTAGTAAAAAATTGCATCCCGGGGTATTGGAAAAGTTTGTGAATAAGATTGCTGAGATGCTATCAGTAACTTTGGGGGAACTACAAAGATGTAGGCACTGGACAACTAGAAACAGGTAAATTATGTACTGATTTTCAAAAGCTATATAAAGATTTCTCAAGGGAAATAAAAAAGGACAAATAAGCTTTAGAGTCACAGTAAAGTCATAAGATGTACTATTAAACCTAAAATTTTGAATACCTAATGGAGATCGCAATGACTAAGGCTCAAAATAGGAGGGCTGGAAAATAGTTAATGGAAATAACTTAACTAAGCAGGTATTGTGTGTAAGAAAAAAGTCAAAAATAGCATTAAAAACTGTGAAGCAAAGGAAGAATGCAGACTCACTAAATTAAGGTACCTGCAGATTCCTTCCACGTGTACTGTTGACGGCCATTTGGTCTTCAGAGAGATTAAGGATGATGACCAATGATGACCACTACAGCAATGATGATGATGATCATGATGGTGTTAGGGCCACTGATCCATGAGCTCCTGAGGGCAGGGGCCATTTTTGTTTTGTTCATTGCTGTGGTCCAGCACCTAGTACTTAGTGGGACATCAATACGTTTTAATTTAATTGAACAATAGCTAATAATAACTCAAGAATTGTCTAAACAGTGAAATAATGCTTTATTTCACTTCATCATCACAACAAGCCCTTAAGATCTAGGAAATACTATTACCGCTATTTGACAGATAAGAAAAAGAGGCTTAGGTGTGTCCTTAACCAAGGTCACCCCTAATAAGTGGGGAAGTTCTAATTCAAATTCAAGGCTGTCTGATTAAAAGGCTTAAGCTCTTAACCACTGTTGTTATATCTTATACACTATTGAGCAATTTTCCATCCTGACTGAAGCCTATTCTAAGTCCTGAGGAAAAGGGTAAATGGCAGGAGATCCAGGCAGAAGTATTGGAAGATATGGAAATTCTGGAGAACAAAATGAATAAACTGACAAGGTCAAAAAAATTCAGACTCAAGGAGCTGGATGCAGGAATAAGGACTAGTGGAAGCAGGTAGAAAACTGTCAATGTAAATGAGTGGCCAAAGAGCATCGAGGCACTCCATGTGGCTACCACAACTGCATGGCACCAGATCTTCATTTGACCCTAGCATTTTACCTAGGACATAATGAGTTCCCAATGGAAAAATAATAAAGTTAAATTAAATTCAACTAAATTAAATTAATAAGGTGACTGAACTTATTACAAGGAGGTTTTTTTACACCTTGTTTTATTTTAAGAAGCTCTACTTGTTAAACAGAATAGCATTACATCTAACTTGAGAGATCAGGTTTCATTATGGTAGGTAGTAAAAAAGAGGCTTAGATCTTAAGTTATAGTGTTTCTTGTCTTAGTTATATTTTTTAAATATTTCTCTCTGCTTTATATAAAGAAATAGTAGAGACAGGAGAAAAAAACAATATGATACATGACAGAGTGAACATTTAAAATAATAACAATAGTGCACATTTTATGCAGTGATTCCTATGTATCAAGCACTCCAAAGAAACACCTTATAAAGCTCATTTAATCCTCACAGCAATCCTCTGATATAGGTGTTATTGTGATCCCTATTATATAGATAAGGAAATTGAGCCTCAGCAAGATTTAATTCCTTATATCTGGTCATGGCTATTAAGTAGAGGAGCAAACTTTCAAATCCAGAAAACTCTTTCTCTTAATCACCATAATAAACTGGCATTAAGCTTTGTCCCCTCCTAAGAAAGCCTGTAAGGATAGCCTCAAATAGAGTACGGGATAGGATGTATATGGTTTAGCAGAAATCACTAGAAAATGCTTCACAGATTTTTAGTTGGCAACCAGCCCAATAGGAGTGAACAATGTGCTGAAGGTTCCAAATAAAGACAAAACAGACTTAAGTTGCATTAATTTCAGAATTTCAAACAATGGAGGTGGTTAGAACTCATACTTCCACATTTGGAGTATTGTGATCATTCCTTTTTTTTTTTTCTTTTTTCGTGCCAGGTATATGAATGGATGGATATTAAATATTCTTCATTGCTAGGCTTTACAACAACCCAAAGAGGTAGAGAGTATATATTTTACAGATGAGAAAACAGAGGTTTCAAAAGATTAAAGACTGTTTATCTGAACATCATGTGCTAGGTGAAAGTTTAGGAAATGGAAATGCATCTAAAAGATGGAGACACAGAGGAGATTTTAGACCCATCATACATGAAAAATCACATTCTTGAACCTAATAAACTCAAGAGGTTAGGATGGCTGTCTTCAAATATTAGAAAGGCTGTCACCTGGAAGAGGTGTAAGGTTTACTCTGTGTAGTTCCAGGGCTAGGAGTCAAAATTTTACTCTGAATAAAAAGTAATTCTGATAATCAAAACCATTCCAAAATATAATGCAAGCAAACCCTCCATCAATGTAGAAATTCAAGGAAAAGTTGTCTGGTCATCTGTCAGAGATGTTATAAGGAGGATGAGTAAGTGACCTTGAGTAGTTTATATCTCCAAGAAGCCTTTTTGCCCTCAGTTAGCAACTTTAAAATTGGCTTGGACAAGGTCTAGCTGTTCCTGAGGCCCAGCTGCATTGTCCTCAAGACAGTCCCTTGAATAAGTCCTTTCTGTCAGTGTAATTTCTTCCTCTGAAGAATGTATACCTGACCCTGACATGTTTCCAGCCCTTTCAAATGTCTGCTTTGTGAATCCCTCTTATTGCTGTGGTGGTTCTAACTTCAAGAGACTGAGGTGTAATCTATATAACTACTGAAACTGAGGGATCTCAATTAAGCGAAAGCCTTTTGGTTTCCTTTAAAAAACAGACCAGAGTTATGAATAGAGCCATAAGACAGTCATGAGTTATTCAACCAGAGGTAGCTATTTGACTGATAAATCAATTTGCAGGAATATATTAAATGATTAATGAATCTGTCATATCAACTAGGACATTTGTTAATTGTTTTCAAGGTTCCAATAAACGTAATGGCAATTAATTGCACCTGCTATAATCCACTTCATGCTTGGAGCTGACGTGCAAGTTTAATGTTCATTTTTCACTGGTGAAAAGACTTTTGTCTATTCTGCAGCTTTCTCCACACCTGCCTGATATAGGAAAACAATATTTGTGTTAGGCAGACTCCTGCTTATTAATGGCTATAAATTTAAAGGCCTTGCAATTCTCCCTACAAACAAAGTTGAGAAGAAGTTTTGCAAGCCACCCAAGAAAGAAAGTGGTGTACTTCCAAATCTACTTTTCATCTGAGTATAGAATATTGTGGTTCCCTGAGGCAGGCCTTGATATCACAAAAGCCATTTCTGGCAGATTGGAAGGATTATTCCCTTCTGGGTTTCCAGCATCTGACAGGAGAGCAGAGTGAAGGTCCTCCTCTCAGGGGGCTGGCAGCTTCATGAAGCAGATGGGACCTGACAGGTTATTTCCAAGAAATGGAGGCTCCGAAGTAGGAAGCAGGTATGCCTGACTGAGTAATGGGAGGCTCCTCATTTAAGCAGGGAGAGCCAGAACCCAGTAGTGGCAGGAGACATTTATTCATGTCAGAGGAGCGTCGCCAGCCAGCCATCCCAGGAGCCTTGACAAATCAGAACGGTTCAGAGTGCTGAGTGTCCAGGATGCAGAATTCATTAGGCAGTTTAACCCTGTTAATGCCATCCAATTCCTGCAAATGCCGTGAAAAAGTGGATTTCATTCTGGTATGCCCTGTGCTCTTCACCACTGGAGCCCTCTAGAGCACATTTTCCATTTTCTTTTCTCCTTACCAGGTCACACTTGCTACTTTCCCTAATTTTAAGCTTTGAAGAGTGAGAATCAGCTGTAGAGTCTCTCCACGCTCCAGAACAAGGTGCCACAGCCTTGGGGCGGGGTAGAGGGCTGGGGGGAGTCACCTGGCCCGCCATCCCAAACATAGATGCCTGCCCACCTCTTTGAGGAAGGGGGTGGGGCAGGAGATGAAAGGTCAAAGGGCGGCTCCACCACCTCGTTGCCCACTCTCCCTCCGTCCTGCTGTCTTCACATCCCCTCCCCCTTCCCTTCCCTGTGCTGCCAGAGCTGGAGGGTCCCTCTTGAGCCGTGATCAGCTTCTACTGCCATGACCCCTGCTTCCCCCACCACAACTACTCTGTAGGCAAATCTAGGAAGTATCCAAGAAGAGGCCTTAAATGTGCCCCTTCCTAAATCAGGCCATTTTGACACCATGGTGGCCATGGTCCCACCCAAGGCAGCTGGCGGTATGACCAGGTAAGAGCCATTGAGCAACACCTGTTGAGAGAATCAAGTCACAACGCATATTCCTAGTGGCCTATACGGGCTACAGCCCGTCCTCATCAATCCCTGCCCCTCGTCACTGCTTCCAGCAAACTTCACAAAGCTGCCACCTGGCTTCCTTCCCTTTCTCTCTTCTGCATTCCACACCACTCCCCCACCAACATACATGAACCAAAGGCAAAGTATAACATCTAGATTCTGGTTAAACCTGTTGTTCTAGAGCTACATATTTGGCTAGGTTAAGGAAATACAGTTGTTAAAGGAGATGTGCCCTAAAACAATTCCACTATAGACTTTTTTTCCCCAAAATAAGAGCAATGTCTACAAGTAGGTCCCTTGTTTGAACAATTCCTTGGTATTTTCCTATCAGCTTGATAAAGTTTCTCTTTGTTCCCTCTTTTCATGGCAATAGGCTCTGAAACCAGGGATCTGAGGTCTATTGACAAAAAAAGGTTATGTTTTTAAAACACAAATATAGAGGTAACATTAAAATGCTAAAAGAATGTAGAGACCTGTATAATTAAGATTTCATCTTGCTTTGTAACCAGAGTTCAAGGTCCAGGACATAGTATAAGTAACAGACATTATTTTGACTTCTGCTCATATCTGCTGTACCCACCATATACAGGAATGATAGAGTAGTTTCCACCTTTGAGTTCCTATACAACCATTTTTATACTATTCCCTACAGTAGGGAAGCTGGGGGGAGCTTTCCGAATGGGCAAAGCAAGAGACACCTGGGTCCAAGCTGTGGCATGAGGAGCAATAAAAATGCCGAGTCTGAGAATATCTGTTGTGAACTTAGACTAATGAGATGGATCCTTAGGAAACATGCCCTGCCCCACTTCAGTCTAAACACAACAGCATGGTGCTCCTTCTAAAACATGAGTTTTATCACATCACTCCTTTCCTTGAAAGTCTGCAGTGGCTCCCCAATGTCATTTAGCTACAGCCAGAGCCAAATTCAGTATAGTGTCTACATTGCCTTCATCATCTGGTCTTGTTACCTCCTTGACCACTTCTCCATGAATACACCGAGAACACTCCGGTCTTCAGACTTAGCCTGGGCTCTTCCCAGAACTTCCTAGAGTTCTGCCTAGAACTTTCTCCCCCTGATTATCCCCCATGGCTTTCTCCCTCACCTCTTGCTTTCTTTTTCTCCATAGCACTTGTACCATCTAACATACTATATATTTTGCTCGTTTATCTGACGGTCATCTTCTCTGCTATGTGATAAACTCCATGACAGCAGGGAGTTTTGGTTGTTTTTATTCTCTGCTATATTCCCAGCACCTGAAAGAGTGCCTGCCACATAGTAGGCCTTCAACAAATGTTTTTTGAGTGAGTGAATGAATGGGTGAATGCCATCATATATGTGTGAGCGTATCTAAAC
This sequence comes from Monodon monoceros, assembly GCF_005190385.1. Taxonomy (NCBI): domain Eukaryota; kingdom Metazoa; phylum Chordata; class Mammalia; order Artiodactyla; family Monodontidae; genus Monodon; species Monodon monoceros. Next base: position 51,998,770 of record NW_021703771.1, read on the forward strand.
AAGTGTTGTCTTATAAAATTGCAGTGCAAGACAACATCCTAATTAAAAAGAAAGGTCTAGAACTATTGTATACACATCTAGTTTTGAGCCCTGCTCTATCACTTTCTTATTGTTTAATTTCCTCACATTCAATTAAAATAGGATAAAAAAAATTTGCAGCTTTTCTTAGAATTTTTGAGATAGATTATGAAAATCATTTTATAAACTGTAGTGCTAGTAAATGTTCATTAGTCTTCATTGATGTCACCTTATATAACAATACATTTTCCCAGTGTTTAAGGAAATTATTGAGATCCAACAAATACATGTAATATATCAAATGAATTGCACAGCAATTACTCAAAATAATTTGAAATTCTTCTTTTGGAGAAGCCAGATAGATATTGATTTTTGAACCCCAGTGGGATTACTCAATGCCCCATGTTATTACTGGTCATATTCATTTGCTTTGAATTCTAATAACTTTTGTCATATCTCAAAAATAAAATTCAGCCCCAAAGAATTAGTTATTGCCAGTATTCAAGAGAAAGTATCAAAACCTTCTAAAACAACTCCAGAGTGACAATAACAATCACTGTAATAAAAATAAGCATTTAAGTCAATAACCATATTTAGAGCATAGAGATCCACCCTTGGTAACTACTTTGAAAGGAATAATACTAATTCAGCCACATCATTTTAAAAAGTATATCTCTCTCACCAAGATGACTGGAATTCTACCATTAAAAGCCTATATTGGGGACTTCCCTGGTGGCACAGTGGTTAAAAATCCGCCTGCCAACGCAGGGAACACGGGTTCAATCCCTGGCCCAGGAAGATCCCACATGCCGCAGAGCAACTAAGCCCATGCGCCACAACTACTGAGCCTGCACTCTAGAGCCTGCGAGCCACAACTACTGAGCCTATGTGCCACAACACTGAAGCCCACACACATAGAGCCCACGCTCCGCAACAAGAGAAGCCACGACAATAAAAAGTCCGCGCACCGCAATGAAGAGCAGCCCCCGCAGGCCCCAACTAGAGAAAGCCCGCGCACAGCAACGAAGACACAACACAGCCAAAAAAAAATTTTTTTAAATAAATAAATAAAATTTAAAAAGCCTATATTTATGCATTAATTGTGTGTTCTCGGATTCATAAGCATCCATTAGCACACTCCTATTCTGGCTGTTAGTGGAGCACACTCTCTGCCTGCTCTCCTGGAGGAGGGTCAACTTGGGATTTTTTCTGTAAAATGAAAGAGTAAAGGGGAAAGAGGAGGGATGCTGATTGTTCAGAATTCTAGGAGAGGTGTGATTTCCAGGCATATTCACAAATGATCTCGGAGTTACATGATTTTATCTCTAAGGACACATCCACCTAATATTGTAAAATGAAGAAAAAGCATGGGATCATTGTGATATTCAATAACCAAATTCTTTTTAACAACTTTTCAAGACATAATTCATATACCAGGAAATTCATCCATTTCAAGCGTACAGTTCAGCGACTTTTGGTATAATCACAGTTGTGCAACCGTAACAATGATCTAAGTTTAGAACTTTGCTATCATTCCAAATAGAGGCCTGTGCCCAGTAGCAGTGCCCTTCCCAGCCTCCCCCAGTCCCTGGAAACCATAAATCTGCATCCTATCTCTATAGATTTGCCTATTCTGGATATTTGACCTAAGTGTAATCATACAATATGTGGTCTTTTGTGACTTATTCTTCTTAGCATAAAGTTTTCAAGGTTCATCCATGTTGTAGCATGCATCTTTACTTCATTTTTATTGTCAAATATGTTCCATTGTAGAATGTGCCACATTTCATTTATTCATTCATCAGTTGATGGACATTTGGGCGGTCCTACTTTTTGACTACTATGAATACAGCAGCTATGAACTTTTGTGTATACTTTTTGCTCACTGTCTTTTAATATATCAAGTACTTTGAGAAAATTCATAAACTTTGCAACTATACCATCTAGCACTCAAACTCCAACTTGCTGTATGATTCTGCACGTGTGTTTAATTTCTCTGAGCCTCTGTTTCCTCATCTGCAACTTATCCTAGCAGAAAATAAGTGCTCAAAAGTGAAGTTTATGCAAGAAACTCAAAAAAGTTCCAAACATTTTATCCTGCCAGTCTTCACAACTACCTTTACAAGGCGGCTCGTTGGGCAGTGCTCTCTCTCTGAGTCAATTTAAATAATCTAAATTTTGCAGGTAAAATTTAAAGAATAAAAAATAATAAGCTGCAATCGATAATATTTGTTAATAGAGTAAAAATTCAATTGAACATGCCATTTTTGATGAGCAAAAATGACTGTTGTAAAGAAGATTTAAATAATACTTATGAGTTTAAATGTAATTGTATTGTTTTGTGTGTGTGCTTATTTATCAGTATAGAAGGAAAAAGGAGAAATAGTAGTATGCTTTATCATCCTTCATTAGTCAAATAGACTTTTTTCAATAGCATTCTTAGGATAAATTGCTAATATCCATTTTGTGTCAAAATCAATTTTTATGTAATAGTCTTGGTTTCAACCTATTCCATAAAACTGGAATTTACTATATTCAAGTGCTGACAATGGTTCAAACTTTAATAGGAGACTATATGGAAAGTATTTCTCTTTTTTTTTCTGACTATGGTACATTAAGTCTCCAGAGGGGGCAAATGTTTAGCAACACATTACTTATCACTGTGTGACTGTATTAGAATCTAACTTGGAAATGTCTTTTGCAATCAGCAATGACTTCTTCCTGAATTGCTCCTACCAGGCAGTCATTAGCAAATTCTGTACCTTTCAAGACAATCTATAGGCAAATAGTTTTCTTTATTTGTGATCTGCTTTACTAAGATAAAATCAGCCCAAGAGGACTTTTATTACTTTTCCAAGGACATCATCACGTTTTTTCTCTTTTGTATCCTAAAGAGCTTTCTCTTCTTAGAAAGTAAACACCACAGTTGACCTATAAACCAGATATTTCTGTTCATTAAACCTATCCAGCTAATCAAGAGAAACAGGGAAGCTTTTGTGCACTGGCATACTATTAATGTTAGGACTTATTCCTTCTCATTCACATTGTAATGGAATTTTTCCCCTATGGTTCATTCATCACTTTAAAAAATTAAGCCAATTTAGAAATATAATTTGAATGTATAATTGAATTTGTCAGTCGATCTTAGCCTTTACAAGTTAATCAAATAACAGGGACTTAAGGAAGTTTCCCACACACGCTCTCTCATTTATGGGCAGCCAATCATCTCCTAAATAGAATGCCATGTTCTTTCAGGACTTTTTGCTGATTAGATCCTCATTTTTATTTTAGAGGACTGAATCATTTTTTTCCTGGCAATCAAAATTCTTGCTATCAGTCAAACTGAAAGGAAGAAAATGGCATAATTTTAGCTAAAATATTAGAAATGACAAATAAGTGAAATAAGTTAACTGGAGTGGAAAAGAAATGTGTAATTAAGCAGCACAAGGACCATATGTCAGAGTCTTCTATAGTAACAGATGGGTGGAGAGTTTAGACTTTTTGCAAAGACCAATGTAGCTGTCAGGAAATTTTAGTCCTCTTGATGATTCATAGGACTTGTTGGGGATTTCTCACCTCAACCAACAACTGACAAGTTAGTTGTTGCTGTTGTTTTCCATTAAATATAGGAGGGTAGATCAGTTAACTGTAAGCTATGGCAAATTAAGTGGAACACATTATAATGGGAAAAAGATACATGCATGGTTTAAATAATTTAAATATGTGCAAAAAGAGGCTTATTTGGAATCTTAAAATTTCTAAATTGCTACCTTTCGAATACTACTCAGCCCTGTGTCAAGCATATTTTGAAGTTTTTAGTGGAAATATGTGCCGCTCTGAAAATAGCATCTATTTCCCAGTGTTCCATTGGTGCTCTAGGCATAGAATACTCTTTAGATTTTCTCTAAACACCTGGGAGGCAGGCCATTCAGATTAAAAATGGATGTTTTAGTCCTGCTTTGTGTTGGCAGAGAAGCACCTCAGCACGAGGTGACCTCACCTCCCTAGAGCCCAGAGCAGCCCAGAGCTAGGCTGTTCCATTTGGAGAAGGGAATGCCAGGATCTGTAAGCTTCAGTACTAGACTATTTCTAAGCTCTGGAAGAGACAGAATTAAATCTAGGTCCCAATATTGGAATTTGTATTCTCTATCCTCAACAGTGCAATAGGATTGCCAAGATTAGAATGTTAAGAAGTATTAGTCGCCATTTTGTTCAAAGAATCAATATAATCAACTCATTTTATGAATAGGAGTGTGCAGTGCAAGAACAATGAAGTGAACTTCCTTCTCCATTTGGCATTTCTGAAACTGATGATAAAATATTCAGCATTTCGATGCTAGCACAGTTCCAGTCGGATAAGTAGGATTTTAACTATGATACCTACCCACTTTCCTTATGTCTTGGAATTATGGAAAGTTAGAGTCCCTCAGACATTTTACCTCATTCACTCTCTGATGCAAAGTATACATGGAAAGATTAAGAGTATTGCAAACCTACTAGGTGCCAAGTTTTATTTGTGAATTACACATGTATTTTACATATGTTAAATTATATTTAATTCCCTTGCATTGTCAACATTTCTCCCTTCATTGAGTCCTTTCCTTCAGTTTAGTCTTTTTCAAGACACTTCCATTCAAAAAAGGAATCTTTTTATCTTTGTTCTCCTTCAAACTGCTGTCCATCTCCACTTTCCCTTCACAGCCAACACAAGAGAAAATGTACCATCTTAACCGCTTTTATGTGTATACTTTAGTAGTGCCAAGTACATTCACATCATTGCACAACCAATCTCCAGAACTCTTTTAATCTGTAAAACTGAAACTCTATACCCAATAAACAACAACTCCCCATTCCTCTGCCAACCAGATCCTGGCAACCACCATTCTACTTTCTGTCTCTATGAATCTGACTACTTTAGGTTGCTCAAATCAGTGGGATCATATAGTATTTTTCCATTTGTGTGGCTTGTTTTACTTAGCATAATGTCCTCAAGGCTCATCTAAGTTGTAGCATGTGTCAGAATTCCCTTTCTTTTTAAGACTGAATAATATTTCATTGTACGTATATACCACGGTTTGTGTATCCATTCATCCATTTCATGGTCAATAGATACTGGAGTTGCTTCCACCTTTTGGCTACTGTGAATAATGCTACTATGAACCCAGGTGTACAGATATCTCTTTAAGACTCTACTTTCAATTCTTCTGAATATATACCCAAAAGAGGAATTGCCGGATCATATGGTTAATTCTATTTTTAATTTTTTAGGTAACCGCCATACTGTTTCCCAAACCATTTTACATTCCCATCAACAGTGCACCAGGGTTCCAATTTCTCCACATCTTCATCAACACGTGTTATTTTCTTTCTTTCATTTTTTTATAGTAGCCATTCTAATAGGTGTGAAGCAGCATTTTTAAACCTGAAATTTTAGACAGTCTTTCAAAGTGTGGTTTGCAAATGACATACATTAGAATCACTTCGTCAACGTATTGGAAACATTCAGATTCCTGAATCAAATATCTGGAAACTGGGCTTGAGCAATAGTTTAACAAGTTCCTCAGATGATTCTTTTGAGGACTTTTGACATACAACCCACTATATTGGATGGATGTGATGTGAAAGCACCTCAAAGTAAGAAAGAAAACACCTAGCCAATCCTATAGATACTGTGTAGAATAGAATACTTGCTATAAAAACTCCCACTTTTAATCTGGATAAGTTAAGATTACATAGAAACAACTAATAATTTTGCAAATACAACTAAGTCCTTGAGTCACATGGTGCTGAATGTTACTGTTATCATCACCGAATTGATGGAAAACTACAAGCACTTTCATTGTGTTCATTTGATGTGTGTGTGGTGTGGTGTGTGTGTGTGTATATGTGTGTGACATATATAACGATCTCTGACTTGCTGCACTGGCAAAGATTTTTATTTTTATCCATTTCCCTTCTTTTGAGCAGTAAAAGTCAGGGTTGAAATTTCAGTTCTTTTATGATTATTTGAGTTGTTCACACTGACTACTGTGCTAGGTAGGCACTGTTTATTTTCTACAAACAGAGTAGACAGTGCCTTAGACCTTAGCTATCTGGGAAGGTACTTGTTTATTATGAGAGAAGACTTTAGGGACTACAGTGAAATTGTGTCCAAAATGACAGCAGGTAGGAACATGGGCTGAGCAGGAATAAAATCAGTTTTCACTGTAAGTGAAACATAAGTTAAAAGCTGCTTAATGTCAAGATTTGAATTAAGAAGCTTTAGTTTATGCCAAAGAATTTTTAAAACTTAAACTACTTGTACTGATTTTGCATCAGCAAAATTACACTTGTAAAATCATATATAAGCAGACCCTTCACTTCCAAAACACTGGGCACCTTTCCAGACCTTGTCTTCAGATTTATTTTGTTTCTATAGTTCTATGCTGGTACTTTTGTGCTTCTGAAACCCTGTCTGCTTTCAGCAATTAATAAAAATGTTATGGGTTTTGATTTGCATCACTGCAGCATATGAACTAAATTACTTTTCATCTGCAGGTTTAAAGCAGAATAAAACTCTTTGTGATAAAGTTTCATACTGTTCAGATAAGAGTCACTGAACCATGGAATCCAATGAGCCAACACCAAGGCAGCCAGGAAGAGTGGCTGCCTTTTGTTCCAGTTTATACCATTCCAGCTAAACAGTCTGCTGTTCTAGGAGGTTTTAAATGCTAAGCCCCTGTGTGGCTTTTAGAAATTGATGAATAATCTTCTGATCAAAGCAACCACTGAGCTAAACCAGAGCACAGCACAGGAAGGCACCACAACTTGTGCATCATGGCTTAACAATGCAGTTGCCGATTCAGCGCGGAAAACTGTGCTCTCAGAAGTATTTAAAGAACAGGTATTAGAAATGATGATATCTTTACTAAAATATAATTCACATTCTCCATTCAGTGCCTTCACCCCAGGGTAAAATCAAAGTTATTTTTCCTTCTACAGGGTGTCCTTGCTTTTCTTCAATGCTTCTTCCCTTTGCTCTAGTTCAGTTTTATTTAGATAACAATTGCAACATCATTACAAAGATAGGAAGTAGTTCATTAATAAGGTAAGAAATAAGGATAGGGATTATGTTTTACTTATATGCATACCTCTCAGTGTTTAACACAGTTTGTTGCACATAATAAAGAATAAAACTCTAAATGCATGAATTAATTAAGCCGAGTTCATTGGGTTAGTTTTGCCTAGGTTTAAATAGTCCCCTTCGGTCCATAAATCCCTCCAAACACCTTAGCCTTAGCTTTCTTGTTCTTCTGGATAATCTACCCTAAATTCCTCCCATCCCAGGTTGAGTTTCTCCCTTTTAATAACTATTTTATTCTCTTAGGGTAAGGGGTCTCTTATAAAGCTGAAATGACTTTTGGTGTAACTCTCTCACAAACTCTGCTACAATCTGCCTGAAGTCTACTAGGAATTCTGTCTTCTCCCTTTCTTCTCTCGATAGCTTTTGACTTAGACCCACTTTCTGGTACATGCATTTTTCCAAATGAGCCAGTAGCTACCTTGAATTACCCAGAGTGCCCTCCCATCACCACTACCACAAAGAGCTGACTCTTAGGTCACATATCCAGCATCAGTTTGGATACTGGCAAACTGACTTGGGCCTTTGGCATTAAGCTATGTTTGAGGGCTTTCCCTTACTTGGGCTTCACCATCCTAGAATATTTCTGTTCCCTGTTCTAATTCTAGTTTCCTTTTAAAGAAAGGACTTCTCGTTTTTCCCATATTTCCCTGGGTATCATATGCCAAGTTGATTTTCCTTTATCATCCAAACCTGCCTATGACAGTTCCTTTAAGGCAAGAGTATTCCAAGGGGTACGAGGGGGTTGTGTTTTGAAGGTTTAAGCAGTTGTTTACACCCCAGAACACTATTTCAAATAAAAACTAAGATGGAAGCTTCCTGAGGGCAGGGACTTCTTTTACTCACTCTATTACAACTATTGCTAATCATTTGCCTGCCTTTCTTCTAAGAAGCTGTCTTGAATCACTGTTTACTCTGTATCTATACAGCAATATCAGTATAACACTAGATAATGTCTATATAACTATGAGCAGTATATACATAACAGTGTCTATCAAGTCCATATACAATGAACACACAGGAAGTGCTGAATTAACATTTGTTGTTACAATGAATATAATAAATGGATCTTGAGCAGCACTTCAAAAGCCTACTCTACTTAGCCCACATGTATTATCATTCTAATAGTACAGTATCATATGTCCTAACCTCCATTGACCAACGTATTTCTCATGAAACATCTACAGAACTTCAAAATAAGGATGAAAGATACACATCTTCCTCTGCTACGATTTTAGCACAATGAGGGTTCACCTTCTCCAGCTCCCTTTACTTTTTGAGTGTGAATAGCCTCCCGCAATTCTAGTTCATCTGGGAGTCCCAGACAGGAAGGGACCATTGGAACATATTGGGTACCACAAAAAAGAGTAAGGAGTGGAGATTTAGGCTTCTGCAGGGAGGTAAGGAATAGGACAGAGCTTGGTGAAATAAAAAATAGGAGGGAGTTAAGCACAGGGCTGGGAGGGGAATAAGAACAGAGGGTTGGATCATGATGATGATGGATGGAAGAGGGGATATTTTAATGGTCACTATGTGCCAAAACTGTGGTAAGCATGCTACGTGATTAGCTCATTTAATCCCTACAAGAGCCTAGCAAGGTTTATATTATCACTCCCCATTTTATAGAGGAGGAGACTGAGACTCAAAATTTTCATTTTTCTTTAGTTCTCCGTTAAAAAAAATAATGGCACAAATGAGTACAAGTAGAACTGGTGAAATCTGAATAGGATCAGTATATTGTATCAATGTCAATATCCTGGTTGTGATATTTTACTATAGTTTTGCAAGATGTTACCTTTGGGGTAAACCATGTAAAAAGTACACCCTCCCTATTTACAATAGCCAGGACATGGAAGCATCCTAAGTGTCCACTGACAGATGAATGGTAAAGAAGAAGTGGCACATATATACAGTGGAATATTACTCAGCCATAAAAAGAAATGAAACTGATTTATTTGTGGATAGGTGGATGGACATAGAGACTGTCATACAGAGTGAAGTAAGTCAGAAAGAGAAAAACAAATACCGTATGCTAACACATATATATGGAATCTAAAAAGAAAAATGCTTCTGAAGAACCTAGGGGCAGGACAGGAATAAAGATGCAGACATAGAGAATGGACTTGAGGACACAGGGAGGGGGAAGGGTAAGCTGGGATGAAGTGAGAGAGTGGCATGGACATATATACATTACCAAATGTACAATAGATAGCTAGTGGGAAGCAGCTGCATAGCACAGGGAGATCAGCTCAGTGCTTTATGACCACCTAGAGGGGTGGGATAGGGAGGGTGGGAGGGAGACACAAGAGGGAGGAGATATGGGAATATATGTATATGTATAGCTGATTCACTTTGTTATAAAGCAGAAACTAAAACACCATTGTAAAGCAATTATTCTCCAATAAAGATGTTAAAAAAAAAAACGCACACCCTCTATTTTTAGGAATTCTTTATGCTATAAATATTACCCCTTTCTCTGTCATGTGTGTTGTGAACGTTTTCACCCAGTTTTTCATATGCCTTTTCTCTCTATTTATGGTGTTCTTGGTGATGGAAAAAATTTCATTTTGTGTAGTCAAAGTTATTAATAGTTTCTTATTATTACTTCTGGAATTTTGAGTCATAGAAACCCTTTCCTTACACCCATGTTAAAGAGCAATTTACCCATGTTTTCTTTCAGTACCTATGTGGTTTCATTTCTTACATTTAGACACCTACATCCATTCTCAGGATATAGTGCAAGTTCGGTCTGTTAGGAAAACTGCTGAGCAGTTTCAAGATGACATTTTTTACTCATTAGTCATGAAAGGTTTTCTTAGCACATTGACCTATGTACATTTTTTCCCTGCCTGATAAGTACTAGGTAACTAATGGCATTTGATTATTGCTCCTACAGTCCTTCCACAGAAAGAATGCAATCAGGAACAAAGTTTCAAGGACCAGTAAAAGTATCATTAGTTCCCTAGACTCATGGGATTGTTGTCAGGACTGTCTGTGTTAGAATGTGGTTTTAAATTCACGTGAATTTCTAATGCAGACAAAGAGTTTATCAACTGGCTGCTGTTAAAAAATGTTGAGGAGTTTCTAAACTGGAAGAATGGGTTATACTATTTGTGGCTGTTTTCAGTGTTTGGCTTGGGAATATGGGGAAGACAACAGGCATGGCAAAGCAGACCATAATGTCAAGAGCCTTGTGGGCACCCAGTAAGCATTTGGCTCACCTTGCATGACAAGTTAGCATTTTGCTAGCTGCTTCTCACTCTAATTAATGCTTTCTGCTCTATGTATATTGCCACCTCATGTACAGCATTTATTCAAAATATGCATTTCATATTATTTGCCACCACTTCTGGATGTTGTAGAACAACACTTAGTAGTTAGGCCAAGAGGTGCAGGCAACCCACACATCATCAGTAAATTGCCATTATTTAAATCATACCTTTCTCATAAAGAACAGCAATATAATGAAGTAGGGATAAGGGACTGAGCTGAAGCAGAAATAATACACCATAAATAACAGCATAAGATAAGTTAAAATCAATTTTCAATTTCTAATGGATCATCTGGGGCTCTCCAACTTTAATATCTAATTTTCTTTTCCAAATGAGTAGAGCTAAATACAGGGAAATATTTATATTATTTTCCTATTCTTTTGAAGTTTACATTGTATAACAATGAAAATTGTTACATCAGGAACAATTTTATTTTCACAAAAATTACCAAATACATAGATATAGAATATTCAAAAGAATCTTAAATTTCTACTATCCTATATTTTAAGACTATAGAAACAATTATAATGAATTATTGAGGTCAAAACATCATCAACTTGGATTAAAGCAGTATATTGTAGAATTATTTGTATCATAAACAGAGGTAGCTCTTTCAAGTCACCAGTACGTTTGTACAATAAGAATTTAAGTTCTTCAGCATCTAGTTCAGTTTTAACTTTTCATTAGTGTATTTCCATAAGAAATCCAATGTAGTCAACTCTTACCTCTTACATACTGTAATATCTTTGGAGCTATCTAATCCAAGGTAGTTCCTAGAACCATCACTCCATCTCCTACTGTTAGCTGATGTGTGGAAAGAACGTAAAAAAAAAACTATGGTAATTTTCCCTAAACTTGAAGCTACACGATGTCAAATCAGAAAGTTAAAGATAAATATAGAAAATTAATTACTCATGCAAACTAATTAGTATAGATTAAGAAACTCATAATAAAAATTGAACCTCTTCCCACTAGCTGTTTTGGCAATATAAAACTATGATGACTCTTAAACATAACATAATTATGATGGTAAATTTGCCATTACAAAATAGATCATAAAATGCATTCAAAAGGCTAACACAATTCATATTTAGATGATCCACCTTTGGATTATTTATATTACTCATCCCTCCAACATAAGTGTATTTAATTAATCTTTGTAAAGTTCTGTAAAATTAAATGTATCGATGATGACTTTCAACTCAGAAAATAACCCAACATCTGATTAACGGGAATGCAAGGATTTGCCAGCTTTTAAAATGTGTATTGTTTCTATTTATTATAACTATTACTTTAAAAGTTAAAATAACTGCTAAATACTGATGGGAATGGCTCATTATTTTTAATGGGCAATACCAAATTGTGACATGGATCTGAAGAAATGGGAAATATTATTTGCTTGTGGGAGTGTAAACTGGTACAGCCACTTTGGAAGACAGTTGGCAGTTTCTCACAAAGCTAAACAATCTTGCCATGTCATCCAATAATCATTCTACTAAGTATTTACCTACATGATTTGAAAACTTATACCCACACAAAATCTGCACACTAATGTTTATAGATGCCTTATTCAAAACTGCCAAAAATTGGAAACAACCAATATGTCATTCAATAGGGAATGTATAAATAAACTGTGGTACATCCAAACAATTGAATATTGTTCAGCATTAAAAGAAAATGAACCACAAAAGACATGGATGGATCTTAAGTGCATATACTAAATGAAAGAGTCATTTAGAAAGGCTATGTACTGTATGACTCCAATTACATGGCATTCTGGAAAAGGCACAACTATAATACAGTGAAAAATATCAGTAATTCCCAGGAGGGAGGGGCATAGGTGGTAAGTTTGAATAGATAAATTACAGGGGATGCTTTAGGGTGGTGAAACTATTGTTTTTGATATATTAATGATGGATACATGAAATTATGCATTTGTTAAAACCCATACCACATCAGAACATAAAGAGTAAACCTTAATGTAGGAAAAAATATTTTGGAGGTTCTGTGACCCCAGAAAGGAATGCAACCTGTGAGAAGAGACTTGAACTCCATTACAAATGTATGAAACAACTTCACTGAAGGGGATGTGGGGGAAGGTGCTGACCTAAGTAACTTTGGAAATGAGTAACTTTGAAAATGAGTCTGTAAGACTGAAAGGAAAAGAAACTGCACATAAACATTGTACTCTAGTTGATAAAGTTGCTTCCCATGGGAGCAGAGGTTCATAATTCTGATACTGCTACACATGTATACTGGGATTGAACAATTAAGTGAAAGGCTGTAGATGGTGGAAGCCAGATTTCTCACTGCTGTAGTGGGAGTCTGCAGATAAACGAGGAAAGAAGGCTGAATGATCTAATAGATTAGAGTTGTAGACATCAGTATGAACTCATGTTTAGCTTAATGTAGATACATATAGTTACATATATAAATATATATACAGTTACACATATATACACACATGGGTACATATACACAGTTACTATATACACATATTTCCTTGCTGTCAGCTAAGAGGGCCTGAAGCAATGACACCCCCATAGAAATGAGTACATCTAATGCCCAGATACTGGTTTCTAATCCGTTGTCCAATAAGAAGAACAAGGGCTCCTTAAAACAATAGTTCATGAGTCTGGAATATCTTGTAATACCAGAAAGTAGAGAAATATATACATATATTTAAAACCAACAATGTTGGGGGTATGTCAAAAAACATGAGAGCCAATCATTAATGGCCAAAGTTGGAACAATTTGTGCAATAAAATAAAGGAGTTGTATCAGTCTGTTCTGGCTGCCATAATAAAATCATAGAATGGGTGGCTTAAACAACAAATGCTTATTTTCACAGTGCTGGAGGCTGGAGATCTGAGATCAGGGTGGCAGCATGGTTTGGTTCTGGTGACAGCTCTTTTCCTGGCTTGCAGATAACTGCCTCCTAGCTGTGTTCTCCCATGGCCTTTACTCAGTGCATGCACACAATAGAGAGAGCAAGCTCTCTGGTGTCTCTTCTTACAAGGGCAATAATCCCAGCAAACCTGGCTCCCACCCTCATGAATTCATCGAACCGTAATTACCTCCCCAAAGCACTGGAGGTTAGAGCTTCAACATATAAATTCAGGGGGCAGGGGACACAAACATTCAGTCACTAACAGTAGTGTTGGATTATAACCCTCATTTCCCATATCCAATAAGTATGTTGGTTCCACTATAAATATATATATCTCTCTTGGATCTTGACCTTATTTGCTATTATTTCTGCTGGGTTTTATTATCTCCCCCTGAACTACTATCACAGCCTCAGAAATGGGCTCTCTGCCTTCAGCCTTGTCTACAGTTCATTGTATTTTTACAAAGTGACCCAGAGTCACCTCTTTAAGTATAGCTGCTACTATGCTTCTCCTTTGCTTAAAATCCTTAAATGGCTCCTCACTACCCAGATTCCTCAGTGTGGCCCTTTATAAACTGACCCCAGATTACTTTCCACCATCTCTCCCTGACAGAACCCAGACATCCTATAAACCAGGACAAACACGGCTTACATCCAAAGAGAAATTACAGAAGAGACCTTCTAACAGACCTTGACTGACACTCCAAGGGCAGGAAAGAAATGAGGAAAGTTGATGGAATGTCAAGAAAATTAGTAGCAAGCAAATGACAGACACCACCTAGTTCAAGGCACAGATTTAAATGGGTAATGTTTCATAAATATTTATTGAAAAGAACTGAAATCAATTCAAAAATGGTAGATAATGGATATAAGAGCATTTCTGCTTATGTCACATTCACGGAAAAAGATAATAATAAGTGTACTACTTTACACATAGTATGCACTTTAAACAATTTGCATGGAAATTCTCTTTTGGACTTTTGAAAATACTTCACATGACGTATTTAGTATCTGTGAGGTTTCCTCCATCCTCATTCCTCTTGCCGTCTCCACTGTTCTTGAAAAGCTGGTTGGCACAAGCAATATAGTACGGAATTTAATCTGATGGCATATACTCATAGCTTTTTGGCCACCATGATGTTTAAGTAATAAAAATTTGAGCAACATTTTAAAAAATGGAGAATTCACATTTAAATCTGGATTTCTGGCTTCCCTTGAAAAACGTTAAGTTCTGTGATTCAGAGCTTTTATTGCTGCACAGCAACATTCTGTGAGAACAGAGTGGCACTTGCAGCTGGCCAAGTCCACTCAGTAATTACCTCTCTCACTTCTGTAGGCATTTGAGTTTGAGTCAAACAGACGTTCATGAGTCTTGATTCTGTCAATAACCAACAGGGAGGACCTATGCATATTATATAAGCTCTCTGTAGCCCACTATCTTCAGCTATAAATTTGGGATAATAATAATCTGTCAACAGTAGTGTTATTGTGGCGAATGAGTGAAATAATTTATGTAAAGCATTTTAGCACATAGTAATCACTCCAGAAATTTTAGTTATTTAAAAACTATTTGAAAACAACGTCATTGTTTTTTGTTTTGTTACTAATAACAAAGGCATAGAGTTGAAAATAAAAGTAATAGAATGTTGGGAGAAACAAATAGTAGATTCGTTTTTCTAGGAAGCATAGTTCTGCTGTTAATATTCGATGTAAATTTGCAATAAAGGAGAGAAAGGCTAAATCATCCTCTTAAAATTCTTTATGATTTTCTTCATGATAATTCACTATCCTGGTCCTAATGCCTGTCTAGCCATTTTGTTACCTCATTTGACAGTACCATTTCCTCCATATGTGCCCTAAATATGAATATACCACAGCAGTGGTATGCTGAAAACAACTCATACCAGCTCACAAGGAGTCAATTGTTAAATTTTTGTGAATTTTGCGACCCAGTAACACCAGCCATGATGGGAGTATTTACACAGTGCAATGAGCAGATGCTGGATACTAGGACTATTTTCTTCTCGGAGAGTCTCGGCACACCACCGACCCAAGCCTATGAGGTTCTCTGTCAGCTTTCTCCCTTAAGACACTCATTCATCCTCATGGTTTCAACTCTCACTTAAACTCAGACTTCACCCACATCTCAAACTAAGAAGATTCTGCAAAGCAAAGCAAACAATCAACAAAACGAAAAGGCAAAACCTACAGAATGGAAGAAATATTTGCAAACCATATATCTGATAAGAATTAATTTTCAAAATATATAAGGAACTCATACAACTCAATAGCAAATGGTGATGATGATCCAATTTTAAAAAATGCTCAAAGGACCTGAATTAACATTTCTCCAGAGAAGACATACAAATGGCCAAGAAGTCTATCAAAAGGTGCTCAATGTCACCAGTCATCAGAAAAATGCAAATCAAAACCACAATGAGGTATCACCTCACACCTGATAGCATGGCTATTATTTTAGAAAGAAAAAAAGATAAACTTTGCCAAAGGTGTGGAGAAAAGGGAGCCTTTGTACACTGTTGGTGTGGAAATGTAAACTGGTACAGCCATTATGGACAACTTTATAGAGGTTTCTTAAAAAATTAAAAATAGAACTACCATATGATCCAGTAATCCCACTTCTGCATATATATGAAGGAACTGAAATCAGGATCTCAAAGAGAAACCTGCATCATTTTTATCCATTGCAGAATTATTGACAATAGCTACATTATGAAACAACCTAAATATCCATTGAAAGATGAATGGATAAAGAAAATGTGATACACACACAAACACAATGGAATATTATTCAGCCTTTAAAAAGCAGGAGATTCTTCTCTTTGTGATAACATGGATGGAATGGAGGGCGTTATGCTAAGTGAAGTAAGCCACACACAGAAGACAAATACTCCATGACCTCATTTGTATGTGGAATCTAAAATAGTCAAATTCAGGGAAACAGAAAGTAGAATGATGATTAGCAGAGGCTGGAAGAAGGGGGAAACTGGGAAGTGATGGTCACAGTGTACAAAGCTTCAGTTATGCAAGATAAATAAGTTCTGGAGATTTACTATATAGTATAGTACCAATAGCTTACAATGCTATATTGTATACTTACAATTTTCTAAGATGGTGAATCTTATGTTGTGTTCTTACCACATACACATACTAATACTAATACTAATAGTAATAATGGGGTGGGAGGAAATTTTGAGAGGTGGTAAATATAACTATGACCTCGTTGGTGGTGAAGGTTTCACAGGTGCATATTTATCCCCAAACTCGTTGAGTTGTATATATTAAATATGTACAGCTTTTTAAATGTCAATTATACCTCAATGAAGTGGCTTTAAAAAAATCTAGCTTTAAACCCCCTTCTTAACTTCATCATTGTCTTTAATAACCTGGTAAGTACTTCCAAACAGCATCCTGCTCAGGCCCAGCATTACTGCTGATATTTCTTAGGGCTGCCAGAACAAAGTGTCACAAACTGGATGGCTTAAAACAAACAAACAAAAAATGTATTCTCCCATAGTTCTAGAGGCTAAAATCTGAAATGAAGGTCTCAGCAGGGCCATGCTCCCTCTGAAACCTAAGGGGAGAATCCTTCCTTGCTTCTTTCTTCCTGCCTTCTGGCCGCAGCCCTCAATTCTTTGTATTCCTTGGCTTGCAGCTGCTTCACTCCAATATCTGCTTCTTTGTTACATGGGCTTCTCATCTCTGTGTCCAAATTTCCTTCTTCTTTTTTATTTATTTATTTATTTATTTTTGCGGTGCGCGGGCCTCTCACTGTTGTGGCCTCTCCCGTTGCCGAGCACAGGCCCTGGACGCGCAGGCCCAGCGGCCACGGCTCACGGGCCCAGCCGCTCCGCGGCATGTGGGATCTTCCCGGACCGGGGCACGAACCCGTGTCCCCTGCATCGGCAGGCGGACTCTCAACCACTGCGCCACTAGGAAAGCCCTCCTTCTTTTAAGGACACCAATCTTATTGGATTAGGACTCACCCTACTGATCTCGCCTTAACTTGATCATATATGAGAAACCTTATTTCCTAATAAGGGCACATTCACAGGTATTGGGGGTTAGGATTTTAACGTATCTTTTGAGAGGATATAATTCAGCCTATAACAATTATTAAAACCAAACATTCAATCAAATAATCGCCTCTTCTAGATTTACTCAGTTCTTTCCGTTTATACACCTCGGTGACATTTCTGAAATCTTCATGTTCCTCGGTCTCCATTGTCAATATCCATTCATCAGATTCTGGGTAGTGTGTATTTTATGCCACTGCTTTAACTATTGCAATAATTCCCTACAGGTCTTTGCATCTACTGTCATCTATCTTTCCTTCCAAGGCAAACTGCATTATATTTTTACCACCCACCCTGTCCAAAAATTTTTAGTGTCCTCCCATTGCCCATATAAAATGTAAATGCCACAGCCTGTTTTGAAAAGCTGTCTACACTAGAGTCTTGGTTTAGGTTTACTTAGTCATGTTGTTTCAGATTCACTCAAGGCATCCCACTCCTCAGTAGAAAGTGTTGGATTTCTTCCACAAATCTTCACCAACACCTGCAAACCTCTTACTCTGAATATGCGTGGTACTTGTTTCCTTGGCTCATGTAACATAGAACAATTTGATTATTCTTTACTGTTTATTCCCCCTTTCCTCACACAAAACTGTAGGAACTTTAGGGCAAGGACTTTGTTCCTCTACCCTGGCATATTTCCTTGTTCTTGGTAGACATTCATAGATGCTATTTGATTCTGATATTAAGATTGTTGTCAATGAGGATATTAATGGGAGATTAAATGGGTAATATTAGGGTCAAAATGTTAAATGACCTTACAGGATATCACAACTGCCTCAAAATGACAAGTTTGAGAATTGCTATAATGCCATGATGTAGTAATTTTTTAAAGATTAAATTAAATAGCTAATCATTCATTATTCACTCACTGAACATTTATTTTTCCTACTATGGGCCTGGTACTATATTAAACAACAGGAATATGGCATGCATTCTTCCCTCAGTTATCTCTCTATTCATAGAAAAGCTCAGAATGTACATATGCATACACAAAATATGTATAACTATGTATATATATACATGTGTGTTTCTATATGTGTGTACATATGTGTGTGTATACATACACACACAGAGGGAGTTAGAGAGAGATTTTGTTATTAACTTTTCAAGGAAGGAGGAACAGATACACTTTTCTCCCTTATATAATCGATGCCGTAGCTATATAGCACTCTTTGAAATATATGCAAATAAAATTTTACAAAGAGTCAAATCAGATAGAGGCTGCACTGTTCAGTAGTATTGCAATTTATAAGAGAACAGACTCTGGAGATTCATATTCTATTTGTTCTCCCCTCTAGGAAAAATACACAAACATTTTATTGTTCTTCAGAGAAAAATATCCCATTCAAGATGAAGATAGCTTAAATTCACAAGCAAATGAAAGTAAAGCATGAGATTTCTTTGTAATAGGCCCAGAAAAACTCCTAAAGCACAATAGGAGCACAGTTTAGAGCACATAATTCAGGACAGAACTGCAGAGAGGTTATTAAAAGTGAACAAAAAGATTGTAAATGTGCAAATGTACTGTACAGAAAGTATTCACAGAGCATAAAATACGCGCTGCTATATATGGTGTAAATGTGGAGGTTACGTAGGGCATTATATTACAGGAAGATCACAGGACAACAAAGTCGAAACAGAAAAGACATCTACAATATACAACCTCTCAACAACCATGGGCTCTGTACATAAATTCAGGGAGAGAGCTGACCAGCATGAGGAACATGAGATCAGGAGCCAAGTGCATATTCTCTTCTCACAAGCTAAACGTTAGGGAGGTTGGCCTTAAGCTGACAGCTTTCTGTACACCCTGTAGTGAAATTCTTATTTTTAACAATACCCACATTTTGAAAGAGACTAGATTCCTATTTTCTTCTCTTCTTCAGAGAAAAAACCCAAAACTTTGCATATATAAAGAACGTGACAGATCTAATTTAATTTTCTCATAATATAGAGGAGGAAACGAAAGGCTAGGAAAGTTAAGTGACTTGCCTGAAATCATAGAGCTCTTAGCTAGAGTGATCTGATGACTGAATCCACTCTGTGAAATGAAAGAGAGAGAACCAGTTCCCTTTACTTTACATGTATATATAGATATATACATATACTGAACAAATAGGTATATGAGAAAATAAATGTAAATAAGAAAGTAGAGCTAATATATAATTATACAATTATATAATGTGGCTTACATGCTCTACTCATTAGAAAAAAATGATGATCTATACTGGTTTGTCTAAATCCTCATCATTTTTTTACTATTGTAGTTTTTTCTCACTTATTCTTTTGTGTGCTATCATTGTACATACATATCATCTACATTAAAATAATTACTTTCTTGAAACTTGGATTTTATTTTGATTGCCTGGCATTTTCTGTTCTGCCTTCTGCAATGGCTCAGAGCTGGAGGCATGAAGTACAGGTTCTTCCCCAACTATGTTTCAGTATTTCTGGTTGTCCTTCCCACTAACTACTGTCAAGATGCTTGTTGCAGATGCTTGACCGTGCAGAGTATACCCTGCAAAATGCCTGGCACCTACTATAGTCTATACCGCCTTCCGGAGCTGATCAGTGTCTGCTCTCTTTGTTCTCTCATCCCTGTTCAGTCTCACTCTGACCTACAAGGGAGACCAGCTACCTAATTTGTAAGGCCTCATGCAAAATGGAGGTGCAAAGCTCCTTGTTTAAAAGTTATTAAGAATTTCAAGACGGGGACAGCAGGACATTAAACCAAGTACTGGGCCCTTCTAAGCATGAGGCCCTGTGTGACTGCACGGATCTCATGCCCGTGAAGCCAGCCCGACCTGCAAGGGTGAATGGAAGGATTGGATTACTGTTATAGCTTTTGGCAGGAAGAGACTTGCTTCCAAGCTAAATTCAGCCTACTGTGCAGAAGCCATTGACTGAATGATACTTCCCATCTCACTCTATTGCACATCCCCGCTGGCTGCCCTGCCATCTGGGGTATCGTTTCCTGTGCATTTTCACACGGGAATCTCCAGGACTAGAACTGAGGTTGCCTGAATAATTCCATGTGCCTTTCAACTCTGTTACCATTCTTCTGATTTTTCTTGATCTTTAGATAGTATCTGTGAAAGTCTCTACCACAGCCCTTGGCATAGAAGAGATACTCAGTATGACATTTTTATTAAAATACTCACAGATTCATAGACAGAACTGAAAGGGACCTAATCAAACCTCCTCATTTTCCAGAGGAACAGATTCTCTGGAATCTGTATCTGAATCGCTGAATCTCAGATAAAGATGCTTAAGATCACAAAGCGTTCCTGACACACCCACCTCCATTTCCCTTTCCTTTTGCCCAATGCTCACCTTCAGGGAATTCTGTCCCTGCCTGATGCTGTGCTGGAAGTTTTCTTATCCAAATTATAAACCTATTCTGTTTGGAAGTATGAGATGCTTATTTTCTTTTTCATTATTACCTATCTTAAACATAAGAAGAAGCAGGGGCTTCCCTGGTGGCGCAGTGGTTGAGAGTCCGCCTGCCGATTCAGGGGACACAGGTTCATGCCCCGGTCCGGGAAGATCCCACATGCCGCGGAGCGGCTGGGCCCGTGAGCCATGGCCGCTGAGCCTGCGCGTCCAGAGACTGTGCCCCGCAACGGGAGAGGCCACAACAGTGAGACGCCCACGTACCGCAAAAAAAAAAAAAAAGAAGAAGCAAACACTATAATTTCATTTACTCAACAAGTGGTAACTGAGCAATTACTAAGCATTATGCTAAGGGCTGGTGTAAGTACATGAAAAATATAAAAAGGGTTCATGATCTTCAGAAGCATAATCCAGCCATGAAGCAGCTAAGTAACCCTGGAAGGCAGGAGAAAATTGCATGCCAAATGCTTGTTAGAGAAAATTACAGGGGTCCATTGATGTGGGAGATCAGATGAGGTGAGATTGGCTGGGGAGGACCTTATGGGCTCCCAAAGAACGGGAAGTATACATCAAGATGGTGGAGGAGGGGCCGTTAACATGAACAGGGGCCCAGAGACCAGAGCTAGCATGATTTTTCCATTGACAGTGGAGCTGCTTAGTATTTTTCTCCCATTACGCTTAAATGTACTTTGCAAACAAGTATAGTGAAGCACTGAAATAAATCAAAATCAAAATCTTCTGAAGAAAGCAGAATTACAAAATAGTCAATAATAAAAGACGGCAGAGCAGGAGGCCCTCACTGGTGAATGTAAAGAGACAGAAAAGAAGAATGAGGCTCTGAAAGAGAAGGCAGATTCCTTGGCTAAGGAGATCCAGTATCTGAAAGATCTGGTAGAAGTGGTCCTCAAGGCAAGGGGGAAGAAGAGGATCCCCTAGTTAGGGTCGTCAGGAGTGTGTGTGCTTGTACATAGGAGGCTAGCGCTGAAGCTGTGTGTTTTAATAAATTATTTTGTAGTGAAAGTAAAAAATAATAATAATAACTTACTATATGTTATATTATTATATATTATATTAATATATATTGTGTTAATATATATTATATTAACGTATATAGTATATGTTAATAATAATAACATATACTTCTAATTTCTGAGTCCTAAGAAATTGCTACCTGACAATCTTGGTGGAAGTTAACCAAACACATCATTAACCTTGGTAAGAAGCAGCCAAAACTATATACCAACACATTCACAGCTATCTTTGCTCAAAAATTCAAAAACTGTTAGAACTGTGTGAAAATGTATAAGGACGAGCACGTAAGAGGAGCCCTCCTGAGAAAAGAATTCTTATTTTCACCTATAACCCACATTTATAGCAGCAGCAAACCAATTGTTGGAGCTTAACAGCATGATGCATTCTCAGTCACAGTTATCCACACACATCAGCCAGTGATAGTTCCTCTGTCGTATAGTATCTTCCCATCTGGGTTAGCTAGGAAGTGATTATAATATGTCATCTTATCATGGTTAAAAATAAAGCCTTGGAATTTAGAACTTCATACATTTTGTCAGATATATTTAATTGAGTTAAAGAAGCCGTTCCACAGATCAAATCCCACCGGCATTATGATAACGTAAGTAACAGTATGCACAAACATAGAGAAGTGCAGGGTAATGGAAATATATGAGGGCATAAATACTTCAAGGGAAAGAGTAACAGTAAAATAAAATTTGATTTAAGGTTCGAATGCTCTATGAGGTCTAATGAATGTTAAACAAATGTGGTCTAACCCTGAGCTTAGATCCTCTAGGATAATAATCCTGGTTCCATGTTTATCTCCATCCATATCCTATTTGATATTGGCATTAGATCAATTAGCATCAAACCCTGAATATTATAAAAGTAGTAATAATATTGGCTATGATAAACAGCAAGCTCAACCATTTCTTTTTAATGTTTTTGCTATGCTTGGCAAAATGCCTGCCAGAAGTTGTTACATAAGCAATCTAATTAAATAAGATAGTATGAATGTAGTTCTTACCCTTGGATGATAAAATATAACCAAGAAAAAAATGAAAATAAATTTTAAAATAAAATAACTTTAAATGTCCAAGGAGTGGTTCAATAATGTATAGTTTTTTAAAAATGCATTCCCTATCTTTATTCCACAGGGCAAAATTATAATATTACCTTGTAAAGGCAATATTTTGGGGTCTAAAAATGGGAAAACAATGGAAATTATTGCTATACCATTTAGCAATTTTGTTGCTGTTCTTTATCATCAATCATGAATTTTTTATTATGCATGCAACTTTTCTCCACCTAGACTGTGCATCTATGAAGAGCAGTTACCAGAAGACCTTGATTCGCATTCTGATTCTAAGAGTCATTTTGGGAAAATCACTTAATCTCTTTCAATCTCATTTTCTTCATAATAAAATAGAGCTCAACATCTCTCTTATAGCATTTGTATAAGAGCTAAGAGATAAAGTGTATGAGAAAATGATTTGCAACTTGCAATGTATTACACACATTACTTCTTTATTTTAATGGAGTTTTTTCTTAAGCAGTTTAGAGATTCTGTTTTCTTCCCTGTGTGTCTGTGTGTATCATCCTTCACAAATAACTGTGAAGTGACTTACAGTGGTGGCTTATAGAGCACTGTGGACAAAGGCCCTTCTATACTGTTATCATTGAGAGACATTACTGGTAATGTTTGGGGACAGCTCAGGGATACACAATCCATTGTCATCATAGCATATCTCTGGGGATACCAGCGGGAAGTGGAAGTCATGAAGGCTTGACCAACTATGTTGAGAAATGAACAGGCACCGTACACATCTTGAAGATGGATTGGGCTTATGATCTTTTCAACCAGGTGGCAAATGGGATCAGAGTTAGCATTACAAGCAACCTGATGCCTAGGCCAGCAGAAAAACAAAACACTTCGTGATTCAGAAAGAGCCTGTGTGTTCATGCTGCCTGTATATGAGACAGTTAGTTCTCCTAAAGAGGCCTCATGATGTCTGAGTAGCTCCCTCACAATTAGTGTGTTATGGCAGAAGACAGGTTGACAGGAGATAGACTGCTCCAGGTGGCAAGCAAAGCGTGGGGAAGGTAAAAGTGCTCTGTGCTCTTGGGGGAGCTTCTTCTCCAGCTTTGTTTTGTCTGAGACAAAGGGGCCTAGAGAGGAACCTACTTAATGGCTGGTGCTTCCATTTGTGCCCGGAAGTCAACTGCATTTCCTCTAGTCTTCTCATCCAAAATAACCAAAGGTTGGTTGTCTCTCTTTTTCCCTTTCCATCTCATCATTATGACATTTACATGTGCATTTTAAGCATTACGATAACTAGGGAAGGAAGAGTAATGGAAGGGAGCCAGTAGGGAAGGGATGGTTAATTCATAGCCCACATAATCTACACCCAGAGAATCTATGTATGCAAGTATTTATTTCAACAAATATTTGCTGAATACCTACTAAGTACAATCACTGAGGTCCAAAGAATACTTTACAGAACAAGACAGACAAAGACCCTACCCTCTAGAGCTCACGTTCCAATGGAGGAGACAGAAAATAAACATATACGTCATATAATGTCAGGCAGTGACAGGGGCTATGAAGAAAAATAGAGCAAGGTACAAAAACGGAGGGGAAATGGTAGGAGGGATTAGTTCTGGAAGGGCAGAGAAGGCATCTCTGATGACATTTGAGTAAGGACCTGAATGAAGTGGACATGAACCATGTTAATATCTATGGAAGGAAAATTCCAAGGTAAGAGGATAGCAAGCGTAAAGTCCAAAGATGGCAATGAGTTTGCCGTTCTCAAGAAAGTGCAAGATAGCCAGTGTCTTTGTGAAGAGTTAGTGAGAAGGAAGACCGTAGAAGAGAAATTTGGAGAAGCCAGATCAAGTGAGATGGTGAAGGCTGTGATTCAGACTTGGGATTTGATCTCATTATATTTTTAAAGACCTAATTATATTTTTAAAGATTTTTTTAAAGATTTTGAACCACAGTGCAAAGAATTCATTATGGGAAGAGTGAAATTCCATAGAGACCAGTTTGGATGCAGCCAAAGTAAGTCAGGTGAGAAAAGATGGTGTCTTAGACCAGAGTGGTAGAGCAGAGGAGGTGGCAAAAAATGTTCAGATTCTGGCTATATTTGGGGATCTGCCCAAAATGTGCACGTGAGAAGAAGAAAAATCACGGATAACTCCTAAATGGACAACATTTGAATGGTGATGTTATTTATTCAGTTGGGGAAGATGTGAAGGAGTAGAATCAGAGTAAGAAAGTCATGATTCTGGACTGAACATATCAAGTTAGATATCTACTGTACAAGCAAGCCGAGGTGCTGACCAGGCAGGTGGATATAGCAACCTGAGCTCAGTGGAGAGGTCAGTGCTGGAAATAGAAAATTGGGATTCATCAGTATTTAGATATGATTTAGATCCAAAAGATCAAATATTAAAAGATAATAACTCATTTTTTCCATTAAAATGAAAGTAGAAATCTAATAGAAATTATTCCCCGATTTCACAGGAACTACAACCCAGGATTTTTAAGTATTGGAGATGAATGCTGAAAATAACACCAGTGTGTGAATCACAAATACTACACTACACAGGCTCTGACTAATCCGCTATGGAAATATAAGGCCCCTCAGACAGAAACGCAGTGTGTGCTTATCTCTGACTAGAAACACTAAATCAGGTGAGAATAGAAAATGAGGAACTGAACTTGCACTGAACCTTGGGGCAAAAGCAGCTGAAGGCAGTTCTCATCATTTATTGTGATTATGATTCTGTATTGTACCCTCATCTTGCAATTTGTGAAGGCAAACTGCTTTATAATTGATTTTACTAATCCCTCACAGCCTACTTGATTTATGCGCCTTTTGGTCTCTTTTATTGTCCTAATTCACATGCATTTTAACATGTAAGCCACTTTGATCCTCCTTAGAATACAAATCATAAAAACAAATGTTTTATAATAAACAAGTTGAGTCAGTCAGTAGGTAAACGATACAAGTTTAACTTTATCAGCGAAGAGTAGAGGCCTAGGGAAATTCACTGGCTTTTGTCATTAGCAAGCCAACAAGAAGAGTGGAGCACTTATATTCCAACAGGGTCAATGTCAAGGCTGGGATGTTGCCCTCATCACCTCCTCACTTTTCATATCCCGGAGCATAGCTACGCTGTAAGATGCGGCAAACAATACCTCCTCTGGATCCCATGTGCCTCTCACTCTGATTTTATCATTTAGGCACGTTGCCTTTACCTGACTTCTTCTGTCACAAACAAATTGTGTCCTCCCCTCCCCAGCAACTTCCATGGCAGATGCCCAGGGAGTGCCTTTTCACCCTCTCCATCACACCCTCACCCAGAACAGCACTCCAGCCCTGGGCTTGTGTGTGCCTGGGGTTCTGCTTCCCGGAAGTTGGTCAGATTTTAAAAGCATGGGTCTGTTACTTTGAAAAAAAGACAATGCAGATAACATGATCAAAACATTAAAATTATAATTCATTCAAAAATTAATTCCTTCAAAATTCAGAAGTGTTAGCCTAAGCCTTTAAGAGTAGAGACCTTGTGAGTCCTGCTCACTGCTTCCTCCTCAGCTTCTGGCATTATGCCCGGCACACTGTAGGCCATCAATAAACAGACACTGTGGCATCATAGAGACAGGGCATCGTAGAGGTTGAAAGTACAGACTCTGGTGTCAGATCCACTGGGACAAACCATAGTTCTGCTCCTTACTAGCCACGTGACCTTGGCAAATTACCTAATCTCTCTATACCCCAACATCCTGGTCTGTGAAAGCAAATAGCACCTGCCCCTGAAGATTTTTGTGAGATTCAATAAACCACTACACATATAAAACTCAGAATGTCGTAAGCCCTCAATGTGTTTTAGATAAAGATTAGATTGAAGATGAATTATTTAAGAATTGAGAATGTTATGTGTATGATGAGTTAAAATCCCCGTTTCCCCATTTATTCCATCATTTAAAATGGTGCATATGCGCAAACATTTACACAGCTGCTTCTGCTCTCTTTCCTGTTTCTCCTACGAATTCCATGATCATTAGAGGCAGCATTGAAATTAGAGATGTTAGAGGTATTGTTGGTAAGCTCACTGCTCCACAATCCAAAGAAGGGGATATTATCTGTTCCTGTCATAGTCTACTATTTAGCTCAGGATTCAAGGTTCCCAGACATTCAAGTTTGCCAGAGGAAATCAGGGTCAGGAGACTCACTGAATTCACTGACATAAACCACAGCCGGAAGAATTTGCTGTAGAGCCAATGGTAATTTATTAATTTATAAAAATGTTGATAAATGACCAAGTTATTAATTTCTAATGAAAAAACTGCCCAGCAGACAAGATAATTGTGATCAGTTGGTTTTATTAGAAAAATCTACATTAAGAAGCAAGTTATAGTAAGAAAAATTTGTTTCTGTGCTTCTTTCTTACTGTTCTATCTTTTTTATTTTTAGTTTTTTGAGAATGAGCTTGGAACCAGAGCACAGTGATTATTTTGGTTAATGGCTGATGGAATTGAAACAGGGTAGCCTGATACATCCCTTGCTACTATAGGGATAAACCAGAAAAATATTTTTGGTTCCACTGCATACACATTTTACTGGCTTATGTACTTAAGTGCCGGGGGAACACAGACAAATCCTTCCTCTCTGGCCTTTTATTTTTATTAACTTGGTCGGGAGAGGAGTGGATCTGGATTACAAGAAGACCATTTGAGTCACTTAGGACAGTGATTATGTATCACTTCTCTGGTTACTCCATCATACTTTATTCAAATGACTTTGATTGACCTTGTGAATTCCCAAATTTCCTCTGCTACTAGGTTTTAAAAAATTAGTAGGTCCTCATCTATTTACTTTTTCTGTTTTCTCTCAGATTTGGGGAGTAGGCCTTACTTTATGCCCATGTAGTGACCATCAGACACTTCCAGAAAGCTTATAATTTAAAAATTAATTCTCAACTATTTAGAAACCAAGTAACATAACATCTACTCCATTTTATGCATTTGGGGTCACGTAGGGGCCCCATCAATTGATTAAATGATGATGCATATCCTTTCTACTAAATTAACAATGGTCATGATTGGGGAATACACAGATTTTAGCAGAGCTGTTTTCCAACATATCTTTCTATCAGCACTTTCCTATCACCACTAAAGAGACAGATGCTGCTCATTTAGAAGCATAAAACTAAAATGTTTTCCAAGAAGTGTCCTTAAGATGGTAAAGTTCAAACAGGGGAGATGTCATCCTTGGCTACATGTTAACTCCATTTTCCAGTAAAGAGCAAATGTCTCTCACAATTAACACAGATTCTATCAACCCATAAAACGCCTGGCTTGAACGCCAGCCACTTTCAAATTGCTGGGAGATCTTTGGGTTCTCATCTGGTTTTTTTCGCAATTAGTTTTCTTCAGACACCTATTACTATAGTGGAGAAGATAAATTAGTCTAATGCAGGATACTGTAAAATGTTCAATTACTGCAAAAGATGTGGCCAGTTCCCAAAGGAAGGAATTTAATCGAAACTAGATCGAAATGGGAAAGTGAATGACAGAATATGTAAATATTCTCACATACTTAAAGCTAAAGAAGATTTTACAAAAAGGCTTAAAACATGAATATATCAAAGTAGAAGTACAAACACTTAGAGGCATTCAATTTGTCCATCACCTGATGGGATTTTAACATTTAATGTGACAAAATTTCTGAGACTTAAATTTAAAGGTGAATCTAATATTTAGGATATTTCCCATTAGTGGAAATTTTATGGATATCAGAATTTTCCTAAAATCTCCTTTTTTCTGAACTATGAATCTGCAGTACTTTTCAACTTGTCTTTATTTTCCAAATCAAAAATTATTATGGAATAAAACATATGATAACATTACAAAATTTCAAGTTATTTTACATGTTCTTTCTTTTAAATATTATTTTAAAAACTGTTTACTGAGATCTGTGACTAAATATCAAATTTAGAACAATCATAGCTACTGAAATAAGAGAAACGTTCATGTCTCCAGAAAGGATACGAATGTTTCTGCTATTTCTCAATTGTATTTCTGTATATTCTTTACTTAGACATTGCTGTATTCCAAAGATCAGACAAATCACTAGTCCACAAATCCATATAAATATTCTCTTTCCATAAGGTTGCCTAGTTATCAAAATAATAATAATAATAAATAGGTTATGAAGTTGTTCATTAATCTTGAGACATCCTATGGCATAAATGGAGAAGAAAAGTTAAGAGTCATTAGCTGAACAGCAATCTTAAGGTTGAACAGTATGGGGATGTTTTCAGTTCCAGGTATCAAAGAGAATCAAAATGAAAAGTAAAAGACATAGGATATTGATTTGTTAGTTACTTCTTGTCAGAATACTTTACCAGTTGTAAATCTCTGATTAACTGTATAGCAATTTGGGTATAAGCCCTACTCTTTAGGTCTCAGCTATACAGAAAAGCAGGTGCATTAGGAAAGAGGTTTTTGTATGACATGTTTGCTTTTTTTTTATTATTGGAGTATAGTTGATTTACAATGTTGTGTTAGTTTCTGCTGTACAGCAAAGTGAATCAGTGGTCTGTCTCTTACAGCTGTGTGATCTTGGCAAGTTACTTAACCCATAATATAGCCCATGGTAAGAGCTGAAATTCAAAATGATAACCCTGGATCATAATAAAAATTAAAATGTTCTAGTACTCTATTTATGAAGGTAGGAGAAAAGAGAATTAGTGTCCTGAATAGGTAAAGAACATTTATAAATCACTGATGAATAACGATACGATCAAAAATGTGAAAAAATGGACAAAGGAAAGAAACAAGACTAGTTTAAAAAGAAGTACAAGATGCTAACAGTCTTCCCATTCACCAACGACCAAAGATAGTTATACTAGTTGGACCATGCTGACAACGAATATCATTCAGCTATTAAACACATAGCCTAGAGAATGTTTTAATGACAGTGAAAATAAGTTTTTGACATATTAATGTTGAATAAAAGAGGATACCAAACTATGCAATTAAATCCCAATTTCAGAGGAAAAAATTTATATCTATATACAGTAAGAAAGTATTAAGAACACATATCTCTGAATTGTAGAATTACACAGGATTTTAATTTGTTTTTATACCATCTGTATATCCCAAGTTTTCTACAATGAGTATTTATTACTTTTATAATTATACAAAGAAAATTTTCAGGCCAAGAAATAGGAAAACTTCTAGACTTGCTCTACCATTAATAAGCTAAGTGACCTAAGGGAAGTCACTTAATCTCACTGAGTCTCAACTTTCTTATCCATAAAATGAGAAAATTGAACTAGATCATCTCCTAAGGACACTTTCACGTCTATAATTCTGTGAATCTATAATGTATTACTAACTGTGTGATATCCAAAGAAAACAAAGACTAATTGAAGTATTAGTAGCAACAAGTTATTTCACATGGATTAAGCCTAAGAGGCATTTTTAGCAAACCAGAATTCAATGGCTATTTCTCTCTATGAATAGTACCTTTTACCTTTTTATAATAATAGTAAATTTCCAAAGCAATTTCAAAGACAACATTCAGTATTTTTAAATAATTGTTCATAAGATTTGTAGAACAAAGGCACCCAAGGTGGAGAGATGTTGCATAAGATCAGAATTGGGGGAACACCTGATCGTGACCTCCATCAGGACTCTCTCACTTCTTAGAATCCCATCAGGTTGTGTGTTGTGCTTTCATTGTGCCAGTTTCATAACCAGTGAAACAGAAAACACTGTTTTTCTATGATTTGAGGGATTCTTCCAGTAATGACTTTGCAGCCATAATTAAGAAATATGTTAAGCCTTCTGTCAATTAACTTAACTGGTGTGAAAACCTGACTGGTCCAGAGAGCAATGGATTTCCCAAGCTGCACCTTATCAGAGAACAGCTTAGTGTGAAGGAGAGAAGTTATGCTGAAGCCAGAGCTGTGAAAATGCCAGGAAAATTAGCACAAGCTCCTAGTACAGAGGGTGAAGAGGAAAAGTGCTCAGCTACTGTGTGGTTGTTACTTAAACAGGATATATTTCAAAATCTTTAATTGATGGGATGAATAGTTGCATAAATTTTTGCTATGTGAAAGTTTCTTCAAAGAACTGGGCTAACAGGAGAGATGGTGGAGGGGGACCTACATGCAAACAGAGGAGGGACATTGACTTCTGCAGATATTCCGTGTATTTTCCATAATGCAGCTTCTTGAAAATATAAAAAACTCAGGCCAAAAAAACAGCTGAGACAGGACACCCTCAACTTCCCCTCCTTCCCTCTATTTCCACCGGGTCTAGTCTTGCTACCTCTTTTAAATGCTAGACCAGTGCTTCTCAAACTCGCTGTTTTTTTTATTTTCCCAATCCATCACAATGGATATTTTTATAAAGTACAGAAAAACTAAGTTACTACAAAAAATAAATTTAAAAAAAACATTAAAACAAGCTCGTTTTTATTATTAGATTCAACAGCCATAAAATCACATTCTCGATTTGCTATAAAGTTTCTGAACGTTTAACTCTGCACATTATCATCACCAACTGATAAGGCACATTCGAATAGTGCTGTCATCAACAATTATCCTGTAAAAAACTTATCTCAGCTTTTTCCACACTGCAGCTGTTTACAGATTGACATACCCCCATTAGACTGGGAGGTGCTAGGCAAGTATTTATTGAATGAATGGATGAATGAATGGTGCACAAAGGAACATAAGCATTTCTGCTAACACCTATGACACAATTCTAACACCTAGAGTAGCTCCCATGCTCTCCTCACTTCCTTTAGAAGATTCCAGAATAAAGCACACACTTGGCCTCTTAGTTCCTGCTGTTCCAAGATCATAAAAATGCTGGAGTCCTGTACTTTTATTTTTGGGTTTCTCTGTTTTCCCCATTTGATTTATTGTACCTCTGTGAAAATATTTATTAAAGCTTCTCTTGGCACCATTTGATGCTTCCCTCAGCTCTGACATTAAGTTTGCAAGTGTATTAGTTTTCTATTACTGCTGTCACAAATTACCATAAACTTAATGGTTTAAAACAACAAAAATTTATTATCTCACAGCATCTGTAGGTCAGAAGCCCAACATGGTCTCACTGAGTTGAAATCATAGTGTCAGCAGGGCTGCACTCTTTTCTAGAGGCTCTAGGGAAGAATTTGTGTCTTTTCTTATTCAGGGGTTGTTGGAAGAATTCAGTTCTTGGAGTTTACATGAGCGAAGTCCCCATTTCCTTGCTGCCAGCTGAGGGCTATTCCCAGCTTCTAAAGGCAGCTAATCCCCTCAGCTTGCAGCCTCCTCCCACCATCCTCAAATCCAGCAATGGCAGGTGGAGTCCTTGCGTGCTGCATCTTTCTGACCCTCACTTTAAAAGGTTCTCTGCTTTTAAGGGATTGTGTAATTAAACGGGGCTCACCTGGATAATACAAGATACTTTCCCCATCTCCAGATCTATAACCTAATCATATCTACAGAGATCCTTTAGTCACATAACACATTCACAGGTTCCAGGGAATAGGGGGTGGCATAGTTAGGATCCTTACTGTTACTGCCACAACAAGAAATCCATGAATTCATGCTAGATTAAAATAAAAGAAAATTAAAAATATACATCAGTAACTTTACATCCTTGGATAAGGTCCTAATTATACAAAGATTCCCAATGAGTTTCAAAGAGCCTTTATGGTGGGTGGGGTCTATGCTGTGTTCATCTTTGTACATCAGGTCTTTTGAACTGTTCTCCAAATACTCTCCCAGTTCCAATGCAGCCTCTAGATAGCTACCATAGTTGACTCACACCCTAGTCCTCTGTCTAAAATTCTTTATTTTAGATCCAAATTCCACACTGTAAAATTCAATTTAATTTATCTGGCAAATCTGATTCTTCATAATTTGGGCCCACCCCACTCTTCAGACCCATTTCTCACAGTTTCCTACTCGTGGCCTATGACACACTGAAATACTTGCAAAATTCTGCACCATACTTCTCTTTGCCCATGTCCTTCTTTCTGCCTGGATGGAACTTTCTCTGCCCGTCTTTTTGGGGACATGTGGTGTAATTGAAATAGAATAAACTTGGAAACCACTTTGCTTTGAACTTGAACTGCTCACTCTGCTACTTAGTAGGCCTGAAGCTGTCACATGCCTCCTTGGCTTGGGAATGTGATTAAAATGTGATTAAAACCTACTTTGCAGGGACATTTTGAGGCTTTGAAATAATATACACAAAAATCATATAACACAAGGTCATACAATAGCCCTTAACTAAATGTTAGTTATTCATTTGCCCTAGAGAACCTCATTTTGCCTTCAGACCTTCAGCTCACCACGTCTTCTGTCAAGTTGTCCCTGACCCCTCAGGTCAACCTTCATCCTTGGATGTTCCATAACCATGTGCATTTAGTACTGTGACATTTTAGGGGTAATGTCTACACCTATCTGTACCCTCTAGTACATTATGAGCTTCTTGAGCGCAAAAATGTCTTATTTATCATTTTATCTATAGCACTTAACAAAAGGTACAAATTAACCATTCATAAGAGGTTTGGATGGATGGGAGGATGGATGGACAGATGGAAGGATGTATGGATGGAAGAATTAATGTAGAACCTAGCAGTAGTAAATAAAACATAGTGCATACTTAATATATGCTGAATTTAAATTAAATATATCTGTCTTATAAGTATACCATTCTGTGTCTTCTTTTAACTCTTTATCTTTTTAGCTGTCTTGCTTACTAAATGGCAGTGCCTGTGTGTTTATATTTTTATCCCTGTAATGATAGTAAATTCCTAAAAGGCTGTGTCTTTCTTTCTTCGTTACCTTCATTCAAGCAACCTTCTGTATTCTATATATAGTGAGTGTTCAGAGTGGTTAGAAAAGATACTATAATTTTTTTTAAAAAAAACTAATATTTAGGCTTTCTAGGTGGACAGGAGCTGATTCTTAGAAAGCCGATGGTATACTTACAAGGACTGACCTAAATATGATGAGAAATATTTGGAGATCTGGTAATACAAAGCCACCTGTGTTTGTTAATTGACATTAGCCAGAGGAAAAGTAAACTTTGTAGTATCTTCAGACAGGAGATAGTTTTACAACTTGGGGGAAGGTGCCCTATGAAGTTAACCTCCTATCCTCCCACAGAAACTAGGTGATAGGGATGCTATCTTCCTTGATGATTACTTTTCAAAGGGTGGCTCTCATGACCTTGAGAAAGACATTCCTGGGTTATAAATTTGTCAAGAAGCTTTTAAAAAGATTTACATCCCAAAGAGACAGAGAAAGAATTTACAAATACAAGTTTTCTAAAGGAAGTGCTCTAAGTAAAAGAAGGCGTGGGGTGGCGGTGGGCCGTGGGGATAGAGTCTGGAAGAAGTGTGTCTCAAGTTTAGTCAAGCCCAGGGAAATGTTAAGTCCCTCTTGGTCAGTGGGAATCTAAAGGTGTATTTCAGGCGGGATGAGTTAGAAATATCCCTTGATAAAACAGGCTAGGCATGGGTGAGTGAATTCCTTAATGGGATCTATCCATCATGGTTCACGTCAGCAGGTCTATTGTGGGTTTTTGGTTTTTTTTTTACATCTTTATTGGAGTATAATTGAGCAGGTCTATTGACATGCAAATTGAACCTAGCAAGCCCTTGGCTAAGGTAGAGTAGGTATGTGCCCAAATCTTTAGGTGGAAAGGAATACTTGGGTTAAAAAATAGATTTTAAAATCTGGCTTCATATGAACATATATGTAAAAGTGTCTATATTTCAGAAAATATTATACAGCTTTATTTTTCAACTCCCATTTTTCAGTTAAAAGACAGTGGACGTCACAACCCCACTACATGGTCCATATCCTCACTTCATTCCTATTTTCTAATAGCAGAAGGAGATGAGATAGAAGGGGAAGCTCAGATATTGCTCTTGGGGGAGCATTGTGATCAACCTCAGGCATCTTGCAGAAGAGTTTCTAAATCCTAATATTTTAGGAATTTTCCCCTTTACTCTTCACATTTACTCAAAGCTCTTGATAATGCAAGTCCCTAAAACATAACTCTAGGCATTAAATAAAAAGTGGGAAGTAATGGGGAAAAAAGTTATTTGCTTCTCTTCTTCCCAGTTTATCTTCTTTTAATTTCTTCAGGTTTTCTTTTATTTTTCTCTTCATTCTTACTCCCATCCACTTATTATTTCCTCCATTCTGAACATGATCAAACTTTGTGGTTATCAAAATGGTATATTGATTAATATATATTGTGTGTGCATGCCTGTATGTTTGGAGAATGTTATGGTTTACACTAACCAACCAATTTTACAGGGAAGCAATTCCACAGTTATCTACTACTTCATGACTGCTTGGCAGAGCTTGGCCAGAGTTCCAGTTAGGTCAGCAGAACTCATAGACGCATCCCTATGCTCATTATACAGTGACAGGTTAAACAAAGACTATATATATATATAAGCACATATTCTATAAAGGTAGAAATGAATTCTGTTGATGAAATGAATTCTGTTTACAAAAAAATCTATTTATGAAATTATACTTATGAGATGAATTCTGACACACATGCTAAAAATATTTCAAGTATCTCATGGACTACACATTAACAGAATGAACAAGAAAATATCCAAATTACTCTGCCCTCTTTCTCTTGTCCTCTTGGCTCTTAATGCCCATGTATAGGCATAATTTTAAACACTGTTTTTTAGCCAGTTTTCACTAAAGTGGTCAGGTGAGGTTAGGGTCTTTATAGTAAGTCACACTCTATCAGTGTGAAATTGTCATACCCATATTTCTCAGTTAATTAAGCTGGATGTCTCCTTAGAGATCTTTCTTATATGAAATTGGAAACTGGCTTCATGTTAGTAATTATACCAAAATGGACTTTAAAATGTAAAAGTCTCTAATCCTCTTTTAGAAGGGCAAGTGTTTCATGTCACCTTGTCTGTAGAACAAAATCTCTTTCTGAATGAATGACGCAGCTTTGCTAACCACACACTCTGATTATAAATCAACCAGCACAATAACAGTACTGTAGACACAACCTCCTAAGATAATCTCTTTAGCACAAAATCGTATTCAGCAAGATGAAAATCCTAACAAGAATGTGATTTCTGTCAGTTTAGCTTTTCATACATGCCCTTTACACTAAGATTTTTTTTCAGACTCTTATTACCAGTTCAACCTGGAGAAAAATGGCTTATTATATGATCAGGGTTCGTATGCACGGACCACAATGGGTATACAGCATATAAGGATTTATATGAAGAGTCAAAATTCCTTCAGATTAGAAGGCGTTCAAAACAAAGGAAATAAAAGTGATTAGAAGGCCTCGATTGGCCCTTGAATACAAAGTAAAGGAACTGAGGTGCACAGCCAGACTCTATCATGCCGGGAAAGAATGGGGAATCTCTGAAGAGCGCAACTTCAGAAAAGAAGCTGAAATTGTTTATTGTTGCCCCAGGGAGGTGTAATTGGGGTTAATGGGATGAAATTAAGCAAAGGAAAATTCAGGATGTGTATCAGAAAATATTTCTTAATATGAGGTCTTTTATAATATTGTCCCAATGGAAATATTAGAAGCCCTTTTATCTGAGTCATTCAAACTTCAAGTAGAAAAATATATGGGAAAATTGGCTGTAAAAGACAATCGCATACCAGTCCTCAAGGGATGAATTACCTAGCACAATCAGATCTTTCTCAGCTCTAATTTCCATGACTCTTTTAGTAAGTTCCTCAAAGGCTTAATTTTCAAAACGCTTGTTCAATTGCTTCTACTATGCACCTGCATCAGTAGCAGGTTCCAATTAACTGAGCTTGCAAACTGTTCACTGCAGCTGTTGAGAGGTTTGGCAGAGAACCTTGGAAACCTGAAGTCATTTGGGATGACCCCAGTCAGTATTTACGGTTGTAAATGTAGTTAACATAAAGCTCAGCATAATAAACAAAGTTCTGAAGAATGCCACCAGCAACTGAACTAATTGCCACACTGAATTCCTTGTCTCATTTGATTTCTCACCACATCCTTTAATTCATTAAACTGCAATTTATTCAGAATCTCCTATCTGCTGGGCACTGAGTAAATGCTGGGGATAAAGACTGAAAATATTAAATAAGGTTTTCTTTATTTGATTTTCCATCCTCTTTGAAATGCTTTCTGGCTACAGACTGTGTCTTTTCTGCCATTTCATGCCCTGATACCTAAGCTAATGTCTGGCACATGTATATTTACTGAATTAATTAAATAAATAATTAATATCCACACTTGAGACTAACACATTTGGGAGATTACCTTAGTTTGCATAACTAAACTCCTTTTGTGTCGCTTTTTCAATGTACTCATTACAAAAGATATACATTTGGCCCTGCAACAACATGGGTTTGAACTTTGAGGGTCCTCTTACAGGTGGGTATTTTTCAATGGTAAATCTGTGATACTACACGATCCACGGTTGGTTGAATCCAGATGCTGAACGTGGATACAGAGGAACCACAAATACAGAGGGCCGATTATAAATTATATGCAGATTTTCAGCTGGTGGGGGGGTAGGAGGGTGGGGTCGGCATCTCTAACTTCCAGCCATTGTTCAGGGGTCAACTGTATTTTTAAACTAAATAAATAAGCAAGCAAGCAAAAGAAGTGATGGTTTAGGTGTGTTACCCAAGATCTTCCACCTTATTTTATTCCAACATTTCTGGATAGAAGGCCCAAAATAACTAAAAGCCAGGGCTGGTTGCCTGAGGCCCCTTCCTCATTGTTCTGTGTGACAGTGAGATAGTAGTGTCAGGAAAAGTTCCTACCTCTGCTTTCAACACTGGGCATTTTAAAGTCACTGTGGTAAACCCACCTGTGCTTTTTGTTTTTTTTTTCATTTTTGGAAAAGCCAGGAAAGATTACAATTTGGGACTTAACCTACTCTATGGCCACTATGACCAGCTCTGCAAATTCCCGAACTCAAGCTAGCCCTCTATGCTAATGGTTACTAAAAGGATATTTAAATGAGGGAAAAGCAACTTACAGTAAAGAAAATCCAGAAGTAGAATGACAGAATTTATAGTAGATTAAAGAGGTGGCATTGATTCAACTATCAGTGCTCTGGTGATCTTCAGACTATTGAAAGCCTTTCCTTTTTTTTCTTTATTTTTGGTTCCTTTCATGTCATTGGTCTTCCTTCATAGTATATATTATAGAAGTGTCTTATTTATTTTTGTTTCTTTGATCTGTGGTTGCAAAATACGGTTAAATGTTTTAAAACATTTGCTTTGTTTTCAAAATTTAATATGGTTCTCCTATAGCTTTCAATCTTTTTCTACAGATGTTCAAAACTAATTTTCTTCATTTTTGTTTTTCCTACTTTGCATCTATATTTTTCATGAAATCAGTATGAAGAAAAATTTAGTGACATTGTTAGAACCCTACATATTCGTCTGTAATTTTTAAAAATTTCTTCTGCTATTCTTTTTATTGGCAAAGAGCAACTCTGCTGCTAATAAATTGGAATTTTATTGGAAAAAGAGGTCTTTTTCACTCCTTACTAGCTTTAAAATATGTATTTGAAACATCATTTATTTATCTGGCCTCTGATGAAATCTTCCTCTCATTTTCCACATTTGTTTTTCCTGTATTTCCTTTTGTTCAAAAAAGTATAGATTTGTTGGGGCATTTGGAGACCTCATTTGCTTTGCCATTATATTACTCTGCACACCTCAACATTCCTATCACTATCGTATATTGATTCGTGTTGTTATCTACTGGGATATGTCTTTATTTTTTCCCAAATTACCAAGATGCATGTACCTTGTGAAGGATTCACAAGATACCATTTATACTTTATTCAACTAAACATGATGAGAAATCAAATGAGATATATCCACGTATAAAATTGAAGTTCATCTGTGACTAGAGTAAGTAATTGTTAGGATGTTTCATGTAAGTTTAGACTAACCTATATATCGATGCATGGCTGTAGAATTATAACAGGCTTCTCTAGGACATATGTTACATTTTTGAAAGCAATAAGGCATGACAGGGTGTAGTCATTAAAAGGTAATCAATCCCATAGAAGGAGAGCATGCTGGGGAACACAAGTGTGTGCAGGATGATCCTGAAATGAGCTAATCTAATGAGGAGTGACTTGTTATCTTGGAACTATAAAATATGCCAGCATACTACATTAAATAGACCCAAATAGTTATAAACAGCATGGGTTCAAATTTAAATGTTATATGAAAGTCAATGTTTTGAGATTAAGCATAAAATAACCCACAGTCCAGTAGGAGCATCAATATATTATTTACTGAGATTTTAACAAATAAGGTATTGTGGCTTTTTAAGATTCTCTTTATTAAGGGAAGACAGAAAAATATGAAAGAGAACAAAATGTGAATACCTACAGTCTCTGAATTCTTTATTGTTGTAGGCATTCCAGATCAGTAAGTTAAAATGGTCAAGGAAAGTTAGGGTAATATCCCAAAATTTCATTTGTTGTATTAGCAGTGTATTATATAAGGCTTGATTATTTTTTTTAATGTTTGAAAGAAGACAGCTTCAAACTCCAGTTCTAACAGCTAAGCATGCAAATGGCTATCCAGCTCCACCCAACACATGCCCCCTTCCCACCACTGCACACTGGCCTCCCCTCTGGCTTTCTTGTGACTGACAAAGGCATTCCAAAAGCTACCCCTCAGACCCCAGTACCTGCCTCATCCCCATGGCAGAGGCTCACTGATTCATCTCTCTGTTCCTTGAGCCAGCCACCCTGCCAGAGAATTATGCTTAAGTTACACCTCAGATTGGATTATTTTTCTCTCCTTTCAAAAATGTTCAATGGCTCCCCTTTTCTGTTGAATTAACTACAAATGCCTCAGACCAGAATTCAAAACCTTATACAATATGGCTCCAATCTATCTCCTTGGCTTATCACTATCTACTCTCTGACTCAAGCTC
The DNA here is from genome assembly GCF_005190385.1 of Monodon monoceros. Lineage (NCBI taxonomy): Eukaryota > Metazoa > Chordata > Mammalia > Artiodactyla > Monodontidae > Monodon > Monodon monoceros. The sequence goes on from NW_021703771.1 coordinate 52,038,548, forward strand.
TATGTTCCAGGAAAATTGAACATCTTGTATTTCCTCCCATTTTCTAGTATTTTCTGTCCTCCGGGGTATTGTTACTATTTTTCTCTGTCAGGAGCTTCAATGTAATTTTAAATGTCATCTCCTGTAAAAACAACTTTTCTAATTTTTTAAAATTACATATTATATCCCACTTAACATATCGCTCAATTTTTCCTTTTGTATGGTACCTTTGATCACGATTGTTGTTTATTTGCCAGTTCCCTGGTGTTAGCCCTTCTGCTCTGGGAGAGCATCAAACTCCTAGGGCACATCTCTCACAGCAACCGGAACAGTACCAGGCAAATGATGGCTGATCATTTATTTATTCATGTATCCAACAGAGACTTACCAAGTAGTCAATATGGGCCAAGCACAATTCCACTGACATTACAATAGAATTCCACAAGTAAGATCAAAAAAATTCTTCAATCTCATATTATAACATGCTTTGGACAAAACTTTTTACACCACCAATTCCTAGCAGGGGTTCAGAAAATTGTTTTAATTTAATAAATATTAACTGAAGAATCTAGTCCATAAATAATCATATAAAATATTAATGGAACATTTAGTATTTCAAATGATCTATGCCTGGAATGCTTATCCTTCTCCCAGAAATAGCTTTGGTTCTCTCTTCACTTCCTTCAGGTCTTTGCCCAAATGGCACTTTCTCAATGAGGTCTGCCCTGGGCACTTCATCTAATATTGCAACACACACACACACACATGCACATTCACATGTCTTATATCCCTTTCCTGCTTTATTTTTCTCCTTAGAACTTATCACTATCTAACAAATAAATATTTTACATATGTTTTATTTTCTATTTCCCACACTAGAATATAAATTCCATGAGAGCAGTTCATTCAAAAAGTACATGACTATTTACACAAATAGTGCACATTTACTATTGAATTTAATAATAAATTAAAATAGTGCTTACTGAAGAGGAGATTTAGAAGCTAAGAAGTGACAGAACACACTTGATCCCATACACCCTCCTTAGTCCAGAGAGAGGCAAGCTTAGATGACCCTAGACTGGACACAGAGAGTAAAAATGGTCCTTGGGCCATTTTATGTAATTCCAGGAATGACAGAGGGAACAGGGAACACCCACTTGACTCCATTAACGGTATGAGCTTCCTGCGCAGAGAATGACCTTGTTAGAAATAGGCAGCTTCTGCTGAGCCAGATTCCTACTATTCTACTAAAAGGAAGAGGCTTCAGGACCATCCAAATCAGACTTTTCTCAGTCCACACTCAGGTGTGTGGGAGCTCAGTGTATGTAAGTCTATTAATGACTTGTGACTGACACTAAATTGTTCATTGTTTAAATTTGGGTGTTAGTAAGTGTCCCCTGCAGCAAAGTCAGGTAAAAAATGATATATCCAATATTACAATGAGTTCCTATTAAGAGTCACTGCTTGGGACAATCTTAGAAAGGTGTCTGAGGCTTCATGTCCACATCTACAATAGAAATGAGTTGTTCAAATCACCTCTGCCACCTTAAAAACTTCATTCACTTCCCAAGCTCGTATGAGTTTATGTCCAATCAAATAAGGGCTATCAACATTTCTTGAGAATGAGTGGAGAATTTTTCTCTGCTTTCTTCACTGTTGTATCCAAATACTTAGAATGGTTCCTGGCACATAGCAGTCACTCAGTAAATTTTTGTTGCATGAATGAATGAATGAAACATTGCCAGTCAATGAAGTTTCTTTTTTTCTACAAGAAACCAGAAGTTTCTAGGAGGTTGAAATGAGTTTTTTTTTTTTCTTTTTAAATTTATTTATTTATTTATTTTTGACTGCATTGGGTCTTTGTTACTGTGCGTGGGCTTTTCATTGCGGTGGCTTCTCTTGTTGCAGAGCACGACTCTAGGGCGCGAAGGCTTCAGTAGTTGTGGCTCGCGGGCTCTAGAGCGCAGGCTCAGTAGTTGTGGCGCACGGGCTTAGTTGCCCCGCGGCATGTGGGATTTTCCCAGACCAGGGTTCGAACCCATGTCCCCTACGTTGGCAGGCGGATTCTTAACTGCTGTGCCACAAGGGAAGCCCCAATGAAGTTTCTTGTCCTCAGTTGTTTCTCTCATGTCTTTATCATCAGTAAAGGTACAAGAATTGTGTAGTTCAATACAAGAGCTTATTGCCAACTTAACCATTTATATTTCCTCCAGTGAGAATGAGCGGATAATAATAGCAAAGTTTCTTATAATAACCAACTTTCAAAATCCTTTTTTATTCATTACAATATGAAATATATTATCCTGCTAAACAGGTGGACTAGCTAGATGCTTGTCTTTTTCTTCAATACCACTCGGCCCTACCTGATCTTATATAACCCATTTATACTCAGATGATGTCATTACTCCACACTGAGGTTTTTCTTAATTTCTTGTTACCTCTAAGGCACTCTGCCAGTATGAGAAAGATGTCACTCATCTGTTTTCTAATAACCTCTTTCTAACCCTCATCAACAGGCTTTCACTCATCAGCTCTCTTGGCCATTTTTTCCTCTTACTGCATAATATTATGTATTTCTACACCACATAGCTTGTATCTTTCCTCCTTTCTTATGCCAATAGTCCCTTAATTCTTCTATATATTATCTTCTGAGAATATTTTTTCAAATATTTTAATACTTCCTTACTTCATTTTCCTTAATTGACATTCTCTGACATAACCTCTTTTCATTGTAGCATTTCCATTTACAAATGCAATATAGATTATCAAACTAGCATGTTGCAACAACCATTTTTGTTTTGATAATCACGTCTATTAGCAATCTGAGTGAGAAAAAATAATCAACATCTTAAATTAATAATTAATTCTGCATTTTTCATTATCAATCAATTTGACCAAGGTATAATGAATTCTGGAGAAACAGAAATGAGAAAGGGGAAATGTCTCCAAAATGAGCAGAGACACACCTTCTTATCTCCACTCCATGGTCCTTCATATCTCTCTCTCTCTCTCTCCCCTCTTATTTTTAAATTTACAAAGAATCCATAGATATTGAGTGTACAAGCATTCATAACTTGTATTAGTTTACTAGGGCTGCTATAACAAAATACTACAGACTGGGTAGCTTAAACAACAGATTTTTATTTTCTCTCACTTCTGGAGTCTACAAGTCCAAGATCAAGGAGTCACAAAGTTTGGTTTCTCCTGGGGCCTCTCTCCTTGGCTTACAGATCATGGCAGTCTCACATGACCTTTCCTCTGTGCACACACATTCCTGATGTCTCTTTGCGTGCCCAAGTTTCCTTTTCTTATGACACCAGTAGATTGGATTAGGGCTCACCCTAAGAGCCTCATGTTAACTTAACCACCTCTTTAAAGGTCCTGTCTCCAAATACAATTATCAATACATTCTGAGGTACTGGGGAGTTAGGGCTTCAACACAGAAATTTTGGGAGGACACAATTCAGCTTATAACAAAGCTCACGGTACAGAAAAATACAACCATAAATGTATACAATTAAAAGTAAGTTATTGTAAATATGGTGAATTCTAATGATAAATATAACAAATAATATAATAAATATGATGCTTTTTTGGCTTGGTTGTTAAATGTTTGATTATTGCTTTGTATTTGAAAAAAAGTAAGATATGAGCTAAACTACAAGAGGACACAATTTGGCTTCAAAGGATAGGACTTGTGCAGTAGAATTGGAGAATAGGTGAAACGAATAAATTGTATACATCCTCAGTGGCAGGAAAATATAGGCTAAAGAATAGAGGATTGATCTCTCTGGAACACTGAGCATTGGAGAGTGGTGATTTGCAAGAGCAGGAGTAGGGGTATCCCTTAGGCAGGAAGAAAGTAGATGGATACAAGCCTGGAAAAGCTAGATAGGATTCTACCACCATGCTGAGGAATATGGATTTCACTCTGTCAGTCACAGGAAAGTATTAAGGTCAAAGCACTCTTGATGGTTCTATTATTTACATATGTCATTCAGTTTTTAAAATTCTATATTAACAAAAATCTAAATTATAAAGCATTTAGTTTCCCTCAAATGTCTGAACACTTCTTATTTTATAATAAGTGTTATATTACTTCTTATTTTATAATAAGTGTTATATTACTTCTTATAATAGTACCCCAAACTCAGCTGAAATGTTCATATACTAATCCTTAGGAGTCCAAACCAATAATTTACTTTGGTCACATGATCACCCTTCATAAATTCTAACATTGGATTCCTTACATCAGTGTGTCTCAAACTATGGTCTTTGGTTCCCTAGGCCTTCATAGATTTATTTTCAGGAATTGAAGAAAATTATTTTTCTTTAACTTATAAGTTCTTAACACAGGGTCTTGAAGACTGAGGATAAAATAATGACATTTTATTTTCACTAACTTCTTACTGAAATATAACATTTCTTTCTACAATAAATATTGGTGACAAAAAGGTATTTCTATAGGGCATTACAATTACTGTGAAAGTCGAATATTTTTTATGCTCATCACTAATTCAAAACTACAGAAGTTATCGATCCTGATGCTAGATCTCATTTATTATGTTAGTAAAGATGCACCTATATTAACTATTAACAATTTTTTAATATTTTGATTATTGTAATTCTATATAATTGGCTTTCTCTGTAAGTCTCTGAATTTAATTTTTATGCACTTAAGAACATTAGTCTGACAAGAGGTCCATAAGCTACACCAGAGTGCCAAAGGAGTCTATGGGATAAAAATGGTTAATGCATACTTTAGAAGGAGTCTGTGGAAACATGGAAAAACCCAAACGAAATTTTTGGCCAACCCAATATTTCTCAAGTATGGGGGGCGGGGCAGAGAGAACTGCCTTGAATTATTGCTTCTCCTTGCTGTAAGAAACCTGTATTTAGGCTTTTGCTTTGACTACTAAACCATCTATTTCTGTATTTATCAGACTTCTTTGAGTCAATACCTCTGAGCTTTCCTAGACAGCTTCTTATCACTTGAAAGCTGACTGTAAATGGATTCTTTTATTTAGTTTACCCTGGAGTCAGAACAGGCAGGAAGAAATCAGGCTGAGAGGAGTAAAGCATACTAAGGAAAATTCTATCAATTAAATGTTAATGCAAAAAAAACCTGTATTTATCCTCTTGATTTTTATTACTTTCAGATGAAATTCAGCATATTGAATAAACTTATCACAAAGTTGCCTAAATGCTCGCAACTTTTTGGCACATCCTTTAACCGAGTTTCACTAGGGATAAAATGCAAATATATAGTTTCCACTTAACCAACCTCCAGATAATATTTTTAAAGGTAATGAAATAATGTCTGAGCGCCTCAGATGGAAGCTGCTATATAAGTACAAACTACAATCGTTATCATTTTCATAAATATTTGGATATTCGGACTCACTGAAACATTTAACATTCTTTTCAAATGACCTGAGCATAGGAAAATGCAATCAAAGCATGTTGCAGTGGAAATACCCACTCCCCTTCCTTTAAGAAGTAAGAGAGTCTCAGTGAATAGCCTGCCGAAATCCCAATGGCTTTATCCAATGAGAGCCCGACCAGTTTGTTCAACAACATTTAAAGCCTCCCTTAGTGATTTCACTGCATTTACAGAGAGGCCTCAACAATCAAGAAGGAAATGTGTGTTTTGCTGCTTCTTGGCTCACTTTAGTGCCTGGTTTTATCAAGCTGCTGCACAGCTCTTCTGTCCTGAAAGACGTCTGTGTGACTTGGATACCATTTCATAGAGTCACAATGGATCCTCTTATGTCTCACCAATTAAATTATCTTCTCCCGCCTTTATTCCTGCCAAAGAGGTTCAGGCTGAGATTAGGTCACACTTCTCTTAAGTTGTTCTTTGAAATAGTATGGAAGGCCTCCTAGAGAAGGCGCATGCACAAGCATTAATACCTGGTCTTCCCAGCCTCCGTGGTCAGTAACTGAATTTCTTTGTAGAATTTCCTCCTGTTGTGTACCTCCACCTGGATCTCTAAAAACTGAAGAGTTCTCTTTAATGTTATTAAATTATAGCTCTACCAAAACATGTGGTAAATGTGGGATTCGACAATCATTGTGCCAACTAAATTACAGATCAGGCATTATAGGAGCTGAATGGGAGTTCTTAAGTTGGTCCTCTTAAGATAGAATCAATTATTCGTCCCCGAAGTCCCTTACATTTTTATAAAACTGTATCCTGCTACACATCTAAAACAAAATTAAATTTTTGTGAGCTATCCAGATATTTGCTCTTTTGTGTTCTGCATCCTGACCTTTGCCTCAACTTTTTCTTTCCCCATCAGAATGTTTCATAAGACACAACTAAGATAACGGGCATTTATTTTAAAGAAAACATGAGGGTACAACAATTGAGCTTTTAGTTGATTTCATATCATTACCAAGGTATTAGCTTTCCATAAAGAGCCAGCTGCAGCCTTAAGCTCTAGACATGCAGGAAACTGAGGCTTCTCTGAAACACTTGCTTTCAAGTGCCTCCCAAGACGATGGAGGTTGTCAAGATGAATTTTACTTTTGTTGCCCCAAATGAGAGGAAGAGGACCCAAGGTTGCCTTGTAAGAGTGGACACAAGGACAAGATGTCCTGGGGGTGTGGTGCTCAGTTCTACTCACAAACATATCAACTTCTGAAACCTAATCATTCTCAGGCACTTGTCCCTCCTGCATGTCCCCTCCTCTGCCTACTAACCAAATCACAGTCGTGTATTATTAGAAGTGTCTATGTTACTTTCCGTTTCTGCTGAAACATTCTATCGGATCCTCAGGGCTCCCTACCCCTACCCCTGCCGGTGACTTCACATGCAGAGAACACACTGCCCATACAGCAGAGAGTGTAAGTGCATAGGCAAGCCCTTGCTTAAAAGTTTGCTTACACAGTTTCTGGCAAGGTATTGATAGAATATTATCACAAGGAAAAGACAGGCTCTAGATTATAAGTTTTTCCAGAATTGTCTCTATTAAGTGCTCTCAAACCAAAGAATCATTTTAACATATTTAATACAATAAAGGGTTTTAAGTTTTTAGGTAAAGGAACTAAAAACAGATGATTGGGAAGCCTTCCTCATCTTTGAATATTTTCCTCTGAAGTGTCTTTTTTTTTTTTTTTGAAACATGGGACACACTTTGTGCTTCACATGTCTCAAATTGTGCTTCGTGCCAACTTCCTGTGTTACTTTGGGTGTTAATGAGGGAGAAGGAGAAGGAAAAGGAGAAAACTGTTCACTTTCCTGTTTTTTGGCATTGCTGTTCCAAAATAGTTCTCAATGTAAAATAGATTTTTGCTTTGCGATTCCATAAGGTCATATCCACCAAAGAGATACTCCAGGCGAGAAGGCAACAGGATGTGCTTTTGCTTTCATTGTTAAGGACACTGTCATATTCAAATTCCACATGAATATTTTGTTTGTTTTACTTTTAAATATCGGAGAAGGGGTAACTGAGATGTCAAATGCTTCCTTTTCCCTTTGCCAGTCCCTCCCACCCCTACACACATCACTTGTAAAAGATTCTGCAATGCTTTTCTTGCCACCCAGTTCTTCTCAAGTCCCGTCTTTCTGCCATGTGCTCCCTTTCCTTGCTTGCTCCATCTTTTCTCTATATTCTGCTATTCTAGCCAACGAGGCAACTTTACAAAACGCCTCCTTATGTAAGTTCCAAGAGTTTATTTGCTAGTTTTAGTTATACTAGGTAAAAATAAATTAAGTGAAACCTTAGCTATGTTCAGATATATGTGAGACATAGATTGCCAATGACTAATAGAACTAAGTACTGGTGTCATTCTACAGATTTAAAATTCATATTTTTATAGAAGTCTTACATGTTTTTATTTGTTTCAAATCCCTAACTGGTCCCTGCCTCCCCTATAACCTCAGCTCCCACCACACACAGGTTCAAGAAGTTCTAACCCCACTGACTCTCTGGTGACCAAATAAATGATGCCAGGCTTTTTCCTGCCTTGGGGCCTTTGCACATGCAGAGTCCTATACCTAGAAAGCACTGTCACCAGATTTCCACACGGCCGGTTCCTCGTTGCCAGTTAGGTCTCGGTTTAGAGGCTACCTTCTCAGGAATGTCTTTAACAACACCTAACCTTCTCACTCTTATAGTCAACGTATATCAGACTGCCCCTTGAATTTTCTCATAATATTTATCACTATCTGAAATATGATGTCTACTTATATTTCTTAATTGAGGTATAATTTATATAAAATAAAATGGACGTATTTTGTGCACTCTTTTCAGTCAGGTTTCGTTAGCCCATCACCAGAGGCAGCTGCAGCTCTTATCTGCTTCAGTACACCTTAGTCTGCCAATGATACCACCTTAATGTAAATGCAATCATGGAGTATGTGTTCTTTCATATTTGCCTTCTTTCACTAGTACAATGTTCTGCTAGTATTGGTAAACTGTTTTTCAAGGACTTTTGTCCTTTTATCTAAGTTGTCAAATTTATCAGCATAGTGACCTTTTATTAGTCTTTCAATAAATGCAGGAACTATACTGATGCTTCCTCTATCATTTGTAATAAAGACAAGATTTTTATTTTATTTTCCTTTCTTGGTTCATTTTTCCAGGGGTTTATCTATTTCATAAATAATTTTATTAACCTTTCCAGCCAATATTTGACTTTGATTTTCTCTATTTTTTGATGTTTTCTATTTCATTGATTATCATTCTTATCTATATTATTTCCTTTCTTCTGTTTTCTTTGGGCTTATTGTTCTTTTTGAAGAAAAAATTGTAGTGAAAACCTAATCTATTGATTGCAAGCCTCTCCTTTGAAAGCTATAAAATTTCCTTTAATTATAGCTTCAGCTGCATCTCATAAATTTTAGCATTCTGTGATTTCATCAACATTAAGTTTAAAATATTTTCTAGTTTACCTTGTGATTTCTTCTCTGACTTATGGGCTATTTGGAAGTGTGGTGCTTAATTTATAAAGATTTATTAATTCTCTGGATATCTTATTTTGAATCCATAATTTAATTATATTGTGGGCAGAGAACATACTCCAGATGATTTCAATTCTTGAGAATTTGACACTTTTATATCTTCATTTTCCATTCTGTATCTTATATTATCTTTTTAGCTATACCATTTTGTATTATTCAAAGATTACCGTAAAGATTACAATATGTATTTTTAACTTACCACATTCAACATGAATTAATATCGTAACATTTCACATATAATTTCACATATAAAAATCTATAATCTCATTTAAATCATCCCATTCTTTATATGTTGTTGACATATACTAATCTTCAACATGTTATTAATTCCACAATATATTTTATTATATAGTGAATTTGATAATTATCTTTTTATTGAAATATATTCAGATAACATTGTGTACATTTAAGGTATACAACATGTTAATTTGATACATTTATATTTTGTAATATGACTGCCATTGTAGGGATAATTAGCACCTCTATCACGTTACATAATTATCTTTTCTTTCCAGTAGTTGGAATAATTAAGTTCTGGTTTCTAAGCAGGTTTGATGATTATAATACAATAGTGTTGTCTATATTCACTGTACCATCCATTATATCTCTAGGGTTTACTTACTACTACTAAGTTTATACCCTGACACAACATCTGTCCTGTCTCCTCAACCCCCATCCCCTGGTAACCACCATTTTATTCTTTGTTTTTACAAGTTTGGCTTTTATAAATTCCACATGTAAGTGATATCATACAGTGTTTGTCTTTCTCTGTTAGATTTATCTCACTTAGTATAGTGTGCTCAAAGTCTATACATGTTGTCACAAATGGCAGGATGTCCTCCTTTCTCGTTACTGAATAACATTTCATTGTATATATGTACCGCATTGTCTTTATCCATTCATTTACAGATGGACACATGTTGTTTTCATATGTTGGCTATTGTAAATAATGCTGTAATGAACATGGGGTTTCATATATCTTTTCAAGTTAGTGTTTTCATTGTCTTTGGATAAATACCCATCAGTGGAATTGCTGGATCTTATGGTAGCTTTATTTTTAATATTTTGAGGAACCTCCATACTATTTTCCACAGTGGCTGTACTGATTTATATTCCCACCAACCAGTGCACAAGGGTTCCCTTTTCTCTACATCTTCACCAGCACTTGTTAACTCTTGTCTTCTTGACACTAGCCATTCTAACAGGTTTGAGGTGATATCTCTTTGTAGTTTTAATTTGCATTTTCCTAATGATTGTGATGTTCAGCATCTTTTCTTGTACCTGTTGGCCATTTGGATGTCTTTGAGAAAATGTCCATTTAGTTTTCCTGCCCATTTTTAAATTGGATTGTTTGCTTTTTGTTATTGACTTGTATGAGTTCTTTATATATTTTGGATATTAACCCCTTATATTATATATGCTTTGCAAATATTTTCCCATTATGTAGGTTGCCTTTTCATTTTTTTTTAGTTGTTTCTGTTGCTGTGCAAAAGTCTTTTAAGTTTGCTATAGTCCCATTTCTTAATTTTTACTTTTGTTGTTTGTGCTTTTGGTGTCATATCCAAAAATTACTGCCAAAACCAATGTCAAGGAGCTTCCTCCCTACACTTTTTTTCTAGGAGTTTTATAGTATCAGGTCTTATGTTTTAAGTCTTTGATCCATTTCTAGTTAATTTTTGTGGGTGGTGTAAGATAGGTGTTCAATTTAATTGCTCTGAATGTGTCAATTAATTGCCTTTTAAAGAATGAAAGAAAAAAGAAAACATTTTATATTTATCTACATTTTTAGCATTTCCAGTGTTCTTTCTTTAATGTGTGTATATCTTACTATAATTTATCTTCAACTAGAAGAACTCCCATTAATATTTTTAATAGTGAAGGTCTGTTGCAACAATTTTACTCAGAATTTATTGCCTTCTTTATTGGAAAAAATTTTTTTCCCTGGATATAGAATTCTTGGTTGACAAATTGTGGGTTTTCTTTTTTTATTCTTTCAGTACTTTAAAAATGACATTCTATTGTCTTCTAGCCTCCATTGTTTCTGATGAAAAGCCATGAATTTTTCTTATCATTTTCCACCTGACTGCTTTTAAGATTTCCTCTTTATCTTTAGTTTTCAGCAGTTTGACTATGATGTGTCTAGATTTCAGTTTCATTGCATTTTTAGTATTTGATATTCACTGAAATTATTTGATTTGTGCAATTTTTTAAAATCAAATTTATACTTTAGTCAATGTTTCTTTAAATTTTCTGTTTCATTCCTCACATCTTCTCTTTCTCAGACTCCAATAATATCCAATAATGATAGCTTTATACTCTCCCAAGGCATTGTTGAATCTCTCTTTGTTTTCCATTTTATTCTCTCTGGGCTTCAACTTGGATGGCATATACAATGTACTATCTGTTACAAGTTTAATGATCCTTTCTTCTGTTGTTATACAGAGTGTGTTTGATCCCATCCAATAAATATTTGATTTCAGATACTGTATTTTGTGGTTCTAAGGTTTCTATTTGGTTCTTTTTAGAAATCTCTCCTGAAGTTCTCCCATCTCTTCATCTATTATAATAGTCTTTCTCTATAGATCTTTAACATATTACTAATAGTTTTAAGTTTTTAAATTTTTTTTACTAATAGTTTTATTTTTTCATTTTTATTCCAAAATCTGGGTCATATGCTATTCTGCTTCTATTTTCTTCTTTCTCACATTTTCTTGTTTCTTCACATGCCTAATAATTCCTGATATATGCTAGACGTTGTAAATAATATGTTGTAGATTCTTAGGATTTTGTTAATTTCCCCTGAAGACTGTTGAGTTCTTTTCTACCAGAGTTAAATGATTGGCAGATTATTTTAAATTTGTAGAGGTTTGATTTTATGAGTGGGACTTTGTTGATTTGCCTCTTAATCCAAGGAAATCACTTAGTCCTAGGCATGATCTTTATTTTATAATCTTTACTTTATGTGGAAAGTATTTACTGAGCTCTTTTAGCTTTGCTGGACTTGAACTCCAAATTTTCTTACTTTTGCATTTGAAATTTCATCTCAGTTCATTTAGCCTTCCAACTATAGTTTTCTCCCTGGGCAGCTTGGAACATCATATGCAGCACATATGAAGAAAAAGGGTGAGTCATGGATTTGAAAGAATTTTATAGGTAGATTTCCACATCTTTCACTGTTGTTCTCTCCTTTCCAACACTCTGGAGATCCTGAACCCATCTTCTGATCCCTGAGGCACATAAGGCTGTGGTTTTCTGCTTCAGTTTTAGCTGATCCACATTGTTCTTCCCCATAAACTTATTGGACCATTTACATTTTACTTGTATTTTTGTCCAGCTTCTCCCACTAAAGTCTGATCTCTGGAAGAGCATATTCCCTATCTGGCACCATTGTATTTCAGCACGTGATGCCATGCATAGCACCTAGTAGATATCAAGAAATAATTACCTAACTATTAATATGTGACATTATACCATATGACAAAGGCTTTATATTAGTTAAAATCATAATCGCGTTAATCTTTGCAATACCATTAAAAGTAAAATAAACAGAACGTTTGTGTCCCGATTCCACAGATAACAAAAAGTCCAAAACATTTAAAATAAAATGCTAATCATTTAGGTTCAAGAGGATGCCCTAAAAAACTAAGTATATAAATTTATATTATTTTTAGATGGTGTTTCACTATAATGTGTGAAAGTATTGAATATAAGAGACCAGGACAGAATTAATTAACTCTTTATTAAGGTTCTGTATCCAATCTTATTGCAAAGGAAAGCATGTACAAACTCTACATTTTTGTCAGGGTGGAGAAATAATAAATTTTCCCTCCGAGAACACTGAACAGCCATCTCAGCTAAGTTCTTTCCTCTCCATCAAGACATCAATCTAACCTGTCATCTTAGCAGCACTCACTGGCCATTCTGTGAAACATCCTTCCATCTTAGCCATTTGGGAGCCCAGACTCCTAACCTTCACTATCAGAAAAATAACAAATCAGACTATCCTGATCATACAGGGCTTCTTAAGTTAAAAAAGCAATATCAAAACCTTCATATACAACAGTTTTGAGGTAACTACAAACAGATTTCAATCACATGCATCTTCTCAGTCCTTTCCCAGATCTAGGAATTGTCTAATTACTCACACTTCAAATTTTTCCTACCTAGGGTTAAAAAAACCTTTCTGTTTGAGTTTCTCTGCCTTATTTGCAGTATTTTAATAATTGGCATGGTATATGAATTACAAATGTATACCTTGTCCTTTACTGGTTTGTGCTTCTTTCAGAGATAGAAATATTGATGCAAATGCCATTTAAATACCCATTTTATAGCGTCACATTTACAAAGATGTTTTGGGTCACCAAAATCATTGGAATTCACTCACCCCTCAGGAAATATTTCATTCTGCTCATATCATCACATTTTTCTTCTCGTGCAAAACGAACAATCCATAGTCGTATGTTGTTTCTTTAAGCCACAGTTTCTAAATTGAGTGTCTAGCATTTATAATCAACTGCTTCATTTAATTCAGGTCGATTTTAAATGCTAGGCATTCATTTGGTGGGCTGTGAGCAGCCTGTGGTTTTGTTAGATCTACAGCATAAAGAAACAATTTTTCTTATCCTGATCCTATAGCTTTCTGGGAAAGGTGACACATGGTGAAACATAATGATAAGAAAGGCTACAGCTACCCTAGGCAGTCAGATACGAAAGCCAGATGATTAAACCATTCTGTAGCATCCCCCAAAGACAAAGCAAAAAAAAAAAAAAGAAAAAAGAAGAAATCTTTAGAATGCTTAGTGCTAAAAAAACTCTGCAGAACAGAACTCACACATGCTGTACGTGTTCCTGCCCCTCCAACCGCCACCCTCTGCCTCTACAGTTCCTATTACATTAATAAAGAATTCAGAAAGGGAGGGATGAACATTTTTTAAATGTCTGTTTCCTGGGAATTCTTTTCTTCATCTGTTCTGTAGAAATACCAACTAGATTAACTTTGAAATATTACAAAAGGGCTTAGAATTTTCCACGTCTCCCCATGAGGAAGATTGTTTTCCCTCTTTCAAGCCACATGCCTAAAAGACACACTCATTCATTTTATTGATTCTTCTCATTTATTTTTCTAATTCAGGTACATTAAATAGGAAAGGAACTGAAATTATATTCAAGACTGTTGAGATTGCTAGATTAATTACAAGTGATTGATGGGCTTACCTGGCAACTTCAGGACCCACTTGCTTATTTAAAAAGCAAACCCTTAATCCTAAACCTAACATGAAGATTCATAACTTGGGGAGACCATTTTAGGTCCCTGGAGCACACTATAAATGACACTCATGTTTTACATTGAGGAGTGGGGAAGAGGGAGAAATGGTGTATATATGCACCTTCTTCTGGAAATTCAGGAGTTAACTCCTTTCCTTTATTATCTTCAACCTGTTGAAGGCAGGTTGCAGTCCTCTCTAGAGGTGGATTCTGTCAGCACTTCAATAGCTCTCTCAAATGAGAGCAGTCACATTCAATAGAGGTTAGAGAAAACAAAGTACACATTTGCTTTAACAGGAGAAGAGGAATACATTAACAAACTAAACATGCTCCTTTAAACATATGAAAGCACCAAGTTTTAAAATTTAAAATGCCTACCTCCATCCCACAATATGATGTTGGTATTGCCTGTGCCTAGGGCAACCTCAGCCCTCCTCCCCCTGGGCTCTCTCAGCTTCTCTCTTGCCAGACATTCGTCCCCCAGGGAATTTCCTGCTTCCTGCTTGTTGGTCTCCATTCACACTCCCAAACTCATTTTAGTCTTTCTGAGAAAAGAGGTGATAAAACTTCACTAATCTCTTAGCAAAATTCCAGCTGTATATCTATGAATGGTGTGCTGATAAACACCTTAAAATCCCACCCCATTTCCCTACAGAATTGGACCTCCTGGAATGAGGTATTAGGGGGTTGGCTTCCATTTTTCAAGATGACAATATCTTTTATTTTAACTGCCTCTGCATGTCATCCATTTCAAGATTTCACTGTGTAATTTACACATTTTAATTTCCTTTCTTCTCTTCCTTTTATTTTATTTCCCCTTTTCTTTTTACTGCCTAAAATCTGCCTTCACTTGTTAACCGCTCTCTGATTCATTATTTCATCTCTTCTCACCTTGATCTCAGGTGGCCTCACCCTGCAGCGGCTTGAAGCAGGGCTTCCGTTCAAGGCCAGTGATTGAGGTCGGGTTGCGGCAGTGAGAGCACCGAATCCTAGCCACTAGACCAGGGGTCAGTGACAAGGCCCTGGCCCTATGGCTTTGCAGAAAAAGAATTCCCACAAAGACAGAAAGTAGTGAAACAAGTGAAGTATTTATTAGGAGAAAAGAATACAGTACATGTGGATAGACACATGGGCAGGCTGAGAGAGAGAGTCACACCCTCGTGGCAGTTTGAATCAACTTATATGGGGCATTTCTTCCGGGTTTCCTTTGGCCAGTCATTTTGGTTTGCCTGGTTCAAAGTCCGTATTTTGTGTATCTCAGGATTTTCCCATGTGTGTGCACATCTCTTAGCCAAGATGGATTCTACTGAAGAGGCCTGTGGGTAGTGAGCATCAGTTGGCATCGGTTAGCATCACTCCCCTTTTGACCTCCAAGGAGCCCTTCTGTGCATGTGTAGTCTCCTGACTTCAAGAATGAGAAATATGTGGTCTCTTATCTTCTATATGGGCAGGGCCCGGCCTCCTCTCTCAATTGTCCTGTTATTCCCATCTTGGAGTATCAGTCCACAGGGAAAAACTCTGTTTGCCCTGGAGGCCCATCTATCTCCTGCCTCAACCTGACTGTTTTAAATCCACCAGAGGCTACTTAAAAGACTATTAAACCTCCAGAGGACTGATACTGATTGGTACTCTCTCATTAGCCCAACGATTCTCACTTTTCTATCTGATGCCCTCAGTGGGGCTTTCTTTCCACCACTCATACACTGTGTCATCCCTATGACTAAAATAATGCAAAAAAAAAAAAACTTATCCACTGTTCTTCTTCCTTTTGCCACACCAGGAGAATCACTAAGTTTTGAAGAAAACAGAACAAAAGGAAATCTAGGAATGGCTCTCCTCATCATGAGTTAGTTAGCAGCTGCTGGTTATTCCATGTTGCAGGTTTTATAACTTTTTGGAAACCGTCCATGGCTTCCCTGAAGATCCTGGCTCCATGAGCATGCCCAACAGCCCTCGCTTCTAATTTCATCCCGAAATAACAGAAAAATAGCATTGTGCAAGGCAGCTTCCTCACTATAAGGCATTTTAAAGAACCTGTACCTTTAAAGTAGCTCAAAAAGTGGTATGATATGCTTTATCTAGTTTAGGCTATGTTTAAACTACAATTCGAAGCTACAAGGGGCTCTGAACCAAGATGGCGGAGTAGAAGGACGTGCTCTCACTCCCTCTTGCAAGAACACCAGAATCACAACTAGCTGCTGGACAGTCATCCACAGGAAGACACTGGAACTCACCAAAAAAGACACCCCACATCCAAAGACAAAGGAGAAGCCACAATGAGATGGTAGGAGGGGCACAATCACACTAAAATCAAATCCCATAACTGCTGTGTGGGTGACTCACAGACTGGAGAACACTTATACCACAGAAGTCCACCCACTGGAGTGAAGGTTCTGAGCCCCACGTCAGGCTTCCCAACCTGGGGGTCCGGCAACTGGAAGAGGAATTCATAGAGAATCAGACTTTGATGACTAGAGGGATTTGATTGCAGGACTTCGACAGGACTGGGGGAAACAGAGACTCCACTCTTGGAGGTCACACACAAAGTAGTGTGCGCATTGGGACCCAGGGGAAGGAGCAGTGACCCCAGGGGAGACTGAACCAGACTTACCTGCTAGTGTTGGAGGGTCCCCTGCAGAGGCAGGCAGTGGCTGTGGCTCACCGTAGGGATGAGGACACTGGCAACAGAATTTCTGGGAAGTACTCCTTGGCATGAGCCCTCCGAGAGTCCACCATTAGCCCCACCAAAGAGCCCAGGTAGGCTCCAGTGTTGCGTTGCCTCAGGCCAAACAACCAACAGGGAGGGAACCCAGTCCCACCCATCAGCAGTCAAGCAGATTAAACTTTTACTGAGCTCTGCCAACCAGAGCAACAGTCAGCTATACCCACCACCAGTCCCTCTCATCAGGAAACATGCACAAGCCTCTTAGACAGCCTCATCCACCAGAAGGCAGACAGGAGAACCAAGAAGAACTACAATCCTGCAGCCTGTGGAACAAAAACCACATTCACAGAAAGAAAGACAAGATGAAAAGGCAGAGGGCTATGTACCAGATGAAGGAACAAGATAGAACCCAGGAAAAACAACTAAATGAAGTGGAGATAGGCAACCTTCCAGAAAAAGAATTCAGAATAATGATAGTGAAGACGATCCAGGACCTCGGAAAAATAATGGAGGCAAAGATCGAGAAAATGCAAGAAATGTTTAACAAAGATCTAGAAGAATTTAAGAACAAACAAACAATAACTGAAATGAAAACAACACTAGAAAGATTCAATAGCAGGATAACTGAGGCAGAACGGATAAGTGACCTGGAAGACAGAATGGTGGACTTCACTGCTGAGGAACAGAATAAAGAAAAAAGAATGAAAAGAAATGAAGACAGCCTAAGAGACCTCTGGGACAACATTAAACGCAACAACATTCACATTACAGGGGTCCCAGATGGAGAAGAGAGAGAGAAAGGACCCGGGAAAATATCTGAAGAGATTATAGTCGAAAACTTCCTTGACATGGGAAAGGAAATAGCCACCCAAGTCCAGGAAGTGCAGAGAGTCCCATACAGGATAAACCCAAGGACAAACACGCCAGCCCACAAATTGGCAAAAATTAAAGACAAAGAAAAATTATTGAAAGCAGCAAGGGAAAAATGACAACATACAAGGGAACTACCATAAGGTTAACAGCTGATTTTTCAGCAGAAACTCTACAAGCCAGAAGGGAGTGGCATGATATACTTAAAGTGATAGAAGGGAAGAATCTACAACCAAGATTACTCTACCCAGCAAGGATCTCATTCAGATTCAATGGAGAAATCAAAAGCTTTACAGACAAGCAAAAGCTGAGAGAATTCAGCACCACCAAACCAGCTCTACAACAAATGCTAAAGGAACTTCTCTAAGTGGGAAACACAAGAGAAGAAAAGGACCCACCAAAACAAACCCAAAACAATTAAGAAAATGGTCATAGTAACATACATATCAATAATTACCTTAAACGTGAATGGATTAAATGCTCCAACCAAAAGACACAGGCTTGCTGAATGGATACAAAAACAAGGCCCATCTATATGCTGTCTACAAGAGACCCACTTCAGACCTAGGGAAACATACAGACTGAAAGTGAAGGGATGGAAAAACATATTCCATGCAAATGGAAATCAAAAGGAAGTTGGAGTAGCAATACACATATCAGATAAAATAGACTTTAAAATAATGTTACAAGAGAAAAGGAAGGACACTACGTAATGATCAAGGGATCAATCCAAGAAGAAGATATAACAATTACAAATATATATGCACCCAACACAGG
The DNA here is from genome assembly GCF_005190385.1 of Monodon monoceros. NCBI lineage: Eukaryota > Metazoa > Chordata > Mammalia > Artiodactyla > Monodontidae > Monodon > Monodon monoceros. Next base: position 52,057,072 of record NW_021703771.1, read on the forward strand.
AGCACCTCAATACATAAGGCAACTGCTAACAGCTATAAAAGAGGAAATCGACAGCAACACAATAATACTGGGGGACTTTAACACCTCACTTACACCAATGGACAGATCACCCAAAATGAAAATAAATAAAGAAACGGAAGCTTTAAATGACACAATAGACCAGATAGATTTAATTGATAGTTATAGGACATTCCATCCAAACACAGCAGATTATACTTTCTTCTCAAGTGCACATGGAACATTCTCCAGGATAGATCACATCTTGCGTCACAAATCAAGCCTCAGTAAATTTAAGAAAATTGAAATCATACGAAGTATCTTTTCTGACCACAACGCTATGAGGTTAGAAATGAATTACAGGGAAAAAAAAGTAAAAAAACACAAACACGTTGAGGCTAAACAATACATTACTAAGTAACCAAGAGATCACTGAAGAAATCAAAGAGGAAACCAAAAAATACCTAGAGACAACGTGACGATCAAAAACCTATCAGAGGCAGCAAAAGCGGTTCTAAGAGGGAAGTTTACAGCTATACAGGCCTACCTCAAGAAACAAGAAAAACCTCAAATAAACAATCTAACTTTACACCTGAAGGAACTACAGAAAGAAGAAACAAAACCCAAAGTTAGCAGAAGGAAAGAAATCATAAAGATCAGAGCAGAAATAAATGAAATAGAAACAAAGAAAACAATAGCAAAGATCAATAAAACTAAAAGCTGGTTCTTTGAGAAGATAAACAAAACTGATAAACCATTAGCCAGATTCATCAAGAAAAAGAGGGAGAGGGCTCAAATCAATAAAATGAGAAATGAAAAAGGACAAGTTACAACAGACACCGCAGAAATACAAGGCATCCTAAGAGACTACTACAAGCAACTCTATGCCAATAAAATGGACAACCTGGAAGAATGGACAAATTCTTAGAAAGGTGTAACCTTCCAAGACTGAACCAGGAAGAAACAGAAAATATGAACAGACCAATCACAAGTAATGAAATTGAAACTGTGATTAAAAATCTTCAGACAAAAGTCCAGGGCCACATGGCTTCACAGGTGAATTCTATCAAACATTTAGAGAAGAGCTAACACCCATCCTTCTCAAACTCTTCCAAAAAATTGCAGAGGAATGAACAGTCCCAAAGTCATTCTATGAGGCCACCAACACACTGATACCAAAACTAGACAAAGATACTATGAAAAAAGAAAATTAAAGACCAATACCACGGATGAATATAGATTCAAAAATCCTCAACAAAATACTAGCAAACAGAATCCAACAACACATTAAAAGGATCATACACCATGATCAAGTGGGATTTATCCCAGGGATGCAAGGATTCTTCAATATATGCAAATCAATCAATGTGATACACCGTATTAACAAATTGAAGGAGAAAAACCATATGATCATCTCAATAGATGCAGAAAAAGCTTTTGACAAAATTCAACACCCATATATGATAAAAACTCTCCAGAAAGTGGGCAAAGAGGGAACCTACGTCAACATAATAAAGGCCATATATGACAAACCCACAGCAAACATCATTCTCAATGGTGAGAAACTGAAAGCATTTCCTCTAATATCAGGAACAAGACAAGGATGTCCACTCTCACCACTATCACTCAACATAGTTTTGGAAGTCCTAGCCTCGGCAATCAGAGAAGAAAAAGAAATAAAAGGAATACAAATTGGAAAAGAAGAAGTAAAACTGTCACTGTTTGCAGATGACATGATACTATAAATACAGAATCCTAAAGATGCCACCAGAAAACTACTAGAGTTAATCAATGAATTTGGTAAAGTTTCAGGAAACACAATTAATGCACAGAAATCTCTTGCATTCCTATACACTAATAATGAAAACTCTGAAAGAGAAATTAAGGAAACACTCCCATTTACCACTGCAACAAAAAGAATAAAATAACTAGGAATAAACCTACCTAGGGAGACAAAAGACCTGTATGCAGAAAACTATAAGACACTGATGAAAGAAATTAAAGATGATACCAACAGATGGAGATACACCATGTTCTTGGATTGGAAGAATCAATATTGTGAAAATAACTATACTACCCAAAGCAATCTACAGATTCAATGCAATCCCTATCAAATTACCAATGGCATTTTTTATGGAACTAGAACAAAAAATCGTAAAATTTATATGGAGACACAAAAGACCCCGAATAGCCGAAGCAGTCTTGAGGGAAAAAAATGGAGCTGGAGGAATCAGACACCCTGACTTCAGACTATACTACAAAGCTACAGTAATCAAGACAGTATGGTACTGGCACAGAAACAGAAACATGGAACAAGATAGAAAGCCCAGAGTTAAACCCACACACCTATGGTCAACTAATCTATGACAAAGGAGGCAAGGATATACAATGGAGAAAAGACAGTCCCTTCAATAAGTGGTGCTGGGACAACTGGACAGCTACATGTAAAAGAATGAAATTAGAACACTCCCTAACACCATACACAAAAATAAACTCAAAATGGATTCAAGACCTAAATATAAGACCGGACACTATAAAACTCTTAGAGGAAAACATAGGAAGAACACTCTTTGACATAAATCACAGCAAGATCTTTTTTGACCCACCTTCTAGAGTAATGGAAATAAAAACAAAAATAGGGCTTCCCTGGTGGCATAGTGGTTGAGAGTCCGCCTGCCGATGCAAGGGACACGGGTTCGTGTCCCAGTCCGGGAAGATCCCACATGCCACGGAGCAGCTGGGCCCGTAAGCCATGGCTGCTGAGCCTGCGCGTCCGGAGCCTGTGCTCCACAACGGGAGAGGCCACAACAGTGAGAGGCCCATATACCGCAAAAAACAAACAAACAAAAATCAAAAAACAAAATCAAAAACAAACAAATGGAAGAAAATATTTGCAAATGAATCAATGGACAAAGAATTAATCTCCAAAATATACAAACAGCTCATGCAGCTCAATATTAAAAAAACAAACAGCCCAATCCAAAAATGGGCAGAAGACCTAAATAGACATTTCTCCAAAGAAGACATACAGATGGCCAAGAAGCACATGAAAGAATGCTCAACATCACTAATTATTAGAGAAATGCAACTCAAAACTACAATGAGGTATCACCTCACATCAGTTAGAATGGGAGTCATCAGAAAATCTACAAACAACAAATGCTGGAGAGGGTGTGGAGCAAAGGGAACCCTCTTGCACTGTTGGTGGGAATGTAACTTGATACAGCCACTATGGAGAACAGTATGGAGGTTCCTTAAAAAACTAAAAATAAAATTACCATGTGATCCAGCAATCCCACTACTGGGCATATTCCCAGAGAAAACCGTCATTCAAAAAGACACATGCACCCCAATGTTCATTGCAGCACTATTTACAACAATCAGGTCATGGAAGCAACCTAAATGCCCATTGACAGACAAATGGATAAAGAAGTCGTGGTACATATATACAATGGAATATTACTCAGCCATAAAAAGGAACGACATTGGGTCATTTGTTGAGACATGGATGGATCTAGAGACTGTCATACAGAGTGAAGTAAGTCAGAAAAACAAATATCATATATTAACGCATATATGTGGAACCTAGAAAAATGGTACAGATGAACCAGTTTCCAGGTCAGAAATTGAGACACAGGTGTAGTGAACAAACATATGGACACCAAGGGGGGAAAGTGGCGGGTGTGTGTGTGTGTGTGATGAATTGGGTGATTGGGATTGACATGTATACACTGATGTGTATAAAATGGATGACTAATAAGAACTTGCTGTATAAAAACATAAATAAAATAAAATTTAAAAATTAAGAAAAAGATTTAAAAAATAAAATAACCTACAAGGATATGTTGCACAACACAGGGAATATAGGCTATATTTTATAAGAACTATAAATGGAGCATAACCTTTAAAAATTGTGAATCATTATATTGCACACCAGTAACTTATATGATATTGCACACCAAAAACAAATAAATTAATTAATTTAATTAAATACAGTTCGAAATTGTTTACAGAAGGATTAAGTGAGGATTTGCAAAAGGTGTGAAATTTATCAAAGAATCCATGCCAGCAATTCCATTCTGAATATGTCCTAAAGAAATAATTCGATAACTTAACCAACCATGTTTTAATAGATGTCTCTAATAGAAAAAAATGAAAACTACCTGAAAATGTTAGGGGATTGAGTGAATTATACTGATCTATGTAATGGAATAAATATAACCATTATCAAAAAATGGTCCAGAGTTCTATTTATTGTCATTGAAAGACCTTCATGACATTTTTGTTAGAGGCAAGAGTGGGCCTCAAGCAGCATGTATAATATGATGGTATTTAACATTTTTCAAAACTGTGGGTTTATATGTATATTATAGATACATTTTATTAGATGGATAGATAGATAGAAGGTGGGTAGATAGATAGGATAGGATAGACAAGTGTTGAAATTACAATTAATTTCTATTTTTCTTTCTCTAGTTTTATTTAGTGAGCATAGCTTAATTTTGAACTTACTGAAATTTAAATCCAAATTTTGAAAAGAAGGGATCGTCTCATAAAGTAAGGACCCCCAAACAAAGACTGAGGGGATGACTTCTAAGCTGACTTTTGAAGAAACACCAACAGGAAGAGTTCTCAATTTGAATACAACATTTCCCTGTCAGGTAGAAGGAAAAGCAGGGCCAGGGGCTGTTACATGTTGGGGGAGCTGTGAGACAGAGTGGTGTTTATGAACAACTGCAAGGAGTTTGGTGTGGCTACAACATACAGTGCAAAGGAAATCAAGCTGGTGTTGACAGGCAGAAGGCAAATCTTGAAATACCATATACGCCAGGTGAAAGAGTTTGAATTTTGTCCTGAAGGAACGTGAAAGGCTTTTTAAAGGAAGACTAACACGTTAGGATTGCATTTGTAGAAAGATCACTCTGGCAGCAGTGTGGAAAATGAATTGGCAACCTATTACAGTAAACTCTGCAAGAAATGGCAAGGACCCAGACTAAAGCAGTGGCAATGTGCTCGGAAAAAAGAGAACCGAGTTTACAGATCCTTAGCAAGCTGCAACTCCGGACTTAGTAGAGTGCCGGCAAGGGTGCAGGTGTCAGTGATAAAGTCTGAAATTCAGGCTAATGCAACGGAATAGATAACAGTGCTATTTGCTGAGACAGGGAGCAAGAGAGGAGGGCCAGAGTAAAAGGCAAAGACGACTCAGTGCTAAACGAGATGCATCTGAGTTGCTCCTAGCTCATCCCAGTGCAGCATGGGCTGCTGCACATTAGAGTCTGAAGTACTGGAGGTGAGCAGCCGATGTGAATTTGGAATCTTCTTCCTATTTGCAGCCACTTATCTGAAGGATTTATTCTATACTTGTTTCTTCACATGACTTTCATTCCACAACCCAGAGCAATCAGGCTTTCAACTTCTCTATGTATAATACTGTTCTCATTAAAATTATATCCAAAGTCCACAGACAGTACACGTTGAGAGTGATTACAGAAGTGTGTGAAGTGAGAAGCAAAGAAGGCCCAGAAGGCGACTTTGGAATCATATTTACCCAATGTTCTGTTGAAAGAAAAAGAACCCAGAAAGGAGACAGAAGTTCATCAATAGATGCGAGAAAAACGGGAAGAGACTACTGTCACTAAGGTGAAAGGATGTGAGATTTTCAAGACACTGGCGTTTTTCAGTGGTATTGGAACTGAAGCCAAGTTGAGTAATCATAATTTGTCCATGACAAATATTAAATATTGTCCATGGACTTAGGATCCTGAAAAGTCATTGGATATCATCTTAGTGAGAAGAGTTTTACTGTAGAGGAGAAGATGCAAGCCTGATTTCTCTGGGTTGTGGGATGAAAGACATGAAGAGCAAGTATAGAATAATCCTTCAAAACCTGGCTGCATATGGGAAGGAGAGATAGACAGAAAGACATAGGTCAATGGAAGGCTTTTTATAATTTCAGTGGCTTTTTCCTGAGAGGAAAAAAAACAGTAGAGTGGGAACATTTAAGGGTAGAGGTGGAGGTAAAGTAGGTGATGAAGGAAGGAAGCAGGAGGATGCAGCATCTAAACCATAGTGAAGGGATCAACTATGGCCCAGAGGATGAAGACTCCACCCTTAGAAATGGGATCGTAGGCTTTCAGGATGGATAGGGATGGAGGTAAACCTGAATATGGAAGAAATTTTGTGGAATTTTCTCAAAGTAGGATACCAGGACCAAATTACAACTTACATTCAGTTTCACCAAGAGGAACCAGACCCAGCAATTTCTACCTAGATCATTAGTGACAAAATAACCCAGGTCAACAACACAACTAACTTTAGAAATGGAATAAAAAGGACATGTCCATGTATCAGATGAAATTACTCTGGAAAAAACAGAGCAGGGTTAGAGGTATTGAGAGTGCCAAGGAAGGTGCAATTTAAAATAGACAGTCAAGATCAAAAGGTAACATTGAGAAGGTGATATCTGAACAAAACTTGCAAGAGGTACAGAGAGAATCTCCAATGCCTAAAGGCTACAATTGGCCTGTTTGCTCAAGTAATAGCAAGAAAGTTCATGGTGGCAAGAGAACAGTGAGCAAGGGGAGGAAGAGGAAAGGATCAGATCAGAGAGGTAATGTGGAAAGGATTATGCCACGTTTGGGCCCTACTGTAATGACTTTGGCCTTTACTCTGAGCAAACTGGAGAGCCAGGGAGGGTTTTGGTCAAAGAAGGGACATGATCTGACTTACCTTCTTAAGTGGTCACACTGGTGCTATGTTGCAAGTAAATTATGAGTGGAAGTGGGGAGATGAATTAGGAGACTATGACAGCAATCCAGGTGGGAGAAATGGCAACTTGGAGCTGGGAGACAACAGAGGTTAAAAGTGATCAGATTCTAGATATTCTTTAGAGGCAAATCCTACAGTATTTCCTAACAGATTTGTTCTATTGTGTGACAGAAGAGTCCAGGAGGTCTCCACTGGCTTTGGGATTTAACGTGTAAAAGGATGGCATTGTCATCTCCTGAAACAGAAAGACTGTGGGTAAACTCAGGTATTAGAGAGAAGAGCAGGAATTTAGTTTGGGGCATGGAAAGTTTGCAGGGTCTACTAGGACACCGAAGGGGAGATGCCTGGGGTGCAGTTGGAAAGAAAAGTACAGAGCTCCAGAAATTCTGTCAAGGAATTTGATGATTATTTTAAAAAGTAAATTTCCCAACTCTTGATGGAACAGAAAATTTTCATTTCCTGATCTCTCATTCTTAATACTCCCACTACACTTGGGCAGAGCATGTGGAAAGGACTCAGTCTATATTTTATAAGCAAGTGATTTGAGCATTTTTCACTTCCATGAAGAGAAAATGCTTCATCTCTTTTAACTGCAGGATTTGGGAATATTAAGTATTCAATGGATTGAGCCGTAAAGGCGAGAGCAAGTATTTGACAGTTTTTGAGACAGGCAAAAATGGAACTCAGAAGTGAGTTCTGCATCTGCCAATTTTCCAGGAGACTAATTGGGCCAAGTCACCCTGAGCCTTCTTTTGCAGCTTTCTTGGTATGAAGCCAGCCTTTCATCTCCTCAAAGGAACTTCTATTTTTCACCCATTGGATTAATGGCTTAAATTGATACAGATTTTTTTTTAAAAAACCTACATTATAAATTGAGCTCATCTCCAAACAATATATTCAAGTTCTAAAGTATTTAAGAAACTTTGACCACCCAGGAAACAATATGTTAATTTTGTTTGTTTAATCCCATTTTGTTCCCCGCCCCCCAAAAAACTCTTTGGACAGGATATAGTTGTTTACAGGTAGAACTTTGCAATTTATAATGAAAAATGTATTATCATTCCATATGAATATAAACAGATATTCTCTCTGAAGTGGGAAAGTGCTCATAGCTTCAATCATTCATTCATCTTGAGCATCTTACCATCTTAGCTAAGATAACACTGTGAGAAACCAAGCTGTATCAGTCAAGGTTATTGCAATGGGCAGCTTCAGAACACTCTTGACACTGGTTTAACTGAAATAAAGATTTTTTTTCCTTTTACTATGCTGAACATTTCTGTTCTCTTAGAAAGGTCAAGCTGCTGAAATACTGAGAGTATCCAAAGAGTCAAGGCCAAGAGGACCAAAAAAGAAATCTGAAGTGGTCCAGCCTGGGAAGATTCAGTAACCAACGTGAAAGTGCCCCACTTGCTGTGCCAGCTTCAATACTCTGCTCCTTTTGACTAAAGCTGGCATCTCTGGCAGGAAAGAAAATCAAATCTCATCCTCCTGAGTCCATTTGCAGTTTGGTTTGGGGGAATTTTTGTTCTGAGACAATGCACAGAGATCTCTGTTCACAATCAGACCACCCTGTGAGAAATGATTAAACCTAACTTTTCCTTCATTGTTCATTAAGCCTCCACAGATATATTTGCAAAACTATGGACTTTATATTTCTACCCAATAGTATAGCATTGGATTTTTTCTGAGAATGCCAGTGTCCTGGGGTTTACTGCAGACTATACTCGATTTTTACCGGACACACCATACTTGAGACATTATCGAGTTTGAAACAGAGCTGCAATTCTAGGCTAGAAGAACTGAGAACAGGAAGTAGACTGTTTTACCTCTCTTCTTCATCCACCCTCCAATCACTCAGTACACCCCCTTAGAGTAGGAAAAGAAATCATAGCCACAGAAAGGCAGTGGAAAAGTACACCATCCCTCCAGTCCTTTTTTCTACCTTTCAAGTAGTGTGTGATGTGTGTGTCTGTATGTGTGCGTCTGTTTCCCTTGCCTTCCAAATAGTATAAGCTCCTGTGGGTGTGGCTGTGCATTTTATTCCTACGATAGCCTCGTATTCCTTTGCACTTCTGCTTTAATAAAGCCTGAACTGTGTTATTATACAATGTAATTCTTTTAAACATCTTTCTATCATACCATATTTTCTAATAGATAAAACTGTGTTTTTAAAAAGAATTTCTCCAATAACAGAGTCCCAAACTTCAAACCATAGGAACTCTATATCAACAATTATTCATGTATGTTTGTGCCCAGTATTTTTTTCTCAGTTACTTTACCTTTAGGAAATTTAAGTTTCCTTTTTTCTACTGCTGGGTGTCTATATTTCATCTTCATCATAGTTTATTTCATCTTACATGTAGATATGAAACTTAGATTAGAGGCTTAGGTGTTCGGCCTATTAATTGTGACTAAGAAACAGAAATAGTTGATTTGAGCCTGAAATTTTTACCTCTGCAAAATAAGATGTAATCAAGGAAATATATTACCGTGTGATCAGATTTTTTTAATTGCCTAAGGATTTAAATATGAAAATGTATTCCCTTTAATTCAAGTTTTTAATAAATAAATAATGTCAAAGGCCAGAAAGAAAGTTATGCTTTTTGATACTTACTTGTGCTTACTTTCCTAACCAGCTGCATTTCAAGGGACCAACTTTAGTTCATGAAATGGCTATTCTAAAAAGGCACAGTGCCGAGGAGAATGCAGTCTTTAGTGTCCTAGGTTGGAATGGCGGCATAGAATAGTGGTTAAAAGCATGTATTCTGGAGCTAGCCAGCGTGGATTAGAATCCCAGCCCTATGGCTTGATAGCAGGTGACTTCAAAAAGTCATCTAACTTCTCTATACCCAAATTATTCACCTACAAAGGGAGTGTAATAATTATACCTACCTCATAAGAAGATTGTGAGGAGTAAAAGAGTTTGTGTATGAACATAATAAAATGCTAAATTTAGCATTTACTAATACCCTCAGATTGAATATGTTCATCAGAGACGAGGAACAGCAAAGTCTACCTGCTTTTCAGGAAGGTGTAAAGACTGAGTATGGTATACCGCTGGGATAGTGAAGGTGCAAATAGTTGAAATCAGCTATCTGAACAAAGGTATTTAGAAGGAATTACACTTAGTCACAAACAAATTCTAGGTGGGGACATAAGAATTGGAGGGGGGAAATTAGGTGTAGAAAAACATCTCTATTTAACTGTCTGAATTTTAGAAAATTGATCTGCAGAAGCTGATGGAGACTAATTTTAGAACTCAGTCAACCTTCATAAAAGACCATGAAAATCAACAGAATGCCATCGCTTACCATTTCTTGCTCTCCTCAGACCCTCCTCAGAATGTCTCCTCAGACATTCATATACACACGCGCACGGGCACTCATACACGCGTGCACAGCAGTAACATTCAGTAATGAGGTTTCAACAATTTTGAAGTCATTAAGGTAAAATGAGAAGGTAGTCATCAAGCCTCACTTTTCTGGGAGAACACTGATAACAATAGCACCTTTAAAGATAGGAAGAAAGCAGACTGCTCTTTCTCTCTCTGAGCTGACGCTGTGGCTATGAAGAGCATGCTCCTTTGTGTATGTTCAAATATAATAAATAATATAATGGAATGAAAAATATATTTTCCCAGATTAGGGGCAAAAAACTACAAGTCAGTTTAAATATGAATATGCTGAATTAAAGAAACAAAAACATGGTTCTTACAACATCTGGATCATAATTTCTAAATAATGAATTTTTTAAAAATCCCTGCATGGGGGCCATTCTCAGCAGTTTTTTTTTTCCTCGTATTTTTACAAACTTATCAAATCCTCTTTTTTCTCCTCTTTTGTTTTCTCTTCCCTATTGTTTCTTTAATGGAGTTATCAATGTTGTACTCTCTCTGATAATTTTTGACAAGTGTATAATGAGAAAGCTTTAATGATATAATAAATAGAGGGAGAAAATAAGAATCGTAATCCAAATAGAATTAGTTTAATATAAATATAGGAAGATTTAGAGCTCAGAAATATGAATGATATTTACTAATAAAGAATAAGTAAATACCTTTTAAAGGACTTTTAAAATTTGGGGAGATAAGAGAAACAATTCTAATCCGTATGTCTAAACTTCAATTTTAAAAGGTGTTTCCATAAAAGTCTCTAAATTAGATGACAGTTCTCAACTTCTACATCCTTACAGTTAGAAAAGGTGGGGAGCAGAAACAGAAACCACTTGAGACAATCAATACGTCTGGGAACAAAAAAGAAATAAAAAGACCTCCTTCCTTCTCGAGGAGGATGGTTGAATAGAATCTGAGTCTGATGAACAATTAGAGACGATGTGAATGATTAAATCATAGGGTATTTCTCCTAAGAGCTCAAAGTACATTCATAATTGTGACTTCATTTATCTTCACATTGACCTGTAAACTATATGAAACATAACTTCCTGTCACTATTTAATCAGGAAATCCTAAAGTATAATTATTCAAATTAGTCCAAGATACAAGATTGGAACTAGATGGAAATAAAACTAGTTAATCTTTGAGAGCTTACTAAGTGCTAGGCATTATGCTTATTCATTTGCCAGTGAAAGCCTTCCATCTACTGTGATCGGCTTGTTCTTTGGGATTAAAAAATAGTCCAAATTCCCATCCCATACACATTGTATTCTGCAGTATCACTGGGAGAATCTTAGGGCCTTTCTTGACACCCCTAACTCCACTCTTTTAACTGGATTCTCAATTGTCTCCTTACATCTCAACTTTGTACATTGTTATCTTGATTCCTTTAGTTCCCCAAAGGACTGCTAATGTAAGAACGCATAGCGAAACTTTACTGAAGTTTAGGGTATAATGAGATACTGGGAAGATGATCACATTGTACAAACATACAAAAAAATAAAGATAAAAGTTGGATACTAGCAATCTATATTCTTGAAGAAACCACTGTTTATTCTCCCTGCTAATTGTTTCCAGAGGCCCAGACCACTTCCATTCAGCCAGGTTCCTACCCTGCAATGACCCAGCAATCCCACTAGTAGGTATTTCTTTAAGATAAAGGAAAATGTATGTTCACAAAAAGATCTGTAGAAAATGTTTAGGGCAGCTTTAATCATAGTGCCCCAAACATGGAGGCAACCCTAATTTCCTTCAACAGGTTAATTGATAAGTAAATTGTGGTATCATGGGAGATTTTTGCTGTAATGGTAACCCATTCATTTTGACACTGGGATGATAGCAAAAATAATACAGAGACTTGAAAAGTTCAGCCTACTATTACTGCTCTGGGAATCTGCCACATCAGTTTGAACAAGCCAGATTTCCCTGATAGATGATTAAATATGTGAGACTACAAATATGTGGTACATTTGTCCTTATCACCTCAACCAACAATCAGCCAACCCCAAGGAAAAGAGCTGCCTAGATGATTAACAATCAACCAAGTCTAGCAAAAGAACTGCCCATCTCAACTCAACCCAAATTGCCAAACCACAGGACAATGAGCAAAAAATGAATGTTTTTTTCAAACCCTAAATTTTGGGGTGGTTTGTTATGTAACAAAAGTTAACCAATATACAAATATTCATACAATGGAATGCTGGTTGAAAATAAAACATTAAATTACTGATACATGCAATACCTTGGATTAATCCCAAAAATAGTATGCTCGGTGGAAGAAGCCACACACAAAGCATTATGATTCTATTTATATGAAGTCAAGACCCAGCAAAATTATTATATGGCTACTGAATTCCAAACACTGGTTGCCTGGTGGGTGGGGTGGGAATGGGAGGAATGGTGACAAGACAGGGGCAAGAGGGATCTTTCTGGGATCATAGAAATATTCATGGGGAGTCTTGAGAATCCTCATAGCTGAGTTTAAGAGTTAATAGGCCAAAAAAGAATTCTGATAATATTAATTAAGTTGTATAATATAGGTATTTAACAGGGTGCTATATGAGTACAGAGCAGAGAGTACCTATCTGTGCCTTTTGACATTTGGGAAATACTTTCCTGAAAAGTAGTCTTGAAGTAGCCCATGCTGCATGTAGGCACTCACTATATGGTGTTCAATTTTATTTGTTGGATAGGAAAATGCCATATTCAAAAGCATGAAGGTATCAAACTGTATGTCATATATATGGGGGTAACTACCTGGAGATTTAATATGGAAGACTAGAGGGGAGCCACAAGAGTTGAGGCTGGAAGGATAACCTTGGGCCAAATCACACATGTTCCTGAATGCTTTGGTATCAATTCTTTATCATATGAGCAAGGAGAGCCATTGATTAGATTTTCAGGCTCTTGGAACCACACTGCCCCTATGACCATCCACCTAATGTGAGGCTTGCCTTGCTCAACAACAGTAAACTGATGGTAATTAGTGGCTCATCCAATATATTCTAATATAAGAAGCCCACTCTGGTGTGTAGAGGCATATATAAACAATTCAGAGGAGGACTATAAAATCATGATGAGTTGGAATCACTGAAAGAGAACTGAAATGGTAATTTCAGTCAGAACTGAAATGGTAATTAAATGGAGGAACATTCCAGTTCTTCTACACACCCCAGGCTCCCCACAAGTGGCATTAAACTCCTCCATGGTTTGTCTGATAGCTGAGCCAGTTTTTTTCTTGCTGATTTCCAACCTCTGCTAATCCAAAGCTCAATACTATCCTCTATATTCCAATTTCAACTTGGAAAAGTTGGTGAACTTAATTTTAGGATTTTTCTTTCTGAATATGAATTCACTCAGAGTTTTACAATCTTATGTTCCCTCATGCGACAGTAGTCAGTTTTGCCAGCTGGATAAGTTAACAATGCCATGTAAGAGTGAAAAACATAGTATTTCAGGTTTGTAGAACCGGATTCAAGTTCTTACTATCTCTTAATCTTGGAGCATCACTTAATTCCCTCAAGCCTCAGCTTTCTCATTTGTAAATCATGGGTAATATGGAAAATCTCTCCTTGGTTCTGGAAAGAATAGATAGAACAATAGCCATAAAGATGTGAACATATGCCCAGAATATAGTGAACACTTCAACAATGCTAGCTATTACCTTGAACAGTAATCACTAGTCTTTCCTTTTCTACCTCCCAGGACGTGAGGGGTTCGTTAGATGACTGGTTGTTTGAAGTTTAAACATTGAAAAATGAAAAAGTAAGACACACAAATACAGTTGCAGTTTTTCCTAGTTTATATATTCCCAAGTGGTAACAATTGTGTTACCGTTAATTAACGAAATCCCTTTATTCTGAAGTCCTTGACCTGTATCTTTCACCCTCATATTGGCTGTGTGTTATGTAGAAAGGAGATAATCTAGGATTTAGGTTGAAAAGAAGATAACTCAGGTAGAAAGGAAGAGAGGAACAGTGAAGAACACCAATCATAGCCAAGTTCTGACTCCAAAATTATTCAATCCAACTAGATTACCCTGCTGCACATGGATAGAGCTGACGGGTCTTTTAAATGACACTTTAATTCAGTTTTGTGCTTTTTAAAATTGCTTTGGGAAGAAACTGGTCTTCAAATTTGTGTCTTCCACAATCCACATCTTATTCCCCTTGGGGGTTCTTTTCCTGTTAGTACCTTCATTCCCATTCATCTTCCTCTGCCACATGTTACAGAAAGTACTTTGCTTCAGAAGCAAGCTTCACTGAATGCTACATAAAATACCTTTTCATAGAGCGTAAAGCTTATTCCCACAGATGTCATGGTAAAGGGACTGATTACTCTAAGCTTCCTATTTAACAATTTTTTCAAAACCTTAATAGTAAGGTTTACTGTAACATTTTGAAGAAACTCTTCTCTCTAGCTGGTATGCTGATGTTTCCTTTTTAGTTTTTGGGTTTTTTTACTACAGTGAGAGCACTATTCTTGTTGACATCTTTTTTTTTTTTTTTTTTTTGCTGTACGCGGGCCTCCCACAACGGGAGTTGTGGCCTCTCTCGTTGCGGAGCACAGGCTCCGGACGCGCAAGTTCAGTGGCCATGGCTCACGGACCCAGCCGCTCCGCGGCATGTGGGATCTTCCCGGACCGGGGCACAAACCCATGTCCCCTGCATCGGCAGACGGACTCTCAACCACTGCGCCACCAGGGAAGCCCAATAATTTTTTTATAATGATGAGCTTGTCATTTAACACTTTTTCTGATCCTCATTATCTGCCAAAAGAAGAAACACCTCATGAAGGTTCATCAAAGTTGAATAACATTAACTCTCTTACACCTCCCACCACGTAAACAGTCAGCCTGGACTAAAATTCCGGGCTGTGAGAGGACAGCATATGCCTCCAAGCCATGGGGACATTCCAGCTGGCATCGACAGAGCCAGCAAGGAGTTTGATATCCGACTTGTAGTTTGCCCAGTGAGACTTATGAGTCCCAGCTGTATTTCTTGAGTCAGCTCCTGTTTCTGTAAAGAAACACTTAAATGCAAATCAACTTCTAGTCTGGAAGATGATAACTGGTCAATTCCAGAAAGGTCTCTAGTGGAGTCTAATCTACTTAGTATCCTATTGAAAGGAATGACTTCTGCCTAAACAGAGGCCTTGTGCCCACACATGTGCAGCAGTATTATTCTAAGGATCCTAGATTCCCCTAGAAATGTGGACCAGACAGAATCTAGAGACCAAAGACAATGTCTTTTTTACCATCGCCCAAATATTAAATGGCCTGCTATATTTCATCAGTTACTTTAACATGGAAAAACAGAATATTTACTAAACTAACATGGGTAGGTGTGTTCACTTTGCTCCTTGCTAAATGTTAACTATACAGAAATTATACAGAAATATTATTTATACAGAAAACATATGAATGGACTTACTATTTCCAACTTTTATTTCTAAACAATGATAATTTACTCATTACTTATTTTTTAAATCTCTGAAGGGAAGTGATCACAGAGGTCATGGGGCTTTCAGTGATGTTCCCAGGAAGTAGTCAACCATCAATCTGCATGGGAAATTCTCTATCATCATCATCACCATCCTCACCATGTTTGTAAATAACTTTCTATGAGCTGGGAAGTTCACTCATCCTGTCTCATTGCTCCATCTCCCTTCACAGTGTGGTTACAATTCTGCTGAGTATCTCTCTTCAACCGTGGTACCAGCACTGAACACTGTCAGTATTCTGACTGATGAGGCCAGAAGGAAGTGGGGCTATCCACCTCCCTTGTTCTACACACAGTAATTTTCTTCAGCTAGCCAAGGACCACACTGCTAGTTTAGACATCCTCCGTATAGTTACAGAATTTGATCATCAGATCATTGTTGTTCTTTCTCGAGAATTTTAAAATGACATGCAGAACAGGACTTAGGGTGAGATACCTGAAGCATGCTTATTGAAACTGCCTTCCAGTTCTAAACTGATCTCTTCACTGCGGCTCTTTTCAGAGTCTAAGTCTTTAACCAGATACAGATCCAGTGCATAGTCTCCACGCACATACTATACATTTACATATACATATTCTTACAATGTCATCTTATTCATGATTTCTTGAAATATCATGGTGTGATATGTGCTGAAGCACCAAGTATGTTATATATACCAAATTTTCCTTATCTTCTGATCTAGCACCTCTGAAAAAGAGAGAAATGTTAATATAGTTTTAGCACCTTTTTTAAAAACACAGGTCATTTTTGCAACTAGTATTGCAGTACAATTCTCCTAGTCTCTTCAGAAGAATCTAGCCTTGTACTCTCACTGTCATCTCTAGAACAGCACACTTCCTCCAATGAAACACACTGAACTCTTTTAACCCTGTCTGTTGATGTCGACATACCTAAGATGGGCTAATTTATTTTTGCCTGTCTTACTTGTACAGCTACTTTTGCTTTAGGATCCCTATTATCTCTGAGCAAAAAGTATGCTATTTGTACCATTTGCTCACAAAAGAATCATGTACTTACTTTGTTCAAAGTTGCTACTGGACAGTATTGATTGTTTACATTTTACAGAACATTGTAGCATTTCTCTTTCTCAAGTGCTTCACTATAAATAAATCAGGGTCCCTATTACTTGTGACATGTATACAATCTTAGTTTTATTATCAAACTTAGTTTTATTACCAAAATAGTAGCGTGTTGTTGACAGGTTGCTTTTTGCATTTCCCAATCATTTTCTTTTTTTAATTGAGATATAATTGACATATAACATTGTATTCACTTTAGGTGTATAACATAATGCCAGTTATTTTCAATGAACAATTTTGGTTACAAACTCCCGTTATGGGTCCTGTCTCAAAAACTAAAGGTATCTTGTGGCAGTTCTATTGCACTAGATCAGCCATTTATTTGATCACCTCCCAAATGGCAGATGTATAGAATGGTTGAACCACTGCTCTCAGTACAGTTTTTAAAACTAATGGGATATTTAAACTCTGAATGAGGCATTAACCATGATGACATTTGAATTTTATTAGTCGTCTTTTATGCTGCCTGAGTATCTCCTGCTCTTCCAGCTTTACTAATACATTAGACTCATTTGAACCCGGGTAACTCTTTGGTAAGGTTGGCCTGAAGAAATCTACCAGTCTCCAGAGGCCAATTTAGAACGGGAATTATTGGTTAAGCCAGGGTTGGCATGCAGTTCAGTCCATTTCCCAGCCTTAAGAAGATAAGGCAAGTTTGCATGTACGTCTACCTTTATTTAATCTTTTAAAAAGTGTTTAATACGGTCATGCTTGGTGATGCGACACAATACCTAAAGGCTGGTATTAAGATATGTTTCTGATCCTCTGAAAAGCTTTTCTGACTCAGTAGGCTGTGAAAGTTCACAACAGCCCTAAAGGCAATCCTCCATGAGTTATTGTAGATTGATAACTGCACCTGGATTATTCATAGCAAAGAAAATTTGCAACATGCTCCTTAATAGCCCAGCCATTGGAATAGTTTAGGATAAGAATCACCTGGTGGACAACTGAAATGATACACCAGTCTACATAAAAAATATTTCATATAAAAGACCTTCATTAATAACACTGATATAATCATATTAGAATATTTTGCTAAAGCAATCTTGAAACACGTAAATGGAATAAGATGCAAAAGAGCAAGTAAAATCATTTGCAACTTAAAAGTATATTTTGTGAGCATATAATATCCTTCTGTTCAAATTCATATTACAAAAAGCATGGGCTTATAACATCTGAATTATGAATTCAGGACAAAAATAGATGATTTAAATGAAACACAGAACAAATCTATTTGAGAATGAGACATTTGCAGATTAAAAAAGAAATAGTGTTTGCTACCCCCATCTCCACCCCAGTCAAAAAAGGAGCGTTGAATAATAATTCTATATTGTAACAGCATAAAAAACTATTGTGAACTTCTATGTTGATCTAAGGGCTCAGAATTAAAATGTGTCTTTGTACTTAAGAAAACAAGTACATCCACCTTGTCTAAATATATTTGCAAATTTAGAAATTATAATAACAATACAAAAAGGTCTTTTAACATAAATGACAGTTGCCTAAATGTAGTACTTTTAAATTCATCTTTTTATTGTGAAATAATTGTAGAAATACATAGAAAATAATTGTGAAATACATAATGCAATTGTATGAAATAATACAGAGAGATCTTGTGTACCCTTTATCCAGTTTTGCCCAATGGTAACATCTTGCAAAACTATAGTACAATATCACTATTAGGATGCTGACAGTGGTGCAGTCAAGAATCCTTTGTGTTGCCACATCCACTTCCCTGTGACACCCCACCTTCCCTAGTCCTGGCAACCAGTAATCTGTTCTCCATTTCTCTAGTTTTGTCATGTCAAGAATGTTATTTAAATGGAATCATACAGTATACAACCTTCGGGAATTGGCTTTTTTCACTCAGCATAATTCTATGGAAATTTATACAAGTCGTTGCATGTA
Organism: Monodon monoceros; assembly: GCF_005190385.1. Taxonomy (NCBI): domain Eukaryota; kingdom Metazoa; phylum Chordata; class Mammalia; order Artiodactyla; family Monodontidae; genus Monodon; species Monodon monoceros. The sequence goes on from NW_021703771.1 coordinate 52,075,720, forward strand.
TCACTAGTCCCTTTCTTGTACTACTGAGTAGTATTCCATAATACGGATATGCCAGTTTGTTGAACAGCTCACTCAATGAAGGACATCTGGATTGCATCCCGTTTGGGGCTATTATGGATAAAGCTGCTATATGCTTTAGTGTACAGGTTTTTGTGCGAACACATCTTCCTTTCTCTGGCATAAATGGCCAGGAGTGTGTTGCTGGGTTATATTGCAGTTGTGTGTTTAGTTTTTCTAAGAAAACTTCAAACTCTTTTCCAGGGTGGCTATACATAAATATTTCTGTCTTTTTTCTTCCAAGATTTTTGTAGTTGGTCTTCTAAATTTTGACCATCGTGAATCTTGGTATGAATTTCTTTGGGTTTTTCCTGTTTGGGCTTCAATCAGCCTCTTGAATACATAAGTCAAATTTGGAAAATTTGCAGTCACTATTTCTTCGAGTACTTTTTCAGTACTGCTCTTTTTTTCCTTTCCTTTCAGGACTCCAATGACACAAATGTTAGATGTTTTATTATAGTCCTATGGCTGTATGAGGTTCTGTTCATTTTCTTTTTTAGTCTACTTTTTTTCCTCGTGTATATTGGGTAATTTCTATTGTTCTATCTTCAAGTTCACTGATTCAGTCCCGTCTCCTCCATTCTGCAATTGAGTTTTTTTAATTTTGGTTACTGAATTTTTTTTTTCAGTTCTAAATTTTCAGTCTGGTTCTTCTTTATATCTTCTATTTCTTTGATGACACTTTTTTTTTTCATTCATTTCAAGTGTGTTCATAACTTCTTGCTGAAGCATTTATTTTTACTCTAAAATGTTTGCCAGATAATTCTAACATCTGTCATCCAGCTCTGTGTTAGCTTCCATTGGTTGTCTGTTTTCATTCATGTTGAAAACTTTATCCTTATTGATACAGTGAGGAATTTTAAATTGAAACATGGACACTTTGGGTATTATATTATGAGACTCTATATCTTCCTTAAATCTTCTTTTAGCGGGCTTTCTCTGGCGCTCCTTTGGCAGGGGAAGGAGAGACACTGACTCATTACTTCCGAGCAGGGGTTAGAAGTCCAGATTCCCCACTCAGACTCCATTGATACTCAAGAGAGGAAGGGCTTCTCATTAAGGCTTGGAGACAGTGGAAGTTCCTGCTCTCTACTCAGCCTTCACTGGTACCTCCAGGGTACCAAGGTACCAGGGAAGGTTAGGAGGGGTAGGAGTGCCTTGTTACTGCTCCCAGCTGGCTTCATCTAACACCACAGGGGCAGGGCATTGACCTCATTACTGCTGGTCATTGGTGAAAGTCCTGATTCTCCACTAAGCCTCCTCTGACACCACCCAGTTGGGAAGGGAGGGGTGCCTTCTTACTGCAGAGTGAGGCCAGAAGTCTAGATTCCCTTTGGGGGTCTCTACAGACACTACGGAGGGGGACTTCCTCCTTCCTGGCAGGAATGAAAGTGCAGGCTCCCTGCCTCACTTCTCAGACACCACAGCCTGGCCAGGAGGGAAGACCTGGCTCCCTCTTCTTTGTTGCTGTGGCTGGGGAGTGGGGTTACAGTTTTTTCTGTGGCGTTGGCTAAAGAGGGCTATTATTGTCTTAAATTGTTTTTCTGTCTTGTTAGGCTGTCCCTTTCCCGGTCCTTTGGTTAGCTAGAGCAAGTTTTTGTTGGGGCTCTTTTATCTGTGCCTATTGGCATTTCTGTGTCATGGGCTTCTTCAGCCCCAAGTATGGTATATATGAGACAAAAGAAAAATAGGAAACTCACTCCCATGTCCTTCTTTGGGTCCCAAGATTCCTAGCCAGTCTACCTTCTTTCCATCTTTCAGAGTCTTCCTATGTGTGTTTTATATATATAATGTCCAGGGTTTTCAGCAGTATTTAGTGGGAGGGTTAGGGAAAAGTATGTCTACTCCAACTTCCTGAAAAAAAGTCCAGAAGATAGTATTTTAAACACTAAGGCTATTACATTTTCAATTATTACAATTAAATCTTTTTAAATACTTACCAAAAGGCTTCAGTTTCCTCTTATCTATTAGCTTCTAAGTGAATTTCTGGGATATACAGTCATAATTTGGTTTGTAGATACAAAAAAGAATTTTAATCTGATTTAGTTATAGAGAGAAAATATCATTTCCTTTCAGCCAGTAATGATATCAAGATGATATATAATTCCCTATCAGGTGAATTAGAAGTGAATAAATCATATTAGATGTATCAAGGTGAAAAGATGAATAAAAATTAAAAGATTTAGGCTTAGCTCTGCTTTGAATGCCAAAGACTAAGACAACTGTAATATTTTGGTTTGTTACAAGTGGATAATTATATGTTTGCCTAGTATAATACCACTGGTATCTTTCATTGTTACTCTGAGCCATCTTTAAATAAGGAACAGAATAAAATAATTTTATTTTCATTCCAGGTATTCATCCACTATGACCATGTAGGTCACTGTTTCCTACTTTGGGAACCATTACACCCCTTCACATTGCCCAAACTCCTCTGAAACGGGGCCTCTTGCTCCTCTCTGAACATAATCCACATCTTCCCATAGGTTGCCTGAGCTCTGCTTGGAAGATGTTCTCACCTTTCCCGTTATTCCCTCTCAAAGCCTTCCACCCCCATCTCTCGAGGTCTATCTCCAAAATGCCAACCTACAACCTACCCTGGGAATGGACTGCCAGTTCTTTGGCAAGGCAACACTTTAGCTCAGTCTTAAAGGATGAGTTAGAACTACTCAAAGGTGGAGAGCTGAGCAAGGAAGGAAGGGAGGAGATGTAGGGCATTCGCATGCTTTGTTGGCAGAAGGGGTTAAAGAGTTAAAGAACAGAGGGCAACCACCTGATATATGTCTGCAAACTACCAACAGCTTAATACTGGCATAAATTCTGAGACAAGGAGTGGTGGGAAATGAGGCTAGACAGGGACTATATATCACATTAGGAAGGATTTGTATTTTGTGAAAAATTTTATACTTCTTCAGTAGAAGATGGGGTGCTCCTTAAGTGTACTGTATAGAAAATTACATAGCTAGAATTGCAATTTGATACATACTCAAAGCCCTCTGATTATAGCCCTAACCTGTCTTCACAGCTTTTATTTCCGTTGCTCTAATATGAGGTCCACAAACTCTCATCAGATGGAAGGACTGGCTCTTCCTTGAACACAGTCTATAACTTCCCCGCTTGATGAACTCACTCAGGAAAAGCAAGGCCCATTTTACCTCTCCTCTGCAAAGATACATATAATGCTCTTCCAAAGGTAGTTGTGAGGATTAATGAGCTAACGCGTGAAATCACCCAGTTTACCGTTTGTCAGTTAGGAGACAATCAATTTTCTTCCTTCCTCCTGGCACTTATCTTAATCTACTTTGAAGTACAATTATACGTGTACCCCTGCTACAAGACTGCAAAATCCTTTAGACTGTGTCTAAAACAGTGGCTCTAAACGAGGGGCAGTTTTGCCTTTGAAGGGATGTATGGCAATGTCTGGAGATTTTTGGATTATCTCAATTATCAACTGTCTCGATCATAGGATGTTAGCAGTTATACATCCTATAATGCATAACAGAGCCCACAAAAAAGAGTTACTCAACCCAAAATGTCAGCGGTGCCGAGGCTGGGAAACCCTGGCTTGGTTCATCTTTGTGGCCCGGGCAGCAGTTAGCAGAGTTGCATGTTATAGGAAGTATTCAGAGCTGTAAGAAATTCGTTGAAACTGCTTTTCTGTAGGTAAATTTATAAGTTGCTGTGAGGGAGTAAAAATTAAATTAGAAATGTATTTGGTGTAGGAAAATTGAAAGGTAACAGAGGTTTATGAATCTTTATTAATTTGGGAGAAACCAATTTCCATTTGTATTTAGAGGTGACCAATTTAAAAGGTGAAGTTCTCTTAATCAGCAAACTTTTGTAATGAAATGCAGCAGGATTTACTTTTATATCAAAGTCACTCCCCTGATAGTTAAAGAATGCAACCGAATACAATTAAAAGATCACTGGTAAGCAAAATACAGTGCCTTGGCTGCATTCTGGGAGACGAGTACAGTTAATAATCTAGATTCTAGTGACACTTTAATGAGAAGTTTAAACTCACTGGCCCTGAATCTCAGAATTTATCAATGCTCTTTACCTAGATTTTCATTTAAAAGTAATTAAGTGATGAGTGAAAATCAAGAGAAAAGTTTGTGATTAGGAAAAAAGTTGCTTTGTAGATAATTCAAGTAGTAAGTATTTTAAACTGAAAAGAAGAGATAAACTACTGATAAATCTATGGCATTTAGCCACAATGGTAAGGCCTTCCTGTGGAGGAAGACGGGGAGATACAGGCAGTACCCAGGGGATTTAACCAAACCCATAGCCTCTTTACCTCGCCACAGTCGGATCCAGCACCCATGACAGAGTACACATGGGACTAGGTCACTCAGTGATACAGGCATTTTCATGGGCCCTGGTGGATAAAAGATTAAGAAGCATTAATCTGTTTCTCCATTATCTGTGAAAATGCTCAAATCACTGTGTGATTTTGTTTGGTCAAGTCAATATCTTTGCTAAAGCCAAATAGGATACACTGGTTTTTAATAGTACCCTGTATTCTAAAAATAAGTCCCATAAAAACAGTAACCTGATGATCCCATTATATAAGGAGATTGTTCTTACTATCACAATTTTATTGCCAATAGCAACATATACTTCAAAGAGAAAAATGCTTATTTGATGACTTTTCTAACATATTTTTAAAAACCTAAGTGCTAATGTAGCATCAGTGGTATGTTATCTAGCTCTCTGTTACTATGTGTAGTGGTTCAGATACTACACTTGGGGGTGGGAGGGCAGCAGGTCCACTGTCCCTCTCATCCAGGATCTGAAAACAAAAGCTTGTGAAGAATATTTTGCATAAGTCTGCTTTCTCATTCATTGCTCTCTCTTAAGCAGGGTCACTGTTTCTGTGCCAGGAAAACCACTGTTTTATCTCATGCCAGATCTCTTTGGAAAAGAACAGAATCTGCCAGAACGTGCTTTCTTTCTCAAACTAAAATTAAAGATTTTCTAAAGTTCCTTTTAACTGGACCTCTGTCTCCAAATAGTTCTTCTCATTAAATACCTATCAGTGTACCCTCTGACTTAAAATGTTCCACTCACATCTTCCAGAAATACTGCAATCTGTCAGCTAATGGAAAACAAGTTCATTAGGTTTATCACAGCAGCAACTTATTGCCCTGTACCTTAGCTTCCTGATTGAAGACTGTAGCCTTTTTCCCAAGGTTCCCTTCCCCGATGCCAAATACTCAGTAGGATCAATGCCTGTCTGAAATGTCACCGTGAAAAATTTTCATCACTGTCCTGAGGACATGCCTTTAAGGATTCCTCCAAACTGGATTGTTTTGGAAAAAAAAATTTTCCACATATCAGGAAATTAGTTTGCTTCCTTATACCAGTGCTCATTATTTGACTAAATAATTATACTTATATGAAGGAATACAAAACTACACCATCTGAGGGGACATATATCAAAGGGCTTTACTGTGCTCCTTCACAGATACTATTTCAGTGAGCAAAGACTTCCCTGACCACAGGGACCTCTGTTGTGTGCTTCAGAAAGGATGCTCTGATGTGTGCAATCCCAGTCAAATGCATTGTGATATTCCTTACAGTTACCCACCCCACTGCTCCTATGTATCATGTCATCTTAACTATACTCGGTATGTCCTGGTTCCTGTTACTGGTCTAAATAAGAGTTTTTCTTACTTACAAAGTGTTGAGGCAACATTTCAAGGAATCTCCTTAATATTTTTCTCTCAAAACATTTTTCTGATAGTCAGCAGGAGTCCAATTTTAGTATCTTAGGCTCTGGGCTAATGAAAAGTGAATTAGAAGTTGATTGGCACAAATGCAAATGCTAATCCATTGATGAATGGCCATAATTCTGTATTTTTCCTCTGGACCTAAAATAACTTGTTGTAGATTGCCTGGCAATTAACAAATCTTAAACATAAATGCAGAACAAAAGAAAACAGAGTAATATATTCACTTATAAGGCACATTATATGAATCAAGAATCCACACTGGAGTCCAGATCCAGTCTGATGAACTCTTTTGGAACACTGAATCTAGTCAAAACCACATGCCTTTGAAAAGTTGCTCCCCCAGTGAGATCCAGTACTGTTGCCTTTGCCACATGTCTAAAGCATCTTTGTTTTGTTTCAGCTGGCAGGGTTCATCTACGCCTGTTATGTTGTGAAATGTATAACTGAAGAAGAGGACAGCTGTAAGTATTAAAGCTCTGTTCTATTTCTTTCAAGTTCAGAGCATCTTCTTTACTGCCTCTTACCTGTTTTCCTACTTCTCAGACAATATCCCTTAACACATCATTAGAATAGGGACTAAGCCCTTTGTACCCATTAGGCTAAAATGGTTTTCATAAAAGTATCCAGCATATAGATAACTAATCAGTTTCACCCAGGACTACAAATCCCAACAATCAACAATTTGCAATAGTTCCAAAAATTCTCACAAGAACTGACTCCAGATTGATTCAAGAAATTTGTCTTCATGAAACCAAATGTTCATATTTCCTATTCTTTCCTACAATTTGATACAAATAGCTAGAACTTTATGTCAGAGTCTCAGCATTCCGCACTACTGCTTGATCCAGAGTTTAAATGGAGGTACCCTCTCACAAGCCTCTAAGTGGCTCCATTGTCCTCTGCTCTTCGAAAAATTGGCAGGTAGAAGGTTCCACTCCTTCCTTGCCCCCTAAGGATCTGAAATAGGAGGATTGGAAAAAGTACTTCAATGGTCTCTGGGTACTTGTCCATACAGCTATATTTATTCTGAGGAAAAATCAGAGCTGGGAATCGTTTTTCTTGGTTTCCAAAGATATTCATAATGATTGGGGTGTTGAGACAGTGGAGGAAAAGATGAGGATCCACTGCTCTGTTAATAGGATGATTTGAGGAAAATACTCAAAGAGAAATATGTGTTTCTTCTTCACTTTCCAGTCACACTAGAAAGAGGGAGGCTGTATCATGCGATTCATTTAGAGGAGGCACATTCTCAATCATATCCACACACGATGTAAAATTAGGACTACACAGTGCATAGTTTTTATTGTTGTTTGCAAAAGGAAATGATAGCCCTTTACAAATAAGTGTTTGTAAAACACTCCTCAATGTATCAAGTGCGATGTCAGTTTTGGGATATTTTAAGATGAGTAGGGACTTCCCTGGTGGTGCAGTGGTTAAGAATCCGCCTGCCAAGGCAGGGGACACGGGTTCGATCCCTGGTCCGGGAAGATCCCACATGCCGTGGAGCAACTAAGCCTGTGTGCCACAAATACTGAGCCTGTGCTCTAGAGTCCGCAAGCCACAACTACTGAGCCCACGTGCCAAGAGCCCGTGCTCCGCAACAAGTCACTGCAATGAGAAGCCCGCACACCACAACGAAGAGTAGCCGCCGCTCACCACAACTAGGGAAAGCCCGCGCACAGCAACGAAGACCCAATGCAGCAAAAATAAATAACTTTATAAAAGAAAAAAAAAAAAAGATGAGTAATATGCAGTCTTTTACTTCTAGGAATTAAGCATTTTGTAGGGGAAAGAAACATGTGAACAAATAAGTATAATAAAGCTCTGTAGAGTGTATAGTGTGGGGAGATAGGAAAGGAATCAGGAAAGGTTTCATAGAGAAGGACACTCTTGAGCTTGGTCTTGGAAAATAAATAGATATTTGGATAGCTGATGCGGGAGTAAGGTGATCCCAGGCAAAAGGTGAAAAAGAACCAAGACATATCACAGCCTGCCATGTTGGGGGCAGAGCAGTCAGGTTAATATGACTGAATTATATCCTGTGCTAGAGGTGGGTACCCAGAGATGACTGGAAAAGATGAGATACTAGAAAAACGGTTATGACAGAGTAAGGAGTCTGGACTTTATTTTGTATAGCATGATGGCCAATCAATTGGCAGTTAATAGAAAGAGAGTAACAATCAGAAATGCACTTCAGAAGAAACATAATGGTATCAGTATGAAGGAGAGACTTGAACGGGAGGGTCGAGATGAAGGAAAGACAGACAGATTAGGACACCGTGAAAATGACTGAGATATGAGATGATGAGGGTCTGGACTAAGCCCAGTGTTGGAGAGGGAGAGGATAGATATGTTATTAAACATAAAAATAATACCGATTAATGGGCTATGGGTGGGTACTATGTAAGCGGTAAGGAAGAGGCTGATAGATTTCTGAATTTCTGATATGAGTGAACGGATAGATGAAAATGTCACTTGAGGAAAGTAGAATGGGGATGCAGCAACTGGTTCAGTTTGGAAAGGTTAAGTTTGAGGTGCTTAACAAAGATGCAGGAGAAGATATCTAGTAAGCACTTGTCCTATGCCCAAAAGATTTATTCTGTTGGAAGGGTAAATATTAGGAAAGGTAAAAGATATATGGATTTTAAAATGTATGGACTCCACAAACTATGTAAGTTTATTCAGCTATTAACCATTCAGTGTCTTTGTGCCAAATCCTTGATGAGTCTATAGGTTAAATTTCATATGGGAATTGAGCTTTCTCTAAACTATAGTGTTTGATTTTATTTCACAATGATGTCTGCATTTTTATCTTCAGAAAAATACTGACACACCAAGTCTCCTAGACAGATAATCGGTATCTCTCCAGAATAGTACCTCCCAAGCGGGATCCCAGAAATGCTAGTCCATAAACTATACTGCTCAAAAAAGATTCCAAAGCCAAGTAAGTTTGACACTGAAAATTTAGAATGCACATTTATGTATTAACATCTCTGAGAGTACTGCAATAAACAAGTATGTCCAATTTGTCCTAATCCAGTTTTGTTTTAACCATATTGTGTTGGATGAGATACAGTGAGGCCAGAAGCCGATCAAAGAGAGAAACCAAAAAGGGTTTTACTACATTCACGGTTCCCTAGGGAGAACACAGCATGCCATGCAGGGCCACTCAGGGAAAGCATATCGTGGGTCATGAGGCAGAAAGAGAGAGAGAGAGGAGAGAGAGAAAGACAGAGAGAGAGAGGGAGGGAGGAGAAAGAGAGAGAGACACACACGCACACGCAGAACCGTAAGCAAGTGCTTTTATTGTGGTTTCCAGGGAAAGGACCAGGCAAGGCAGGGTAAAAGGATTTAGGATTGGCTAAGTTTGAAAGAGGTCCCCATGAAATTCATGTTCACTGTGAGTGTCAGAGGATAAGGTTTGGGGCTATCTAAGGTCTCCAGATGTTTGGGGTGGGCCAGGCTTAACTTGGGAACAGCCTGTGGTCATTCTGTAGATGTTAGGGCATTTTACAGAAACTAAAAGTATAGTTAATATCCCAAACATTTGAACACGGAAACTTTTTTCATAAGAAATCTTAATATTCCAGGGAATTATAATTCCAGGGAACTCATTTTAGGGAATTCTGCCCTAGGTCAAGTTTTGGTCAAAGTCATGTAAATCCAAGGGGATGTGAAGTCACAAATATCTTTTGGAAGATAAGGCTTATCTTTCAAGTATCTAATAAACTGTTTTCCATAATGCTTATGTCTTTTTATGTATTTTGACCACAACTCCTTAAGTGCCTTTATTAATCTAAAAGAAAAGCAGACTTATCATAGACAATTTTTCTAATTTTAGTCTTTTTGCTCAGTGAGTAAGATATGAACTACTTTCCTTTTTTTTACATCCTAGTAGACTCATGCTTATCATGAACGTTCATGGGACTACTAAACAACCTGGAGGAGATGCTCATTTGGGCCAGTTCTCTGTCCAGTTAGGTCTGTTTACTTGTGGTCACTCACACACAGACAATTACGAATATTTGTTGAGTAAAATGCTTTAGATTGATATTTCCCATGCATTATCATTATCTTGATCACCTGTCTATATGTTTACCTCCAGGCACTGCCTAGAACACATGACTTCCAATGCTCAAGTGTAAAAAAGGCTGCAATTTCTATCTAGTTTTCAGTAATTATAAGGAAAATTATTTTGATCCTTTAAAAATGTTTTGGCTTGATGAATGTACAATAAAACACACACACACACACACACACACACACACACATGCACACACACACAAATGCTCTCAGAAAGTAAGTCCTGAAAGATGGGAAAAGTTTAATGTATATATAAACAGGGAAAGGATCTCTGTGTAACTATTCTTACCTGCTGTGGATTTGCAATGAAGCAACCTGATGGGAGTGTAGTACAGGAGGAGATGCCAGCTCCCTACTTGCCAAATTAGTTAAGTTTCCATTCCTAAGAGCCTCACAAGGAACACAGGACAGTTTGGGTTCTGTAGCTGTGCTGAGAATGGATTGTGGAGATAAGGGCCTAATTACGGCACCTGGAAGACTGAAATATTCTTGACGTCAATAGGAAGCGGACCGGCTCTGTACCCATTTTTGATATCTGAGGCTCAGCAGCAAGTGTAGCCAGAGAGCCTCAGAGGCACCACACTCTAGGGAGCTAAGGCAAGGGTTCAGGCTCCATGAGCAAAGAGTCAAACTTAGACTCCACAAATAGCAATAAATCATCATTGAACTAGAGGGAGTTCCTGCAGGCACATCAAATGCCTAGGATTTTTTTCTTTATTTCTCCTTTTAAACAGAATCTCATTTACTTTTCTAGAGGCCAGTTTTATAAATACTTATATAGACACTTTAATGCAAGGTTGTTGTTAATTTCCCCAATGAAAACCCTGGGCCTTGAAGTTTACATCTCTGACCCTCTGTTTATCTAAGCCAGAGCCCCAGCCTGACAGGTCAACTGGCTGTGCAAGCTCACAGGACAACACTGCCATCTGCTGTGCCTATCAGGAGATGACAACCACCCTTGGAGCAAAGATTTCAAATAGGAAGATGTGGGCAATTCCGCCCCCATGTATCAGTCACCTAGGGGTGCAATAACAAAATATAACAGATTGGGTGGCTTAAACAATGCATATTTATTCTCTCACAGTTCTGGGGGCTAGAAGTCCAAGATCAAGGTGTTGGTAGGTTTGGTTTCTCCTAAAGCCTCTCTCCTTGGCTTATAGAAGGCTGAATTCTCACTTTGCCCCCTTTTCTCTGTCTGTGCATGCCCCAATGTCTCTTCCTCTTCTTATAAGGTCACCAGTTTTATTGAATTAGGGCCACGTACTTATGGCCTCTTTAGCCTTAATTACCTCTTTAAAGGCCCCATCTCCAAATAAATCACATAGCAGGTTAGGCCTTTAACAGATAAATTTGGAAGGGGATACCATTCAGACCATAACATCCCATATCTAAAGATACACACACACACACACACACACACACACACACACGCACACACGCACACACCATGTGGCTGTTGGCTATTTGAAAATACCTATGGGGAACAGAGTGGGGCTAGCTTCTGCTCACTGGCACATCAAATGCCTGTGGGTAAGAGGCTCCAGGTGGTAATGGTAGCCTCCCTGCTCCTGGCTCACTGCCAGTAGGCAGGAGTTGCGGTCCGCATCTCCTGCTGTGAGGTGGGGTGATCTGCCTTCAGATGAGAAGCTCCTCACCAGAAAAAAGCTGGGACCTGCTCCAAAGGGTGTGCCTTGATACTTGAACCTTATTTGAGTGGGGCAACCATCACAACATACTTTTATATGTTTGTAAAAGGCAGCGATATGTCTTAGGAGAAAAGACTTTCTCCAAGAGAGCGGGCATCCCTCGCTGAGCTGTCTTTGTGGCTGGGCTCTTCACTGTATCATCTGTTGCCAACCATGCTGAGTTTTCCTTATGACCTCCAGTGTTTTTTATTCCCCTCTACTTGTTCTCTTTGACAGTATTCTGTGAAAGAAATAAAATGTTCTGAGATTTCTGGTCTGGTGCCTTTTATTATACTTGTAGCTTTTCTCTCCCTTAATCCTCAGCTCTTCTGCACCAGAGTCTAATGTCCACTTACAGTGATAGAACTAAGAACTTATCAGCTTCATTAGAGTTGTTAGATGTGACAATTAAAAGGAAAACATGCAGCTGTGGAAAAATAATAACTTATCCATAATAGAAAAAATAGGCAACATGATTTCTCAATTTTTATTATGTTTTCTTATAAACCTTTGCCTTAATAGTTAAACTAAAAATAAACATCAGTCCTCTGGAAAGTGGATCCATTTTTCTAAGTAGTCACTATCTTTTCTAAAAGAGATTCAGTGTGTTTGCAAATGTTCTTAAATATTCAAATCATCCGGGAAAATATGCAGAATGTCATTTTAAAAATATCCTAAGAGGGCTTATTTTGAAAAAAATATTGGAAAATTAATTCTAGATGTTTAAACACACATGTTCAGATACACACATGCACAAACCTACCAACCAAGCACAGATTCATAAAAGCCTGTCCTGAATTCTCCAAAATAAACTGGCCTTGGGATAAAAGTCATAATCGATTTATAGACTCTTTCATTTGAAAAGCAAACCACAGGAAATGATTCACTTCTCTGAAGCTAATAATTTTCTGTTATTTTTGTTTGATTTTTCTTCTAAAGCCTGCCGGCCTACACTTCTGTGTATTGAACTCTGTTCTGTATATTTCGATCGCTTTTCCAGTTTGACAGGATCATTGAGTTTGGATGCAATTCTTTGAGCACAAGGACACACTCTCCCGCCTGTGGGGGAGGGTAGAGGTGGCAAGGGAGGAGTACTCGTCCATTAAAAAATATTTGGTTCTTTCTGTTTATAAAGGAATGTAAGTTTACTGCAGAATGTAGAGAAAATACAGATAAACAAACAAAAAAGAAAATTAGAATGATTTCACAATTTTGAATTCTGGTTCTCAGGTAACATTTGGGTATATGTCTGCTTTCTTCCTTTCTTCTTTTTCTTTCTCTCTATCTGGTTGTTAGGGCCATATTATACAGTCTGTTTGGTAACCTGAGCTTTCTTTCTTATTATTTATAAACCACTCTCCAAACATAACCTAAGGGGTAGGCAATTAGCAGTTCAAAAAAGGTGCCAAGTTCCTGGGTGCCAGGTTGACAGGTAGAGTTATGAGAATGGTGTGTCTATTTTTACTGTTCAAATATCATACTCAAGCAATCAAATGAAAGCGTAGTATATTATTGTTTTCTTTATAACATTTGTTTTGTAATTCTGAAGGTGACTGAGTGAAATAACCTTGTTTATATCTGCCAGGCTCCCACAAAATCAAAATGTGCTGTTCCTTTCCCCATCTCTGAACAGAATCACATGTCTGGAGCCCCAGACTTCAGAGGCTACTAACCTTGAGCTAGTGCCCTGCAGAATCATAGTGGGGCCAAGGTAGAACGTGTCACCTTGCTCCTCTTCCAACTTCCCGGAGCACAGGAGCTCTGCATTTATTTAATTTTACAACTCTTGATTCCGCTTAAGATTTCTTGTGAACTAAGAACACCACAGAGTTTGAAATGATAGGAAACTACTGCCTACTGCTCTATTTCAACACTTTAATTTTATAGGCCCATATAGATTAAATGACTTGCCCCAGGTCACTGAGCTTATCGGTGAACTTCTGACATAATATAGCACATATTGACTCCCTCAGGGTAAGAGTATTAGGGGATGCTAGTGGGGACCACAGCTATCTTGACCACCACTACATCCTCAGCATCCAGCCTACCCCCAACCTGAAGCAGGACTCAGTAAGTATATGGGGAAAAAACGAATCAATCAGCTCTCCACTAACATTTCTTGGACTATATGGAAACTCCTAAGGAAATGTGACATTTTTTTTAGACCCTAATTGATTCTAAGTAAATGAATAATGAATTGGAATAAAGCAGCTTTCATCGTTTTCTAGACAAATGGAAGAAAGCGGAAAAAAAAGATAAGCTGCCATATGTAAAAATAAAAAACAGACTAGATGATCAGCACCTGAAACGAATGCTTACATATAGATGTGCCTCCTGTCAATCACATGCAAGCTCCTATCAGTGACAACAGCCCTCCGTAACAGTGATACAATTGTTACACTGTCTCCCAAAATTAGTGCTGGTCTCTTTTTCAGCCTGCTGTTAAGTTGCTCCCTCTTGTGGTCAGGGGAGAGAAAACATATGCACTGTATTTTTAAATTTGGATATTCAGGTCCAAATTGAGTCTTCTTTAACAATCACTTCTCATATTCTCCCTTTTCTCTTAACATATCCTCCATTATACTCTACAGCTTATTATACACACACATACATGCACACTATGATCATCTTTAAATAAATCTAACGTTCCCCAATCAAAAATAGCGGGGAAAGAAATTGATTCATTCCCTATCCTTTGTTGATTCGAAACAATCAGGACCTTGTTTCTAAAGAGTCAATGTTGAGGTAACTATATTCATACTAGCAAAGGAGGACCTTTAACTGGGGTGTAATAAAGGAGGTATGTGGTGCAGAAAACTGATGTGATCCAGTAGATGAATAACATCCAAGTTGTTTTAATCCGCCTCAATGGAAAAGAAAGCAACAGCATGTGAAAGGAAGGAGAAGTGGTGACATTTATGGAAATGAATAAAAGAAACATCTCCCATTTTGATTATTCTGCCTCTTTCAATTCTCTAATACCTAGTCCACCTGTACTGGGTGTCCTGTACTTGTTTCCTCACCATCTCTCTCTATACCCACATGGATAATGACATGAGAAGGAAAGCAGCTAAGTGGCAGAAAAATAGGATGCTTTTAGCACCAATATACAGGCTCACAAAATAAAATTGCTGGGATCCCTTAGTCCTACCTTGAAAGGACAAATGAGAACAAGACAAAGAGCTGGCCCAGGAAACTGAAGTCTTAAAAGCTCTCTAAAGCTGAGACGTGCTAAGAAAGAAGACTGTACATTCAAAGTTAGTCTTTTGATAAATGATGCTGGCTGTCGCCAATTTCATTACGACCAGTTTTACTTTAGTGGTGGAAATGGCATCTAATAGGAACAGAAGGCCAAGCTTAGCTATCTCCTTCTTAACAGCAGGAGGACTAAAAACACTGCATCTCTAAGGATGGCCACCAGGTATGCAGAATGAAAACATCTGAGTGGAGCAGCCTTACACAGAGCGCTGCAAGAGTGCCTTGTAAATAAGCAGCATAGGGCGAACCCTCAATCCTGTGACATTTAAATGAGGCTGCTCCAGCAGCAGAGTCAGGAAGGCCTCCATGAGGATGGGTTGGCATTGTGTGGCAGGGAGTGAAGGAGAAACAAACTTAAAGCTCACAGGAGGCGAGGTTTATTTAAATAATAGAAAGTAATTAGGCTGAAGACAAAAATCAGTGATGGCATTTTAAAATTACAATTAATTTAAAGGTTAATTTCCTTTGGTGTTAAAATCTTATTTAAAACATTTACCAGGAAAGGAAATGAGGATGTTACTATCAAGAGGTGTAGAGTGCTTCTGGGAATCCATGCCTATTATCACTGGAAAATTAGGTTAGGCCCAAAGTGAGAATTTCAGTTCATTTCTGTGTATAATAGATGGCAGTCGGGTCTCAGTGTCAGCAGGGCTGGCTGGGGCAGTGCAGGATTTGCATTTTTTGTTTGTTTTTGGGATTAATTGCAAATGTTTCCAACAAAGAAGGCTAGTTTATACACGAACAATCCTGACACAAAAAAAATTGGATAGGGACTGCTGCCTTTGTAACTAATGACGCTGATGTTAAAGGAATTCCCAAGAGCACAGAGGCAAAGAGACGCACATAGTCACTCATCCATATACCTTCGTCCCGGAAGTAAATTAAAAGGGGGCCACATTATTTCTGTGGGCTCCAAACCTGTCAATCCGATGCTTCTCTCCCAGGTCCCACCATTTTCATCACTCTGTTTTCCAACTGGGAATTGTCATGTCTCATGTCTCAGGTTCCAATATACCCTATTCAGCAGTTCATCTCCCTGGAAACTTGCTTAGTAAAATCAATGCGTAATAGTAGTAACAGCCAGAGGGGAAACAACTCCTTTGCACTAAATTTTCCCATTCATGACGCCTTTGCAGATTTGTTCATTTTAAATGTTTTATTGCTGTTATCAGTATGTAAACCAATCCCACAAATATGGAATTGTGCAGATCATAGCTCTATGAACAATATTAGCAATCACCTGCTTTAATCCCCTAATTTTACAGCTGAGGAAAGGAACACTGAAACTGTTTTGCCCTGAGTCAATCATTTAGAGTCAGTGCTGGGAGCAGAAGTTGTCTCCCGATTCTAGGTATACTTTACACATCACTTCACTGTGAGACTCGACGTAGATTCTTCCAACACATGTTTGCTGAGTAGCCACTGCACATGGTAGGCTGTGTGTTAGTCACCAGGCACGAGGCAGACACTGTCTTTGCCCTCCTGATACTTACAGCCCAGCACACAGTTCACAGGAGGAACTACGCCAAAGCGTGATGAGCGTTCAGACAAGGAGAGTGGGGGTAGGGGGACATAGCCCAGGGGTGCCTCATCCAGTTAAGAAAACTAGGAAATTCTTCCCTGAGGAAATGACATTTCCACCGAAACCTAAAGGACAAATCAGGGGGATATGCAGAATTTAACAAAAATAGGTGTCTTTTTTAAAAAGGGTAACTTTTTCCACCCGTATTGACCAAATGGACACCATAATTCACACAGGAATCATCTTAAGTGCTTTTAATGAACCCCATACAGCAAATCTAGTTTCACCTTTCTCACATGGCTGGAAAAATATTAGAGTAACCACTGGACATCCTCATACCTGAAACTGCTATTGTTGTTCTATAAAGATGAGTAGTTTAGGTTTAGTCCTCCTTTCTGGAGGCTGCAAAATAATGCGAAGATTGTGTTAGCAAAAATTACAAGGGGATTTTAGCATGCACGCTTTATTTTTCATTTTCGTAAATATGTATGCATTGATGTGCCCACATCCTAATTAAAACCACTGCATTTAAATGGGCTGTGCCTTCTAATATATATAAATATATCCTGGATGTCAGCTGAGAAGACATACCCAATCATGTCTAACTAGCTTGCCTACAGCCTGTAATAACTGCTCTTTTCAATTTCAACGGCAAGGCATGTCACATAATTGAAAGCCATTCTAATAGGGGAGAACAAAACAGAGACTGGTAAGTCTAATCCACCCAAATGGCATGGCACAAAGTGAGGCCAGGCACCTTTAAGATAAAGTTTGCTTAGCCATTTCATCATATTCTGCACACGATTCCACAGTTATTGAAAGTAACAAAGATATCTGAATACATAATTTTCTAACTCTAGCTTTACAATTTCTTGATCTTCTCAGCTTTTACCATCTTTGTCACCACTCACTTCACCTACCTCCTTAGTTCCCTTCACCAAGGAGGCTAATTTTTATCACCTTCATTATGGAGGAAGAAGGCTTCTCTAAAAATCACCAGTATTTAAAATTCTCTGCCTGACTATAAACTCCTATCTTTACTCCCTCCTTGTTCTCCTGCTTCCCTCCTGGAGGAATTTTTCTTCACCTTTATTTAGGAGCTTCCCTCCACTGGAATCTTTGTTTATCTTTCTGCTCATCGTCTGTCTCCTGAATCCACAGGAGCAGTGATGCTCTTACAGGCACACTTAGTTTCCTTCCTCGCTTTCTCTTCCACGGTCCTTGGATTTTCCATGTCCCTGCTTGACGAGGCTCAGGTGCAGCTTCTCCACTCCTAACCCTGGGCTGCTGCACGTGGCTGGAGAGAGTCCCTAAACCCAGCTGGATGCTCTCTCCTGCTCAACAGGGCTCTCACTCCTCTCCCGTGGACAGTGTGCCACAGTCACCACAGGACGAGCTCCAAACCTTTCCAAGTTCCTGAAGTCTAGTACCCAAACCTGAGAAAATCAAAGCTACCAAACTTCTTCCATTTTTCCCTCAGAACCTCAAAAATTCTATACTAGCAATTATCTTTCTGTCTTTTAGAAACCCTCTCCAAATCTGAGGGGAACCATTAAGCTTTTCCTCTCCAAAGCAATCCTTCCACCAAGCCTTGGCCTCATCCCCTCTGCCTGGTTCAGGAGATGAGCTCTTGGTGTCTTCATTCTCGCCCACTCCACTGTAAAGTTCCTCTTCCCTACATATGGGTCGAAGTCTCATAGACTACAAACCAGGCTGGGCGTAGCCTCTCCCCATCCTTTCGGATAATATATAAGGTGATTTCCAAAACTATTTGAAATATGGAAACTCATTTCTATGTAGTTTTTTAAAAATATATCTTCCCTTTTTTTCCAGAGTATGTCACATATGTCACATTCCTACTGCTTGCCAGACCACAATTAACCAACCACGTGGGCATTAAGGGTTTCCATAAACCTACCTCAGCTTCTGCTGATGATTTCCACACTCATGTCATTCCATACAAAATTCCAGCAAATTCTAACACAAAGTTCTCTTCTTTGACCCTTACCTCCATCTACTTCCCAGGCCTGAAAAATTCTCATCCTTTCAGTAAAGAACCTAAATATACATTTTAAAGCATAATTTGAATCATTCTTTTGGTATAAATCCCTTGCTAAAAGAGATGAGATCCCAAATCTACCTGTAGTGCATCCATAAAATACATGCATCTAAGTATTAAACACATATAACCCTGTGAAGTTGGAACTGTTTTATTATCTCCACTTCACAAAGGAAGAAAGTCAGGCTCAGAGCAATTGTGACCTGCTTGTGGATATGATGCTGGTCAGAAGGGAAGGCACACCTGAGCCCAGGTCTTCCAACTACCAAGCCCTCAATCATTATACTACTTCATACCTTCCCTGTGATATAGCCAGTGATGGCATTAGATTATTAGAATAAGATTCAATAGCAAGATCCTGGTCTCAGCAGAAGACCAGCATGTGTTTCTTCAAATCTCACCTAAGGTACTGGCCACACTGAGAATTAGCAAAAATAGGCAAGAGTGCAAAGACAAAACAGTTTATCAAGTGGAAACTTATATTTCATTTTTATTTTTAGAACCAACAGTTTAAAGTGGTTACTCAAATGATCTCTAACTAAAGAAATATTTCATTTTTATACCATTGTGGTGATCGCATTCCACTTTCAGTTTTTAGTATATGTAAATGTGTTACCACGTTTAAAATACTGAAGATCTGGTTCTGATACAACTAAGAGAGAAACATGGAAAATAGAATCCTAAGACCCTGAGAAAATGTTATTTTCTGAACAAGGTTAGGAACTGAAGCATCTGCCATGATTTAACTAATAAGTCTCATGTCATTCAATGCATGTTTCGCCTGCCAGAAGCTCTCTGTAGCATCACACTTCAGTGACCTTTCAGGCAATAACAGACTAAAGTACCCCTACAAAGGGTTGTGTTTTCCTCATCAGAAAAAAAAAAATAGCTCTGAGTCCACTCAGAGATACAAGTCCAGACTGAGCACATCAAGCTCACACAGGAAGCTGAACTGCTGCCACCAAGTAAGTCTGTGTGGGAGGAAGGTGGGGCTTTTGAATTTGGGCTACAGTAGGTTATGCTCTGAATTCCTTTTGTGCAACTGGAGATAAGTACCCTTGAAATAGAGACCTGCAGAGACAATGGATTTACACTCTGTTTTCATAGGCCCACACAAATTTTTTAATGTCCTTCAATGAGTTCTTCCAAATATTTAGGCTTAGCTTTCTGTGAACTGCCTGTTAAAATTTCCCCCCATAGCCTTTTCCAGCTCTGTCTCCAAAAGAGAGTGTGTTGCCTAGTGGCTTTGTCGTTAATAACCAAGGTACAATATTATATTACAATACCTCCCTGCCAACATGTATTTAAAAAAGCAGTTTTAAGTTTGCTGAACTCAGTGTTCATGATTAAAAGGTTTAAATAAAAGGGAAGCTCACAACAGGGAACATATTTGAGTGAGGAATATTTATTCAAAAAGCACTTTTCTCTTACTTGGTAATTTTGAAATCCCACTATTATTAACTTTATTAAATCATAGTTATTAAACTGACATGGCACTTTACTAATTTAAAATCATTGGGCATCTCTGTGCCTCTGTTGGTAAGTAGACAAAAACACACCCATATTGCAGATAGGAAAACTAAGCCAAAGAGAAAACGCTGTTAACATCTGAAAAGAAAATAACATTCCTGAGTTGTTTTCAGATGACCAAAAGCAAATCACTACAATGAGGAAAAGATTAAACAAGTACAAATTTTATTTTATTTTGTCACCTACCCAGTCATGTACCTCTGTTTAGGATGCTATGAACTGGCCAGAAAGAAAGCAATGTTTTCCCTAGCAGTTATCAACATTTGCAACATAGCATTCATCAGTGGATTACCCTCTCAGCCCAGTCATTCTGATGCTAAAGCATGTCCTAGCCTCTTTCTTTCTACTCCCCTAGATCAAAGAGACTAGAGTGGTGCCTTCTTCCCATTGGTATCCAAAAGATTTCTTTTATCTCACAGGACCCAAGCAATCACTGACATTCTAGATCTTCTATAAATGGTCCTCACTTTATTATCATTCAAGACCTTATGAAGGAAAGGGTAAATGCACTCAGTCAAATTTCACTTAGAAATTTTACCAGCATCTTCCATGCTTAAATCAATTGTCTTTAAAAACAACAACAACAGCCTGAAGAGTTTATTCAGTAAATATGGCTTCCATGAGCCAGACACTGCTCTGGGTTCTGGGGCTACTGTAGTAAATAGTAAATCTCATGCAGCTTAAATTATAGTGATAGGATCAACAACAGAAAGGTAGATTCACAATATGTCAGGTGGAGATAGTTTTCAATAAAGCACAATAAAGCTGAATGAGGAAAAAGAAATTAACCTCTAAAATCCCAGCAAGTCCCTAATCTGCCTTGCACCAATTACAATTACATTTCCCTTTTCCCAAGTGTTTCCTGGTCCTTGCTGCTTGTACATGCCACATATAACTTACATACTACATTTCCTAATGAAGCCAAACACCAACTCCCTCCTCTCATTCTTTTCGTTCCATTAAAGGCTGCAGCATCCTCCTAGACAACAAATTTGAGCTATGAGCCAAACATCTAGATGCCACCACAATTACCTGGAGAAGTACCTGCTAGCTGTTTCATGACTCCTATTGCTTAGGAAAGTTTTACAATATTCAGTAGCCTCTTTAGAGCCTAAATAAATGTAATTATATAAAAGAAACAGAAAACAGACCAAAGTGGTATTGAGGATATTCTAAAAATGTAAGCTAGCCCCAGTAATTCGATTTTAAGAGAGAAAAACATAATTTCTTCTACTATGCTCTCCACCCACATGGCACCCCAAAGAGTTCCAAATTATGGGTGAAACACCATTCTGTAAAAGATACAGAGAACCATGTCTACCTACACTGACCACCACACTCTTAACTCTAGTGGTGAGTTGGATCCAGCTTATTAATACTCCTCTCCTTCAGGTCTTTAGGAAGACATCCAAACAATTACGGAGAATGAGCACATGTGGAAACTGACCTTACATAAATTCTTTGGCTGTGAACACAGACAGGTATATAAAATACACTACAGAAAATACATCCTTTGATTCTGATTTAAATTTGAATGCCCCCTCACAAGTGAGATGGTAAAAATGCATCCTGGTTACATTCAGATCCTCTTCTTTTCTCATCTTGGTTCTGAGTCATCTGCTGTTGCATCCTTTTCCATGACCCCAGATGATCTGAATGATCAGAACAATCGCAATCCTTCTGTCAAAACTTTAGCACTATCCTCCCCAGTTGGGTAGTTGTAAATCGGCTCTATCAACCCACACATCAGATAGATGGCTAATAAGAGCAAGACCCAGACAACTCAACCTCCATTCGCAACAGTACTCAGACACATCTCATTTCCCTTCTGGCCTTTTCTCATGTCTCCAGAAGGTCTACACTGCTCCTGACTCAAGCTTTGTTTCCCAGTTTTGGTCCCAATTCTATCCTTTGGACTTGAAGATTCATCTTGGTTTTTTCCAGTTATCCCTTGGCTCACTGCACAGTCTCTGACTTATAAATTACCATCTGTTTTTTTCTGCCATCCATCTCACACCTCTGGAATCAAGCTAAGGAAATATTTCAAAACAACAATAAAAACACTAATAAGCCTGAGATTGACTTGGATCTCGGTTTCAGTGGAGGAGACCTTACTGTTTACATCTGCCCACTCTCTTCTCCAGCACCAGGGTGGGGCCATCTTACTAACAGGGAACCTCAGAACAAGGAAACTTTAATGCTTGAATGCCTCTCAGAAAACTAGTCCTAAAGTCTTAATGTTGGTAAGAGTGAACCCAGGGGTTCCCGGGTTCCCTGGTGGCGCAGTGGTTGAGAGACCGCCTGCCGATGCGGGGGACACGGGTTCGTGCCCCGGTCTGGGTGGATCCCACATGCCGCGGAGCGGCTGGGCCCGTGAGCCATGGCCGCTGAGCCTGCGCGTCCGGAGCCTGTGCTCTGCAACGGGAGAGGCCACAACAGTGACAGGCCCGCGTACCACAAAAAAAAAAAAAAAAAAAAGAGTGAACCCAAATGAACAGGAATTTAGGCACTATCTGCAATGAATCCCCAATCGTAGAAAATAATTTCTCAAAATACAAACTTTAAATATAGTTGCCATTCAATTATTGTACAGCTCTTCTGGTACCATTTATATTAGCTAATGTGCAGACGTGGGCAATTCAGAAAACAAAAGAGGTTCGCTCTCTTTGAAGTCATCTTCTATAAAATATTTGATATAGTTCTACAGTTGTTCCAAATTAAAACACTTTCTTTCTCCTAAACTGCGTGGTTTAGAAGAATTATGAAGAAAATCCTGAATTTTTAAGGGCTTTTAATTTTCTTCTTCCATACCACATGTCTCACCCAGGGCTCTACATTCCTTATTTTATCCTCACACTAATAGTATTAAGTATTATAATTCTTGTGTAAGAGAAGTTAAATGATTTGTCTAAGGTCACACAGCTGGCAAGTGGTCAAAGCAGCATTTGAACCCTGATCCTTCTAACATCAGGATCTCTGTCCTTTTCATTACACTGTAGTCCTCCTTATCTGTAGTTGCACTTTCCATGGTTTCAATTACCTGCCGTCAACTGCAGTCTGAAAAGATTAAACAGAATAAACAATTCATAAGTTTTAAATCGTGAGCCATTCTGAGTAGTGGTGATGAAATCTCACACCATCCTGCTCTGTCCCTCCAGTAACATAAATCATCCCTTTGTCCAGCATATTCATGCTGTGTATGCTACCCATCCATTAGTATAGGAAAAAAAAAATAGTATTGTGTATATATAGGGCTCAGTACTATTCACGGTTCAAGCATCCACTAAGGGTCTTGGACTGTATCCCCGCAGATAAGGGGGACTGCTGTACTATTCCACTTCTGACCAGAAGAGAAATTCTGCCTCAATAAAAGGGTTTTCATGATGAAAAGAGATATTAAATCATAAGAAGACACGGAGGCACCTTGAAAGCATATTAATAAGTGAAAGAAGCCAATCAGAAAAGGCTAGATACTATAGGAGTCCAACTCTATGACATTCTGGAAAAGGCAAAACTATGGAGACAGTAAAAAGATCAGTGGTTGCTAGAGATTAGGGGAGAGGGAGGGATAAAAAGGCAGAACACAGGACTTTTAGGGCAGTGAAACTATTCTGTATGATACTAACATCATGGATACATGTCATTACATCACTTCACCAGAAGTGAACCATAATACAAACTCTGGACTTTAGGTGGTAACAATATGTCAGTATAGGTTTATCAGCCATAACAAATGCACCACGCTGGTTGGGATGTTGACAGTAGGGGAGGTTGTGCATGTGCTGGGCGGGGTGGGGGCAGGAGGGGGTATATAGCAACTCTTGGTATTTTCTTCTCAATTTTGCTGTGAACCTAAAACTGCTCTAAAAAATAAAATCTATTTGAAAAAAATGAAAAGATTTCCCCAGACATCATGGACTTTATGTTACTTGCTCCAATTTCTACCTGTAACACTTAGGATATTAAAAAGAACAAAAACTAGTCAAAGCTAAGCCAATAGAAAAAGATATTAGAAAAAGTAAAGATATCCTCTAGCACCCTAATGCAGTTTCTAGTTTCCTCTCTTTCTTCTTCCAGTCATCTATCTTGTCAGCTTTTTGTTGTTTTGCCTCTTTTTGCCCCACCACATGACCTCCACATCCAGGAATGGGAAAGAAAAAACAAAACCAAAACATTTTCACAGCACTCTTAGTATTTACTGTCCCAGTTACTACCCCTTCCAAAATGTAGTGGTATAAAACAACCATTATTATGCTCATGGATCTGTGGGTTAAGAATCCAGACAGGGCACAGTGAGGATAGCTTGTTTCTGATCCCGGATGTCAGGGCCCTCAGCTGGGAGACTCCAAGATTGGGTTGACTCAACAGCTTGGGGCTGGAATCATTTGGAGGCAATTTTTCTCACATGTCTGGGTGTTGATGGTGACTATCAGCTAGGATCTTAGCTAGCCCGTCAGCCAAAATCACATCCGAGGGTCCTCCATTGATCTCTCCAGGTGCGTTAGTTTGGGATTCCTAGTTTGGGCATGATGGCTGTGTTCCAAAAGAGAGCATCCCTAAAGAGCAAAGTGCATGACATTTTTTTGATCTAGCCTTGGAAGTCACAAAATGTCACTTCTACCATACTCTACTGGTCAAAGTGGCCACAAAGTTCTACCCAGGTTCAAGAGGAAGGGACAAAGACCCAAACCTCAGGATGGGGTGAGTGTCAAGGTCACACTGCAGGCAGATATGGAATAGGAGATATTGTTGCAGCTATTTTGGATAATATAATCTACCACAGTAACTCTTGTTACATCTCATTGTACCTTAAATACCTAGGTATGTATTGCATTTGAATGTTTGGTTAGAGTTTGCTGCACATAACTTTATTTCTGATTGTCTATTTGAGATTATGAACCACATAATGGCAGGGACAGCCATTTTGAGCTAATTTACATGACCTCCACCATCACACCTTGTACTTGACAATCATAGGATATAACACTATTACTAGTGCCGCAATTGCTGATAGGTACATGCACTTGAGCGATCATTATTTTTTACATTTGTAATGTGTTGCAGAAAATCTCCATGCTAACCAAAAAGACATATAGCATCTTAATTGTGCAAGTGAATTTTATTGCTCCAATTAGGTCTTGGTTGCTTCAAAGGAGTATATAAATTTCTTCTCCCAAGTGAATAGATTCTTGTAAAGCAATAACTGAATCTCACAGTTGAGGGGGGAAAAAAAATCACTGCCTTGAAGGAACTATCTTTTTTCCTCCACAATTAGCTAGTTCTGGTTTAATAGATTATTAAAAGGTTTATATTAGTAATCTGTGTGAGACCTTGATCGTGAACGTTTATCTCTTCTGAAAAGTTAACTAATTAAGGCGATTGTCCCTTTCAGTTGATTTCATAGGTGGCTTTGACTCTTATGGCTATCAGGGGCCTCAGAAGACATCTCATTTACAGCTACAGCCTATGTACATGTAAGTACTTTAATTTGGAGGTATTCTTCTGGGATACTAAAAGATGATTAAGAAAATGTTATTGTGGCACAAAATAGATGGCATGCAGCTTTCCTTCAGTCATTTACTTTCAGTATTTTCTCTTCTATTAATATTGTTCTGACTGAGATAATTCTAATAAATTTTTTAAAATTTAACTTATCAGGAAAGCTATCTCTAAAGTTACTTTTAAAAGTAGGCTTACATAAGTATCAACTACATGGCTAAAAATCCAATATAATATACAACTTCTTTGAATTACCCAGAATTTGTATATTTTGAAAATGATATAACATTGTAGGTAGTTATATGTAACTATATATAAGCCATATATCCTGGTTTTCCCAGTACAGTCTTAGTTTACATGGGTTGTCCTGATATAATTATTACCAGCACACCCTATTAGTCTTAAAAGTGTTCTCATTTGGATGATAAATGATAGGTTATCACCTTAATTATGTGTAGTGTTAGAAAATAATAATACTCTTTCATTTTTCTGGTGTGAAAAGTGAAAATGAAACCAGAATATTAACACTGAAACTTATCAGACCCTTAACTCTAGCACTCAAGAGAGCAGACATACAATCAGAGCCTGATTTTTATATCTGTGTTTAGGCAAATTCCCTTGGATAACAACTGATAACAAATTCTATATATCAGCATCAAGTGATATGCTGAATTGCAAGCGAAGATCAAAATAGAAAGTAAGATTCCAATTCATTTCGAAATGTGAGCTTCTCTCTTTGAAGATATGTGTTTGTCGTCGTTGTCCTCCACCATTGAATCATTTTACCTTTTAATATTGTTAGTGTGTAGGATAATAAATACATTTTTTGGATTATTTCTCCTCCAGAGAGATTAAAGTAATCCTTATACATCCCCTTTTAAGCTTTTCTTTACAAAGGGAATGATCTATGCATCATGCCTGCATTTTGTGTGTGTGTCTCTTGTAGTTTCCCAAAAGCATTTGGTAACACCACTCATAAAAAAACTTTATCGAATTCAGAAATCAGCCAATACTCTATGTCATTCAAAGCATCCCTTCTGTAAACAGGACATCACACATCCCCTCTTTTACATTCCCAAAACCACTGCCCTAATTCAGGCAATCATTAACTGAAGTTTTCCAGTCTCTTTCTTATTTTAGAACTCCTATCCCACCTTCCATGTGACTGCCAAATTAATCTTCTTAAAGTACCACTCTGATTATGTTAGGCCCCTGCCCAAAACCTATCAATGACTCCTTATTGCCTACTGAACAAAGTTGAAACTCCTTATCAGACTTTGCAAATCTACTCTGATCTGGCCCCAGTGTTCTATTGAAATATTATCTCTCCTCTTCAACCTTTAATAGTCTCAACCATATGCAGACAATGCTGGGAGACCCCAGGAAAATGTAATGATAAATAAGAGCTGGCCTCTGCTTCCTGAAGCTTATCATCTATTGAGGGCACACATAGTCTGATATCTCCCCTTATCCTTTTTCTTTCTTTTTTTTTTTTTTTTTTTTACAGTCAAACTAAAACTCTTACCATCTGCAAATAGGACATGTATTTTTCCAATTGTCCATGCTGTTCTCTTGACACCAAATGTTGTTTGTTTTCCCCCAAATTCCACTCTTTCAAATCCCACTCTCCTTCAAATTGTATCTTAAAATATACTTCCTTTATGAAACATTTCTTAATCTTTTTCCTTTGATATTTCTTTTTGTTTTGCCCCATACTATAGTTGTATTTCTATTTATACCGTAACATTCCTATCCTCCCAGAAAGATTTGATAGCTTAAGCAAAAAATAAAATGATAAATCCTTTACATTCTTTACCATTCTTCTCAATATTGTAACATAGCCTTGTGTAAAGTGTTCTATTAAAAAATAAAGTCAAAGCAGTAAGGAGCAGTGGTAAGGAGTAGTGGTTAAGACGAGCTACTGAAGCCAGACTGCATGAGATAAAGTTCTTTATGACCTTGGACCTATAACTTTATTTGAATAACTTTATTCTCACCAAGCCTAAGTTTCCTCACCTGCAAAATAGAGACAACAGCATATGCACTTCATATAGTTGTTCTGAATTTACATAAAACAATGCTTGTAGAGCATGTACAACATAGGACACGTCACAAACTACATGTTTAATAAACATAATTTATTAGATGTAGTAATAATGCTTATGTTAACCAATATTACTCATGAAAAGATTTTATCAACTCAGAAATCACCATACACTGTATTTCATTCCCAAAAGGTTTCCTCTGTAAACAATATATCACATATATCAGCCCAAGTAACATGTAACAATATGTTTGTGCTCAAGAGTAGACCAGAGGGCTTCCCTGGTGGCGCAGTGGTTGGGAGTCCGCCTGCCGATGCAGGGGACGCGGGTTCGTGCCCCGGTCCGGGAAGATCCCACATGCCGCGGAGCGGCTAGGCCCGTGAGCCATGGCCGCTGAGCCTGCGCGTCCGGAGCCAAAAAGAGTAGACCAGAACATCTACAAGTCCTGCAATTTCTTGCTTCTGACAATATCACACAACATTCTTATCATATAATATTACATTGTGTTGGTCAATATGAATGATCAATAAATATGATCAAAATATAATAAATTAGATGTAACCACTCTGTAAGGATCAGCTCTGATAATAACATGAGAATGCTGATTATATATAATCAAGACTATAGTTTCAAACCAGGCATTTATAATTCCAGTGTTGTCTTTAAATAGAGGACTCTTCAAATTTAATGTCCGGAACAAAATTCCTTGAAGACAAAACTTCTCGTGATTTTGTTAGGTACTTTAAATGCTGAACCAAAAGTAATAAAAATATTATTTTCCTCCTCACTGCCTAAGAATAGTAAAATTATATAAGAGCTTTCAAGTCTCACTGCTCATGAAATAAGTTAAATGTTTAATAAATCACCAGTCAAAATACTACTACCATACCTTCTACAAAGAATCCTCTAGCAGACCTCAAGTACTAGAACACTAAGATTTTATTTTACAGGTGAGGAAACTAGATGAAAGAAAAGAAACACAAAGGTCACACAACTTGTTCCTTACACAGCCCCAATTATCAACTGGTTTTCCTGACTGCTTAGTTTTTTCCAAATTCTTATGTGGACTGTTGAGTTTGCTCTGACATTTCATTCCCTGATTTTAAATTTACTTATCTTTACTTCCTCACACTAACTTAGCTGCCATAGTTCCATACATGCCTGCACCCTCCCCTTTTCCTGCGTTTCCTTTATTCCCTTTTGATTTCACATTATATGTGGTGTTGAATGAAGCACTTTTTCAACTGTGTAGCCCTCAAATACAATCACTGGAGAGTCGCTGCCTATTAAAATCCCATGAAAAACCAAAACTGATTCAAGCATAAACTTCATCCCCTGCTGGGAGGCAGAGACCTGAGCATCTCCTGTATCTTTGTCCTGTGGGGTAGACCTTCTCCTGTCAACCTGCCATAAATAAGTCTCATAAAATAAGAGTAATTGAACATCATGGGCCAGTTCAAGCACCCCAATGATATTATATAGCAACTGGAAATAAAAGCCATTCCTTAGAAGGAAAACAGATGCTTAAAAGCAATGTGCAGTTTTAGCTGTGGGGTTTCCATTATACCCAGCAAATCTTCTGTGGCTCAGAGCCTGGACAAGGCTTTGAAAACACTGTCCTAACTGACCTCCATTCACAGTTTGTTTCAGTTCCTGTAGTCAATGAATAGACAGTCCTCTTTTTTTAAAGTTAAGTTGGGTGAATGTTCTTGGCCTGTAATTCTTCAGATTATCTATAATCCATCTAAAAGGGAAAAGTTTTCATTAATTTTTCTCTTACAGTTTGGAGAACTCTTTGAAACAAATAATGGCTATGAAGTTGCTGCGCAAAAACATTCCCACGCCCACAGGTTGATTTTCTAACAAAGTAACTGCTTTGACTACCACTGACCTAAGTGCCGAAGCAGGTTGAGATCTGTTTGGGCTCCCTGCAGTATAAATGTGAAAATACTCCATGCTATATCAGACCACATTTGAAAACATTGCATTCTTTTTGGCGGCCTAATTGTACAGCAATACATATTCATTTGCCCCCAGAAAATGGATTTTAAATTACCATAAATGGCCTCTCTATCCAAAAGGTTGCACTGCGGAAAAAGTTGAGGAGAGGAAAATTGTCTATTTAAAGCACAATTTGGGCTTTGGATTTCTTTTTTTTTTTTTTTTTTTTTTTTTTTGGTTTACTCTTGTGCTTGGAGAGGTGAGAAAAGGTGCTGAGCTCTCACTCTTGATTAAAAACATCTTTTTTCTCTCTCTCTCAGGTCGAAATAATACAAATGGCTTCAGTATATCAGCTCCTGGACCGTTCAAAGAACTTGTTTCGCAGTGGCCTCCTGCATTTTTTGAAGAGCAAGAAGCAACTAAGTTTAAATATATATACATACTAACAAAACATAAAGCCTCCACGTACACTGGGACCACACACACACACACACACACACACGGGCACACACACACACACACACACACACGGGCACACACGGGCACACAACCAATTCTACTTGGCCTCCTCTTTCTAACTGAAACAGACAGATATGCAGGATACGCCCATCGTGGATTTCCTGAAAGCAGGCTGCTTTCTCCCAGGCCTTTGGAAAGTTCATAAGGAGACGTGCTGGTGCCCTCTGCTGGCCGTCACTAACTGCTCTGCAGCCCAGCCAGTTGGCCTCTGCCAGCTGCGAAGTCATCCAGGGCACATTAGCTAGAGAGCCCTGTCTTCTGCGCTCCGTATGTCTTGATAGCACCACAGCTATGTAGGCAATGTAATTGCAAAAAACAAACAAACGAAACATGGCATGACGACCCTGTAACTGAAGTCTGAAATGGCAGGTTGTTTGCCCTAAAGGCTGTACCGTTACATACTTGCCTTAACCCACCTAAGTTGTGCGCCTGAGAATCTCAGTGCAGACACCCCCAAGTCACTTCCTTTAGGCTAACACACTGCTATTAATTCCGAATGAGTTCAAGTCTGTGCGTGTCATGTCAAGAAACAAGACTGCATAGCTCAGCAACTGCAGTGTGTCTGTGTACAAAAACTGCCAGCTGTCAGCAAAGTGCTTTTACCATTGAGCCTCCATGGTGGCCAAAAAAAGACAAGTAATAATAACAAAGTAATAATCGTCATCTTTATAATTCCTCAATAAGGTCTTCTGAGGGGGTTGGGTGGGACAAAGAGAAACTTATCAATCTACTAAACTCATTAATCTACTGGAAGCAGAGAACAGAAATGGCTTAACTCACTGATTTTATTTATTGCACTCTAGGTGCTTTTATAAGTATCTACCAATGTCTTTTACTAACACAGAAACAGCTGTGGATTTCTATCAACAGAGGCCAACTGAATATGTATTAGCTATGTTTACTCTTTTATATCTAATTCAAACGGAAGCCCCTATGTAGGTGAACTTTTTTTCCTAACTTCAGCGTACGAGATTATTTTTTGGGTGGGTGGGGGGAGCAATAGTTACCTTGGTGAAATATTTGAGATCTCTTTGTGGTATTTGGGGGATCTGTTGTGTGTTA
This sequence comes from Monodon monoceros, assembly GCF_005190385.1. Taxonomy (NCBI): domain Eukaryota; kingdom Metazoa; phylum Chordata; class Mammalia; order Artiodactyla; family Monodontidae; genus Monodon; species Monodon monoceros. The sequence continues at coordinate 52,106,715 of NW_021703771.1, forward strand.
GGGTGTATTTTAATCCTCCTGTATTATTGTGGCAGAAAAACTGTGCTGTTGATGTAGTTGGCAACAAGATGCCTTTGGAAACTTAATAGTAGGTCAATGTGTTTATGGAATATTCTGAATTCCTAGGAAATTTTGTTCTATATATCCAAACATTATTTGGTTTTCATTAGTGAAAAACATAATTAGCTCAGGCTTGTCAGGAACTCAGATGAGTCATTTTTTTTGGATCCACCTGAGACACTAAAATCAATTTTTTTCTTTTTAGAACTAATACACCACCCTTAAATGCAGTGAAATTCAGACTTGAAAAGTTATAAATTGGCATGGAGCAACTTTTTCTCCTTGTTTCTAAGAAGTTTCAGTTATTGGGCTAACCTACTTTGAACGTTAGCCCATCCAAATCTACATAAACCAGTCCCATTACTGTGTCTGCATGGATGTCTGTGATCTACACATATACGCATTGGAAAACAAAGGAACAAAGGTTACAATTAGAATATAAACTACAGAAAAAAGTTCCAGCACTTGTGCTTGAATTTTCGCAGTGGTTTGTATGTTTGTCCATATATACATGCATAAAATTATACGATCACAAACATGTCAGTGAAACCTCATATGATGATTTTATAGTGACATGCATGTTTAATGTATGAGAAAAATACTTACCAATGTATCATCCTTTGATTCTTAAAATATAAATACTATACATGCCAGAAATTATTCTAATGTGAGTATTAATGTGACTATTAAAAATGAGGTTTCACCGTACATTCATGCTGTGATGAGATTCCACCTTATAAGACATGTATATGGATAGAGATTTAAATGCACAGAGACTAAACCCTCATATTCCTGCTTTAAGTTGCAGCCAAGTTACCATCTAATCACTACTATCATCACCACCAAATTTTTTAAAAACAGTTGTTGACTACTAAAAAGGAATCAGTGGACAGGGAGCACAGTAGTGTGATTCTATCTGGAAAAACATCTAAGTTGTACAGCTGTATCCTCCTCAAAATCCGGTGAAGAATGCTATTTTTCTAGGCTGAGCTTTTGTTATAAACCTAATATTCAGAAGGCAAGAGTTACAATCCTGTGTCTTTTTTTTTTTTTGGCATTTGTTAATTCTGAATGTATTTTTAACAGAGTGATTTTTTTGACTTACTAGTGTAATTTGCATTTTAAAAATAAATGGAAAAACAATCAAGTTTCTGAGCCATCCCTGAAAGCCCTTGTTCCTTCTCAAAGTGTATTCAATTATGTCATTGACAGGGACACCCTATTCCATTGACGTGGAGGCAATGCTGATGTTCTATACCATACAGGGATGTGTCAGCAGTAAAAAGGAATTGCCAGGCCTTGGCACCATTTTAGCTCAGTCATAGGTAACACATACTTTCATTATCTCTAAGGGTTCTTTTACAAGACTGCCTAGAATAGACCTGCTGTCATTTGGAGAACTTTTTTCCCTCCTCTATCTGGAATTTAGAGTTAGCATCCGACTAATAAGCTGGATTATATGGCACTATATTAAAAAACTTTGATTAACCTAAGTAGGGTTTTTCATTTTTTGTATGTCAAATTATTTAACATAAAATAATTTAAAATACTCATTTATTGCCCTTTTGATGATACAGACTTTTTTTTTTACCCCCTGTGGTACGCGGGCCTCTCACTGTTGTGGCCTCTCCTTTGCGGAGCACAGGCTCCGGACGCACAGGCTCATGGGCCCAGCCACTCCGTGGCATGTGGGATCTTCCCGGACCGGGGCACGAACCTGTGTCCCCTGCATCGGTAGGCGGACTCTCAACCACTGCGCCACCAGGGAAGCCCAACATAGACTTTTGATGACAATTATAGTGAGCATTTTGAAATAGGATAGGCAAGTTGAAAAGACTAACCCCCGGCACTTGTGATAGTATACCCACAATATCAGCTGAGGTTTACCATATGTACTCAAGGGATAGAGGGCTTCGTCTGCTCCAGGCTGCTGGGGTTATGTCCTTCCTCTCACAGCACACAGATGCACACCAGCCCCCAGAAGCCGAAATGCCAAAATTGACTGAAAATAAGGGAGGCTTTGAGGAGGCATTACAAGATGCTGAATATCAACTTGTAGTATTTCACTTCTAGGCCACATGGTGAGAGCTTGTAAATGATCAAGCTTGTTTTCACTTATGTTCCCTGTGTGAAAAGTATGCTGATGCGGGTTCACTGAAGGAGCGAAGAATGACTGTCAGGATGTTGCTTCCCACTGTGAGGGCAAGTGCACACAAGACCTCAGTTGCATAAAAAGAGACAAAAGTTAATAGGTCAAACCTAAGAAAAGACCATATATTTACACGTGATCTAAAGAAAAGATTCCTTAGCCTGGAGTTCTCCACTAAATAAGATGTGCATTTGGTAAATAACAGGTGGTACCAAGATCTTCATCTGGTAGCTACTAAAAAACATAATCTCTGAAACAGTGAAGCAAATATCCAACATTCCACTGTACTATATAACAAGTGGACAATTTGAACTCAGAAATAAACATTTTAAATAGATCACATTGTAGAACAAACTTGAGATATAAACTCATTCATTATAGAAACAGTAAACTAAGGCCAACAGAGGTTAAGAGATTACACAAGATTGCCATTTATCCTGAAAATGCAAATACCTCACCATTCTACAACAAATTCTACTATGTGTACTCTGGTTAGAATAGAATACACTACACCCCAGACAACTGGGATTTGTCAAGTGGCTCTGGACTGTGTAAATCACAATGAACGCTGATAAGGAAGGCTCTAAGACAGTGTAAGACCAGAAAGTGCTTCTGAATTACTGTGTATTAAGTTTATTAAGTTCTGTATAGTTTCAATGTTAAATATGCATTTTTATGTTTGTCTACGGGGGAAAATGCACAACCTAAAAGTTGAGAATTATGTTTTATCTGGCAGACAAAACTGAGGACTTGAGCCCGGAAGACAGCCTCTCAGATAGCTCTGAGGGACTGCTCCGAAGAGGTAATAGAGGAGCTGGGATATACAAAGCATCAAAAGATTACTATTAATTAAAGAAAACCAGACCTCTCAAGTTAATGAATTTAGCACTTTTCTGTGTATGGGAAGATGCAAGAGTCAGGGCTCATTGAAATCCTTCCTTTGATGTGCACCTCAGCTCTCTGGGGCCAGTGTCCTGCTTTTCTCCATCCTGAATCCCCTCAGTGTGCACAGTCAGGGGCGGCTGCAGTGCCTGCTGGCTTGATGGCTGCAACATCCTTTGTTTACTGAAGTGGCAGGCAACACTTTTCACCCACATGTTAGAGTTCTCTTAAATATCAATAACATGTACCCATATGTTAACATGTATATATGATATGTTCTTATATATTAGTCAACCAAGTATGTTCAGTTTCAGGGTTAGAAGTCCTTCTACTTCTTTCATAATACATTTATGAATAGCTAATGTTAGAGAGATTAAGATTACTCAAGCTGTTCCATCTTGAATACTTCCTATGATTTTCAAGAAAAATCTTCCTTCAGAGATTTTATCAGTCTTAGGTAAAATTATGGCAATCAACACTTATACTCAGGAAGCTTTGATATCAAAATCCTTACATTATAAAAAATCAAGCCCAAATTATTCTCCTCACATGTGAATCTTTGCTTAGGATCCATGTTCAATCCTCTTTTCATTGTATTAAATCTACCTTCCACCCACTCCCAAGAAAGGAAAGAACAAAATCTGTGATTGATATATTATGTCCAATTTAAAACATGCTAGTGTCTTAAAACAATCATTTTTAATAGGTATGAGAGCAAAATCTCCACGACATGTATATACTCTATTCCTTTTAACTCAACAAAAGCTCGAACTAGAGAATACACTCAAGGGTCTCATTAACCACTGAAATCTGCACAAGTATCACAAGCTATGGCTGCCAGTGGCCACAAAGAAAATGAAGGTGAGTTCCTCCTAAAAGGGATAATGATAGATATTTTTATATTCCCCAGAATTATAAAGAAGATCATTTTTCAAAAATTCTTAAACATTATAGAGTTTAGAAGCAAATGAGCTTAAAATTTTGATGGGTATTAAAAGCTGATTTCTGTAAGATAAATTCAAAGAGGAAAAATCCTTGTATAAGCCACATGTTGATGTTCCGACATTTTAAACCATTATTAAAATCAATGTAAGCTGTTTCTATAATGAGAGCACAGAACTGTGGTACCCTAATAATAAAACAGGTATATTTTTTAACCTCTCATTCTACCCTCATATGAATTTAAGTGGTAACAGCAATGGAATAAAACAACTCCCAGAAAAGATTGCAAATTGATGCTGTCATCCCAAGGATGATGGATTGATTCAATTAATCAGTAAGTCCTTTCTAAGAGTCCTTCAGGGAGTTATTTACCAGAGGCATACCCTGTTTGTTCCCCTTCCGTGCGCCTGTCATTTTTCTTCATTATTCTTCTAGTTTTACTCATTATATCCTTTGGGGATATGTTGATCTCCACGTGCAGAGAGGTTTTTGCACACAGCTGTCTAGACATAAATCTTTCCAGCCTCACAGTGGAAGCCACCAGAACACCTGAACTTCTTGTCACTGTTATGTCAGGCTGACCAAGACTCTTAGGATGAAGTCAAACAAATGGGCACTGAGTTATGACTGGTAAGTCAATGGGGAAGTATCAAATTGAGTGAAAACTATGAAAAATCCTCCATCGGTAAGGATATAACAACCCTGCGCTCCACGCACCATGGAACTAGCCTTCCCATCTCCAAAAGCAGGTAGGCAAAAACCAAAGGGCTGAGAGGCTGAGGCCGAGGCTAATAATTCATGGAAAAACAGAGCATATTCAGTGAATGTGTTGTTTTGAGTGCTAAAAGGCAAATATTCTTAAACATGAAACATTTCTATTTCTAATGGGCAAAAGCATCTGTCAGTTCAAGTTGTAAAGAATAAGAACTCAAGGAGAAGATGTCTGGAGGGGAGCATCAGTGCTAAATCTTGCTATCAGGGTGGACTACACAGTTTGTGGGGCCCAGAGCAAAATGAAAATGCGGGGCCCCTTTTTCAAGGAGTAAGATGAAAGTGCTGCTAAAAAAGATTTTCCCTTAAAATATTTTTTTACTTACAAAACATAATGAGGGTAATAGTAACATAAATAACCATATAAAATATAAATTATAAAACATAATATTTTGGAGTTCTAATTATAAATACAGTAGCCTATTAAGTGGGATATTTTGATTGATCGTAAGATTTGACTCACTTTTCTACAATTAAGTCATCAAAATCCATGCTTTGGGGCTTCCCTGATGGCGCAGTGGTTGAGAGTCTGCCTGCTGATGCAGGGGACGCGGGTTCGTGCCCCGGTCGGGGAAGATCCCACATGCCGCAGAGCGGCTGGGCCCGTGAGCCACGGCCGCTGAGCCTGCGCGTCCGGAGCCTGTGCCCTGCAACGGGAGAGGCCACAACAGTGAGAGGCCCGCGTACCGCAAAAAAAAAAAAAAAAAAAAAAAAAATCATATGCTTTTAGCCAATTCATTTGCAATCAATATAAATATGACATCAATCATCTCGGCAAATGCATCAATGGTTTTTTATAATTTCTAATTTTGAGAAGAATCTTTCTGCTGATACACCTATTACTGGAACTGTGAAGAATATTTTATAAAAAGTGACAATATTGGGTGTATTTCTGATAAATTATTTTTTTTTTTTTTTGTTTTTTTGTTTTTTTGCAGTACTCGGGCCTCTCACTGTTGTGGCCTCTCCCGTTGCGGAGCACAGGCTCTGGACGCGCAGGCTCAGCGGCCGTGGCTCACGGGCCCAGCTGCTCTGCGGCATGTGGGATCTTCCCTGACCGGGGCACGAACCCGCTTCCCCTGCATCGGCAGGCGGACTCTCAACCACTGCGCCACCAGGGAAGCCCTGATAAATTATTTTGAAATATAAATTTTAGTCATTTGAACTAGTGGTTCACAGAACAATTTTTCTAAAAAGATTTAACTCTTCATAAACATCAGTTTCGTGTAATCTGAATTTTAAAAATTATAGTGGCATTTTAGTATTTCCTCTGATATTTCCTATAACTTGAAGTTGTTTAAGAAGCTGAAAATGGCTTCATTTCTACATCATTGAAAACACCTACTTATGTGTTCTACTGCTGTTATCTTCAATAACAAGAAAAATAATTTTAAAATTGTCTTCCTAGTTAGTAATTTGTTCATTTGAAGTTCACAGGAAAAGAGCTCTTTTCTGTCTACTGCTAGCTACAGACTAATTTCTATGTGTAAGTGGATATTTGTTTACAATGTTGCAGCAGTTTTCACAACCAGAGACTCTAAACTCTTTGAATAATTCTAACAACTCTGATATGCTTTGTTGCAATATCCATGTGTATGCTTTTATCTTGTAATAATTTATTGACAAAGTTTACTGCCTGAGCACTAGCAGTTCCTGTCCCAGCACTAAACCATAGTTAATATTTGTGCAGGAGCTGCAGGGACCGGTTCTCTTCGTGAATTAACGGGCAAGCCGGCCTCCCACAGTTCCCAGGGCTGCCTGGGCCCTCTGCTTTCCCCAGGGGTACAGCAGTCACTTCCTCTGCTGCTTTCACTGTCACCGCTGCCAATCTGGTCCCAGGTCCTTTCCCGGTCACCCAGTCAGCCCAGTGGCTCCTTGGATTGCCCTGGGGCTGGCCAGAACAATTGCTCTGCATGCTGTGCCCAGGGGACTGAGTCAGAGCCATCAGGCACTGCTGCTAGATCACAAACACTGGCAGGGCTGTCCCCCGAGGGTATCTCCTCTGCTCACCACATGCTCAAAAATAGTATATTAAGAATTTCCTGAAGAGGACAGTAGAGCATTAAACCAAGCATCAGACTCCTCTGAGCATGGGGATCATATGTGATACACACCCCATGCCCAAAAAGCTAGCCCTGCTTGCTAGATAAGCCAAGAGTAAAAATTCCTCTGCCTCTACCCACACTTCAAAGTTATCCCCATTTTGTTACTGGAATAGACATAATTAGGATATATTTCATTTATTATTAAAAATATTCCTGGGATTATTTTTTGAGTAAAAAACAATTACGTTTCAAAAAAGAATTTAAAAAATAGATTGGATACGTTGGCTACCAAGGCTGGTGAGTATTTTCAGAACTTCCAATGAATTGGATCAAATACTGGTTATATGTACAATTAGTCAGGTTTTTATTACACTTTTATTAAAGAAAGATTTTGTATGGATAACTGAAATCTATTGCAGTGCATGGGCACTAACATTTCACGGCTGTAATTCAATCTAGTAACAACTTTAAGAATAAATTTCAAGAATAACAAGGGTTGTTTCTCAATACCTCCCACTAAAATTCTAAAATAAGAATTATTGAGGTTAGTGAGAGTATATATCCAATCCTTTTTTTTTTTTTTTCCTGGCATCAAAGCAGACAAGAAAGCCTAGGTTTACAAGAATAGGAAGGAGCAAGGCTACAACTGAGTTCACGTGGTTCCCAGCATCAAGGAATAGAAGCCAGCTGACTGGGTGGACCTGGGTCTACATCTTTTCTCCACCAGTTACTAGTTATGTTGCTTTGAAAAAGACCCAACTGACAACACATTTCCTAAGATGGGGATGATGTGTCCTGTAGGAGAGAATAGGACAAGTATGGATGCATGTCACCATGCAACACTGGAACTGGGATCAGGGTCATTTCCTCTTGGTGACATGAATGCTGACAAGAGAATTGTTGCGACTGATAAGGGGTGTTGAATCCCTGCCAGGTTAAGGAAAAAGGTGACTGGGTTCAATTAAGTTTGTTTCATGACATGCTGAGTCTTAGAAGAGTGACATTTAAACTTGCACGAAAACCCAAGTTCTGCAGCTCATAACTTGCTGACGGCCTGGTATCCACATAGCACTTCGATGACAGGAGGCAGCATGTCCTGTGTTTCGTAAGTTATGGAAACGTGGTCCTAAGGGGCTTCGACTTGTCAGCTATGCCAATAATAACCTCTTGCTACTTCTCGGCTCTCTCGTTCCACGAATATTCAGTCTGATCTAATTATTAAAGGTATCTAATAGAGAACAGACTTGTGGATGCCAAGGGAGGTGGGGAAGGGATGGTTTGGGAGTTTGGGACCATCAGGTGCAAACTATTAAATAGAAAATAGATAAACAACAAGGTCCCACTGTATAGCACAGGGAACTGCACTCAGTATCCTGTGATAAACCATAATGGAAGAGAATATGAAGACTATATATCCTACAGGACTAGGAGCTGTAACGAAACATTCTGCTTTAATTAAATGCTTTTGAGTTGTTCTAAACCACTTAGATTTACAAACTACCTTAGACATCTCTCAACTCTGCCTGTTTAAGGACAGGAAGCCTTTCCTGTTACAATTCAAACTGTTTTAATGTTTGATAGAAAAGGCTAGTAGTTTTGTGAGATTTGTTGAATGTATATTTCTGTGTATTAGTTGTGAACAAACTCACCAATTGTGTCCAGAAGATTTTTTAAAGAAGTTTGATTATATCCTATTTGAGGCATTAAGTGTCAGGTGTTTAGTGTTAGGGTTCGGTCTACATGAAAGATGATAGGAGTTTCCAAAGGTGAAGATCCTACAAACAGAATGTAAATGATTAGAGTTAGGAATTTGGAATTTTAACTATGCAATGGTTGTAGGTTTCTTTATTTCATTTGTCCTCAGGACTGGGAAATCCAGTGAGTTCAATGAATTAAATGGTTTTTGTTTCATTGCCAGCTTTGATGTTAAAGCAAAGCACCTTGAAACTACTTCACTTGCATAGTTTCTCAACAATGGTGAAGGGATTCGGGAATGAGGCAAGGGAGGTAACTGCCAGGGCACCTGGCCCCCTGAAAGCTTTGTCAGGACTTTGGCTTTTCCTGTACGGAAAAGCCCTAAATGGTTTGGAGGAACAAACTGACTTATATTCTTAAAGTATGTACATACTATAAGAGTGGTTTTCAACACGTGTGCAGACCCTGGATCAGCAGAATCAGCTGAACCTGGGAGTTTATTAGGAGCGTACATTCACAGCCCCCACCCCAGACCTAGTGAATCAGTAATAGCAGCAAACTGTGTTTCCTTTGTTTCTTTTTTTTTAAATAGTTGATTTACAATGTGTGTCAGTTTCAGGTGTACAGCAAGGTGATTCAGCTACATATATATATACATATATATATATATATATATATATATATATACTTTTTCAGATTCTTCTTCCATACAGGTCACCAAAGAACACTGAGTAGAGTTCCCTGTGCTATACAGTAAGTCCCTGCCAGCCATCCACTCCACACATAGTAGTGTGCATTGCTAATCCCAAACTCTCAATTCATCCGTCCCCCTCAACTTTCCCCTTCGGCAAACACAAGTTTGTTTTCTGAGTCTGTTTCTGTTTTGTAAATAAGTTCATTTGTATCATTTTTTTAGATTCCACATATAAGTGATATCATATGATATTTGTCTGTCTTTGATTTACTTCACTTAGTATGATAATCTCTAGGTCCATCCATGTTGCTGCAAATGACATTATTTCATTCATTCTATGGCTGAATAATATTCCATTGTATATATGTACCACATCTTCTTTTTCCATTCATCTGTCGATGGGCATTTAGGTTGCTTCCATGTCTTGGCTACTGTAAATAGTGTTGCGATGAACCTTGGGGTACATGTATCTTTTCAAATTATGGTTTTCTCTGGATATATGCCTAGGAATGGAAATGCTGGATCATATGGTAACTCTATTTTTAGTTTTTTAAGGAATCTCCATACTGTTTTCCATAGTGGCTGTACCAATTTATTCCCACGGACAGTATAGGAGGGTTCCCTTTTATCCACACCCTCTCCAGCATCTATGGTTAATAGACATTTTTGGTGATGGCCATTCTAACCTGTATGAGGTGAGACCTCATTGTAGTTTTGATTTGCATTTCTCTAATACTCAGAGATGCTGAGCATCTTTTCACATGCTTTTTTGGCCATCTGTATATCTTCTTTGAAGAAATGTCCACTTAGGTCTTCCAAACATTTTTTGATTGGGTTGTTTTTTGATATTGAGCTGCATGAGCTGTTTGTATATTTTGGAAATTAATCCCTTGTCAGTCGCATCATTTGCTAATATTTTCTCCCATCCTGTGGGCTGTCTTTTTGATTTGTTTATGGTTTCCTTTGCCATGCCAAAGCTTTTAAGTTTCATTAGGTCCCATTTGTTTATTTTTGTTTTTATTTTCATTGCTCTAGGAGACAAGTCACAAAAGATATTGCTGCTATTTATGTCAAAGAGTGTTCTTCCTATGTTTTCCTCTAAGAGTTTTTTATACTATCTGGTCTTGCACTTAGGTCTTTAATCCATTTTGAGCTTATTTTTGTGTATGGTGTTAGAGAATGTTCTAATTTCGCCCTTTTATATACAGCTGTCCAGTTTTCCCAACACCACTTATTGAAGGGACTGTCTGTTCTCCATTGTATATTCTTGCCTCCTTTGTTGTAGATTAATTGGCCATAGGTGCATGGGTTTATTTCTGGGCTTTCTACCCTGTTCCATTAATCTATATTTCTGTTTTTGTGCCAGTATCATACTGTTTTGATTACGGTAGCTTTATAGTATAGTCTGAAGTCAGGAAACCTGATTCCTGCAGCTCCATTTTTCTTTCTCAAGATTGCTTTGGCTATTCAAGGTCTTTTGTGTTTCCATACTTAAGGTTTTTTGTTCTAGATCTGCAAACATTGCCATTGGTAATCCAACAGGGATTGCACTGAATCCCAAGAATGCCTTGGGTATTATAGACACTTTGACATTATTGATTCTTTCAATCTAAGAACATGGTGTATCTTTCCATTTGTTTGTGTCACCTTTGATTTCTTTCATCAGTGTCTTACAGTTTTCAGAGTACAGGTCTTTTACCTCCTTAGGTAGGTTTGTTCTTTTTGATGCGATGGTAAATGGGATTGTTTCCTTAATTTCTCTTTCTGATCTTTTGTTGTTAGTGTAGAGAAATGCAACAGATTTCTGTGTATTAACTGTGTATCCCGCAACTTTACCGAATTCATTGATGAACTCTAGTAGTTTTCTGGTAGTATCTTTAGAATTTTCTATGTATAGTATCATGTCGCCTGCAAACAGTAACAGTTTTACTTCTTTTCCAATTTGGATTCCTTTTCTTTTTCTCTTCTGATTGCTGTGGCTAGGACTTCCAAAACTATGTTGAATAAAAGTGGTGAGAGTGGACATCCTTGTCTTGTTCCTGATCTTAAAGGCTTTCAGCTTTTCACCATTGAGAACAATGTTGGCTGTGGGTTTGTCAAATACGGCCTTTATTATGTTGAGGTATGTTCCCTCTATGCCCACTTTCTGGAGAGTTTTTATCATAAATGGGAGTTGAGTTTTGTCAAAAGTTCTTTCTGCATCTCTTGAGATGATCATATGGTTTTTATTCTTCAATATGTTAATGTGGTGTATCACACTGATTGATTTGCGGATACTGAAAAACTTGCATCCCTTGTAAATATCCCACTTGATCATGGTACATGATCCTTTTAATGTATTGTTGGATTCGGCTTGCCATTATTTTGTTGCAGATTTTTGTGTCTATGTTCATCGGTGATACTGGCCTGTAATTTTCTTTTATTGTGATATCTTTGTCTGGTTTTGGTATCAGGGTGTTGGTGGCCTCATAGAATGAGTTTGGGAGTGTTCCTCCCTCTGCTATATTTTGCAAGAGTTTGACAAGGATAGGTGTTAGTTCTATAAATGTTGGATAGAATTCGCCTGTGAAGTCATGTGGTCCTGGACTTTTGTTTGTTAGGGGTTTTTTAAATCACAGTTTCAATTTCAGTACTTGTGACTGGTCTATTCATATTTTCTCTTTCTTCCTGGTTCAGTCTTGGGAGATTGTACCTTTCTAAGAATTTATCCATTTCTTGCAGGTTGTCCATTTTATTGGCACACAGTTGCTTGTAGTAGTCTCTTATGATCCTTTGTATTTCTGTGATGTCTGTTGTAACCTCTCCTTTTCATTTCTAATTTTATTGATTTGAGCCCTCTCCCTTTTTTTCTTTGATGAGTCTGGCTACAGGTTTATCAATTTTGTTTATCTTTTCAAAGAACCAGCTTTAAGTTTAATTGATCTTTGCTATTGTTTTCTTCATCTCTATTTCATTTATTTCTGCTCTGATCTTTATGACTTCTTTCCTTCTACTAACTTTGGGTTTTGTTTGTTCTTTCTCTAGTTGCTTTAGGTGTAAGGTTAAGTTGTTTATTTGAGATTTTTCATGTTTCCTAAGGTAAGATTGTATTGCTATAAACTTCCCTCTTAGAACTGCTTTTGCTGCATCCCGTGGGTTTTGGATCATAGTGTTTTCATTTTCAGTTGTCTCTAGGTATTTTTTGATTTCCTCTTTGATTTCTTCAGTGATCCATTGGTTGTTTAGTAGCATATTGTTTAGCCTCCACGTGCTTATGTTTTTTACAGTTTTTTTCTTGTAGTTGATTTCTAATCTCATAATGTTATTATTGGAAAAGATGCTTGATATGATTTCAATTTTCTTAAATTTACCAAGGCTTGCTTTGTGGCCCAGCATGTGATCTATCCTAGAGAATGTTCCGCATGCACTTGAAAAGAATGTATATTCTGCTGCTTTTGGATGCAGCAGATAAATACCAATTAAGTTCATCCAATCTAATGTGTCATTTAAGGCCTGTGTTTCCTTATTGATTTTCTTTCTGGATGATCTGTCCGTTGATATAAGTGGGGTGTTAAAGTTACTGGGTTACTGTCGATTTCTCTTTTTATGGCTGTTAGCATTTGCCTTATATACTGAGGTGCTCCTATGTTGGGTGCATATGCATTTACAATTGTTATATCTTCTTCTTGGATTGATCCCTTGATCATTATGTAGTGTCTGTCTTTGTCTCTTGTAAGAGTCTTTATTTTAAAGTCCATTTTGTCTGATATGAGTATTGCTACTCCAACTTTCTTTTGATTTCATTTGCATGGAATACCTTTTTTCACTTTCAGTCTGTATGTGTCCCTAGATCTGAACTGGGTCTGTTATAGACAGCATATATATGGGTCTTGTTTTTGTATCCATTCAGACAGTATGTGCCTTTTGGTTGGAGCATTTAATCCATTTACATTTAAGGTAATTATAGATATGTATGTTCTTATTGCCATTTTGTGAACTGTTTTGGATTTTTTTTTTGTAGGTCTTTTTCCTTCCCTTCTTCTTTTGCTCTCTTCTCTTGTGATTTGAGAACTATCTTTAGTGTTGTGTTTGTATTCCTTTTTCTTTTTTGTGTATCTACTGTAGATTTTTAGTTTGCAGTTACCATGAGGTTTTTATATAGCAATCTACATATATATATACAAGATTGTTTTAAGTTTCTGGTCTCTTAATTTCAAATGCATTTCCAATCTCCTGCATTTGTACTCTCTTAGTCTCATAATTGCTTATTTTGATATCATATTTGTTTGTGGATGATTTCCTGCCTTTACTATATGTAGCTTTCCCATTCATAATTTTCTTGTTTCTAGTTGTGGCCTTTCCTTTTCACCTAGAGGAGTTTCTTTAGCATTTGTTGTAAATGCTGAATTTGGTGTGCTGAATTCTCTTAGCTTTTGCTTGTCTGTAAAGCTTTTGATTTTTCCATCAAATCTGAATGAGAGTCTTGCTGGGTAGAGTATTCCTGGTTGTAGGTTTTCCCTTTCATCACTTTAAACATATCATGCCACTCCCTTCTGGCCTGCAGAATCTCTGCTGAAAAATCAGCTGATAAGCTTATGGGGATTCCCTTCTATGTTATTTGTTGCTTTTCCCTTATCACTTTTAATATTTTCTCTTTGTCTTTAATTTTTGTCAATTTGATTAATATGTGTCTAGCATGTTCCTCCTTGGGTTTATCCTGTATGGGACTCTGCGCTTCCTGGACTTGGGTGACTGTTTCCTTTCCCATATTAGGGAAGACTTCAGATATTATCTCTTCAAATATTTTCTTCAAATATCCAATAAATTTAAAATAAGATGGATTTCTTGCTAAAATGATTTTAGAAATGGAAAATATTCTTAATTATAATGCATCATGAATCAAGACACAGTGTCAAATGAGTAAATTGAGATAATATATTTTATGTAATTGATTGAGAGATATTATATTTTCTTCCTTCTATGTGTTTCTTCTCTATGTGGGCATATATCCGAAGCATTAGAATAGCAAAGTTACCTCTCTTACTCTTTTTTCTATTATAAACAGTGTGCAATGTAAGATAATATTAAGGATATGATAAGTGCCACACAATATTCTGTACTGCCACAGCATCTAAGTGACAAATCCAAATTTCAAACATAGAGTCTGTCCACAGAGCCCACAGTTCTAACTTCTAATAAAGTCTCCAGAGAGCAGATGTAAGTAGCTTGCTGTGTTTTTCTGTAACATCAAAGAAGATCTGTCTCTCTGATTATAGCTGATTCTTATTCATTCACTCACAGAATTTGTAGTTCTGACCCTATTCAGGGAATTCACTTCTTTCCACCCACCCCTCCTCCCCAGACACATTTCACTGAGACAAGAAAAAAAATGGGATTTCTTAATAATGACGGCCATCAGGCAGAGGGTGGACTTCAGCAGAAAACCCTGGAATTAGCCTTCCCTAAGGGTCTCCATGGCTTAAAAGTGGACTTATGACCACAGGACCTCTCTCATCAACATTCTTTCACTGTCTGTATAGGGAGGAAAAACAAAGCACAGTGAGAAAAAAAAAAGGACAGTGAATCTTGGTAAATGTGGTCAATTCTGAAGGAAAACAAGACACTTGTAATATATTATGTTTATAAATTCCCTTCTCCATAAGTCCCACTTGGGTTGTGCTTGACATTTAAAATTGAAACTAACAGAGAAGTGCTGAGCTAGAGAAAATGGGATGCAGATGGACAGTGAACCAGGACTTGTTAAGTATTTGTTGCCAGTGTTAATCATTCTTACAGGCAGGATTTACTACGACTACAAAAAGTCACATCTTCCTAAAGGATTATTTACATAGGAAGGCTAGGAAAAAACTGAAACGGTTCCCTACAGTTTTCTACCATCCATGCCAAGCATAATGGTATTCCCTCATTCTTATTCTCATCAAATAGCTATCGGCAATTTATCCTTCTGAAACAGTGTACATTTACAATTAAAAGCCAAGCAAGTTTCCTTAAAAAACTTACCTATTGATTTATCTTTTCTTATATTTTGTTTATAAAAGTCAACAGCATTTTATGTGTATTATCGATTGTTAGTGAATGATCACAAATTTTCTTCAGTCTTGCTTTGGTTGACAATTTCTGTTTGTATTAAAGGAGATGGAAACACATACAACAACTGATATGACCCTCAAATTTTAATTCTAGTTATAAATCACTGTATTAGTTTCCTATTGCTGCTATAACAAATTACTACAACTTAGTGATTTAAAACAACATAAACTTATTAAGCTATTAAGATATGATTCTGGGGCTTCCCTGGTGGCACAGTGGTTGAGAGTCCGCCTGCCGATGCAGCGGACACGGGTTCGCACCCCGGTCCGGGAAGATCCCACATGCCGCGGAGGGGCTAGGCCCGTGAGCCATGGCCGCTGAGCCTGTGCATCCGGAGCCTGTGCTCCGCAACAGGAGAGGCCACAGCAGTGAGAGGCCCGCGTACCGCAAAAAAAAAAAAAAAAAAAAGATATGATTCTGGAGATCAGAAGTCCAAAATGGGTTTCACTGGGCTCAAATCAAGGTGTCAGCAGGATTTTGTTCCTTCTGGAGGTCCAAGAGAAGAATCTGTTTCTTTGCCTTTTCCAGCTTCTGGAGACTTCCTGCTTTCCTTGGTTATAGGTCCTTTCTTCTGTCTTCAAAGTCAGAAGTATAGCATCCTCAAATCCCTCTGACTCTGTGACCTCTGATATCATCTTCACCTCTTCCCCACTGACACTGACCCTCCTGCCTCCCTCTTACAAAGATCCCTGTGATTATGATATTCCAGAATAATTTTCCTATCTCAAAATCCTTAATCATATCTGCAAAAGGGACTACAAAAATCCCTTTGTTATGTAAGGTAACACGTACATATGTTTCAGGGGTTAAAGCATGGCCATCTTTGGAGGGTCATTATTATACCAACCATAATCGCCAAGTCTACCTAGGTACTACCCCACACACACTGGTATAAGAGCCAGCATTCCTAACTGCTGATATATAATATCACGTAGGATATTAAAAATCTTTGAATCACAGAATTACTTAAATCAGCATTGAATCCTCTGCTTTCTGGCAATAAGAATTAGAATCCTGGAATTCTAAGGGGGACAGAATCTTAAACTAGTCATCTCTTTCTCTGAACACAGAAGATTGCTGTGTCTTAGGCTGAAAGGGCCCAAGTGGAAGTCTCAGTGAGACTCTCAGGCTACTATTTCCACTGCATCATACTGTTGCTAATAATTTGGAAAATCCAATCATTTTTTTAATCCAATCATTTTTAATAAATCACTCCTAAAGACTGTGACTAAAAAGAGAAAAAAAAAAAGAAAGTGTCTAGAATGGATTGGCTGCTATCTATCTCCTTGTGAAATTTTTACAGGAGTTTTCTATATTATATAATTCATCCACTTGGATTCACATCAGTTTAGGAAAATACGGAATATGACACTAAAAATTTTTCACAAAGGCATAACAAAAATTAACTATTAGGTGTTCATTAAATAAAAATAACACACACACATATTAAAAATACTCAGAAATTTATGACAAATAAAATCATCCTCCCCATACATTCACCCTCTATTCTCTCCCCATGGCTAATCTCTATTCATCATTCCATGTGTGTCCTTCCAGAAAAGAACACCCGCACATAGAATAGTGTATGTATATAATGCTCTTTGAGTGACCTTTAAAAATGTACAGAAATGAAACTTTGCACATACTGCATTTTGCTTTTGTTCACTTACTACGTTCTCTATGCCTATCTACCTCATTCTTTTTAACAGATGCAGAGTTTATTCCATTAGATGGAGTACCATCTAACCACTTCCCTATTGGTCAACATTAGATGAATTCAGGGTGTTTTTCGTTGTTGTTGTTTAGTAACAAAGAGCTTTTAGAATTTTATTATTTTTATTTATTTCAGAATAGGCAATATATGCACTAGATTCAAAATCAAAAAGCTCTCTCTCACACCCGATTTCTAACGTCATACTGCCGTTTTGAAGGCAGCCATAGTTATACAAGCTGTGTGGGCACCTTGCTTTTACACACTTAACAAAATTCCTTGAAGATCTTTCCATAGCAGCACTCATAGTCTTCAGTGAAATCTATTCTATATGCCTTCAATTATTATTAGCTCTGGGAAGAACTGATGCCTTAAAGAAGGACATTTTGGTGGGAGGTTTTGGTTTTGTTTATTTCCAAAATATGAGAAATGTACATTTGTCTATAATTCAGATCTTATTAAGACACCCAAGATTTATTAATAAAAATCTATTCTGAAGTGACCTGCCTCCTATGTCACCCATTCAAGGGCCTAACAACACTCGCTACAGAGAAACTCTTCCTTGTGTCTATTCTTAGTGCACTTTCCAGCAATTTAAGCATATTGACAATTACTTTGTCCTTAATGAAGACAGAATAGCTTCTTATTGCTCCCAAAATGGTGATAAATGTCTTTAAAAAATCTCTGCCACATGGATTTTCATTTGCTTAATATTTCAAAATAGCCCCAATCTTTGATATAACAAACCAGAAAGAGAAACATTTGTACCCAGAAATGAAGCAAAGAAAATCGTATGTGGGTACTTTCCAGGATGGGGCACACAGAAGATGAAGACTGTTCCTGACAGACGTGGCATATGTATAAGGTGTGGTCAGCAAGGGAGGCAAAAGCTGCCCTGTCTTCATCACAAAGAAGGGATTTATAACCGAGGGCCCCCTGAGAGTATCTATGTATGCAAACGGCAATAAAGATTCCTGAAAGGATTTAGAGTGTCTTTTTCTCTAACTTTGGAAAATGCTTACAAGTGCAAATCTTATAAAGACAAGCTTTGAAATATATCACCATTCTTTTGTAAATTTCTCATTGCATAAAGAATTGCCCACTTTTCCTAAATGATTTTTGCTAGAATATTCTCATAGTATCCACCAGACATTTCACTTATCAACGTTCATCCATGTGCAGTTGTACAGACCTCAAATTTTCCAACTGGAATCACCGACGAATTTGAACCTATCCTCTTTCACAGCTGTATAAATCAACTCATACACTGAGGATTTACTATGTACCATAAATCTAATGGGATACAAAGGAATATTAAGACTGAGATATCTGCCTTAGTGAACATAAAGAATTAATAATGCATGGTAAATATGCAGCGAGTGCTACAGATATGCGTGCTGATCAGATCCATTTATGGCTAAAAATAGTCTAAATTTCAGTGGTTTATGTCTTTCGCATGTTACTGAGATTTCACTACGCAAATAAGAGTGAATGGTCTTAGTGAGGAAAAACAAAATACCCCTGATGATGATAGGCACTTATATTATGAAAAAACTTACAAACTGTTCATAATCTGGTATCATTAAGCAGTAGAAAGAACAATGCTGTCAAATGCAGAAAATGTAAAATTCATTTTGCTCTCATTTTTTTCTTCTATCCCCTCTTGTATCTTTCTTCTAAGCCTACGGGGGGGGGGGGTGTGGTGGGGGAGGAAGGGGAAGGAAGGGGGCACAGTCCAAAATAACTTGCAGCTAATTATGCAAATGACTTTATCTTTTCGTATTGTATTGTCTTTTCAAAATAGTTAAAGAATCAGAAACCCCTATCCTGGTGTTAGTTGGATCATGCCAGAGGGCTTGACCCAAGCATGTATCAACTAGTCCTAGAGGATTTAGACCAAAGGGGGCTCAAAAGTAAAATGTTCTCTATTTCAAGTATTAGGAAAAATACATTCATTTTCATGTTAGACACACTTGAAAGGTGAGACTCTGAGAAGCTAAACAGTGTGTTCTTCTTCAGGTAATAAAAGCAGTAACTTCGGGGCTTCCCTGGTGGTGCAGTGGTTGAGAGTCCACCTGCCGATGCAGGGGACGCGGGTTCGTGCCCCGGTCCGGGAAGATCCCACATGCCGCGGGGCGGCTGGGCCCGTGAGCCATGGCTGCTGAGCCTGCGCGTCCGCTCGCAACAGTGAGAGGCCCGCATACCGCAAAAAAAAAAAAAAAGCAGTAACTTCAATTTTGGTGCTACTGTGATTAGACCTGGGTGAGAACTACTGGATTTACAATTATGACTGGATCTTGAATAAAGTGCATTCTTCACAGCTAAGTGCAATTTTATTCTCAGTTCAATTATTTCAGACACATCACCTCTGACAGTTACTGAGATTCTTCCTAAGTACCTCAGGCCCAAGTCCACTCTCCCAGAGCCATCAGAGTCCAGATGCTAACTGTCTGATGCTTATTTACCCAATCTCAAATCCCATTCCCCCGTACTCTCCTAACCTCCCCAGCGTGAGCTTTGGAAGCCGCAGGTCTATCGTAAGTAACCTCTCCTACACGCTTATACACTATTTAAACCTGCTCCTCACTCACTCTCTTGCTCTATCTAAATCACGATTCTCAAATGCTCGTGTCATAAGCATCACCTGGAGTACTACAGAAGCTGCAGCAGCCTCTTCTCCCACCACCTTTTGCCTCTGGATTTCTCAGGGGGCAGCAACCTCTTGATCAGGAGCTCAACCGACTACCATGGTCTCCACGTCAGGCCAGCAGTTCGCAGGTGGCAGCACCAAGGCACCAGAGGTGGCGTCAGAGGACATGGCCCAGATGGCAGAGCCGCAGCTGCAGCACCATGCCAGCACCTGTAAGTGGGTCCCAGCAGGGGCACAGGTCGTGCTTGCCGTTTGTGACTGCCAGCCCCAAGGTCGTGCTGCACTTTGTGCCCCAGAGTAAACTGCACACGGAGGGCTTCTGGAGCCTGAAGGATGGTGAGGCAATGGAGTTCACCTCTGAGAAGTCCTCTTAGAGACTGGAATCTCTGTGTCACCAGCCCTGGTGGGTGTTCGGTATTGGGAGTGTGAGGTGGCCAAAAGGGAAATACATGCAGAAGGAAGATGAAAATGAGACAGATGAGACAACTGTGGAGGTCTAGACCATCAGGGCAAGGAATGCAAGGAGCCACCCCAGGCCCAGACATGCCACATCTGCCACGTGGCAGCCTCCTGTACACTGAAAGTCCCCAGCTCACAAGGAAGGCCAGCATACTTTGGGGAGGAAGAGGAGATCCAGGGCCCTGCCCTGCTTTAGAGGCTAAGGACTGAGCCTCAGTGTGGGGGCCATCCTTTTGCCATCAGGAAGTTTCCAGGAGTGGGCATCAATCTGCAGAGTGGCAAAGTGGGGACAGGGTGGGTAGGGGCAGCTGGCACTACCATGTATCTCTGACTGGGTCCACACCATCGCCCCCTCTTCCCACTTGGGTCAGGGTAGTGGTGAGACAAAGGAACTCCAACCATACTCTGTTCAAATGCACAGGAGGGCTTTGGAGGAAATCCCTCTAGAGCCTGTATGCTTTATCCAAGTCTCCACCCCTCAAATCTCCAGCTTTTGAAGGTGGCCTGAGTAGAGAAGTTGTTTTCCTTTTAAAGAAGGGTATGTAACAATAATATTTGCCATGCCAGAGTGAAAAGATTAGGCATGAGACCACCTTATGCCTAATCTTGATGGGTTCAACCCACAAGCCACTATATTCCATAGGAGGGAATCTTTCAGGGGTAAGGCTGGATTTTTCCACATCTTGTCTCCTCATAACCCACTCTTGAGATAGGGTGCCAGGAACTGTCCCAAGAAATGGGTTGTGATGACAGGCAAAAGGGGTGCTTGGGGAGACAGCTGCAGACTTGCTGCTCAGCTGCCCACTCCCTCCCATATGGTATTCTAAGCCAATATGCTTATATTTATTTGCTCCCTTCAATAACTGCACCTTGGGACCTGCTGTCTCAGGATGCCAACTGAACTAGTTGTGTGCAAATGGTATATCTTGAGTTAACTTTTTTCTTAATATAAATATTCTGGTTTTGTGTTTTCATCTAAGGCCCTTATTCCTGCACAGTGGTCTCAGGGTCTGCACAGCAGAGACACCTTTTGTTCTCTCACCACGGAGAATGACTATTTGGAGTGCAAAACCTATTGAACTACCTCATTTTTGCCAATTAGAGCTGGCTTTTCTGCTATAGTATCCTCTGGCAACCTCTCTACCTTCAATGTTTCATGGGAGACTAGGCTTTAACTAGGTTGCCCCATGACTTGATCTCCTTCTCCTGGAAGACTGGAAATTGGTATGAACAGGAAAAGGCAAGGCAGAGTGGTTAGGAGAGGCTGAGCCAGGTTAGGTGGGCCAGGTGAAAGGCACCGAGCAAAAGCCAAGAATGGATGTGGGTCGCCTATGTGATAAAGGTCTCCCGTTCCAGAGTTCTAATCTCTGGATACGGCACTCACTCTGCATACCAGATCCATCCTTCACTGGATTGGGCCAGGCCTACTATGCACAACAGGGAGTGTGTGTGTGTGTTTTAACGTGAGCTGAGAAGGACAGGTTTTAAGAACGATGCCTTTGTATACACCCTGTGCTGCCCAGGAATGGATATATGCAGCAAGAACTAAAATCCTTAACCTTTAAAAATTCTGAGCTTTTCCTCCTTGGCTTCCAGAAAGACCACAGCAATGACTTCTTCGTGGCGCAAGGAGCCCATGTCCTGCCGTGTTGCAGCAGTGATTAATAGTGTTGTGGAAGCTCGAGGAGAAAAGGGGATTTCCTTTACATGCTGTAAGATCACCACAGACGTACCTCACTGTGTTGAGATCAGCGAATGCAATGGAGAGCACTGGGTGCTGTGTGTCTGATCCTGGATTCTTGTCTCCCCCAAATGCACCCCTCCCCCACCAGTTACTGTATTTGTCTGGGCCTTGTAGGACTTTACAAGTTACTGATTTGGTGACTGCTAATTGGCCTACTCTGTGGAAATACAATGTGTTGGTCTTTCTCCATGTTCTTTTGGGGATTTTTGTTTACAAACTTCTATGGAGTAGCTCCTACTACCCAATGGGGTGTACGTGCTCCAAGAGAACACTAACCTCTCAAACAATCTGAAAAAGTGATAGCTCCAAAACTGAAATTTTAGTAGTTCTCTTATTCCCAAGTCATTTTTTAAAAGAAAAGATTTGCATTCTCCTATCCAGTCATCTGGCTACCTAACTACCAATAAGATTTATACCAGAGGTCAGCAAAACTTTCTTATTAAAGGACCAGGGGACTTTGAGCTTCAAGATGGCAGAGAAGTAAGATGTGGAGATCACCTTCCTCCCCACAAATACATCAAAAATACATCTACATGAGGAACAACTCCTACAGAACACCTACTGAATGCTGGCAGAAGACTTCAGGCTTCCCAAAAGGCAAGAAACTCCCCACGTACCTGGCTAGGGCAAAAGAAAAAACAGAGACAAAAGAATAGGGACAGGACCTACACCTCTGGGAGGGAGCTGTAAAGGAGGAAAGGTTTTCACACACTAGGAAGCACCTTCACGGGCAGAGACTGCGGGTGGCGGAGGGGGGGAGCTTCAGGGCCACAGAGGAGAGCGCAGCAACGGGGGTGCAGAGGGCAAAGCAGAGAGATTCCCGCACAGAGGATCAGTGCCGACCTGCACTCACCAGCCCGAGAGGCTTGTCTGCTCACCCGCCGGGGCGGGTTGGGGCTGGGAGCTGAGGCTCAGGCTTCAGAGGTCGGATCCCAGGGAGAGGACTGGGGTTGGCGGCGTGAACACAGCCTGAAGGGGGCTAGTGCACCACCCCTAGCCAGGAGGAAGTCCAGGAGAAAGTCTGGACCTGCCTAAGAGGCAAGAGACCATTGTTTCAGGGTGCACGAGGAGAGGAGATTCGGAGCACTGCCTAAATGAGCTCCAGAGATAGGCACGAGCTGCAGTTATCAGCACCAACACCAGAGACTGACATGAAATGCTAAGGCTGCTACTGCAGCCACCAAGAAGCCTATGTGCAAGCACAGGTCACTATCCACCCTCCCGGGAGCCTGTGCAGCCCTCCAATGCCAGAGTCCTGTGATCCAGGGACAACTTTCCCGGGAGAATGCATGGCGCACCTCAGGCTGGTGCAACGTCACTCCGGCCTCTGCCGCCACAGGCTCGCCCCGCATCTGTACCCCTCCCTCCCCCCGGCCTGAGTGAGCCAGAGCCCCCGAATCAGCTGCTCCTTTAACCCCGTCCTGTCTGAGTGAAGATCAGACGGCCTCAGGCGACCTACATGCAGAGGCGGGTCCAAATCCAAAGCTGAACCCCAGGAGCTGTGAGAACAAAGAAGAGAAAGGGAAATCTCTCCCAGCAGCCTCAGGAGCAGCGGATTTAATCTCTACAATCAAATTGATGTACCCTGCAGCTGTGGAATACCTGAAGAGACAACGAATCATCCCAAAATTGAGGCAGTGGACTTTGGGAGCAACTGTAGACTTGGGGTTTGCGTTCTGCATCTAATTTGCTTCTGGTTTTATCTTTATCTTAGTTTAGTATTTAGAGTTTATTATCATTGGTAGATTTGTTTACTGATTTGCTTGCTCTCTTCCTTTTTTTTATATATATATTTTTTTCTTTTTGTGAGTGTGTATATGTATACTTCTTTGTGTAATTTTGTCTGTACAGCTTTCCTTTTACGGTAAATTTGCCCTAGGGTTCTGTCTGTCTGGTTTGTTTGGTTTTTTTAGTATAGTTTTTAGCACTTATTATCATTGGTGGATTTGTTTTCTGGTTTGGTTGCTCTCTTCTTTCTTTCTTTTTTTTATTACTTTTAAATTTTTTTATTTTTAATAATATATTTTTTATTTTAATAACTTTTATTTTATTTTATTTTGTTTTGTTTTATTTTATTTTTCTTTCCTTCTTTTTTTTTTTCCCTTTTCTTCTGAGCCGTGTGGCTGACAGGGTCTTGGTGCTTTGGCTGGGTGTCAGGCCTGAGCCTCTGAGGTGGGATACCTGAGTTCAGGACATTGCTCCACCAGAGACCTCCCAGCCCCACGTAATATCAAACATCAAAAGCTCTCTCAGAGATCTCCATCTCAACGCAAAGACCCAGCTCCACTCAATGAGCAGCAAGCTACAGTGCTGGAAACCTTATGCCAAACAACTAGCAAGACAGGAACACAACCCCACCCATTAGCAGAGAGGCTGCCTAAAATCATAATATGTTTACAGACATGCCAAAACACACCACCAGACGTGGCCCTGCCCACCAGAAACATAACATCCAGCCTCATCCACCAGAACACAGGCACCAGTCCCCTCCACCAGAAAGCCTACACAACCCAATGAACCAACCACTGGGGGCAGACACCAAAAACAAAGGGAACTACGAACCTGCAGCCTGTGAAAAGGAGACCCCAAACACAGTAAGTTAAGCAAAATGAGAGACAGAGAAATACACAGATGAAGGAAGCAAGGTAAAAACCCACCAGAAGAAACAAATGAAGAGGAAATACGCAGTCTACCTGAAAAAGAATTCAGAGTAATTATAGTAAAGATGATCCAAAATCTTGGAAATAGAATGGAGAAAATACAAGAAACATTTAACAAGGACCTAGAAGAACTAAAGAGCAAACAAACAATGATGAACAACACAATAAATGAAATTTAAAATTCTCTAGAAGGAATCAATAGCAGAAAAACTGAAGCAGAAAAACGGATGAGTGACCTGGAAGATAAAATAGTGGAAATAACTACCACAGAGCAGAATAAAGAAAAAAGAATGAAAAGAATTGAGGACAGTCTCAGAAACCTCTGGGACAACATTAAATGCACCAACATTCAAATTATAGAAGAAGAAGAAGAAAAAATGAAAGGGACTGAGAAAATATTTGAAGAGATTATAGCTGAAAACTTCCTAACATGAGAAAGGAAATAGTCAAGTTCAGGAAGCACAGAGAGTCCCATACAGGTTAAATCCAAGGAGAAACATGTCAAGACACATATTAATCAAATGATCAAAAATTAAATATAAAGAAAAAATATTAAAAGCAGCAAGGGAAAAGCAACAAATAACATACAAGGGAATCCCCATAAGATTAACAGATGATCTATCAGCAGAAACTCTGCAAACCAGAAGGGAGTGGCAGGACATATTTAAAGTGATGAAAGAGGAAAACCTACAACCAAGATTACTCTACCCAGCAAGGATCTCATTCAGATTCAACGGAGAAATTAAAACCTTTAATGACAAGCAAAAGCCAAGAAAATTCAGCACCACCAAACCAGCTTTACAACAAATGCTAAAGGAACTTCTCAAGGCAGGAAACAAAGGTAAGGAAAACACCTGAAATAACAAACCTGAAACAATTAAGAAAATGATAATAGGAACACACATATCGTTAACTACCTTAAATGTAAATGGATTAAATGCTCCAACTAAAAGACACAGACTGGCTAAATGGATACAAAAAAAAGACCCATATATATACTGTCTACAAGAGACCTACTTCAGACCTAGGGACACATACAGACTGAAAGTGAGGGGATGGAAAAAGATATTCCATGCAAATGGAAATAAAAAGAAAGCTGCAGTAGCATTTCTCATATCTCACAAAACAGACGTTAAAATAAAGACTATTACAAGAGACAAAGAAGGACACTACATAATGATCAAGGGACCGACCCAAGAAGAAGATATAACAATTGTAAATATTTATGTACCCAACACAGCAGCACCTCAATACATAAGGCAAATGCTAACAGCCATAAAGGGGAAATCGACAGTAACACAATCTTAGTAGGGGACTTTAACACCCCACTTTCAACAATGGACAGATCATCCAAAATATAAGTGAATAAGGAAACACAAGCTTTAAATGATACATTAAACAATATAGACTTAGTTGATATTTATAGGACATTCCATCCAAAAACAACAGAATACACTTTCTTCTCAAGTGCTCATGGAACATTCTCCAGGATAGATCATATCTTGGGTCACAAAACAAGCCTTGGTAAATTTAAGAAAATTGAAATCGTACCAAGTATCTTTTCTGACCACAACACTCTAAGACTAGATATCAATTACAGGGAAAAAAATCTGTGAAAAATACAAACATATGGAGGCTAAACAATACACTACTAAATAACCAAAAGATCACTGAAGAAATCAAAGAAGAAATCAAAAAATACCTAGAAACAAATGAAAATGAAAACACAATGACCCAAAACCTATGGGATGCAGCAAAAGCAGTTCTAAGAGGGAAGTTTATAGCAATACAATCCTACCACAAGAAACAAGAAACATCTAAAATAAACAACCTAACTTTACATCTAAAGCAGTTAGAGAAAGAAAAACAAAAAACCCCCAAAGTTAGCAGAAGGAAAGAAATCATAAAGATCAGATCAGAAATAAATGAAATACAGATGAAGAAAACAACAGCCAAGATGAATAAAACTAAGAGCTGGTTCTTTGAGAAGATAAAGAAACTTAATAAACCTGTAGCCAGACTCATCAAGAAAAAAAGGGAGAAGACTCAAATCAATAGAATTAGAAATGAAAAAGAAGTAACAACTGAGACTGCAGAAATACAAAGGATCATGAGAGATTACTACAAGCAACTATATGCCAATAAAATGGACAACCTGGAAGAAATGGAAAAATTCTTAGAAAAGCACAACCTCCCAAAACTGCACCAGGAAGAAACAGAAAATATAAACAGACCAATAACTAGCACTGAAATTGAAACTGTGATTAAAAATTTTCCAACAAACAAAATCCCAGGACCAGATGGATTCAGAGACGAATTCTATCAAACATTTAGAGAAGAGCTAACACCTATCCTTCTCAAACTCTTCCAAAATATAGCAGAGGGAGGAACACTCCCAAATTCATTCTACAAGGCCACCATAACCCTGATACCAAAACCAGACAAAGATGTCACAAAAAAGAAAACTACAGACCAATATCACTGATGAATATAGATGCAAAAATCCTCAACAAAATACTAGCAAACAGAATCCAACAGCACATTAAAAGGATCATATACCATGATCAAGTGGGGTTTATCCCAGGAATTCAAGGATTCTTCAATATATGCGAATCAATCAACGTGATAAACCATATTAACAAACTGAAGGAGAAAAAACATATGATCATCTCAGTAGATGCAGAAAAAGCTTTTGACAAAATTCAATACCAATTTTTGATAAAAACTCTCCAGAAAGTAGGCATAGAGGGAACTTACCTCAACATAATAAAGGCCATATATGACAAACCCACAGCCAACATTGTTCTCAATGGTGAAAAACTGAAACCATTTCCACTAAGATCAGGAACAAGACAAGGTTGCCCACACTCACCACATATTATTCAACATAGTTTTGGAAGTTTTAGTCACAGCCATCAGAGAAAAAAAAGAAATAAAAGGAATCCAAATCAGAAAAGAAGAAGTAAAACTGTCACTGTTTGCAGATGACATGATACTATACATAGAGAACGCCAAAGATGCTACCAGAAAACTACTAGAGCTAAGCAATGAATTTGCTAAAGCAGCAGGATATAAAATTAATGCACAGAAATCTCTTGCAGTCCTACACACTAATGATGAAAAATCTGAAAGAGAAATTAAGGAAACACTCCCATTTACCACTGCAACAAAAAGAATAAAATACCTAGGAATAAACCTACCTAAGGAGACAAAAGACCTGTGTGCAGAAAACTATAAGACACTGATGAAAGAAATTAAAGACCATACAAACAGATGGAGAGATATACCATGTTCTTGGATTGGAAGAATTAACATTGTGAAAATGAGTATAGTACCTAAAGCAATCTACAGATTCAATGCAATCCCTATCAAATGACCAATGGCACTTTTCATAGAACTAGAACAAAAAATTTCACAATCTGTATGGAAACACAAAAGACCCCGAATAGCCAAAGCAATCTTGAGAAAGAAAAACTGAGCTGGAGGAATCAGGCTCCCAGACTTCGGACTATGCTGCAAAGCTACAGTAATCAAGACGGTATGGTACTGGCACAAAAACAGAAATATAGATCAATGGAACAGGATAGAAAGCCCAGAAATAAACCCACACACATATGGTCACCTTATCTTTGATAAGGGGGGCAAGAATATACAATGGAGAAGAGACAGCCTCTTCAAGAAGTGGTGCTGAGAAAACTGGACAACTACATGTGAAAGAATGAAATTAGAACACTCCCTAACACCATACACAAAAATGAACTCAAAATGGATTAAAGACCTAAATGTAAGGCCAGGCACTATAAAATTCTTAGAGGAAAACTTAGGCAGAACACTCTATGACATATATCATGGCAAGATCCTTTTTGACCCACCTCCTAGAGAAATGGAAATAAAAACAAAAATAAACAAATGGGAACTAATGAAACTTCAAAGCTTTTGCACAGCAAAGGAAACCATTAACAAGACCAAAAGACAACCCTCAGAATGGGAGAAAATATTTGCAAACGAATTAACCAACAAAGGATTAATCTCCAAAATATATAAACAGCTCATGCAGCTCAATATCAAAAGAACAAACAACCCAATCCAAAAATGGGCAGAAGACCTAAATAGACATTTCTCCAATGAAGATATACAGATTTCCAACAAACACATGAAAGGATGCTCAACATCACTAATCATTAGAGAAATGCCAATCAAAACTACAATGAGGTATCACCTCACACCAGTCAGAATGGCCATCATCAAAAAATCTACAAACAATAAATGCTGGAGAGGGTGTGGAGAAAAGGGAACCCTCTTGCACTGTTGGTGGGAATGTAAATTGATACAGCCACTATGGAGAACAGTATGGAGGTTCCTTAAAAAACTAAAAATAGAACTACCATACGACCCAGCAATCCCACTACTGGGCATATACCCTGAGAAAACCATAATTCAAAAAGAGTCATGTACCACAATGTTCATTGCAGTTCTATTTACAATAGCCAGCACATGGCAGCAACCTAAGTGTCCATCAACAGATGACTGGATAAAGAAGATGTGGTGCATTTATACAATGGAATATTACTCAGCCATAAAAGAAACAAAATTGAGTTATTTGTAGTGAGGTGGATGGACCCAGAGTCTTCATACAGAGTGAAGTAAGTCAGAAGTAGGAAAACAAATACCATATGCTAACATATATATATATGGAATGTAAAAAAAAAAAAAAAAAAAGAAAAATGGTTCTGAAGAACCTAGGGGCAGGACAAGAATAAAAACGTAGCCATAGAGAATGGACCTGAGGACACGGGGAAGAGGAAGGCTAAGCTGGGTCAAAGTGATAGAGTGGCATGGACATATATACACTGCCAAATGTAAAACAGATAGCTAGTGGGAAGCAGCCACATAGCACAGGGAGATCAGCTCGGTGCTTTGTGTCCACCTAGAGGGGTGGGATAGGGAGGGTGGGAGGGAGATGCAAGAGGGAGGAAATATGGGGATATATGTTTATGTATAACACTTTGTTATACAGCAGAAACTAACATACCATTGTAAAGCAACTATAACTCCAATAAAGATGTTAAAAAATAAATAAAGCACCAGATGGTAAAGATTTTAGGCTTTGCTCACTGTAACAGTCTCTGTCGAAACTACTCAACTTTGCTTTTGTGGCTTGAAAACAACCACAGACATGATAA
Organism: Monodon monoceros; assembly: GCF_005190385.1. Classification (NCBI taxonomy): domain Eukaryota; kingdom Metazoa; phylum Chordata; class Mammalia; order Artiodactyla; family Monodontidae; genus Monodon; species Monodon monoceros. The sequence goes on from NW_021703771.1 coordinate 52,136,450, forward strand.
AAATGAATAAGCTGTGTTTCAATAAAACTTTACTTACAAAAACAGGCAGCTGGCTGGATTTAGCCAATGGCTATAGTTTGATGCCTTCTGATGTAGACTAAATATATGCTGGAAGAGGAATCTATGGTATTATAATGTTGCCTATATCGAGATAGGACCACGATTTCTTGTAAATGTAGAATACGTTCCTTTATTTTCTCCAAGAGTCTGGTTGATGCATATTGTATTTTAAATATAAGCATATACCTAAGACCAAAATATTCAGAGTTCAAATAAACAGGCAGAGAAGAACATATGCTGTGACCCTCAGATCAAACAATTTTCATGCCCTCATTAATTTATTTTACACATATTTGTGGGTTGCCTATAATATATAAATTACTGTGCTAGGTACTACATGGGATGCAAATATGGGTAAGATTGAGACTCTTTCATCAGGAAGTTAAGACCCCAATAGGGGAAAATAACACATTCATAAATATATATAATACAAGATATACAAAGAAATGGGTCACAAAAGAAATAAAAATACATTTTTCTAGATGAGGGAGAAATTACTCTTGACTGACTTGAAGTGTGGAGTTTTGGGAAAGAGATCAGAGCCCTTTTCATGAAGGAAATATGATATATGTACCAGGTCTTGTAGACCTAGGCAAGTAGAAATTAGAAAGGCAATACTGAGAGAAAGGGCATAAGAAAACAAAGAAAACAACATAAACAAAAGTCCAATAGTGAAAAAAAAGCATAGACTGTATGGAATAAAAATGAATAATTTGTGCAATTTGAAGCTTATACAGTTTTTTGAGCCCTATTTAAGAAAAAGAATACAAAATTACATACAAAAATGAATATGTATTTGTAATGAGAAAAGAAGTCACAACAAACGAGAAACTTTTAAAAGCAGCAAATACCACAAATATCACAAGATCCAGACACTATGGAACACTTGAATTATGTTACTATCTAACACACCTCTCTCCAGGGACTGGCTATACTCTTCAATCCTGTCTCCATAGGACAAGGAAAGATAACTCAGGCTTTCCTCTAGCACAGCTGATCATAATGTGCTTACTAGCAATAGTATATAAAAGTTTCTTTCAACTTCACAAAATATCTATTAATAATGGGTAAAATTTTAGGACTGCTGTCAAATTGAGGAAACCCTTTAAATTGTGTGACATTGCAGGTCATTTCAAAGCATTCTGTGCACTAATTGTACATATTCATTGAAATTACGACAAATCAATCATGAATCACTGATGTCCTCATGTAGTGGCATATCATTAGTTTTATGTTATCTTTGTTGGAGGAAGTATCACGTGTCAAGAATTTAAATCTTTTAGCAATGTGTTCATACGTCACACCTCATCATTAATCAGATTATCAAACAGTTCATGAAACTATTCATTATGTCCATTTGCAAAGTATTTCTTCCTCTTAGTGAATTTAGAGGAGAGGAACCTTATATGATGAGAAAGCCTGCATAAGGCAATATCTGTGGGCCACCAAAATAACACTTTGAATAATTTTAATTACAAATTCTGTATTTCTACAGTTTGGTGATTTTATTACCTATTTCAATAATCAATTACACTAGCAGCACTTAAGTTGTTTTAAATGTTTAAAAAATATAAACAAAGAATGCACCAACTAACGAGGTCATAAAATTAATATAACCTCTTGATGAATAACAAAATTTATCATGATATATTTTAGCGCCATCTAGTGGCGCTAAAAGACTTCATAGAGTAAATAAATATGCAAACAATTTAGTTTTAAAATTTTTGTCAACATATATTCTTTGATTCTACATCCCAGTCATATCATCTAAGATTTTCCATTAAATACTGACAATAAAATAATTGATTGTAAGGTTATGTGGGCTTCTAGAAATTAAATTATTATGAAATAAAAGGAATTAAGTCATCCCTTCACTATTTTACAGGAGATGTCAGTCAGTACCTCAGCTACCATAAAACAAAGGGACTAGTTCTCATTGAAATGCCCAATCAGATAAATATTTTCACAGAGTCTTCGGTCTATGAGGATATGTTTGATTCAAACCAAGTTGAATTTAAACTGTTATGTGATATCTTTTTAAATAAAAAATTATTTTATGACTCACTTTATAGCTCTATTAAAAGCTTTCTAAAGTTTTACTTAGCTGTCCGCCGCTGTCCCAGCTGACTCCGCGCCGCTCGTCGCGATGGAGGTCGCCACCAAGTTTGTGGTCCAGAGTCCAACATGGTCTACAGTCCGAGGCCAGGGAGGTGCAGTAAGTACCGGATGACGTGCATCGGCCGCGAAGCCGCCGTCCTCAAGATGCACCCCAGGTCCACGGGCTTCACCTTCCGGACCGCCCGGCAGGTGCCCGGGCTCGCGGTCATGCTTGTGGGCTGGGGCGCGAACAAAGGCTCCAGACTGACTGCTGCAGTGCTGGCCCACCGACTGCGCCTGTCCTGGCCCACGCGCACCTGCCAGAAGGAGGCCAACTACAAAGGCTCGCTGACGCAGGCGGCCCCGTTAACCTGGGCCTGGTCAAAGAAAGCCAGGAGGTATTCGTGCCCTTCAGCTCACTGCTGCCCATGGTGGCGCCCGACGACCTCGCATTTGACGTCTGGGCCATAATCATCTCTGAACCTGGCGGAGGCGATGCAGTGCACACAGGAGCCACAGGAAAAACCGTGATCGCACCTGGAGGCTCTGCTTCCGCGGCCCTCCGTCTACCTCCCAGAGTTCCTCGCGGCTAAATAACCAGAGCGCGCGGGCCGACTACGTCATCCTGGGCACGCGCGCCCAGCAGCTGGAGCTGATCTGTACCGACTTCTGCAGCTTCCAGTACCGCGCCGGGCTGGCTGAAGTCATCGTGCGGAAGACAGCGAATACGGAGCACTTTTCCAAAGTGATCCCAGGCCTCAATGACACCGCTGAAAACCTGCTGAGCACCATCCAGCTGGGCCTGGAAGTGTCGCCCTCCATGCTGTTTGCGGTGGCCAGAATCTTGGAGGGCTGCTCCTTACTCGGTGGGTCCCCACTGACCATGCTGGTGCCTGGTGCCCTCGAGTTCAAGTGGCAGTGCAGCCTCTTTGTGGGTGGAGACGACTTAAGTTCGGGCCAGACCAAGGTCAAGTCCGTGCTCGTGGATTTGCTTATCTGCTCTGGCCATGAGACCACGTCCATCGTGAGGTACAACCACTTGGGCAACAATGACCGGCAGAACCTGTCGACCCCGCCACAGTTCTGCTCCAAGGAAGTGTGCAAGAGCAGCGTGGTGGACGACACAGTGCACAGCAACCCAACGCTCTACTAGCCGGTTGTGGAGCCCGGTCACTGTGTCATCATCAAGTATGTGCCATACGTGGGCGACAGCAAGCGTGCCCTGGATGAGCAATCAGAGCTGATGCTGGGCGGTACCAACACGCTGGTGCTGCTCAACACGTGCGAGGACTCGCTCCTGACCAGGCCCATCATGCTGGACCTGGCGCTGCTGACAGAACTGTGCCAGCATGTGAGCTTCTGCACCGACGTCGACCCACAGCCGCAGAGCTTCCACCCCGTGCTGTCGCTGCTCAACTTGGCATCCTCTTCCAGGTGCCGCTTGCGCTGCCAGGCAGCCAGGTGGTCAACGTGTCCTTCTGCCCCCGCAGCTGCACGGAGAATATCCTCACGGCCTGCGTGGGACTCTGGCCGCAGAACCACAAGCTTCTGGAGCGCAAGATGGAGTGCCCTGGCCTCAAGGGAGTTGGGCTTGTGGCTGCCACCTGTGCCTTGCAAGAAAGGACCAGTGCCCACCGCCCCCAGTGGCTATACTGGTGACGCCAATGGGCACTTGTAGGCCGAGTCACCCCAGATGCCCACCACCTAAGACCATGGCCATACAGCTCCGCCATAACTCCTGTCCCCATTGCTCCTCAGAACCCAACCCTTCCAGGCCCCCAAATATAATAAAGCTAGTGCCACTATCAAAAAAAAAAAAAACTTTATACAGCAAATCAGTAGATTTACGATCACCATCACCAAAACCAAACTAAGTTCTTTAATCAAAACAACACAGCTTTCTTGGTTTTACTATTTTTATCCTATAACAAACAATACTGGGTTAACAAAACAGAAGTTTATTTAAACTATGTTATTGTTATGTGTGAAACATAAAACTAAAAAAAACAAAATTTTGCGGTCACCATGAGAAACAAGGGATAGGCAACAGATTCGTTCTTTCCCTCTTTTACTATTAATTCACTGACCATCTAAAACAGCTGAATTTACATGCTATTAAATTCATATTGCTCTTAGAACCAAAGGATTAGACTGAGAAAGTCAAAACAAGTTACAAATCATTAAAAGTGATACATACTACAAATGCCACAAGATCCAGAAAATATCATCATAATTTTACCCTAGGCTAATTGTTTTAAAAATTCAGAGTAGCAAGCTGCACTCCCTTAGGCTCATAAAGGCATTTGTAAGGAGGCAGCAATGCCACCCAGCGACGACTCTCACTGGACAGCAGTTGGTGCTTTTAAGCGGAAGTGAATACTTCCTCTTTAGTCGTAGGAGACTCAGGCACAGAGTCACCCACATCTCGGCTTGCCTGTGTCTGCAGAGGCAGCCACCCCCAGAATGCACAGTCTAGTCCAAGCCTGCACAGGCCAGGAACCACTATACCAGGTATTATAGGACTAAATCTTTATGGTCCCCCAGGAAGTTATGGAAATAGAGGTTATTTCAAGAAGTTATCAATCAACAGTGTGATGTACTGAAGACCAGTCAATCAGAAGGGAGGAGAGAGAACAAGAGGTGAAAGGCAAGTGAGTAGTGCCTGGCTGGAAATTCCCTTGGTTAAAACTGAATTTTGGAAAGCAGCAGTAGCAGTAGTTGCATATGGGTGTATGTGAGAATCTGTGTGTATTAAGTGACAAGCAACACAGATAAGCCTCTTTGGCTAGTAGCCCAATAGAGTACATTTTGCTGTGAATTCATCTCTGATCCAAAAGCATATATCTTTTCTCTCATGTGGGAGGCTCTCAACTAACTTGCTATACCTTCTGTGTACTCAAAAAATATAATCTGAATGATTTCTCCCTTTAAAAATTCCTAGTGCAAATGAGAACATTTTTTTGTAGGTATAGAGGAAGAAATTTTTACCTCATTAGTTTCTGCCTAATCCAGGTGCTATTAAATTCCATCTGCTGATTAGAGTTGCAATATGAAAAGAGCTCCACCAAAATATTTCTTGAATTATTCATCCTTAACCCTAATATGTATTCTGGTTTAAGTGAATGGTTGAATCTGGTCTGGCACTTCTAACAATCAATTAGAGCACTAGTCGTCAAACTGACTGTAGAGACAAAAACAAGAAAAAGAGATCATAAATTTGACTTGCTGTTGTGTTTTGCCCATAATTTATCATTTTTTTCCTTTAAATATCCCATTTAAAATTGCTTCAAATGAGATGCAATGCATTATATAACCAAAAGTTTTATCGTTAAAACATTTTAAAACTACATGTTATTTTTAAATTTTTTTCCAAAAATAAATTTATTGGAAAGTCACATATTAAGTGTATGTTTTATTTGTAAAAATTTTTATTTAACTCATCTATTCTATCTTCTTTTCCACATAGAATTGCAAGTAGTCTCACGCAGAAGAAAACAAGTTATTTTAAAGAATCATCTAAGAAGTCCCAGCCACAACTACCTTCATTAATTCTTCCCAATATTTCACAATTGTCTTTGTACAGAAATTCTTCCTAATAAGTACATATTCTATTCTTGGATATATATGATATATACTCAAGGTCATACAGGTGCTAATTATCACTACTATGGCAATCACATTATAATATTTAAATGTGTCAAATTAACATGTTGTACACTTTAAATTTACACAGTGTTATATGTCAAATATATTTCAGTTTGAAAAAAATACCCAAGATCATTTTCTGAGGTCCTATATTTAAAGAAATTCAATATTTTTTCATCATTCCCTTTCATACACATGAAAATAAGCTTTAAGATGCCTCATGAAGCTTTCCTCTGTAAGGTAAATAATTGTTTCTTTTTTCTAGGTCTTCATTTTAAGCTGAGACAAAGTATTTTATTTACTTAAATATTCATTCATTTGTTCATTTAATATTGGAATCCTTTCTTGATTCCAAAAAAGCTTGAGGCATTTTACAAATTTAAAAGACAATTTTCAGGATAAAGCACAAAGGAAGGCAAAGGCAAGTAAATATTTAAGTATTAAATAAATGAGTGTCATTATAAAAGGAAGAACAAATGCCTTCGGATATAAGACAGTGAATCTTATTGTACAATTCACCATAAGCTGGTTTCATTTTTTAAAGTTCTAAGATTCCTACAATGGTGAAAATCATTAACTGATGTACCAGAGCTTAAAGATAACCGTACCACACAGATTCTCAATGTTCTGTTGCCCACAGTACCTCAGGGACTCTCGGGGAATGGGCTGTCATTGGGTAGTGCCTCAACACAACATATCCAGTACTGCCTGGATAGCAGAGGGATGGAGTCAACAGCGTCCTTTTGCTTAAGAGATCAAGAAGCATCATGGGGGGGAAAAAATCACTCGAGAAACAGAGAGACAAGGCACACAGGCTGGGACCAAGCATGGTGAGTCATGACAGAGAGGCAAGAAGCATGTTCTCTCCCCTTTGGTGAGGCAACACATGATATGATAGGAGATCGCATTTTATGGACCAGGTGAGCTATAGGAGCACAGTAGCCTGGGAAGTGAATCAAACCAGCTCATTCCAGGTGGTGAATGTGGCAGGGTGGATGGAAACCGCAATGCTATAAGATGACCTGGAAGAGAGGAGGTTTCTTGTAGGCTTCACCTTCAATCTCTATCCCAAATCTGATTGTTCTCAGTATCTCTGCCTCCATCGGTCTGATCTAAGCACTGTTTTCTCTTTCCAGATCTCTGCAATAACCTCCTTCCTAGCTTCCTTGCTCCCACTCTTAACCCCTCCTGCTTGTTTTCACACAGCAGCCTGACAGATCCATTTAAAATATATTTAGGATCATGTTATTCTTCTACCTGAAATTGTTGATAGCTTCCTATTTAAAATAAAGTCAACCTTCCTTACCACGACTAAGTGGCCCTCCATGAGCTGCTCCCTGGATACATCAGCAACCTCATCTACCACTTTCTCTCCAGTCAAACTGGCTACTTTGTTCTTTCTCAGATACATCAGGAGCACACCTAACTTGGGCTCTTACAACTGCCTCTCCCTTTGCTTCAAACATTCTTCCCACTGGTACTTGCATGCTGGCACTCCATTTCAATCAAGTCATCAGACATTTGGAGTATGTGCTTGGCTGAGGAACCAATAGGATGAAGCTCTTGTCTATGGAGTCATGACTGAACACTTCCAAGTCAGAATCCTGCTCAGGTGGATCAATATAGCAGCTCAGTTGGTCAAAGATAGCCTTTCCCCCACCATCCCCACCAGCAGGCCGCTATTAAAGATCATTTTATTAAAGGTGTCTTCCCTTTAAAGTCTAAAATTACTGCCACCTGTCACTCTCTAGTACCATATATGCCTTGCCTTTTCTCCTCATAGCACTTACAGTTATTTATACAGCCAGCTTTCCTTATCTATAGGCTCTGCATCCAAGGATTCAACCAATGTGGATCAAAAATATTCCGAAAAGGGCTTCCCTGGAGCCGCAATGTTGAGAGTCTGCCTGCCGATGCAGAGGACATGGGTTCGTGTCCCGGTCTGGGAAGATCCCATATGCCACGGAACGGCTGGGTCCGTGAGCCATGGCCGCTGAGCCTGTGCATCCGGAGCCTGTGCTCTGCAACGGGAGAAAAAAAAAATATTCTGAAAAGATTATAGAACATTCCAAAAAGCAAAACTTGAATTTGTAGCATGGTGACAACTGTTTACATAGCATTTACATTGTATTGGGTATTATAAATAATCTAGAGATGATTTAAAGTATACAGAAGGATGTGCATAAGTTATATACAAATACTATACCATCTTATGTAAGGGACTTGAGCACCTGAGGATATTAGTATCTCAGGGGCGTCCTGGAACAAATCCCCTGCAGATACCAAGCGATGACTATAGTTATCTCTCTGTGAGTTGACTGCCTATGGGTTGAACTCATATCACTGGAATATAAATTCCATGTGGACAGGAACTCTGATTTCTTCCCAACAGTATCACTTGTACTTCGAACAGTAATTGGTACTTATGGTGCTCAATATTTACTTATTGGTTAAAGGAAGGACTAAATGAGAAACTTTTGATATGCCAGAGTAATTTAAGGAAGGTTGGAGTTTTCAGCTTATTAGTGGAGACTGAACCATGGGAAAATCTATTTGATATAGTCTGATGAAATACTTTGAGTTCCTAGCCCTGTGAACTGACATTTGAATTTGAGTGTTTAAAATCATCTCAAAGCAAAACTCTACACTTGATCTTCCATCAGAACTGGTGTTTCCTGTCTCATTAAATAGTACCACTCCTCTCTCCAGGTGTGCAGGTCCTCTGCGGTCCTCTTTCCTTCTGTTAGAACGCTCTTCCTTTTCGTCCTATCTCACACCCACTCTTTAGCTCAGTTAATTTCTACTCATTCTTCAGATCTGTGATACGTTATCCTTCACCAAAAATGGTCTTAATACTTCCTGTCCCCTGTGAGCTTTCCCAGAATCTTGCCTTTCTCCGTAAAGAGGAAAAGTCGATTTCCCCTTCCCTTGAACCTGGGCTGGCCTTTGTGGCTGCCTTGAGAACAGAATGTAGTAGAAGCAACACCATCATATAGCTTCTGTATAGCTCTCTCTTTCTCTCTTTCTTGGAACTAGAACCCAGCCATTATGAGTGGGGAAGTCCAGGCTTTATGGAGAGGCCACGTGTGGGTGCTCTGGTCAAAAGTCCCAAAAGAAGTCCCAAGCTACAGCCAGCTGGGTGACTGAGTGCTTAGAAGGCTCTGATTCCCAGCCTTAGAATCCACCTCCCACCCTCCCCCACCCCGACCCCCCCCCCACCAACACACACACTGGGCCTTTGGATCTTCCATTTAAGCCTCCAGACACCATGGAGCAGAAACAAAATAATATATCTGCTATGTCCTGACCAAATTCAACACCCCCAGAACTTTTGAGCAAGATAAATGGTTGTTTGATGCCACCAAATTGGGCCAATTTTTTACCTAAGAGTGGATAACTGAAAGAGATCTCACTCAAAGTTCCTATCTCAAAGGAAGCCTCCTCTAGCTGGGGCAGAACCTTCTTGTGAACTCTATATACCTCTCTCTCAAAGGAAAATTTTATGTTTATTTTTGTGATTATTTTAGATTCTTAAGTATGGTGAATCTATCTTTTGCTCACTAGTTTCCATCTTTTGACTTGATTCCTTAAATCAAGTATAATCACAAAGCAAGATGTTGAGTTTTTTTATTATTTAAATGTGAGTGACAATCCCAGGTGACCTATTGCCCAAGATCTATGACTTTCTTTGGGTGAAAGTCTACCAAACATTTACCATTTCTCTATCTTAGTTATCATATTTGCAATATTCTTTTATCTCACTGAGTGACTCTATGTAAAATTTTAATGCTACTAAACATATTAGTATACAATTTTATTAGCTAATATCTGGTTATTAATATTTTAATACCTTCAACTACCTGATAAAGATTAAACTGTTTAATGATCTCTTATTTCTTATGCATATCCAAAATTTTGTTTTTATAATTGCGCTGATTATGTTAGAAAATACAAGGTCTGATTATGCCTGTTCCAGACATTATGAAAATTCATTTTAGGGTTTCCTAATAACCTCTTTTAAGATATGATAGTAAGAACATGGACCTTGGAGACAGAAATTCCTAGATTTAAATCCTGTTTGAGCCATTCAACATTTGTGTGATCTTGGGAAAGAAACTTACTTTTTCTAAGGCATATTATCTTCATAAGGTGTAAATCTAGAAGCTAATAATGTCCACCCAGTTCATAAGGTAGTTATGAAATACCCAGTAAAAAGTAGTTGCTTAACAAGTGATAAGTAGACACCTTATCTTGAGTCACATATAACAGATATGCTTTTAAATTTCATTGTGTCACCAAAAAATGTATAAAAGAATTGTACAGATTTACCATCTGCAACTACAAATGATAATAATTAGTATTAAGACAACAAAAGTCAAATTGTTTTTGTGCAAAAATCCTTCCCAATAAATATTTAGCCATACATTTTGAAAGATACATGCTTAAACTTAAATATGCTAATGGGAGCTATCCTTCAAGTTCATCTTCTGATGGATCCTAATGTTAATGTCATTTCTGCAAACACTTTTCTGCTCATTTGCTTTCTGGAAGAATTCAAGGACTTGGAAGTAGGTCATTAACTGGGGAGTTGTTCCAAGGAAGTAGGGAAAAAAAAAGAAAAAAATGGCAATAGAGACTTTGTTATCACTGATACTCTGAGAGGGGTAGAAAATGCCTCCCTGGAATTATTACTCAGAGAACTGGAATCTGGAGCATTCATCTACTGGTTCCCATCATCACCTTTTGGATGAGAGCTGTCCCTGGGGGCACTCTAACTCCCCCTGCACTTCTGAGCTACCCTTACCCAAGGGCCAAGTAGGATGCCATGGCATTAGAGAAGACCCTGAAAGTGCAAACGTATACAGTATACTCTTAAGATGGAACAGCTCCCAGCACAAGTTGAATATGAGCTCATACAAAACTACCCACCTGGGCAATGGCTGAGGTTGGAGGTAGACCAAGGAGACATGGTGGGGGCCAATAAAGGCGTCTGCTGTAATACTCCTTGCACCTCTCAGATCTGCTCATACCTCACACGGAGCCCCACTCTGTCACAGATTTCTTGAGAGGTAGCTGAGAAATACTAACTAGTAATCAGGCTGTAATTAATAGTCATCATCTCCTTATTCTCTAGTCTGTTCTAGATTTTCCTCACTTCTGCCTCATCTTCAGCTTGCCTAGGGTGCTTATCTGGTGGGATGACCCAGACCTTCACCACTGAGGAGTCTATGCCCTTGGTTCTTTGTTCTTTGCCAGGCCTTGGTTTTTGCAATTGTCCATCAAGTCATTATCATGCCTGGCAGTACCAAGAAACACTCCAGTGAATCCGAGTTCTAGACATAATTTTCCCTGTTTCCATATGTAACAACAATTCCATTGCCTCCTGAGAGAGGACAGATCAATTATCCCTGCCAGTTGTAGTACTCCTTTCTACGTCTCCTGGTCCCTTGGCATGAGAACCCCTAAGTGACCAGGCGGCAGTTTATAGTTTCAGGTTCAATGGGTCACTTACTGTATCTTTTGTAGGAAACCTTTCTCGTACCCCATCCCCCAGGAACCAGGATCTCCAGCCTATCAGAGCCCACAGGAATGAGAAACGTAAAGTCTGCAAATGATTCACTGGAAGTGATGGGAGAACATCACTTGGCAAGTCAAGAATCCTGAAAAACAAAAAACATTTCTTAGCTTATCTTGACCTGCAAGAGTCCTAGAATTCTTATTTTGAACTAAAAAGGACTGTTCAGTAACAAAAAGATAAATCATCATATAATTCCACTTATAGGTGGTACCTCAAATTCTTAGAGACAAAAAGTAGAATGGTGGTTGCCAGGAGCTGGGGGAAGGGGGACAATGGGGAGTTACTATTTAATGGGTACAGCATTTCAGTTTTGGAAGATGAAAAGGGTTCTAGAGATGGATGATGATAATGGTTGCACAAGAATATCAATGTACTTAATACCACTGAACTGTACAATTGAAAATGGTTAAGAGGCAAATTTTATGTTATGTATATATATATATACATATATATATATATTTTGTGTGTGTGTGTGTGGTACGCGTGCCTCTCACTGTTGTGGCCTCTCCTGTTGCAAAGCACAGGCTCTGGATGCACAGGCTCAGCGGCCACGGCTCACGGGCCCAGCCGCTCCGCGGCATGTGGGATCTTCCCAGACCGGGGCACGAACCCGTGTCCCCTGCATCGGCAGGCGGACTCTCAACCACTGCGCCACCAGGGAAGCCCTATGTTATGTATATTTTACAACAATTTTTAAAAATGGGGGAGGAAAAAGAACTGTATACTAGTCTTCTCCAAGTACCTTTGTGGAGTCGGTTGAGAACTCAGCTACCTTGGGATTAGAAAGCATTAATGTGAATCTCATCTTCACCACTTCTTAATGAATGACCTTTGGAGTGCTGTAACTATTTGAGACTTTGCTTCTTTTAATATGTAACGTGGAAATAATAATGATATCTACCTCACAGTGCTCCTGTGAGAAGGTTTTGTAAGAGAGAATTTTTAAAATAAATTCTAAAGCTCCCTACAATCACGAAGTATTTCTAATATCATAAATAATGATGATGATAAAAAGTTCAGCTCCAGGAAATTCTTGACTTTATTTTAAGCTGTACATTCTCACATTATACATTGATAGCTTCTGATCACCTTCCATATGTCAAGTGTAAACTTTCATTACCCCAAAGTGATCACTTTCAGCCTGGGAGTCTACTTTCCTCTATGACCAGCTTAGACTTTATGGTGCAAAATTATGCTTGCTATTTTGCAAATATCCTCTATTCCCAAGATGTTCATGTGGAAAAAACTCTACTCATTTAAACCTGAGATGCTGAACATGCTGAAGAGAGCACCCAACCAAGACAGGCTGGTTTCTAGGGAGGCCCTAACATAGAGACCTCCACTAAGGTCGTACAGGATGTGGTTTAACTTTCCAGATCCATGTCACTTCCCACTTAAACACATCACAACCTTCTATCACCAGCTGTTTTTATTTAAGGGATGCATTTGGCTTGGGAGGATGTCATCTATTATATGATGCTAGAGTGGAGCTGGGCACTTCACATGTTGAATATCAACCCATTAAGAGGAGGAAATCTTGATGGTAAGACAGACATTGGGCACTAATGACTCTGACCTTGATGAGGATGTTCATAGATTTCTATCCTTCTTACAAACTCATGATTGCTACTTTCTCAATCACCTCCACTATGTTTTACAAAAATAAACAAGTACTACATTAGAAATAAGCCTATTCCTAAGACACTTTCACCTTTTTCTTTCTTTGTTTTAATTCATGAAATTTGCTTTAACCTAAGAACAGGGTACGGGGGTGGGGAGGGTTATGTAAAGAAACAGTGAAATGTTTCTTCCCCCATGCCGTAAATAATCTTGGTCATACTTCCGGCCACTACAGCATATCTATCGCTTTGAACCTGCTGGGGGAAGAGGAGATGAGGATGAACAAGACAAGGGGAGAGAGAGAGCAGCATTCTTTTTCTCTTACTCCTTCTGATTGCAAGTACAGTATGTAATAACAACAAATTACCAATAATGGAGGAAGAGAGCAATGATAAGTGGAAGATGGGGGCAGTGCGGAAAGAGGAAGAAAAGGAAAGACATGCATTGCTCATTCCTTTGTGCCTGTATTAGTTTTCTATTGATGCCATAACAAATTACCATAAATCTAGCAGCTTAAAACAACACAGACTGATTATCTCAGAGTTCTGGGAGTCAGATAGCTTCTCTGGGTCCCATAGTGCTGAAATCAAGGCATTAGCAGGGCTGTATTCCTTTCTGGAAGCTCTGGAGAGAAGTCTGTTTCCAAGCTCACTTGGTTGTTATTGGAATTCAGCTCCACACAGTTGTAGGACTGGAGTAACTGTCTCCATCGTAGCTGTTGTCCAGGGGCAGCTTCTGGGGGCTGCCACATTCCTTGGCTCATAAATGTTACACTTCAGATATCTCTGACTTCTTCTGTCACATCCCTCTAACTGATGTAACTGATATTTCTACCTTTCTCTTCTGCTTCTCAGGGTCCATCCAGGTAACCCAAGACAATCTATTTTAGGGTCAGCTGGTTAGTAACCTTAATTACATTTGTAGAGTCTCTCCTAGATTGCTCTATAGAGCAATGTCTAGATTAGTTTTCGGTGGATAACCAGGGAATGGGAGTCTTAAGGGGCAGCTTTAGGAATCTGCCTGCTTGTTAAAAGCCGTACTGAATGCTTGACATATATTATAGTATTTAATTATACTAAAATAATATAACCAGGGAGTAGGTACTGTTATCACTAACAACAATTGCAACAACAAAAATCCTCATTTTCTTTGTTTCCAGATTAGCCAACAATAGCTATCAGGCTTCTTTAATGTATCTATAACAGGATTTTTTTTTTATTTATGAAAAATAAACTCTTTAAAGGAAGTATCTGTTGCATAAGAAAGGTATGAGTATAACTGAGGTTATTTTGGATCCTTTTAAAGAAAATCTCAACTTGTCTTCTCTCTATGCTTATTTCCACAGTGTGGCCAAAAATCCTCACGCTCAATCAGTGCTCATGGCATCTCCATGGCAACACACCAGGGTACCTCTAGTATAAGGCCGTCTTCACTTAACAGCAGCATAAACAATTCACCTGATTATGGGCTATTAAGAGGCTAGACACAAGGATATGTGAGTAGAAAAAGAAACGGAGGCTTCTTTTAACATACTTTGTAATACATTTTGGCAATCCCTAATAAGCCAAGATGAGAAAGAAGATGCTGATAAAATGGTAAATAATTCTTCCAGGTGGACTTTGCAAAAATTCGAGAGCTTCTCAGCTTGCTGACTTTGTAGAAGTGCTTTTGCAAAATCCAGGATGGTTTTTCTCGGTACAAAGTGTAGATTTTGAAATATTTCTCTCTCCTTCTCCCTCATTATCCACCAAAAATTCCTTTTCTCCCCACATAAAACACAAAAGTGTTTCTCACACAAATGTGAGAAAGTTTATGATAACACTTGTATTATGTATATGTTATTTTAAGCCAAGAGAGAGAGAAAAAAAATAGTATATAATTGGGAATTTTATGTCAAGAACAGAGCCCAGAAAGGGAGCAGCTTTTTAAAATCGTCATTCATAATATTTCTTTAAGTCCTGAGAGACACCCCACCAACTGCCAGGTAAAGTAGCATTCACCTCTGCATTGAGACTTTGCAGGCAGACCCCTCATTGAAGGGTGTCTAGGCTGTCAACCTATTGAAATTTCTGTCTATATTCTCATTTTTTAAATACCTGGGAGAAAGAAAAGAAAACAAAATACTCCTGGGAGAAGAAATGTGTTAAGTCACATTAAAGCTAATGAGTTGTATCAAGCATAATATTTTACTATCTGGCTGTTCAGTTCCCCCACCCTCAACTACCTTTAAGCAAAAGGGGGTAAAACCACTTCCCTTTAGGTACACACCTCCGATACAGCCCCGAAGCTGACTTTTTGTACGTTTTTCCCCCAAGGGCATTCTTGCTGTGCATTTCACATTTTGGCTTCAACTTACTCCCTACCCTCCACCCCTCACCCTATATTCATACAGCATGCTTCACCTGTGGACAGCTTTCCTGAGGATAAATTTCAAGGATCTGGTTTACTTGACATTTGACCCCAGCATTGATAGTTTTAATTCAAATGATTCTCTCTTCTCTAATAATGACACAATTTTACCAGGAACTCATTAGCAAAATTATTATTCAACAAGGTTAACACTTTGATCTGACAGAGCACTAGAGAAAGGGCAGAATATTAAAAAAAGATAATACAGTCTTTCAATACCACAAGAAACTTCTGATAGTTAAGCATTGTATGGTGATGGCTTTACAAAGCGACTGGAGGAAGCAGTTTAAAAAGGCTGTTAGCATTCATGAGGGGTCCTATCAGCACGACCTGTTTTTCCTTTTGAAAATGAAATTAGATTTTATGTGGAAAGTTTAATGGCAGTTAGGACTTAGCCTATAAAGCCTACAAGGTAAGCAGTAAATCATATGCCTCAATGGGCAAGGGAGAGTCAAAAAGGCTATGAAGAAATTCTGAAGATGTTGTGACAGACACAACCTTGGCACAGTAAGAAGAGTATGGGTTTTAGGGTCAGGCAGAGTTTTCTCCCAGTCCTTACGTGGCAGCTTAACAAACTGATCACCTTGGCCAAGTTGCTTAACTTCTCTGGGTCTTGGTTTCTACAAGTACAGAACAGAGATAATTAGAAGGACATATAGTACGTTGTCCAAATTGGGATATTTTTAAGAGTGAAAGGAGGCGCTATTAATAGTTATCTCAGGACAACAAGAGTAAACCAGGACTATCCAGCAAGCCAGGATGTGTGGTTATCTTATCAGGATAATTAAAAATCAATGCCTCACACCACGGGGTTGTTGAGACAATTAATAAAAACAAAATACATAAAACACTTACAGGTAGTCAGCACTAGGTAAAAATTAGCCTCTTTCTATCCTGTCTCTTTTCTTCCCCTTCCTCTGGGGGATAAGAAAAACACAATTTGTGTGTGTGTGTTAAAATAAAGAATTAGAAGAATGCAATTTGTTCTTACTCGCTCTTACTTGTTACTTAGTGTTATTACTATGTAATGAAGAGATTATCTGACATCTGACACTATTTATAGCTCAATCTAACTGCCCACTAAAATACTGTAAACTAGAATATGTTTAAATTATTTTAACAGTATGTACTCCACAATCCACAAATTGAACCGTGCTCATTAAATGCGTAATTGAATAAATAAATCACTAACTCTTCTCTGCCGTAGGTCACTCTTTTTCTGCTTCTCTACCTTTTATTATGTATTAGTGAAGAGAGGACAGGATTTGGAGTCAAGAAAGCATCATATGCCTGGCTCTACCAGTTATGTGATACTGAGAAAGTCACTTAAGCTCTTTGAACCTCAATTTCCTTTTTTTGTCAAATCAGCAACAACTGATCTCTTTGAGATGATGGCTGGGAAATACCTAGTACTTCATTTGACATATAGCAACTACTGAATCACCTCCATTTTCTTCCTTCTTTCTTCTTCCCTTATGGTGTTCCCATTTGACTCCTGAGATTCAAAGCATCTTGACTCCCAAAAGGAAGCTTCTTAGAGGTTCCTGGTGCATACAGATGGGTTCCTGATCATCACACACTGTACTTCAGGTAAACTGGTCAGTCGTCAACTATCAAATGTGGTGATTTACAGTCACGTTTCAGAAATTTAATTATAAAAATACAGAAATAGAAATGTTGACACAAATCTTGGAATCCATTGAGAAAATTCAGAATCTTTTATACTTATCTGTAACCAGGAGAGGGCGGACTAAGATTGGAATATAAACTCCGGCCTTCACAAAGCTAAAACTATCAAATTTTCAATATAAGCAAACGCTGAACCCAAAATACCTAAATTATATAATAAATCCAGAAAAAGTTAAAAAAAAATCTGGATCTCAATCCAAATATTTAAATATGGAATAATTTATTTTTTTCAAATGCAATGCAAACTCTAATTTTCTTAACATGAAATTCTTTCTTTCTATGCATGTTTATAAAACAGCATGTCCACTCATATACTTGAATATACAAGTATTTAAAAGGTTTACCAATGTATTATTATATGTCATTTTTTGATGTTTAACTATGTTTGAGAATTGTGGAGGGTGGAGTCATTTTCCCCTCTGTTACATCCTCCTGCTAGTTTAACTTCTCCTGGCTGCTAAAGTTTAAGGGCACATTCCTAAGACTTTACAAATGCCCAAGTTTCTAGATTCTCATCAGAATTAGTCTTTTACCCATTTGTGGTCAAGCCAGACTGGCCCTTGTTTTTCCTAGTATCTATATCTGTCTATCTATCTATCTATCATCTATCTATCTATCTATCCATCTAACTATAATTTTACCAGTCAGACCTTGTAACCTATATATTGGTAGTTTATCAGAGATCAACCAGAAACTATGAAAACAATCATTGTTTCATGACTTATTTCCAGCATAGTTACATACACAACAGCAGGAATAAAAGATTACATCATGACTTGCTTCAAGCAGTTAACTTAGTGGAAGCAACAAAATGAGGAAAAGTTAATCTCCATTCAATCAATATTATAGCTTAATCATATTTTCTACAAGAAAGTAAAAATAGGGACTTGAGGGGATTTGAATATGATTCTGCCACTAAGTATCTGTGTGGCTCTTGTAACAGGATTTCTCTTATCTCAATTCTGAAATGAAAAGAATATTACTGTCCTATGGGACTCTTGTGCACATAAAGTGAAATAATATATGTGAAATATGAAATAATATATGAGATAAAATACGTGAAATTTCTTTACACAGTCCTGTAACACAGCAGCTCAATATAAATGGCTTTCTTGTTTTCTAATTTTATAAGAACCTCATCATTAAAGTTTGCATTTTCGTAACAACCACATACAGAAAACTCTATTAATCAGATTTCCATATCAAAGCTGTCTCATAAGTAGAATTGATAGTTGACTATATCATGATAGCACTGAGGCAATGACAAATTCTATTAAAACCTAACACTATTTTGAGCAGTTTATCAGGAATTGTGCATCGCAAGCTGGAGTTAATTCAATCAGCAGAATTTTTTGAGATAAAGTCCTCCTACTGCCACCCATGAAGGCATGAAAAGGCTACTTTAATTGACTCAAAACCACACAACTAGTGATCAACAGAGCAGATGTGTTTGACCACAAAAGCCAGAATTCTTTAACCATTGCCCTTTACTGCTCAAGTATATTATGAAACAGAAAGTTTGCTTAAACATTATTGGCAGTAGAGTTCCAGCTCTTAGTACATTTTAACAAATTGGTAAACGAATTGATTTTATATACATGCCACCTCTATTAATTTCACTAAGCTAAGCATCACGATTTCCAACCCTATTATTTCAGACAGAGGTTTCTATATTATCATTACAATGTTGTCCTAGAAAACAGAAGATCTAGTAAATAAGTAAACTAATAGTAAATTTATAAACTTATTGACATTGACACAATATATTCATGTATAAATAAGTGAGGGCATCCTCTTCATTCATTACTGGTTAAAATTCAGTAGAATTATTTGCAAAAATAGCCCATTTCGTTTGAATAATACTGAAAAGGAAAATACGTTCAGCAGTGAATGCTTCCCTGCCATCAACCATTATTAACTCTAGTAATGTGCTCTGCTCTATCAAGAATAAGTTAGTAGCTACCCAAAAGCAACTAACTTATTTCACTTATTCTCTAAAAATAATTTCTCTTTAATGAGCTACTTGTCAGGATAAAATACTCACTTGTTGCAGTGTGATCAAGAGCTTTTACGTGACCGAACCATCATGCCACACCTTATCATATGATCCTCTAGGAGTTTGGGCAAAAACAAATGCTTTGAATTCTTAATATTGGTCTTCATCTATTCCCCACTAAGCTCAAATTAGCTGGCAATCAATCCTTCTGACATGTAGATCAAAATTTCTGCTTTTCCACTTTTGGAAAATTTCTACCACATTTATGGGCTTTAGTGTTTCCTCTGTAAAGCAAGGTCCTTCCAGCATGTTGCTTGCTCCTGAGGCCCTGGCTCTTACCCGTAACTGAAAGCTGGGCATCCGACTTACATATTCTGCAGGTAGTTCAAATTTCCACTGTCTTCCAAGATAGAGATCTCAGACCCGTCTTCAATAATAACCCCCTCTCTCACTTCCCACGTACTTTTTATAATCGAATCCTGCAGAGTCTGTTTTTTGAGCCTATTTTCTTTATGTTCCTTAATTTCAGCCTTCATCATCTCTGCACTGTCCTTTTCTATTTTCCTCAGATGTCTCTTCTGGTTCATTAAATTCCTCTTCAGTTATGTCTAACCTGCTACTTAGCGTATTCACAGAGTTATTTTACTAAATATACTTTTATGTCTGTACTTGCCATTTGGTTTTATTTTTCAATCCTCCTGATTTTTTCCCAGAATATCATTCTGTTTGTTTTCTTTTTAAGTCTTTATTGAATTTGTTACAATATTGCTTCTGTTTTTTTATGTTTTGGTTTTTTGGCCGCGAGGCGTGTGGGATCTTAGCTCCCCAACCAGGGATCAAACCTGCACCCCCTACATTGGAAGGTGAAGTCTTAACCACTGGACCACCAGGGAAGCCCCCTTGTCATTCCGTTCTTTTTTTTTTTCTTATATATTTATTTATTTTGTTTATTTATTTTTGGTGCGTTGGGTCTTCATTGCTGCACACCGGCTTTTCTCTAGTTGCAGCGAGCAGGGGCTACTCTTCGTAGCGGTGCATGGGGTTCTCATTGCAGTGGCTTCTCTTGTTGCAGAGCACGGGCTCTAGGTGCACGGGCTTCAGTAGTTGCAGCACACGGGCTCAGTAGTTGTGGCTCACAGGCCCTAGAGTGCAGGCTTAGTAGTTGTGGCACAAGGGCTTAGTTGCTCTGTGGCATGCGGAATCTTCCCTGACCAGGGCTCGAACCCGTGTCCCCTGCATTGGCAGGCAGATTCTTAACCACTGCACCACCAGGGAAGCCCTATCATTCTGTTCTTGATTCAGAGTTTTTTCTTCCCTTCCAAGATTTCCTAGAAAATTTTGAACAAGCTAATTTTAAACTTTTTTTTCCAGGTTGTTCTGTCTCAAATTGTTAGATGTGAATCTTACACTTATTACATCTGCTGACCTTTTCATAGTAGTTCATTTTCTCATGTGATTGGAATTTTCTGACTGTAAGCTCCTCTTCAACAGTGCTGTTTTCATGAACCAAGAGTCTCAACGGGCCTACTTTGTGGAAACATTTCTATGGAATCACAACTCTCTTTTCTCTGCCAAGGCCCTTGTGGCTTCACCATTTCAAGACTGGTTTTTGGAGATCATTATACATATACATTCACATGCAGTTGTAAGAAATAATACTGAGAGATCTCATGCACCGTTTACTCAGTTTCTCTTAAAGGTAACAACTTGCAGAATGATAATAGAGTATCACAACCAAAATATTGACATTGATACAATTCACCAAGTTTATTGAGATTTTCCCTAGTTGTTGTACTCAGCTATGTGTTTGGTATATTATTTACATATACATGCATATATAAAATATGTACTTGGTTTTACGGTTTCATCATTTATATTTATATTGGTTTTGAGTTATATTTTATATGTTTGAGGTGTAGGTAGAGGTTCATTTCTGTGCTTATTGATGTTCAAATGCTCCAGCACCATTTTTTGAAAAGGCTATCCTTTCTCCCGTGAACTGTTTTTCACCTTTGTCAAAAATCAGTTGAGCATATTTGAGTGAGTCGGTTTCTGGTTTGTCTGTTTTGTCATATAGATCTGTGTCTGTCCCTCTGCCAACCACACTGTCTTGATTACTATGGTGAGCCTTATCATTAGGTTGAGTCATTCCTCTCATGTCATTCTTCTTTGTAATCATTGCTTTAGCTATTCTAAGTCCTATATCTTCCCACATAATTTTAAACATAAACTGGTCTATGTCTAATGAATAATACTATTAGGATTTTGATTGAAATTCTATTGAATCAATACATCAATCTGAGGAGAATTTATATCTTTACCATGTTGAGCTTTTCAATCCAACTAGGATATGTCCACTTATTTAGGTCTTCTTTGATTTCAGCATTTAAAGATTTTCAACATACAGAGACTGTACCTGTTTTAAGTATATATCTAAGTATTTAATTTTCTTTTGAATGTTTATAAATGTTATTATGTCTTTAATTTATGCTTCTACATCTTCATTGTTAGGATATAGAAATACCATTAATTTTTCTGTGTTATTCCTATATTGTACAACCTTACTGAACTCGCTTATTAGTTACAGGAGGGGTTTTGGTGTGTGGGGTTTCCTTGGCATTTTCTACATAGACAATAATTTTATCGTCAAATAGGGAAAGTTTTATTTCTTCATTTCTAACCCATATGTATTTTATTTCTTTTTCTTGCATTATTGCTCTCAGTACTATATTGTACTTTCAGTACTATCTTGAATTCAGAGTGGTGAGAGCAGACATCCCTGCCTTATTTCCTATCTTGCTCAGTTTTTCAAACCACGTATAAAATTAGGTGTGGATTGTTTTTGTATTTGTTCTTTAACAAGTTAGGTAATTTCCATCTATTCCTAATGAGCTAAGTTTTTGTTTGTTTGTTTGCTTTTACTTATCATGAATGGGTGTTAGACTTTGTCAAATGCTTTTTCTGTGTCAAGTGATGTGATCATATGAGTTTTCTTCTCTAACATGTTAATATGGTAGGTTACATGGATTGATTTTCAAATGTTAAACTAGCCTTGCACACCTGGAACAAATCCCACTCGGTCACAGTTTATTATTTTTTATACATTGTTAGATTTCATTTGCTAATATTTTACTGAAGATTTTTGCATCTAGGTTCAAAAGAGAAATTGTAGCTTTTTTTTTTTTGGTACTATATTTGACTGGTTTTGGTATCAGAGTAATATTAGCCTCATAAAATGAATTGTAAAGTCTTCCCCTCTTCTACTTTCTGAGAGAGATTATGTAAAATTGGCGTTAACTCTTCTTTAGACATTTGGTAGAATTCACCAGTGAAGCCATCTGGGCCTAGAGATTTTTTTAAAAGAGCTTTTTAATTATGAATTTCATTTCTTTACTGGTTATATGACTGTTCAGATTAACTATCTCTTTATGGCTGAGTTGTACTACTTTGAGTTTTTCAAAGAATGAGTCAGTTTCTTCCAAACTGTCAAATTTATGAGCATAATATTGTCTGTAATATTCTCTTATTATCCTTTTAAAGCTCTGCTGCATAAGGAGTGATGTCATCTATCTCATTCTTGATATTGTTGATCACTATTTTTCACTTTCTATTTTTATCAGTCTTACTAGAGTTTTATCAGTTTTATTGTTTTTTTTTTGAACAACTAGCTTTTTGGTTCATTAATTTTCTCTATTGTTTTCCTGTTTTCAATTTTATTGATTTCTGATCCGTATTATTTCTTATGCTGCTTTGGGTTTATTTTGCTCTTTTTCTAGTTTCTTGATGTAGAAACCTAAATTACTAATTTTAAAACTCTCTTCATTTCTCACATAAGCATTTAATGCTATAAATTTCTTTTCAGAACGGCTTTAACAACATCTCATATAGCATTTTGATATGCTGCATTTTCATTTTCATTCTGTTCTTTTTTGTTTTTGTTTCTGTCTAAACTTGCTCTTTGGCCCATGAATTTTTAGAAGTGTGTTGTTTAATTTACATGTGTTTGAAGATATTCCTATTGTCTTTCTATTGTTGTTCTCTAGTTTGATTTTATTATGGTCAGAAAATATACTCTACATGATTTCAATTTGTTGTCTTATATGGTCTATCTTGGCTACTCTTCCATGGAAGCTTTCAAAATCTAAATATTCTGCAACATCCCTGGTGGGGCAGTGGTTAAGAATCCACCTGCCAATGCAGGGGACATGGGTTTTGAGCCCTGGTCCAGGAAGATCCCACATGCCGTGGAGTAACTAAGCCCATGCGCCGCAACTACTGAGCCCACATGCCACAACTACTGAAGCCCACGCACCTAGAGCCCGTGCTCCGCAACAAGAGAAGCCACTGCAATGAGAAGCCTGCACACCACAACAAAGAATAGCCCCTGCTCACCACAACTAGAGAAAGCCCGTGAACAGCAACAAAGGCCCAACACAGCCAAAAATAAATAAATAAATAAATATTTTTAAAATAATAAATAAATATATATTCTGCTGTTGTTGAGTTAACTGCTCTATATATGTCATTTAGAGCTTCTGGTTGATTGTATTGTTCAGATCATCTATATCCTAGATAACTATAATTTTGGATTTGTCTATTTTCCTTTTCAGCTCTATTTATTTTTGCTTCATGATTTTTTTCTTCATGTATGTTGTTTGGTATGTATACAGTTAGGTTTGTTATGTCTTCCTGGTGAATTAGTCCTTTTATCATTATGTAATGTCCCTCCTTTTCTCTAGCAATTTTTACTGTTCTGAAGTCTACTTTATCAGATATGAAAAGTCCTTTTTAAACAATGAATATTGGCATGGTATATCTTTCTCTATCTTTTTATTTTCAGCCTACCCGTGGAGTTGAATTTGAAGTGTGTTTCCTATATAGCACATAGTTGGGTTGTTCATGAACACTTTTTATGTTCATTTCATCAGTGTAAAATCTCCATAACTTGTAGGTAATATTCATTAGGACCCCACATTGCTTTGCATACCTATTTGTTTTGCACATGGCACTTTTTCCATCTATGGAACTGAATACGTAGAATAAAAATGTCCTTCTCACATCTCCCAGGCCAGGAGATAGATTTTCTGGCCCCATTTTCATAGCTTGAGCAGCTCTTCAATGTTTCCAGCTTTATACAGATAGCTTAATTTCAGCTGTCTGTGTGCTTATGCCTAGAAACTTGCCCTTTCCGCCTCTTGCTGGTCCCAGTGCCCAGCAACAGGACTAGATCTGGTTTACATACTACTATGTGTTTTTGTGCATTTGGCCCCAATCACTGATAGTTCAAGATCACCTATGTTTCAAGAAATATTGTCATTTTATTCAGATTTCTCTGTGTTTTGAACCAGACAAATTTCTTTCCACATTATGCAGTCCACTAAAATGACTGTCTAAGTCTGAGACCTGATCCTCACTTGCCTCCCATCTGGGTTTTGCCTCCATGCTACGCACTTTCTATTTTATATGATTATTTAACCAACACTTATTTATAACACTTATTATGTGCCAGGCACTATTCTAATCAGAGGTTAACTCACTTAAACCTCACAATAACTTTGTGAAGTATGTATTTTTAGTATCCCCATTTTACAGCTGGGAAAACTAAGGCACAGAGTTGCAGTAACTTGCCCTAAAGTCATAGGGCAAGCTCTAGGCTCCATCCTTTTAACCACTATTCTCTCATACACACTACCTCTTGAGTTAATTTTCCAAAACATAGATCTAATTACAGAAAATTAAATTTAATTCCTTGGCTTACCATACAAATTCCTTCACATCTGTCTTCAACAAACTTTACCCGCTTCTTCATCCACCTCTCTCCCACCTCCACTTTGGCTGAACCATCACTGAAGGTTCTGGTCACTCTGAACTTCTTCATGAATAACCACTGCCTAAAATGACCCTCTTAATTTTCTTTGCCTGGTACATTTATACCCATTCTTCAAGTGTGAAATCAAAATTCCATTCTCTAGGAAGTCTTCATGGAGTATCCTTGGGTGAAGTTAATCACCATGTTCTTAAGCACTTCATTCATTTATTGTTACCACCCAGTTGCATTATGATCTGTTTACTTACATGCTGGGACAGTTTCTACTTGAGAGTAAAGTCAATGTATTATTCCTTTATAGTGTCTCTGTCATAATCCCATACAATACTAATAATCGGCAACTTTGAGCAGAGTATTTACAATGTGCAGAAATTTTCAGGGTTTTTATATGGGCTCTTTTGAATATTACTAACTCTTCAGAAGGTAAATATTTTCTACATGAGAAAACTGAGGGTCAGAAAAAGACACACAACAATTAAGCTGGAGAGACAAAATAAATATACAGATGGGGAAAAAGTTATTAATGTCCATGCAAAAGAGTTCAGTGATAAGGAACTTTTTGGAATTCTCTAAGCATCCGTACTTAGCAAAAAGTAATGAAAAAGCTATTTATAATCTGGAAATATTATTGAAACTGTCTTTTACAATATGCTTTTGAAATTTAATAATTCAGTCCAACAATAATACTAATAGAACACCAAGTAGGTATAAGGAATTAGAGCAGAAGGAAACTCCAAATAAAAATTATGATGCAAACCACAAAGTTCCTGTTTTCTGAATCTTGGGATGAGCATACAAGAATATTTACTGGGGAATAATGGCGTATCTCTGACATTAGAAGGACTGAGGACCTGAAGCTAGCTGTTTTACCAGAATCAGTAGCTGTTATGAAAGTGGCTTGAGGGCAAAGGCCTTATCTTAACCCCTCTGCACATGCAATATACATTGACATTAATAAAGGTGAGGAAAAAAGAAATCGCTGGAAGAGTTTGCCCAGTGTTCTTTTTTCTTCCCAGAATAACATCAAAAGCTCCTCTTGAAAGTCTGCAATTTATTCATTCATTCATGCTTTCCTTTGATAAATATTATATAGTCCCTACTTCATGCCAGGCACTGTTCTATATGCCAGAGACACAGGGAAAATGAGGCAAACAGCATCCTTGCTTATGCGACAGACCCACGTCCTCTTCCTTAGAGGTAAAACCTCCTGTAGTGGAAGTTCATCACAATCACATTAGAACTTTAATTTCTCCTACTTGTGCCTTTGCTTAATGAAAATCCTTAATGATCAAAGAATTCAACTAAGTTCCGAAAAGATCAAATAACATTTAAGTTGAGAATCAAGATAGTCAATAGAGCAAGGACTTTTTTTAAAAACTATGGCTTTTAAAACTGTGAACTCTGATATAATGTTAAGTTGTCATGCTCACACTTTCTGAAGTGACAAAAACAGCAAATTTGGGGAAACAGCTATAGAAAGAGAAAATCTGATTATGAGAGTGAGAAGTCTGCCTTCTTTACAAAGAAAGGGAATTTGAGAATGAGTGCCATTTGAATACCCAATAAGGATCATAGACAAATACACATAATATAAAAGGTGTGGTTTTGTCTCTGAATTACAATAATAATGTTTCCTTCCAAATAAAATGTACTTAGAGCAATTGATTTACCTAGCTAATTCTTCATTCCCAGGTGGTAACAAATGGCCTCCATCCCTCCTAGGATAGAATATGTTATACGTAGAACGCAAATGGTTGAAAGTTACTGGAGAATAGATGTGCCGCCAGAGTACCATTTATAGAACTGACTCACCATGTGTCCTTAGACACGCTGGGGAGTTTCCCTATTTATAACATGGGGTTCATAGAACTTGCCAGTAAGAATGTGTGAACCCTCAAGTAAAACTTAGTGCATGGCGCCCAGTGCTCAGAGTTACCATATTATTACCCAAATTGGAATTGGCTTTGTGACAGATTTCAAATACCAGAATCCTGCACAACAACTGCAACAAGTCTGTACATTCCTAGCAAACCTGACAGCACATTCAAAATCTTGGTGCATCTGGTTTTCCCTCAGGCAGCAGCTGCAGCTGCTCAAGTCGCTGTGGAATCTGAAGTGACAGCCCCCTCCTGGCTGGCAGTGTTGCTGTCATTCAGAAGAGAGATCACAGAGCCTAGATCCTTTCTGCCTTTGATGCACAGTTCACAGACGTCAGCAGGAGACCTGATGGCATGTCAGGCAAGAGATTAGAAACCTGCAAAGCTGGAATGCCTTCTCCTGCACATGGACATTCAACCATCCCTGTTGAGACTGGGCAGACCTAGAGATGATGGGAAAATGTATCTGAAACCTCCGCCTTCTTAGTTTTTCAACAAGAGGCAAGCAAACCCAAAAATATGGACTTTGGTGCTGACATCTATGGTTAAAAAAAAAAGTGAGACCGTATTTTAAATGGCTCCAGGGGTGGAGCAGGCGAAGTTTAAGAAAACATGAGCAGACTACATTTTTTTTTTTCCTCCTTTTTCTGCAACGTTTTTTCTACAACAGGATTTCCTGGTCACATCATGAGGGACTATGTAAATATGCCTCCTTTGACTTAGTGGTAAGAATCATTTCCTGTCAGGTTCTTTCAAGGAAGAAAAAAGACCAGACCCCCTAAACAGCCAAAAATAGAAAGGTACAAATTATCATATAAAATTGAATCAGGAAAATTTGTTGAGAGAGACAAGCATTATTCTATAATTTGTTCTTAACTTGGTTGCTTTTGCTTTGTTGCATTTTGTTTTGTATTGTTCTTTTGGTCAAACACACTACTTACATTATAATACACTGGTATTTCCATCTTATAAGCATTGCTCAAAATAAATTTCACTTCTTAAAAGGTTTAGGCTTTATATCATGCCCAGGGTGATTTATTGTTAAAAACACTTTCTCTCTCTCCATTCTTATTCCCCCACTTTTGTTTGGTTCATTGTGAAAGTAGGAAATCTTCAGCTGACACAGATGTGGGCATTTAGTTTAAGACAGAAAAATATTCCAAAATGTTTTTCCACACAAAAACAGAAAAAAAAAATAAACGCATGGAACAAGATGGATCATTTTTCTTCTTATCTAGATGATTCTCTCTCTCCTTCTCTCTCTCTCTATCTTGAACTTACAACATTTAATACTTCCATGTTAGCGCCATTCAAATCCTTTAAGCAGTAGCCTGAAGGTCTCAGCCATTTCTGCCACTTGAGGTGTTCTTGGTATTTCCCTCGCTCAAAAATTCCTTACAATTTTTCAGTTGTTCACTGCTTTGTTAGGCAAATGTCTTCTCTCTCTCTCTCTCTCTCTCTCTCTCCATCTCTCTCAATATATCTAGGGAGTCCTACTGTTAAATGAAACACTCTTTGGGAAAACTAGTGGTTACTAGTGGTTACCAGAGGGGAGAGCAGTGAAGGGAGGGGTAAGATCAGGACAGGAGATTAAGAGGCACAAACTACAAGGTAGAAAATAAATAAGGTACAAGGATATATTTTACAACATAGGGAATACAACCAATATTTTATAATAACTTTAAATGGAGTATATTCATAAAAATATTGAATCACTATGTTGTATACCTGAAATTAATATAATGTTGTAAATCGACTATACTATAAAAAAGAAATATACTTTTCTCAACAGTTTTTATGTGGAAGCTACTAGTAAGGTGTAGCTTCAACCACATGTAAGCTTCCCTTATTACTCCAAAGTCTGCTGCTATCAATAGGAGTCCATACTCTCCCTCTCCTTCTGTGACAAAACAGCTTCTTTAAGATGAGAGAGACACAAAATCTACACTAGGAATAAGTCATAAGGTTTGACCCAGAATATAATTTTCTGACTTGGGAACAGTCAGAAAACCACCTTTGAAAACTTTTCCTTCTATTCTTTTCCGGCCAAGTGTGAACTTTTAAAGCATTACAAAGTCCTAGGGCGATTAGATTCAATTCAGCAAAAGTTGAATGTGCGTTGAAAAAGAAAACCAGACACGTGAAACCTGGTTATAATTGGAAGGGAAATAGGTTGCAAAGCCTTGCATGCAGCCTTAGGAATGTGGAAAGAACTAGTAGTAGGGCCACAGTAGATGGAACTGATAATCCCAGACAAATAATCATCTTCTTACCTCAGTTACTTCATTAACAATGCATGAAACGAAAGTAAGAGCAGAGTCGCCTTTACATGACACACATCAAAGCTTAAATGAGGTAGTGTGCTCAAGAAGTGTGCTCTGGAAACAAGACCATGTTCTACAAATTTTAGTTGTTCTTACTAACTGTAAACATATGCCTCTGCCTTTTAAACACTGGCTTACAGAATCATATCCCCTCTGCTGTCATTAATCAGTGTGCACATCCTTTCTGCAATGAGAAGTCCTGATTCCAGAATTTTCTATGTGGTCCTTCATGCCCTAGGGTCAAGGCATTTTCTTGCCCTCATATTCAAGCACTATAAGAAAGGCTTTCAGTGATGTAGTTATAGGTGTAAGTCAATTCATTTTCTATTCTAATCTCAAAGTTTTTCTACCTGTAGTTCTCTCTGTCATTCCTTTACCTTAAGATGTTCCTACTGGCTTTTAGAACTGTTCCTCTTCTGGACTGTTCACCCTTTTTGACTATTTCTTATGCATTCCTTTGGGCATAGCTTTTCCTTCCTTTCACTGAGCTGAGTGCCCTCCAAACAAGGACTGCTGGTTATTTTCTTCCTTCCTTGAGAAAGCCCATCTGTTTCAGGTCTGTAGCCATCACTTTTTTGTGTGAATGGTTTACCCACTGACCCATGACCCCATCAAGTCCCACATTTCTTCCTGTTTTCTGATGGTAACACCCTCTGCCTACCCTCTCAATTGAAAAGAATAAACACTCAAGTCTCCATTTCCTCCCAAGTTTTGTCCAGTCTCACAAACAGGACCCTTCTCAATTGCACTAACTCTATAGAATCATCTCTTCATTCTCTTCTGTCTCCTAGAAGCTTTTTTTTCCCCCCTATCACACTTAACCAGTTGCCAGATTCTGCTGTTATTTCCTCTGTATTATCTTGGAAATCTGCTGCTTCCTCTAAATGCAGCAGATACCTGAATCAGATTTTCTTGTCCTTGACTACATTGGCTCTCATTTTCCTACGTGCCACAAGTTCTCATTTTCAAAGTCTTGAATTTTTTTTGATTATCAATTAGTATCACCTTTTCACCCATTTATTTGTTCACATTTTCCTCCAGGCTTTCTTTTCATTCTGTACTCAGTTCTATTTCATTTGTACTTGGTTTGGAGACCT
This sequence comes from Monodon monoceros, assembly GCF_005190385.1. Classification (NCBI taxonomy): domain Eukaryota; kingdom Metazoa; phylum Chordata; class Mammalia; order Artiodactyla; family Monodontidae; genus Monodon; species Monodon monoceros. The sequence continues at coordinate 52,166,669 of NW_021703771.1, forward strand.
TCCTCCAAAACATTCTGCAAACGTTATCTGTCTTCTTCACCATCCTTTCCTTTACAACCCAGTTGAAAGACTTTTCAGTACTTCATAACTCACTTGATTTGTAGTCTGCAGATAGCATCAGTGTCCACACCTCCAGGGCTACAATTAGCCCAGATCAGCATCATCCAAAAAACTTCCTATGATGATGGATATGTTCTATACCTGCATTCTTCAATATGGTAACCATTAAACACATGTGAGACTACTGGACACCAGAAATATGGCTAGTGCATCTGAGGACCTGAATTTTAAATTTTACTTGTTTTTAATTTAAACAGCATGTGTGGCTAGTGGCTACTCTACTGGACAACACAGCCTAATTCTAGGCCCTCAGCTATCAAATGATACTATGAGAGTTCAACCCATTAAACACAATAAGCTTCCTCAAGGACCTGGGAAAATACATGAGACTTGAAAATATTATTACAAAATAACAATAAACCGCAAATTCAAAATTAATAAATTTTGAAAAATATTAAATATAAAAATATTAAATATTGCAAAACATATTGTGTCGGTTTTAAAAAATCATTTAAGGACTCAAGAAAATTGCATTGCGTTTCCACAATAATTTGTTTATTTTTTCGTCTTCACAAGAATTCCAAGTATACATAATAATCACCAAGAAATCAAACCATAGCCAGTTGCAAATTAAATGAGTTTCTCATGGCCAAATTCTATGAAAAACAAAACTATAAAAACCTAAAATTTTTACAGCAAAAATTAATATTTAATATGTACTTTTAAAATATGTTTGATATGATATGAGATGGGGCCTCTACAAGTGTGTCTAGTCCACGTTGAAAAGTAACCTACTGACCTGCCTAAGTACAAGTAGTTTCCGAACCATTCACCCAGTCTCTCTACCCCTTTATCCAGGCCCATCCTCAACATTTATAGGACAAAGCAGAGCATAAACGGATTCTCTTGCCACATGCCTACCTTCCTCCCCATTCCACTTCATCCTGCACCAAGAAAGACCTCATGCTCTTATGGGCAGCTCAGTCCAGCCTCCTTGTTTCCAGAAATTGTCCTAGGAATGTCCACACCTGTGGCTCATCCTTCCCCTTAGAATACAAACACCATTAGGAGGCCCTGAGAATGAGGAATTTGGAGATTGTGATTTAGGGTGGCCATGAACCTTGGTCCCGTGGATTCTTTGTTTGGTGGGCAGAGGTATGGCCAAAGGGCCTTTATTTTCAAGTGGAGACCTTTAATGCATGGGGCCTGGATAGTACTGCTCTTACTTTTCTGTACTCCCATCATAGACTTTAATACTACCTGAAATATTATTTTATTTGTTTTTTTTTATATACTTTAAAAAAATATTGCTACCACGGTACTAACAGCAGATTTTGCCTGTTATGATACCTAGAATAATAGGAATCCCGATAATAAAATAGCTTCTGGCTTATAGCAGATACTAAATAAATATTTGTTGAAAAATAAATAATTTTTTCACAACAATTTCCTGTAAAAGGACAGCATTTATATTGGAAAAAACACGGTTTTGAAATTGTATAAACTTAAATTGAATTCCCTCTCATCCAATTATTAGCCATGACCTTGGTTGGTGGGGATAAAACTAAAATCTAGTTCAATGATACTTCTTTCATTTCCTTCAAATTTCTTTCTTTTTAAATTTTCCTGCCTTAGAATGTTCTCTGTGTCAAACTGTGGTTTGCCACCTGTTAGTGGGTTGCCAAACCAATTTAACATTGCAGTTCCCTAAGTGTAATCTGTGGAACCCTGGCAGAGGAGAGGTCCCAAGATATTTTCAGAGATTCACAAGGCCAAAACTACTTTTCTGATGAAATGGATGGTGATATTAACAAATGCAATTCTTTGATATTATATAATGAAATGTCTAAACCATCTGGAAAATCTTCACAACTCGGTGAACCAATATTTCCAAATGACCAATGCATGACATTCCAAAATCATGCATTGGTAAAAGATCCATTTAAATTACAAGACAAGCCAATGGATTTAAATGAAAATGTACTAAAAGTTCATTGACACAGTTTCAGATTTCAAGATGCAAATAACGTTTTAGAAACTACCACTCGTTGAATTTTGTGTAACAAAGCGTATCCATGATTACCTTCAAAAGGCCATTAAAATGCTCCTCCCTCTTCTATGCATCTGTATAAGGCCAGATTTTCTTCATATATAGTCAACCTTGAACAACAAAAGTTTGAACTTTGAGGATCCACTTATACACAGATATTTTTCGATAATAAAGACTACAATACTACACGGTCCATGGATGGTTGAATCTATGGATGCAGAGGAACTGCGCATAAGGAGTGTAAGTTAAATTCAGATTAACCTCTGCGTTGTTCAAGGGTCACCTGTACTTCGATTTAAATAATACATCTCAACCAGCTGAACACAGAAGCAGATATGAAAATCTAGCTGTCTTATACATTAAAGGGATTTTCAAAAATGTAACACAATGTGTCTTTTCACTAATTTTTGCATAAGTTTCCTTAAGAATATTTTTCATTAAAAATGTTATGTTAACCTATAATACGTTTATTATTGTCATTTTTACATCAACTAAATAGTTTTTAGTTATCTATTTTAATTTACAATGTGGCAAATCAAAAGATATAGCCATATAAACGAAAGCTTTTTAGGGTCTTGTTAATTTTTAAGAGTGTAAAATGTTCCTGAGACCAAATGTTTGAGAACCACTGATTTAATGGATTGTGACCAGCATTTTTTTTAATGAAACAGAACATAAAAGAACACTATATTTTTATATTACTAAAATTATATTTTAAATTAAAGTTTTACATCACATGGATAAATATAGTTTCTTGAAACCTCCATTTCAGTTATGCAGATATATGTACATGCATACTGGGTCACAGGATAAAATTTATTTTTTTTACTGTTGTTATCAAAACGTTTTGGGGAAAAAATGTACTAGGTTATCTGCTTCTTAAGAGCAGGGACTGTGCTTTTTTATCTTTCTAGGCCAAGATACTTAGCACAATGTTTGACACATATACTGACTCAATAAATATGAAAGGGATCCTCTCTTTCTCTCAATTTCCACATCATATGTATCAGCAAATCCTGTTGGCTCTGCCTTGAAACGCTACCCAGTATCTGACCACTTACCAGTAAATCCATGCCACTCTCATTTCTACCCTGTATTATTGTAATGGCCTCCTGTTCATCTTTTTTTCACACACACACACACACACACACACACACACACACACTGTATTTTATTTTTACAAGAGATAAATAAACTGACACCAAGCATTGTAAATGGATGACCACAACAAAAGCAACAATGATTGCAATTACCAAACATGAAACACACTCATACTATGTCATAATATTGACATTCAGTCCAGTAATCCTCCACTGTAACAGCTCCTTTACTTTGCAGTGAAAATTGATTTGTATATTTTTTGCCTCTGAGTCCTTGTGGGATTTTTTTTTTATTCAAACAGAAAGTCACAAAAATTATAATCATCCTCATCAGTTCACTCAGTCCCATGTAATTAATTTTTTTTTCATCTTGATCTTTTGTTAGCACTTGTATTAATTCACCAGTTTTCCATTAGAGTTCTGAAAATGCTTATTCATTCAGTTCAGCAGTATAGTCAGTTACCAGAAAACTGTACTTGTCAGAGTCTTTTCCATGAATTCCTTGAAGATGAAACCCTTTTATGAACATTTTTGCAAAACATCAGAGTGCACCCAGAACTGTCTGTAAATGACAAAAGACTTAAAAATGACCATGGTTAAACATTTGATGAAAGTTCATAATAATGCAATTGACAAGGAATTTAGTTATTTCTGAGATATACATTTTAAAGTAATAACTAGAATTATGACTTATAACATTACACTAGAACATGTAAGATTTTTAGAAATTTCATGTAACGTCTGAAACATTTATATTAACATATTTCCATACAAATAACCCAAAGAAAGTTTAGTATTAGTTGTTTTCTTTTGTTTGTTTGTTTATACTGCAGGTTCTTATTAGTCATCAATTTTATACACATCAGTGTATACATGTCAATCCCAATCGCCCAATTCAGCACACCACCATCCCCACCCCACCGCGGTTTTCCCCCCTTGTTGTCCATACATTTGTTCTCTACATCTGTGTTTCAACTTCTGCCCTGCAAACTGGTTCATCTGTACCATTTTTCTAGGTTCCACCTCTTGTTCATCTTGATTCAACTTTGTTGCCAATAGTCTATTTTTCATACAGACGTTACAGTGATCCTGTTACCTATCTCCAACATCAACTCCTATTATTCTCTCCCTTTGCTCTTTCCCCTCCAGCTACCCTGGCCTCCTCCTTATTCTTAGAACATGCCGGCCTCTCACTGGGACCTAGATTCCATCAACATAAATTCTCCATTTGCATCAAAGACAATCAATTAGCACCCCCTCCTTTTGCCACTTGCTTCCCTACATTACATTTTCCATATCTTTGGATGAGTTCTTCCACTATTCCCTTGAATTGCCTACATTGCCAATTGCACTCATCTTCTTAGTGCTGTGTAAATGATAATGCACATGTATGTCACTGAATTACCTTAACTAAATGCTAATGAGAGCTTGGCAGAAAACTGTTGAGAAATTAGCAGCCCTTGCATCTGGCTATCGCCCATAAATCAGATGTCAACATAAACCAAAGGGAAGCTTAACTGAGGTAATGTGAAATTCAATAATAATTCAAATAACATTTTCTGGAATAAAAAACAAAATTCTTCAGATGGACCAGTTCTAAACTAGACAATAGGTAAGTTAGAAAACAGAAATATAAATAGACATGTTAAGGAAATAATTTCAGTAAATTAATCCATGTCTTAATTAAGAGAGAGCTATGACTTTATCAATGAAGTGACAAGACATGTGACAAGGGTCACAGAGGTGCTGACTCTACACCGTTTCCTTAACTTCAACCAAATTCTTAAAGTTCTTATTTTTAAAATGACATAAGAGTTTAGATGTTAAATTGTTTGACCAACTAGGCTTTTAGAAATTTTTAATTTCATTATGCTTCTATGTTTTCTGAACATACACAGGGCTGTCTGTCAAATGTAGGTAGTAATTATTTTTTCTAGAAGTAATATATGACCATACACTTCATTTCTGTAGTAATTGTAATCCCTTTCTTGGAAAAGTCACAGACAACAGTAGACTTAGCATCTATTTCCCAGATAGCAGCAAATAAAATTTTTTTCTATACATGACTAACTCTTGGTCCTACTCCAGCTCCAAAATGATTGTAAACCACATCCGATTTCTGCAACATTTCTTTCACAAAGTAATTGTACTCTGTGAATATTCTTACAGGCTTTGAGGGACAGAAAACAAAGCTGGAAGAAACTTTTATCTTATTTATGATAAAGGAAAAGACCCAAAACAGAAAGTGAGGGGCAAAAGGAAAAAAATCAATATTCCGACAAATATAAATTAATGTAAAAAAGTGTATTAATTAAGATGGCAACAGATAAAAAGAAAGCAAGTTCACAATAGAAAGAAAACAAGTTGACAGCTTTTTCAGATCAGTCCACACAGGAGTCTGATACTCACTGATGTCACCTTAAGCCTGAGACCTAGTCCTACATACTTTGCAAGTTCATTGTTTCAACTCACTCTGCGATGTCCCTAAGCTGCTTTTTTCCCCAACTCCAGTGCCTGGGATGACCCATGTTCTTAATCAACACAGGATACAGGATTATGGTCAGGATAAATCTACTCTGGTAGAACAGACATATTGAGCCCAGGGTTAAAGACTGTCCAGCATTGTGGCATTATTACCTTAACTAATTTTTTAATGAAAGAACTTAAAATGATAGTACGTAAAAGATGAATGGGAAATACACACTAAAAAAAATAATCAAGGCTATACCAATATTAATGAGCAATGAACAGGTAGTTCATTATTTCTCTATTCATTCTATTACTTATCCAACAACCATCTATCATACGCCTACAACTACTTGTTAAGAGAAGCATAGATGGGACAATGTTCTTTCCCTTAAAGACTTTACAGTCTACTACCTGGTTGTACCTGCAAACCTCAAGTTACCATAGCTAATATATTTAATAAGTTTCTAATAAGCAAAAATCATTTTGAATAAGTTTACTGTTTAATACTTCTTAAGTCTTTCAAATAAAGTAATGAATATCTAAGAATAATATGTCTTAGCACAATTTCCCAGACATTTAAGGCAGCAAATTGGTGAACAAAATTCATAAATAAGGGGAAAATCCCCCAAGATTACAGCACAATAATTTTACAGTTTGGGGTTTGTGATATCATAGCCATTCTATGAATCTGGGTTGCTCATTTTTAGACTAAAAGAATCAGAAACAACAAGAATAGACCATTCCACAGAGCCATCTGAAAGTACCAGCTCATCTAAACGCACTATCTCATTTAATCTCACAGGAGCTCTATGATGGATGCCATGAAATTATGCTCAGTTTGCAGCAGAGGGAAGTGAGCAGTTAGTTGAGTGCCCTTGAGTATTGTGACAGGGGATCAAAGGCCTTAACAGCCTCTAACATGCAAAATGTACTGCCCGGAGGCTTCTTTGAGCCCTGCCCTAATCCTGTTTTCCTAATGGCTGTTTTGTTTACTGAATTTGTCAGTACTTTGTTTTCCTGGCTAATATGATTTGCACCACAAGAAGTACACAGCCTGGAAACCTGTTTTCTGTTAGTACAGTAATGCCAGTGGACCCACAGCGTCAGAGAGCATCTATGTTATCTCCCCAAGTCACGAAATCCCCCCAGGTCTCAGCATCCTTGTCTGTAAAACTCAGGAGTTAGATTAGATTATTTTTGAACTCAAGGGTTCTGTTGTTGATTTTCCATTCTGGGAAAAATTATAGACGTCACAGATGTTTCCAGAGTATAATTGATTAAATCTCACTAGATCATTTTTGTTCAAGAATAAGGTCCAGAAAGATGCTAGTAAACAAAAAAATAAGAAAAAATTTCTCTTTATTTCTCATCATCTAAAAATACTGTCTACTTTTAGACAGCTAGAAAAAGAAAGAGTATAAGGCTGAACAGCAAAAATTTAAATTTTGTGGTAAAATACACATAACATTTAAATTCTGACCGTTTTTAAGTATACAGGTCTATGGCATTTAGTACACTCACACAGTAGTGCAATCACCATCACCACCTATCTTCTTCCCCAGCTGAAGCTCTTTAAACATTAACTCATCATTCCTCTTTTCCCCAGCCCCTGGCAACCATCATTCTTCTTTCTGTTTCTATGAATGACTACTCTAGGAAGCTCATATGAGTGAAATGATACATTATGTCTTTTAGTTATTGACTATATCACTTATAACATTTTCAAGGTTCATCCATGTTGTAGGATGAGTCAGAATCTCCTTCCATTTTAAGACTGAATAATATTCTACTGTATGTATATACCACATTTTTTTTTTATCCATTCATTTATCGATGAACACTTGGGTTGCTTCCAATTTTGGGCTATTGTGAATAATACTGCTATGAGTATGAGTGGATTCGTAATTACCAAAACTTGGAAGCAATCAAGATGTCTTTTGGTAGGTGAGTGGATAAACTGTGGTATATCTAGACAATGGGATATTATTCAGCCCTAAAAAGAAATAAATTTGAAGAAGCTAATCTGAAAAGCCTACATAGTTGGAGTTATATGACACCATATGACACTCTGGAAGAGGCAAACCTATGGAGTGAAAAGAGCAGTGGTTGCTAGGGACTGGGGGGAAGGAAGAATGAAAAGGTAGAACACAGAGAATTTTCAGGAGAGTGAAAATACTCTACATGATATTATAAAGATGGATACATGTTATTATACTTTTGTCCAAACCCATACAATATACAACAACAAGGGTGAACCCTAATGTAAACTACGGACTTTGGGTAATTATGATGTACCAATGTAGGTTCATCAGTTGTAAAAAATGTACCTCTCTGGTGAGAAATGTTAATAATGGGGGAGGCTATGCTTATGTGGGAGTATATGTAGGTATATGGGAAATCTCTGTACTTTCTACACAATTTTGCTGTGAACCTAAAACTACTCTACAAAATAAAGTCTATTATTTTTTTTAAAAAATAAAGGCCTGCTTTAAGTTTCTGTTTAAGATGACAAAAAAGTTCTGGAAATAGATAGTGATGATGGTTATATGACATTATGAGTGTACTTAATGCCACTGTATTATACACTTAAAAATGGTTAAAATGCTAAAATTTATGTTATGTATATTTAGCATTGTTTTTTAAGTCCTGATATTGTCTCGGATATAATATTTTGCTAAATGGAAACTTTCTACACATGTTGTACAGAATAAAAAATTATTGCATGTAATTGAGGACCTGTGGGAAATATAAAAGATATGATAGTGGACTTAGTAGACTTGGTAATTGCTGCTTATATGACTGACTTTATGCTTCTGGGCAGGTAAACTGTTTCTTTGTTTCATTCAAAGAAACAAAAAGGCTGCCAGGAAATTCTGGTAAGTTTACTAGAAGATTGTAATTTAAATGATATGTTTAAAAGCAATTAAAGAGGAAGATGATTATCTAATTCCTCAGGGTAAATCCCAGCGGATAAATACCCAGACTAGATAGATGAAACAATTTTTGACATGAAAATAAAGATATAGAAATTTGTGCTTAGTTAAGTTTTTTTTTTTCTCCAAGAATCCAGAGGAGTAGGAGAACTCAATCCTGAGGACCAACCAGAAAGGACCCCAAAGGCTTTCTGTTAACTGTCAGTGGATCCTCCCTCCCTTGAGGCTTCTCTCAAAGATGAGTCATGGGTCCGGGCTTCAGCTCCCCCTTCCTTAGTAGTCCTCGAACAAACATTCTACATCTGAAATTTCACAAGGAGCTAGAGGATTATTTTGGTGTTTTAAAATGATAACAGCCTTTCTGAGAGAAATGAGGCTGTGAGCTTCTCATTCTACCCATAGTGGGCCTTCAGTATTTGCTAGTTCAGGCGCCAGGCAGTGGAGGAGGGGAAATATTACAAAGGGTCAAAACAGAAGATGTGGAGCATGATGGTTATATTCACTAATCTGATTAAGTGGTGATTTCAATGCCATATACATATGTCAGTTGTCATCAAATTGTTCTACTTAAGCATGTGAGGTTTAACGTATGCCAATAATTCTTCAATAAACCTCTAAAAATAAACTTAAATAAAATAAATACATTTAAATAAAATATTTTTTAAAGAAGTTGCTCCTTCAGATTACTTTCCACTGAAGTAAAGGTTAGCTCTGGGCTTGACTAGATTAGGAGCATGCTAACCAGGTATCGGTTAAGACCCACTTAATGTGCTGAAGAGAAGAAAATGGATAGAACTGTGTCTTCGAGGAGCTTTCAGCATAAAAAGAACTTGATGTACTCAATCATTGCAAAGCCTCTCAATATGTATTAAACTTGTGGTGTTTTCATTCACTCGGTAATCACGGATTAAGCACATTCTGTGAACCATGACCTGTTCTAGGATTTGGAAAGGTATAAATAAGTAACATGGTTTGTGCCACTGTGGAACCTGGAAGTGAAGTACAACCAGACAAGAGAAAGTGAGCACATCTGTGTAAAACATTCAGCATTACTGAGCTCTTTCCATATTTCAGTCTCTCCCCCAGTCACTTGGCTTCTGTTAACTCATTGAATCCTCATCAAACTTCTTTGAAATATGAATTAACATCCTCACTTTAAAGTGGAGGACTCTTGGGCTTCCCTGGTAAAGCAGTGGTTATGAATCTGCCCGCCAATGCAGGAGACATGGGTTCGAGCCCTGATCCGGGAAGATCCCACATACTGTGGAGCAACTAAGTCCATGTGCCACAACTACTGAGCCTGCGCTCTAGAGCCTGCAAGCCACAATTACTCAAGCCCGAGTGCCACAACTACTGAAGCCCGCACGCCTAGAGCCTGTGCTCCACAATGAGAAGCCATTGCAATAAGTTCATGCACCGCAATGAAGAGCAACCCTCACTCACCGCAGCTAAAGAAAGCCTGCATGTAACAATGAAGACCTAACGCAGCCAAAAGTAAATAAATTTTTAAAAATTTAAAAAAAAATAATAAAATAAAGTGGAGGACTCTTAAGGCAAAAGGTTAAGTAATCCACCCATCTAATTACATAATTTTCAGTAGAAGTATTTCTGTCTAATAAATTAAATCCTTTTTTTGTTGTTGCTTAAAATAAATAGCATCCACACGGTGGAAAAACGGTATAATGTATAGGAAAAGGTCCCTGTGGACATACTGCAAATATGATTTCCTCTGGGCAGTCAGTGTAAAAGAGAAAAAGAAATTATCCATTTTTACCCTGTATTTGTTAGATATAGTTTGAATATTTTTATTACAACTGCCATGCATTGTTTTGTATCAAAAATGTTTTGCTTAGGGCTTCCCTGGTGGTGCAGTGGTTGAGAGTCCGCCTGCCGATGCAGGGGACACGGGTTCGTGCCCTGGTCCGGGAGGATCCCACATGCCGCGGAGCGGCTGGGCCCGTGGGCCATGGCCGCTGAGCCTGCGCGTCCGGAGCCTGTGCTACGCAACGGGAGAGGCCACAACGGTGAGAGGCCCGCGTACCGCAAAAAAAAAAAAGTTTTGTTTAAAAAACAAGGAGTTCTCCAAGGTCACGCAGCAAGAATAATTCAAACTCTGAGTTCTCTTACTGCAAATGTTATACCTTTAGGCATCATATTGCTTTGTGTCCCAGCTCCAGTATAAAATACGTAGATGACAAGTCTTTGCTCCCTCTACCCCCTTTTAAGTAATTCATCAGAAAAAGTTCTTGAGCCCCTGTTTGACCATAATGAAATCCTGTTCACTGAAAGAAATGTAAAAGTGCCCAGTGATATTAAAACACGCTCAAATGCTCGTCCCGGGCTTTCTGAGACTGGCGCTAGCAGTCCCTCAGGAGCCCTGGGTTGCATAGGAAGATCTTGCCTCGTGACAAGACACAGTGGGGAAATTATGCTCTGAAAGTGCACAAGCAGAAGGTCTGCATCTCTTTGGTTGTTTGTTTGCTTTTGGATTTATTTTCTTGATAGGTGGAAGCAGTTTATCTATATAATTCTCTGAGATTTATTTACCACCATTTCAGTAATAAAAGAGACCTAGAAGAAAAGGAAACAGATATGGCAAGTCTTTACACTTGCAGAATTATTTTTCTCTGCACAAAAACAGAAGACTATTTCTGCAGTCTCCTCCATCTAAGCTGGGTTAGGATTATCTTCCCTTATAAAACAAAATACCGGAAAAAATTAAACAATTGGCATATAATTAAAGAGAACAATAAATACATAAATATTAAATTTGGGAAGTCCTGTCATTGGTTCCAACCATAAAGTCATTCTCTTTCTATTTATTTTCATTGCACACACATAAGAAAGGCTTTTTAACAGAAAAAGTCAAACTAGAGGTTTCAGGAAATTAAGATATGACTTTAAAATAGCAACAAAAATAGTTTTTAAATGGTAAACTTGGTAATGCATTAATAAGCTTAGAATTAGAATGGTGTAGTCTAACTTCCCTTGAGTGTCCTTGCTCTGCTTAAGTAAAAGCCAGCATCACCGGATCCATTTTCCTTTTCCCTTGAGTTTGCCTTCCCTAATTAAGGGAGATAGTAATGGCACTTAGATTTCATCTAATCTGACTTTAGGTAATTATGGTTCATTGTAGCAATTACAAGTTACATTTATAAGGAACAATAAAGGGGAAAAAACCTTTCAAATTCAGTTTATTAGGCTTTGGAAACCTGCAACAGAATGAGCAGTCAAGATATATTTACTGGACGATCAAATATTCAGTGAGAATGTTGAATTAAGTCTAAGTAATTCATGCCAAAGGCTCTCTTTATACTGTAACTCTAAACCCATTTTCTCCACAATCCTCCCCTAATTTAGCCCAGAATAATACTGCCATTCTAATGCTTCCTCAACATTGTATATAGTCCACAATGTTAATTTGAATTGTCCATAAAATATGACTCTTAAATATTTCATGGGATTTTGTTTTTCCTGTGTAGATAGTCCTTCATTTATATGTAAATTCTAGGAGGGCAGAAATCATCTTCTCTATTTCTCTTGTTTCTTTTTTGCAGCTCCTATGCAAAGTCTTCTCTTGTCCGCGTATCTCACTTAAATTCCTTCACTAGGAAGGCCCCTCAATCGTCTCAAGATCCAAATGGAATCCTAATTCATTTCAGAAGTTTTTCCTGACTGTTCTAAAACTAGACCCTTCCTCCTACTGAACCCCTGAAACATCTCTCACATCCTCCACTTTTTTGACTCCTAAAGCATATTGTGCCATATTATTAAGAATTGTTAGTTCCTTAAAAAGAAAAAAAAAAAATCGGCCCATCTGCCTATCATGTATTATCAAATTTTGCCCATGCATTCAAAGAGTATTTATTAGCTTCGCTTAAAAAAAAAATGACCACACGGGCTTCCCTGGTGGCACAGTGGTTGACAGTCCGCCTGCCGATGCAGGGGACGTGGGTTCGTGCCCCGGTCCGGGAGGATCCCACATGCCGCGGAGCGGCTGGGCCCATGAGCCATGGCCGCTGAGCCTGCGCGACCGTCCAGAGGCTGTGCTCCGCAGCGGGAGAGGCCACAACAGTGAGAGGCCTGCATACTGCAAAAAAAAAAAAAAAAAAAAAAATGACCACACAGAACAATAGCTTTTGTAAGTTCATTTGTCTAAACACTGTCACTTTTGAAACAATTAATTTATGCACATCTTCAAATCCTCTATGTATAGATGGAAGATTGATTGCATATGGATGATTTTTTGCTAAGTTGTCTCTAAGTCCTGATATTTTAAATAAAATTTTGAGTCATGCTTGTAAACTCTAAGTGAAGCATACATTAATAGAAATTCCTTTGAACGTTTCTCCTATTATTTTTCAAATGCTATTTATAACTGATACGGTAAACTTAAAAATTTGTTTCACTAAATATATTCTTCAATATGTTTAAGTCACTGTGCTATCATGAGAAAGTATAATTTAGTAAGTTCTGCCTCTGTTATATGTTCTTTTGCCAAGATATTCTGTTTGTCTGTTTTTAAAGTTATGTAACCTTTAAGGAACAGTGTATTAGGCCCCATCTGTTTGGGGAAAAAAATCTAGTTATGATCTTGGAACTTGAAAATAAGATAAATTATTATCTTCTGTACCCTCGTATGCCAAGAACTCACCAAAATCTTCTCTTGGTATAAAGTCTTTCACCACTTTTCAAAGATGTTAAATTAATACTTAAAATATAGTCTCATTATGGTGAGCTGGTTATAGAGCTAAACTGTACATTCCCAAAACAAAATAGTAGACTTGTAATTATGCTGATCTTTAAATCTTTGCAACATGTCTCCCTTTTGGGAGAAATCACTTAAAAACCAAATTAATCTCTTTGATAAATCTACATAGTACTTTCCTGGATAAGGCTCAATATTGATTGGAATAAAACCAAAGTCTATTCTGTAGGAAGGAGTGTCATCACAAGGTCCTGATCTCCTTTAGAAATACAATGCTGAGCTCCAGACAGTCCCCATGTTGGCCAAGTTCATGGCCCTATTAAGGGAATCTACCTGGCTAGCAGCCCTTACTGTTAAAACAGCCCCTGGCCAATCATGTTTTTGCTATGTTTGGCCACCCTCCAGACACACCTTCCAATGTTCTATGTTTACTCTGGATTATATATGTTTTTTATATGTTTAGGGACCTGCAGACACAATCCCAGAGACTCAACAAATGAAACATAGCCTTCATATATATTGGATTTTCAACTCACCTAGGCTCTAAAACAAGTTGAGTGTAAAGGATTTTACAAATGGATCAGGTAGAAGTGTTTTCTTTCCAGTTCTAAGTACAGTCTTCTATTCTCTTCCTGTCTGAGAGGGAAAATAGCAATAAACAAAGTTAGCTTGTTCTTTTCACTTAGGTCTTTTTTATTCTATGAAACTAGTGCTTTAAACACTAAGTATTTGGGTTTGAAAATAACTTGATCATTCTGGTTCAAGATGGCAATTTGGAAAGAACCTGAATTTGCCTCCTTCCACAGAAACCCTGAATCAACAGCTATCTATGGAACACTTTCCTCTAGAAAAAAACCTTAAAACTGGCAGAGCGACCCCTTCACATTGGGCAAACAAAAGGGAAATCACAACAAAGCAGTTGCTGCCGGGACCACCTCTACATTGCCTGGCTCTGGTGGCCAGCGGGGCTTACGCTCATGGGTCCTATCCAGTGAAGAAAGTGTTCTTAAACAGCCATAGGCTGTATCCAGTGAAGAAAGTGTTCTTAAACAGCTACCTCCCCTAGTGCACTGGAGGCAACCAATCCAGGAGCTCAGTCTTTCTGTGGAAGAAGCCTATTAGCTTATTATCATAACTGCAGCCTGAGGGGCAGGATTCTAATTAAACACATATCTAAGGACTGACTGTAAACCTTCTCTGAGACCTGGGAGGATGGGCACTATCTTTACACTCTCCCTCTGTCATATCCAGAGCACTAGCATCTCTCTTTCACCTCCCTTCATCTCATCATGTAGGCGTTTTATCATCTCACATCATCACAAGAAGAAAGGTGAGTATGTACAACAAGATATTTTGAAAGAGAGAAAGAGAAAACCACATCCACATAACTTTTATTACAATATACTGTTATAATTGTTCTATTTTATTTTTGCTTATCGTCATTAATTCTTACTGTGCCTAATTTATAAATTAAACTTTATCATTGGGATGTATTAAGGGAAAAACACAGTATATACAAGGTTCAGTACTCTCTGCAGTTCCAGGCATCCACTGGGGGTCTTAGAATGTAACCCTTGTGCATAAGGGAGGACTCTTGTACTCTACCAAGCAAAGGTATCATTCAGAATTGAAGGAGAGATTAAAAGTTTTCCAGACAAGTGAAAGCTAAAGGAGTTGAGCACCACTAAACCAAACTCGCAAGAAATGTTAAAGGAATTTTTTTTTAAGCTGAAAAGAAAGGATGTTAATTAGTAACAAGAAAGCATATGAAAGTCTAAGTCTCACTGGTAAAGGTAAATATATAGTAAATTTAGTACATTAATCACTTAAAGCTAGTGTGAAGGTTAAAAGACAAAAGTAGTAAAAATAGCTGAAACTACAATAATTAGCTAAGAGATACACAAGATAAAAAGATGTAAAATAGGACAGCATTTTAAAGCATGGTAGAGAGAGTAAAAATGCAGAGTTTTAGAATGTGCTCAAACTTAAGTTGTTATCAACTTAAAATAGACTGTTACAAATATAAGTTGTTATATGTAACCCTCATAGTAACCACAAAGCGAAAACCTAGATACACAAAAGATAATGAAAAATAAATCTAAGCATACCACTAAAGAAAATCATCAAGCCACAAAGGAGGAGGGCAAGAGAAGAAGAAAGGAACAGAGAAACTACAGAACAGTCAGAAATCAATTAACAAAATGGCAATGTGTACACACCTTGCTATTTCTTTAAATGTAAATTACTTCAAATGTAAATGGACTAAATTCTCCAATCAAAATCCATAGAGTGGCTGAATGGAAAAACAAGCAAGACCTGTCTATATGCTGCTTACAAGAGACTCACTTTAGATGTAAGGACACAGGCAGACTGGAAGTGAAGGGGTGGAAAAAAATATTCCATGCAAATGAAAACCCAAAGAAAGCTGGAGTAGCTATACTTACGTCAGACAGAATAGACTTTAAAACAAAGACTGTAATAACAGAAAAGAAGGGCATTACATAATGATAAAGGGGTCAGTCCAACAAGAGGATATAACTTGTAAATATTTATGCACCCAACATAGGAACACCTATAAAGCAAATATTAGTAGACTTAAAGGAAGAAACAGGCAGCCATACAATAATAGTAGGGGACTTTAATACCTGACTCATGTCAATGGATAGATCATCCAGACAGAAAATCAATAAGAAAATATCAGCCTTAAATGACATGTTAGACCAGATGGAAAAATAGCTTGATTTGTAATATTAAAGGGGCAGAAGCCAAATTAAGTGTGAGGGGTTACCAAACAGAGCTCCTAAAGAGCAACATGGACATCTTATCCCATTAAATTCCATCAATGCAGTGATTGTGGTGATGGTTGGGAACTGCAGTTGTGATATGACTCCAATAGGACTCAACTGATAAGCAAATTATGTTAAAGGACGCAAAGGAATGACTTTAGTAAATGGTGCATTCTTTTAAACCTTTTCATTGTTTGTGAAATTTGTCCAGAAGCAGCGAAATTATAACCAAAAATACATGGCAATTTTGTTCACCCTTCTGTTAATTATCTTTCAACCTAAAATCCTTCAATTTCAGGATTATAAGCAATTATTTCAAGAGAACTGAAGCTATTTCTCCAATCATTATCATTTTACTTAGAGCAGAGCTAGTAGTGTTGAGATTCATTCCTTATGGGCCTGACTCTAGTCCTACATGGAGGGTCATTAAATTGAAGGGTGTGGTTAGTCACCCATCCCTTTTCTCATCCTCATTGCTCCCCATGAATCAAGGCCCCCGGGAGGAGTCATTAGTCATCCTATCCTCTCACATGCGTCTTGCTGGACACTGGTGCACACTCCACTCTGGAAGACACTCCAGCTTCTGTAAAACCCCATCTTATCTAATTTAGGACACATCTATATAATGCACCTACATATGCATTTAAATCCACTGGCTTATATAATTCCATTTAAAAGCAACAGAACAATAGCCCGGAGATGGAAACAGCCTAAGTGTCCATCATCGGATGAATGAATAAAGAAGATGTGGCACATATATACAATGGAATATTACTCAGCCATAAAAAGAAACGAAATTGAGCTATTTGTAATGAGGTGGATAGACCTAGAGTCTGTCATACAGAGTGAAGTAAGTCAGAAAGAGAAAGACAAATACCGTATGCTAACACATATATATGGAATTTAAGAAAAAAAAATGTCATGAAGAACCTAGGGGTAAGACAGGAATAAAGACACAGACCTACTAGAGAATGGACTTGAGGATATGGGGAGGGGGAAGGGTAAGCTGTGACAAAGCGAGAGAGAGGCATGGACATATATACAGTACCAAACGTAAGGTAGACAGCTAGTGGGAAGCAGCCGCATAGCACAGGGAGATCAGCTAGGTGCTTTGTGACCGCCTGGAGGGGTGGGGTAGGGAGTGTGGGAGGGAGGGAGACGTAAGAGGGAAGAGATATGGGAACATATGTGTACGTATAACTGATTCACTTTGTTATAAAGCAGAAACTAACACACCATTGTAAAGCAATTATACTCCAATAAAGGTGTAAAAAAAAAGCAACAGAACTGAGACCTTTTAAACAAAGTGTGCCTGCAGTAAATGCTGTAGCAGTAAAATAAATGGGTCACACACATGACTGCCAGCATTCTACAATGTAGAGCAGTGAAAGAGGGCATTCCTGGCAGTGCTGAGGTATAGCAAAGCTCACAACGGGGTTCCTTTTGAAAATGTGTGGGCTGCTTCTTGCTCTGCACTCTAAATACCCTGCAGAAGGTCAGGATTTAAGTTGCCAGCCTTCCATTTCAGGGTAATTTGAAACATGCTTCTTATAGTTCTCCCCTCCCCCAATATGATGAAATTTAGCCCATAGAGCATATTTCCACGAGAAAGAGACATCTGCAGTTCTGCCATTACACAGGCGTCACCTCAGCATTCCTTTCTACCTACCAAAAACTTTTTGAAAAAGGGATTCATTTAACTCCTTTTTAATGTGACCCAATATGTTTTCACAAACGGGAGGTTTTCTCAAATGTGGCATATTCGTAACAGTCTGCGTGGGTTTGTGTGGCATGGGTAAGTCGAACAGGGAACCTCACCATTTTGACAGTCTGATTTAACTGGACCGTTTTAAAGCACTGCGAGCAGTAAAAGCAAATACAGACAAGCCAACCAAGGAATTTTTAAGCGGGTCCAGTTGAACCGCATGTTTATTCACACAGACACCCTCAATCACCTGAAAAACTCTGAATTTAATTATATGCCATGCTTTTAGGGATTTCATTAGAGATTTTAAAGACAAAAATTACTCTGTGGCTTACTAAAAGAAATTTTTGTGGTTAGCATAGATGTGTCTGCATGGTTTAGCTCTATCACTCCCACTCTTAATCACTACATCATCTATCCAAAAATCCCTGAGAGCATGTCTGGGCCACAACAAGATACAGTTGTTTGATTAATTCCATAGGAAGCCCGGTTCACCGAAGTTAATTTGAGCCAGTCTACACTATTGATTTTCTATTTAAGCATCAAAAGGCAAGTGAGCCAATTGTATTTCATGTAGAATAATTAGCTTATAATCTGTGCATTTACACAGAAGGCTGACTTGGAGGGACTAGCTTTGATCAGACTTATTCAACCAAAATGGATTCAACTTCCATCCTAGTCTTATAATTTGGTGACTTTGGTAGTTGATACTGCAGTCCTGTGTTGCCAGGACTTAGTCTTCTGAAGATGTATCCCAGAATACGTGAGGATCCCAAAGGGATAATCGAGAAAACGTGCTCACTCCAGAAACCAGTTAGCAATTCCCAACTGCTCCAGACATAAGAGAAATTCTCTAACACTTTGCAGCCAGCTCTTAAGCCTTCATGGTTCATGTAAAGGGAGGAATTTGTTACTAAGTAATCAGAGGGTCTCTTTACTGTCAATAGAACTGGATAGAAGTTCTAGTAGGTAGAAGGACATTTATAACCAAGATGCGTTATGATGAGGAAACACAGATCTATTGTTCTCCCAACTCCACAAAAACACCAAAAAAAGAAACTTTGTTCAGAAAAATTAAGTACAGGTAAAAAGAGGGAAGAATCTATTTGATAAAAAGAAAGAAAAGAAAAATCCACTCCAGGAATCTTTAATATATGAAGAGAGTCTCTTTCTCATATTTTAGATACTAGCCTCAATGAGGCAGGAACCCCGGGCATGAGGAGATCTTAAAACATTCTCCACTTCTAAGAATCTATAATTCTATACTCAGACATGGTAGTATAATTGACTTGATAGTAGCAGGAACTATTTTTTGCATCAAGTTAGCAAATATTTTTAAGAGCTTACTATGTTTTCAGCTTTGCTTATCATAGACCTTGTAATATTTTTTTTCCCCTGGTCTGTGCAAAATTTCTTTGTGATTCTATTCCCTGAGAGTCACACTACCTACATTCTGCTTTAATTCTATCACTTTGTATATACAAGAATGATTATGTCACTTATCTGCCTTGAAACTCCATTTCTCATATTGTTTTCAGCTCAGGATCTAAAGCCAAAAAGACCAAAGTTTGAATCCCGTACCAAATATTTAATACTTACGCGACTTAAGGCAAATTATTTAATGTCTACAAGCTTTGACTTCCCCACCTGGAAATGATGATGATAACAGTATTTTTCTAGTATGGTTATTTTGAAGATAAAATGAGAAAATGAATGTAAAGCACTTATAATGCAGGGATTACAGTAAATGCAAAAGAAATCTTACTCTTCTTTCGTAAGTGGAAACATATATATTCTCATAAGTGTTCGTTTCTGCCTTTATGAAGGTTATATTCTCATGGGAGAGACAGGCAATAGATAACTTAATTCCAGGTAGTGATAAGTGCTGGGTAGAAAATAAAATAGGATAAAGATATCAAAGTTGTGTGGGAGGATGTTTTAGATAGTAGGAAAGTCTGCTCTGCAAGGGTGACATCTGTCCAGAGATCTAAATGGCATGCAAGAGTCAGCCATGCTGTTATCTAGGGGCACAGCAAGAAAGGCAGCAGGAAGCAAAGAAAATAGGCCCCGAGGAGGAAATGACTTTGGGAAAAAGAGACAAGGTGTCCACAGTGGAGGAGGGGGAGAGAAAGGTCATCTTAGTGGAGGCAGGTTGACCTCGTTGGCCATGGTGAGGACTTTTTGTTTATTTGGCTTCAAAAAGCCAATGAACGAACATTCTTGAGCAAAAGCAAGACTTGATCTGATTTGTTTTTAAAAATCACTCTAGTGGCTTCCTTAAACTAGTCAATTACAAAGGATAACTGAATGTTTTTCTGTTTTCTTTAGATCTTTCCTGTGCCTTTATGAGCCTTTTCCTGAGCACCTATTTTCTTTCTCAAAAGACTCCTGTTTCTATCTCAAAATAACTTCAAGAGAAAATAAACTCATATTTCAGATGGGGAAATAGTCTTGGCTTCGGTATGTCTTGGGAAGAAGTGGCATTTTTTTGCCATCGAATATGCCACATTAACATTTTTAAATGAAACCGATCATTTTAGTTATCCTAATAAAGTTTTTTATGTGTTTTCTCCACATTATTACTAATATTTACAAGTTTGCTCAAATACTCATATGAATGTATTAATTAGGATGTTATTGGAAGCGAATTACTATAATCCTACATGTAAAAAACATGTTCTGTAATCAAAATGCTGCAAATTTATAACTCTTATAACTGTTTTTTAACATTATTGGTTAAAGAATTTGTTTTTTAATATATACTTGTAAGGCCAACTGGCCCGAGGCAGGGGAACACAATCAGATTGCAGGTTGCATCAGACCGAAATTCTCCGGACCACCCAGTTCCAGAAACTGCCCTGGAGACATTCCGGACCACCCAGTTCCAGGAACTGACCTGGGGCCTTTGAACCCAGCCCAGCCTTCCCGCCTTTCGAGGGGCGGGACTAACGGTCCCCCAGGATACCCGAAAAGACCACCAAATAAGGAATACCCTGCGCCCTCCCAGATTCACCACACCCCTTTCCCTTCTTCCCCTATAAAATCTTGCCCAACCCTCGCCCGGGTGCGACTTCTCTGGCCCCTTTCACTCGGACCAGTGAACCTCGCGCGGGAGCGCCCCCTAATAAAGCTCACTTGAAGCTTTCCTCTGTTTCGCGGTGCCGTTTGTTAAGATCCGACCTTACAATACTGTTTTATTATCTGCTCTAGTTAGCATTAGATCAGGGACCAAGAAATCAATTCAACCATTCAACCATACGAGCTGTGTGACAGCAAGTGAATCTCTTACCCACTTACTACCTGGGTTTTCTCATCTTCAAAATGAGGATGCTAGATAGAAAACGATAGGTTTTTTTCTATGAATGTTATATCTAGACAAGTTGTAAACATTCAACTTAGCATATACAGCATGTCGTTTATTATTTAATCTTCTCATTTAGTCTGATTTTCCAATGTATCCCTTAACTTAAAGGGTTTTTAAACTTTTTATATAGGGGCTTCTTTCTTAGGTAACATCTGACTAGCTCCATGTAGAGTGAAAATGCATTTTTAAAATTAAAATTGTTTATTGATCTTTATTACATTCCACACAAATTAATATTTCTTGATTTTTCTATATGACAATATGTTGCTTTTAAATTCTCAGTGGAAAATTATATCTTGAACAAGCTCCTGGGAAATAATGTAATGGTATCTTATTACCATTAAATCAACAAATTTCGCCTGAACCTAAAATTTTCTGTATATTCCAACCTAATGTTCCTTATACCAAACTGCAAAGTAGCTTGTATTTTTAAAAGTTAAAACTTATTTTAACGCCTCATATTATAAGCACATATTGAACACCTAAATAGTGTCTTGAAATCTTGTGCTTGGAAAATTCTTACTGCTGAATTTCTTCTTCTGGAAATCTGGCCTTAATTTGCATTGAATTTCAATGACTTCCTTAAGCAAACACCTGGAGGTCCTCCAGTCTAATGGAAATGTGGGTCCACAGACACAATTCTGCAAAAACAGTGAGCTGTTGGCAGTTTTAGAAAGGTTGTAGGTTGACTATCATCCAGACCTCAAGCTGTTCACAGTTTTTTTTTTCCAGTCAGTGCAAGCAAGATACACTATGGCCCTTGCTTGAGTGAAAGGATTAGAGCCCAGACACTGCTGGTATTTGTATAGTGGAACAGTTTCATTGTCAAGATGGGTCATGCTCATGACTCGGGATGCTCCTAAACACTGTGGTTTTGGATGTCCGCCAAGTCTCTCAGCCCCAAAATGGTACTCCCTCCAGAGCCACTCGAATGGTCTAGATTGTAGACTCTGTCAAGAATGGGAGAGAAAACCTTAGCCCAAACACTGCTATGTTTCTCTGCCTCTGTTCTAGGAGCCTAGATTTCAAGGATTTCTTGATTTCCCTTCTACGTCTATTATAAACCAGCTACAAGAGTTGGAGTTAGTCCAAAGAAAAGTAATCATTGGTAGTGGATTTAGAAAAAAGAATTAAAAAGGCTACTGCTCAACGGCAACAAAAAAGAGGAAATGAAGCAAAGTTCACTACATGCCTGGAAAATATTAAATGATGCAGAACAATAGGAAATTTAGATGGCGTATAAAAGCATAAATCAGGAGGAAAGGAAATGGACTCATAGCAGACAAGATTTTAGAAGCGTATTTCTCAACCATACACGCTGTGTTCCATGGAGTTACTGGAACTTCACAGTGCTTTATAGAGTGCTGTGAAATTTTTTATAGTGTGGAAAATCACTTCGGTTAGAAATGAAACTACATATATTACCGTGTGAACATTTAGATGAGTAAGTTTGACAAAATGATATAAAGCTGGCTCTAAGGAAGAAAGCATATTATAATTTCCAACTGGTTTTAAGGAAAAATCATGTATTTACAAGGATATCCATGAAATTTGCTTTGTGAGTATATGACAGAGCTTAGAGCAGTAAAGAATTTTTCTCAAAGGCATATTTCAGTAAGCTCTCAAAGACGTAATGTAGTTCTATAGATGCTTTTCTAAACTCTGTGGGATCTTGTTACACGCAGGTTGCTTTATTGTAAATTTTGCACATTTGTTTCGAGAATTTTAATTGTTCCAAATTTTGAACATTTTGTATTCAAAAGGGTGTCTCAAATACAAAAAAGTTTCTGAAGCAATGACCAAGAAGAGTTATTTTAATTTGAGGGGAAGGAGATAAGCATCACACTAGGCCCTGTTTCTGATACATTCCCCAGCAGACCTGACCACCAAGACCCTCCCAGAATTGTTTACATGTGCTGGAGAAAAAAAAAATTTTTTTTGAGAAAATATTATCTAAAAATTATTTCTAACATTGAGATTAATATAACTGTAATTACCCGGCCAGTTTTAAAGATATCACTGGATTATTTTAAATGAAATATAAAAGATACATTGACAATATGTCCTGGGGATTAAACTCTTCATAAGAAATAGGAGTGAGTCCATAAATTACAATTTTTTCCTTATTATTCAAATATAATTTTATTTTTGGATTTGTATTACATGAGGAATTTATTTCAAATTTATTGAAGCTTAGCTACTACCTTATTTGAAGATTTGTACCATAATTAACAGAAAAGCTTTGGAGAGTAAAGTTAAATTTTTTAGGAAACAAATAGATTATATGAAGTCAGGCAACAAAGGAAATTTTATTTCATCTACTCATGTAAGTATAAAGGCTTTTTTTTTTCCTAAATATCAAAAATTCTTTATTTTGAAAAACAATGAAATCAATTTGACATAATTTATATATTGAAACTGTGGTACGCACACACAATAAAATTAATTTAAAAAATTTTTTGCACTTAAAAAATATTTTCAAGTGTAGTTGATTTACAATGTGGGTTTTTCTTTTTTAACATCTTTATTGGAGTATAATTGCTTTACAATGGTGTGTTAGTTTCTGCTTTATAACAAAGTGAATCAGTTATACATACACATATGTTCCCATATCTCTTCCCTTTTGCGTCTCCCTCCCTCCCACACTCCCTATCCCACCCCTCCAGGCAGTCACAAAGCACCGAGCTGAACTCCCTGTGCTATGCGGCTGCTTCCCACTAGCTGTCTACCTTACGTTTGGTACTGTATATATGTCCATGCCACTCTCTCGCTTTGTCACAGCTTACCCTTCCCCCTCCCCATATCCTCATGTCCATTTTCTAGTAGGTCTGTGTCTTTATTCCTGTCTTACCCCTAGGTTCTTCATGACATTTTTTTTTCTTAAATTCCATATATATGTGTTAGCATACGGTATTTGTCTTTCTCTTTCTGACTTACTTCACTCTGTATGACAGACTCTAGGTCTATCCACCTCATTACAAATAGCTCAATTTTGTTTCTTTTTATGGCTGAGTAATATTCCATTGTATATATGTGCCACATCTTCTTTATTCATTCATCCGATGATGGACACTTAGGTTGTTTCCATCTCTGGGCTATTGTAAATAGACCTGCAATGAACATTCTGGTACAAGACTCTTTTTGAATTATGGTTTTCTCAGGGTATATGCCCAGTAGTGGGATTGCTGGGTCATATCGTAGTTCTATTTGTAGTTTTTTAAGGAACCTCCATACTGTTCTCCACAATGGCTGTATCAATTTACATTCCCACCAACAGTGCAAGAGGGTTCCCTTTTCTCCACACCCTCTCCAGCATTTATTGTTTCTAGATTTTTTGATGATGGCCATTCTGACTGGTGTGAGATGATACCTCATTGTAGTTTTGATTTGCATTTCTCTGACGATTAATGGTGTTGAGCATTCTTTCATGTGTTTGTTGGCAGTCTGTATATCTTCTTTAGAGAAATGTCTATTTAGGTCTTCTGCCCATTTTTGGATTGGGTTGTTTGTTTTTTTGTTACTGAGCTGCATGAGCTGCTTATAAATTTTGGAGATTAATCCTTTGTCAGTTGCTTCATTTGCAAATATTTTCTCCCATTCTGAGGGTTGTCTTTTCGTCTTGTTTATGGTTTCCTTTGCTGTGCAAAACCTTTGAGGTTTCATTAGGTCCCATTTGTTTATTTTTGTTTTTATTTCCATTTCTCTAGGAGGTGGGTCAAAAAGGATCTTGCTGTGATTTATGTCATAGAGTGTTCTGCCTATGTTTTCCTCTAAGAGTTAGATAGTTTCTGGCCTTACATTTAGGTCCTTAATCCATTTTGACCTATTTTTGTGTATGGTGTTAGGGAGTGATCTAATATCATACTTTTACATGTACCTGTCCAGTTTGCCCAGCACCACTTATTGAAGAGGCTGTCCTTTCTCCACTGTACATTCCTGCCTCCTTTATCAAAGATAAGGTGACCATATGTGCGTGAGTTTATCTCTGGGCTTTCTATCCTGTTCCATTGATCTTTCTGTTTTTGTGCCAGTACCATACTGTCTTGATTACAGTAGCCTTTGTAGTATAGTCTGAAGTCAGGGAGCCTGATTCCTCAAGCTCTGTTTTTCGTTCCCAAGATTGCTTTGGCTATTTGGGGTCTTTTGTGTTTCCATACAAATGGTGAAATTTGTTGTTCTAGTTCTGTGAAAAATGCCAGTGGTAGTTTGATAGGGATTGCATTGAATCTATAGATTGCTTTGGGTAGTAGTAGTTTCAAAATATTGATTCTTCCAATCCAAGAACATGGTATATCTCTCCATCTATTTGTATCATATTTATTTTCTTTCATCAGTGTCTTATAATTTTCTGCATACAGGTCTTTTGTCTCCTTAGGTAGGTTTATTCCTAGATATTTTATTCTTTTTGTTGCAATGGTAAATGGGAGTGTTTTCCTGATTTCACTTTCAGATTTTTCATCATTAGTGTATAGGAATGCCAGAGATTTCTGTGCATTAATTTTGGATCCTGCTACTTTACCAAATTCATTGATTAGCTCTAGTAGTTTTCTGGTAGCATCTTTAGTATTCTCTATGTATAGTATCATGTCATCTGCAAACAGTGACAGATTTACTTCTTTTCCAATTTGGATTCCTTTTATTTCCTTTTCTTCTCTGATTGCTGTGGCTAAAACTTCCAAAACTATGTTGAATAAGAGTGGTGAGTGTGGGCAACCTTGTCTTGTTCCTGATCTTAGTGGAAATGCTTTCAGTTTTTCACCATTGAGGACGACGTTGGCTGTGGGTTTGTCATACGCGGCCTTTATTATGTTGAGGAAAGTTCCCTCTATGCCTACTTTCTGGAGGGTTTTTATCATAAATGGGTGTTGAATTTGGTCAAAAGTTTTCTCTGCATCTATTGAGATGTTCATATGATTTTTCTCCTTCAATTTGTTAATATGGTGTATCACGTTGATTGATTTGCCTGTATTGAAAAATCCTTGCATTCCTGGAATAAACCCCACTTAATCATGGTGTATGATCCGTTTAATGTGCTGTTGGATTCTGTTTGCTAGTATTTTGTTGAGGAATTTTGCATCTATTTTCATCAGTGATATAGGCCTGTAGTTTTCTTTCTTTGGGACATCGTTGTCTGGTTTTGTAATCAGGGTGATGGTGGCCTCATAGAATGAGTTTGGGAGCGTTCTTCCCTCTGCTATATTTTGGAAGAGTTTGAGAAGGATAGGGTTAGCTCTTCTCTAAATGTTTGATAGAATTCGCCTGTGAAGCCATCTGGTCCTGGGCTTTTGTTTGTTGGAAGATTTTTGATCACAGTTTCAATTTCAGTGCTTGTGATTGGTCTGTTCATATTTTCTATTTCTTCCTGATTCAGTCTTGGCAGGTTGTGCATTTCTAAGAATTTGTCCATTTCTTCCAGGTTGTCCATTTTTTTAGCTTAGAGTTGCTTGTAGTAATCTCTCATGATCTTTTGTGTTTCTGCAGTGTCAGTTGTTACTTCTCCTTTTTCATTTCTAATTCTATTGATTTGGGTCCTCTCCCTTTTTTTCTTGATGAGTCTGGCTAATGGTTTATCAATTTTGTTTATCTTCTCAAAGAACAAGCTTTTAGTTTTATTGATCTTTGCTATCATTTCCTTCATTTCTTTTTCATTTATTTCTGATCTGATTTTTATGATTTCTTTCCTTCTGCTTATTTTGGGGTTTTTTTGTTCTTCTTTCTCTAATTGCTTTAGGTGAAAGGTTAGGTTGTTTATTCAAGATGTTTCCTGTTTCTTAAGGTAGGATTGTATTGCTATAAATTTCCCTCTTAGAACTGCTTTTGCTGCATCCCATAGGTTTTGGGTCGTCGTGTCTCCATTGTCATTTGTTTCTAGGTATTTTTTAATTTCCTCTTTGATTTCTTCAGTGACCACTTCGTTATTAAGTAGTGTATTGTTTAGCCTCCATGTGTTTGTATTTTTTACAGATCTTTTCCTGTAATTGATATCTAGTCTCATAGCATTGTGGTCGGAAAAGATACTTGATACAATTTCAATTTTCTTATATTTACCAAGGCTTGATTTGTGACCCAAGATATGATCTATCCTGGAGAATGTTCCATGAGCACTTGAGAAAAATGTGTATTCTGTTGTTTTTGGATGGAATATCCTATAAATATCAATTAAGTCCATCTTGTTTAATGTTTCATTTAAAGCTTGTGTTTCCTTATTTATTTTCAGCTTGGATGCTCTGTCCACTGGTGAAAGTGGGGTGTTAAAGTCCCCTACTATGAATGTGTTACTGTTGATTTCCCCTTTTATGGCTGTTAGTATTTGCCTTATGTATTGAGGTGCTCCTATGTTGGGTACATAAATATTTACAATTGTTATATCTTCTTCTTGGGTCGATCCCTTGATCATTATGTAGTGTCCTTCTTTGTCTCTTGTAATAGTCTTTATTTTAAAGTCTGTTTTGTGAGATATGAGAAATGCTACTGCAGCTTTCTTTTTATTTCCATTTGCATGGAATATCTTTTTCCATCCCCTCACTTTCAGTCTGTATGTGTCCCTAGGTCTGAAGTAGGTCTCTTGTAGACAGTATATATATGGGTCTTTTTTTTGTATCCATTCAGCCAATCTGTGTCTTTCGGTGGGAGAATTTAATCCATTTACATTTAAGGTAATTATCGATATGTATGTTCCTATTCCCATTTTCTTAATTGTTTTGGGTTCATTATTGTAGGTCTTTTCCTTCTCTTGTGTTTCTTGCCTAGAGAAGTTCCTTTAGCAGTTGCTGTAAAGCTGGTTTGGTTTGGTGGTGCTGAACTCTCTCAGCTTTTGCTTGTCTGTAAAGGTTATAATTTCTCCATCAAATCTGAATGAGATCCTTGCTGGGTAGAGTAATCTTGGTTGCAGGTTTTTCTCCTTCATCACTTTAAATATGTCCTGCCAGTCCCTTCTGGCTTGCAGAGTTTCTGCTGAAAGATCAGCTGTTAACCTTATGGGGATTCCCTTGTATGTTATTTGTTGTTTTTCCCTTGCTGCTTTTAATATGTTTTCTTTGTATTTAATTTTTGACAATTTGATTAATATGTGTCTTGGCGTATTTCTCCCTGGATTTATCCTGTATGGGACTTTCTGTGCTTCCTGGACTTGATTAACTATTTCCTTTCCCATATTAGGGAAGTTTTCAACCATAATCTCTTCAAATATTTTCTCAGTCCCTTTCTTTTTCTCTTCTTCTTCTAGAACCCCTATAATTAGAATGTTGATGCATTTAATGTTGTGTCAGAGGTCTCTGAGACTGTCCTCAGTTCTTTTCATTCTTTTTTCTTTATTCCACTCTGCAGTAGTTATTTCCACTATTTTATCTTCCAGGTCACTTATCCATTCTTCTGCCTCAGTTATTCTGCTATTGATCCCACCTAGAGTATTTTTAATTTCATTTATTGTGTTGTTCATTGTTGTTTTTTTCATCTTTAGTTCTTCTAGGTCCTTGTTAAATGTTTCTTGCATTTTGTCTATTCTATTTCCAAGATTTTGGATCATCTTTACTATCATTATTCTGAATTCTTTATCAGGTAGACTGCCTATTTCCTCTTCATTTGTTAGGTCTGGTGGGTTTTTATCTTGCTCCTTCATCTGTTGTGTGTCTTTGTGTCTTCTCATTTTTCTTATCTGACTGTGTTTGGGGTCTCCTTTTCGCAGGCTGCAGGTTTGTAGTTCCCGTTGTTTTTGGTGTCTGCCCCCAGTGGCTAAGGTTGGTTCAGTGAGCTGTGTATGCTTCCTGGTGGAGGGGACTAGTGCCTGTGTTCTGGTGGATGAGGCTGGATTTTGTCTTTCTGGTGGGCAGGTCCATGTCTGGTGGTGTGTTTTGGGGTGTCTGTGGACTTATTATGATTTTAGGCAGCCTCTTTGCTAATGGGTGGGGTTGTGTTCCTGTCTTGCTAGTTGTTTGGCATAGGGTGTCCAGCACTGTAGCTTGCTGGTCGTTGAGTGAAGCTGGGTGCTGGTGTTGAGATGGAGATCTGTGGGAGATTTTCCCCATTTTATATTATGTGGAGCTTGGAGGTCTCTTGTGGACCAGTGTCCTGAAGTTGGGTCTCCCACCTTAGAGGCACAGCACTGACTCCTGGCTGCAGCACCAAGAGCCTTTCGTCCACACGGCTCAGAATAAAAGGGAGAAAAAGTAGAAAGAAAGAATTAGTAGATGTAGAAAGAAAGAAAGGAGGGAGGGAGGGAGGGAGGAAGGAAGGAAGGAGGGAAGGAAGGAAATAAAGAAAGATGATAAAGTAAAATAAAATAAAGTAAGATAAAATATAATAAAGTTATTAAAAATAATAATTATTAAGAGAGAAAAAGAAAAAAAAAGTTTTTAAAAACAGAAAAAAAAAGGACGGATAGAACCCTAGGACAAATGGTGGAAGCAAAGCTATACAGACAAAATCTCACACAGAAGCATACACATACACACTCACAAAAGAGGAAAAGGGGAAAAAATCATAAATCTTGCTCTCAAAGTCCACCTCCTTAACTTGGGATGATTCGTTGCCTATTCATGTATTCCACAGACGCAGGGTACAGCAAGTTGATTGTGGAGCTTTAATCCGCTGCTTCTGAGGCTGCTGGGAGAGATTTCCCTTTCCCTTCTTTGTTCTCACAGCTCCCAGGGGCTCAGCTTTGGATTTGGCCCCGCCTGTGCATGTAGGTCGCCGGAGGGAGTCTGTTCTTCACTCAGACGGGGTTAAAGGAGCAGCTGATTCGGGGGCTCTGGCTCACTCAGGCCGGGGGGGAGGGAGGGGCACGAAGTGCGGGGCGGGCCTGCGGCGGCAGAGGCCAGCGTGAAGTTGCACCAGCCTGAGGCGCACCGTGCATTCTCCCGGGGCAGTTGTCCTTGGATCCCGGGACCCTGGCAGTGGCGGGGTGCACAGGCTCCCCGGAAGGGGGTGTGTGGAGAGTGAGCTGTGCTCGCACACAGGCTTTTTGGTGGCGGCAGCAGCAGCCTTCGCGTCTCATGTCCGTCTCTGGGGTCCGCGCTTTTAGCCGCAGCTCGCGCCCGTCTCTGGAGCTCCTTTAAGCAGCGCTCTTAATCCCCTCTCCTCGCGCACCAGGACAAAGAGGCAAGAAAAAGTCTCTTGCCTCTTTGGCAGGTCCAGACTCTTCCCCGGACTCCCTCCCGGCTAGCCGTGGCGCACTAACCCCCTGCAGGCTGTGTTCCCGCCACCAACCCCAGTCCTCTCCCTGCGCTCTGACTGAAGCCCGAGCCTCAGCTCTGAGCCCCGCCCGCCCCGGCGGGTGAACAGACAAGCCTCTCGTGCTGGTGAGTGCCAGTCGGCCCTGATCCTCTGTGAGGGAATCTCTCCGCTTTGCCCTCCGCACCCCTGTTGCTGCGCTCTCCTCTGTGGCCCTGAAGCTTCCCCCCTCCGCCACCCGCAAAGGGGCTTCCTAGTGTGTGGAAACATTTCCTCCTTCACAGCTGCCTCCCACTGGTGCAGGTACCGTCCCTATCCTTTTGTCTCTGTTTATTCTTTTTTTTTTGCCCTACCCAGGTACGTGGGGCGGGGGGGGGTCTTGCCTTTTGGGAGGTCTGAGGTCTTCTGCCAGCGTTCAGTAGGTGTTCTGTAGGAGTTGTTCCACGTGTAGATGTATTTCTGGTGTATCTGTGGGGAGGAAGGTGATCTCCGCGTCTTACTCTTCCGCCATCTTCCCGGAAGCCTTAAAGGCTTAAAAAAAAAAAAAAACTAATTCTCAAATTTTTGCCTGAAAGAAAAGAGAAATGCAATTACATGGAAAATCTGAGCCATTTCATGTATCCATATAGATTGATCATATTTAATTGCTTAATTTGATTATCTTCTAGAACATTTTAAAATTATTAATATTGTGAAACTCATATTCTTAATGGACTTTGTAATATCACCACTCTATTTTCTTACCAATGTTCAATGCTTAATAAGGTTTCAAGTAAGAAAAAAAGAAAAGAGGGTAATGATAAGCTGTTCTGTTGAGAATTATACATAATCTAATTGGGTAATACAGTGACTTAGTCTTAATTTATTCCAACATTCACTGGTATATTAGAATGAACAGCTGGTTAATTTAATGATTTCTGCTATAATTCATTTGTTTCTTGGTTATAGTTTTCATCTGCCTCTTGTTTGTCATGTAATACTATGAAAATATTTCTTAATTTCATTATAGCATAAAAAAGATATTGCCCAGTGTTTATGAAACAAAAAATTCCTCTTAGTATGCCTCCTCTTCTCATGTGATTGCAACTCTCAATAAATTAGATTATCATTTTAGATTTCTCCAAAAGCTTTTACAAAGAACATAAAACTAAGCAAAGTCGATTCATTCTGATTTTACAATTCTAGTTCTAAAACTATGCTCTCATTTTATTGGACTATTTTAGAGGCGACAGAAAGTCAAGACAACGCATCTGTAGAAATGTCTTCCATTTCTTTGCCCTCATTGCCTGCGATGGTTCCTCTCTTTCATTTACTTTTCTCAGGTTCCTGTTGAAATTCTGGCACTTTTAGTATTTCTAAATTCTTGAAGAATAAAGTTCTGCATGCTGGAAAGCTTTCACAGAGTAAGTATAACACACTAAACATGATTATTTGGGAAGATGCTATGAGGTATATGGAGACAGAAGAGGCCAGCTTAACTGGATTTGCAGTGAAAATACTGTGCTATAATCCAACTGGTTCAAGTTAGTAATTGAAGGCTTTGAAAACTGTAACTTGCTACACAATGTGTGTGAGACCTTTAGAGATATTTCCTATGAATACTGACCTGTAGGCTGATATCTGATTTGTTGCACCAATAAAATCATGGGTGCCTATAAGAAATAATTTTTGAATAAAATAAAATGTGATTAGCTATCATTACGTTGCTGATCTACAATGCAAATTAGTATATTTATAGTAGAAAACAGTTTAATATCTTTAAAATACATGTCAATAAATAGAAAAATAACCAAAGGTTATGATAGGAGAACTACAGATAGTGAATAAAGATATGCTAAGACTTTCAGTGTTACTAGTAATCAAAGAATTACAAGCTATTTAGGAAAGGGAGGAGGGGTTTCGTAAATTAAAAAGGAAGGCAGGTCTTTCCCTCACAGTTAGTTTGTGGGCTTAGACAGAAGAAACAAGTGTCTCTCTATACTATGTCACATCAGTTGTGGAATCTTCTTTCCTCTTATCCTTATAGGAACCAAAATCAGTTCTTGTCTCAATTCTCCCTTCTCTTTTGACTATGAAGTTTTGGTCTTAAACAATAAATAAACTTACAAATAAACTTGGGAAATTTTATTAGGCATTTATCTTATCCTTTTGTTTTTGAGGATTCTTTTTAGTATGCTATGTGTTTTATTTATCTGGGAGAAAAGAGAAGAAATATGAAATTTCTCAATGAAAATAATTGAGTAATTAAGAAATTATTAAGTGATCTAGAAATGTGGAAACCAAAAAAAGAAAGATTATTCAGTGAGCTCTATATCTACATAGGAAAGCTAGCAGGCTGATCTTTCCACTTACTTATTTTATTATTTATTTTGGCATATTCCAGCTTTCTTCCCCAAAGAATCACCGAATGTTAGATCTCAGTGAGACCTTAGAGGTCACATTGTCCAACCCCTCTTCACTCAAACATGAGAACTGAAGAAGTGAAAGCTTAATGACTGGTCTAATTCATCTAACCAGTTCATGACAGACTTGGCACTAGAACCCCAACTTGATTGGACTGATAAATTAATAGCTTCAAAGAGAGCAACAAAGTTTTTTCACACTCATTCCAAGGGTCTAATATTCCCGGAAAGCTTTGCTCTCCTCCTAGTCACTTTCTCAAGGGCATCCCAACATATGTTGGGTAGCTCTTCAGTAGACACATCCCACTCCCCTTCTTAAGGTGACAGTGGAGCTATGTTATCTGCTATATCTTACCTCCTTTTCTATCTACATTAAGTATCAATCCCACTTGTCATTTTATTTTTTTTTATTGAAGTATACTTGATTTACAATGTTGTGTTAATTTCAGGTTAGTTTCAGGTGCACAGCAAAGTTATTTTATATATATATATATTCTTTTTCATATTCTTTTCCCTTAAAGCTTATTAAAAAATATTGAGTATAGTTCCCTGTGCTATACAGTAGGCCCTTGTTGGTTATGTATTTATAACAGATCTACTAGGATCATATGGTAGCTCTATTTTCGTTTTTTAAGGAACCTCCATACCGTTCTCCATAGTGGCTGCACCAATTTACATTCCCACCAACAGTGTAGTAGGGTTTCTTCTTCTCCATATTCTCTCCAGCATTTCTTATTTGCAGATTTTTTGATGATGGCCATTCTGATTCACATTTCTCTAATATAATTCACATTTCCCTAATAATTAGTCATGTTGAGCATCTTTTCATGTGCCTATTGGCCATCTGTATGTCTTCTTTGGAGAAATGTCTATTTAGATCTTCTGCCCATTTTTTGATTGGTTTGTTTATTTTTTTTTAATATTGAGCTATATGAGCTGTTTGTATGTTTTGGAGATTAATTCTTTGTCTGTTGCATCATTTGCAAATATTTTCTCCCATTCCGTAGGTTGTCCTCACTTGGCATTTTAAAATGACTTCAGGAGTGGTCTAGAGGCAAAAGAAAGGCAGTAAAAAGTATGAGGCTATCAAGAAAGGAAATGAATAAAGCACAGATAAATGGAGAACATCCAGATATAATTACAGTTGGAACCAATAAATCTAAGGAAATAGAAATACATTTGTGTGGATGTTCCTTCTGGAAAACCAGGTCAGACAACTTAGTCCATTAAATCACAATAATTTATTCAATATTTTGCTTGCTAAGGAAGTAAAGAAGGAATTTTTAATGCCAAAAATATGGCTAAACACTCTCCCTGTTCCAGAGTCTTTGTAATCATGATTTGATCCCACAGCTTTAGTGAAACTATTTCTTCTGGCCAATTCACTATTAATTACTCTGTAAAATCCTAGCCTCCTTTATATCCTACTTCCCCCTTCCCAACAGCTCTCTTATACCAAGTGAGTTTGCTCCTATTCTGCTTCTTACCTCTCCTACTTTACCTCCACAGAGTTCCTGACTAGGCCTCTTTGCTCTTTTCTCTCCGCACCCAACTGTCCGTGAGAGTTTTTCCCCATAGCTTCATCCCTATATGATCATCCCAATCTGAATGCCCTGTTCCTCACAGCAGAGTAGCTCCATATTTCCAGCTGTCTAGAGGGCATCTCCCCTTGCATGGACCACCATCAAACAGTCAACACACATTCACTACTGAGAGGACAATACAGGCGTATGTCAGAGATATTGCCGACTCTGTTCCAGACCACCACAATAAAGCAAATATAGCAATTAAGAGAATCTACTAATTTTTTGGCTTCTTAGTACATATAAAAGTTATGTTTACACTATACTGTAGTCTAGAGTGTGCAATGGCTTTATGTCTAAAAAAATTAATGTATGTGCCTAAATTTAAAAAATACTTTATTGCTAAAAATGCTAACCATCCTCTGAGTCTTCAGCAAGTTGTAATCTTTTTGCTGTGAAAGCGAATATTAATACAACCCAAGAATAACTTCAAATCAAGCTAGAGAGGACAGGGAAAATAAGGGGACTCTTTGCTTAGCCAAAAACACAATTATTCCAACTCATGAAACTTTTCTTTCCCTAAAACTAACAATAGGATGCTATTGATAAATACTAAAATGCAATGTAATACAGTTTAAAATTTTCCAGGAAATATGAATTTGGAGAAAAAAATGTATCTAAAGTCAGTAGCAGCACCATGGTGAATGTTGGTTTGATTCCACTGAAAATGCTCCTGTGACTGCTCAGGCATTGGAGATGTGCTGTGGGCCTATGCCATCTGTTTAGTAGATCATTTATTGTCTTCTGATTCAAGGCTAATAGTAAGATAGTTTAGTAATAGCTGGAAAATTCCTTTTTCCTGGAAAGTGGTCAAAGGAGCTGCACAGATGCAAATAGTAAAACATTTATATTAAAAAAAAACAGAATATCTTTCATGTCTAAATTCCTGTAGCTAGCCAAATACAGCAAGAAGACATTTGTTACTGGACAATGCCTATCAGGGGCTCTGTGCTTTCTCTTCTTATGGGAGCCTGTCTGGACACACTTCTCCCAGATCCCATCTTCTCAAGTTTTCTTAAATTTCTGGATTAAGTCTAAATTTCTATACAAAGCAATTAGGCCTAGTGTCTTAGTCCATTCAGGCTACCATAACAGAATATCATAGATTATAAACAATGGGAATTTATTTCTCACATTTCCAGAGACTGAGAAGTCCAAGATCAAGGCACCTGCAGATTCTGTGTCTGGTGAGAGCCTGTTTCCTGGTTTATACATGGCTGTCTTCTCACTATAACCTCAGGTGGTGGAAAGGGCAAGACAGCTCTCTAGGGTCTCTTTCATAATCCCATTCATGAGGGCTCCCAAAGGCCCCACCTCCAAATACTATCACACTGGGAGAATAGATTTCAGCATATGAATTTTGAAGAGACACAAACATGCAGTCTATAGTATCTTGTTTGCTGCTAATACATAAAAATACAACATTTTATATAGTAACCTTGTATCTTATGACATTGCTACATATGCTCATTACCTCTAAAAACTTTTTTAGATTCTGTAGAATTTTCTTTGTAAAAATTGTGTCATCTGTGAATAAAGGCAAACTAATTTCTTCTTTCCTCCTAATATCCCTCATTTTCTTATTGAACTAACTGGGATTTCCTGTCTAATGATGACTAGAAATAGTAAAGGTGGACACTTTTACCTTATGATATAGGACACTTTAAAACCAAAAATGAAAAAGGGCTCAAAACAAAAGATATTTCTCAGAAAGCAATGTTATAATTTTTGCTTTAAATATTCATATGTAGTTTAACGAAGTTAAAAAGAAAGAATATTTTGTACCTAATTTACATAATACTTCACATTTTTGCTGCTCTTAATTTCTTCACTAGTATAGAGATTTTGTTCTAGTATCATTTCCCTTCAGCCTGAGGAACTTTCAGTCTGAGGAACTTTCTTTAGCACTACTCATAGTACAGGAAGTAACTAGTAACTATTTGCTAGTAACTATTTCTCTTTTTTCTTTTCTCTGAAATGTCTTTATTTCACCTTTTTTTTTTTTTTTTTTTTTCGCGGTACACGAGCCTCTCACTGTTGTGGCCTCTCCCGTTGCGGAGCACAGGCTCCGGACGTGCAGGCTCAGCGGCCATGGCTCACGGGCCCAGCCGCTCCGCGGCATGTGGGATCTTCCCAGACCGGGGCACGAACCCATGTCCCCTGCATCGGCAGGCGGACTCTCAAACACTGCGCCACCAGGGAAGCCCTCACCTTTATTCTTGAAGGATCTTTTCACTGGTTATACAATCCTAGGTTGACAGTTTTGTTTTATTGTTGTTATTGTTGTTTTAACACTTCAAAGGTTAAAGGTACTGTTGTTCCAGTACCTTTTGGCCTCCTTAGTTTCAGATAAGTCAGTGATCATTTGAAGCCATGTTTTTCTGTATATGACATGTCATTTTTCTCTGGTTGCTTGAAATTTTTTCTCTTATATTTGGCTTTCAGCAATTTGACTGTAATGAGCCAAGGTTCTTAGTTACCCTGCTTGAGGACTGCTGAAATATTTGATTACTAAATTGGGGAAATTTTTGGATACTATTTCCTTAAGTAATTTTCTCTTAAGAGAGAGGTTTCACCAAACCTCTCTTCTCCTTCTGAGACTTAAGTTACTTGCAGATTAGGTATTTTGGTATTATCTCATAGGTACCTGAGGTTCTTGCTATTTAAAAACTTTTTTCCTCTTTTCCAGATTAAAAAATTTTATCTATCTTCAAGTTTTACTGACTGTTTCCTCTATCATCTCCATTCTGTTATTCTGCCAATAAAGTGAATTTTTAAATTTCAGATATTGTATTTTTCAGGTAGAATTTTCATTTGGTTCTTTTTTTTTTTTTTTGAATTTTATTTTATTGATTTTTTTACATATCAGGTTCTTATTATTCACCCATTTTATACACCTTAATGTATACATGTCAATCCAATTCTCTTAATTCATCCCACCCCCACCCCCACCCCCTGCTGCTTTCCCCCCTTGGTGTCCATACGTTTGTTCTCTACATCTGTGTCTCAATTTCTGCCCTGCAGACCGGTTCATCTCTACCATTTTTCTAGGTTCCACATATATGCATTAATATACGATATTTGTTTTTCTCTTTCTGACTTACTTCACTCTGACAGTCTCTAGATCCATCCACGTCTCTACAAATGACGCAATTTCATTCCTTTTTATGGCTGAGTAATATTCCATTGTATATATGTACCACATCTTCTTTATCCATTCGTCTGTTGATGGACATTTAGGTTGCTTCCATGACCTGTATCGTAAATAGAGCGGCAATGAACATTGGGGTGCATGTGTCTTTTTGAATTATGGTTTTCTCTGTGTATATGCCCAGTAGTGAGATTGCTGGGTCACATGGAAATTCTATTTTTAGTTTTTTAAGGAACCTCCATACTGTTCTCCATAGTGGCTGTATCAAATTATGTTCCCACCAACAGTGCAAAAGGGTTCCATTTTCTCCACACCCTCTCCAGCGTTTGTTGTTTGTAGATTTTTTGATGATGGCCATGCTGACTGGTGTGAGGTGATACCTCACTGTAGTTTTGATTTGCATTTCTCTAATAATTAGTGATGCTGAGCAGCTTTTCATGTGCTTCTTGGTCATCTGTATGTCTTCTTGGGAGAAATGTCTATTTAGGTCTTCTGCCCATTTTTGGACTGGGTTGTTTGTTTTTTTTAATATTGAGCTGCATGAGCTGTTTATATATTTTGGAGATTAATCCTTTGTCCATTGATTCATTTGCAAATATTTTCTCCCATTCTGAGGGTAGTCTTGTCGTCTTGTTTGTAGTTTCCTTTGCTTTGCAAAAGCTTTAAAGTTTCATTAAGTCCCATTTGTTTATTTTTGTTTTTATTTCCATTACTCTAGGAGGTGGTTCAAAAAAGATCTTGCTGTGATTTATGTCAAAGAGTGTTCTTCTATGTTTTCCTCGAAAAGTTTTATAGTGTCCGGTCTTACATTTAGGTCTCGAATCCATTTTGAGTTTATTTTTGTGTATGGTGTTACGGAGTGTTCTAATTTCGTTCTTTTATATGTAGCTGTCCAGTTTACCGAGCACCACTTATTGAAGAGACTGTCTTTTCTCCATTGTATATCCTTGCCTCCTTTGTCCTATATTAGTTGACCATAGGTGTGTGGGTTTATCTCTGGG
Organism: Monodon monoceros; assembly: GCF_005190385.1. Taxonomy (NCBI): domain Eukaryota; kingdom Metazoa; phylum Chordata; class Mammalia; order Artiodactyla; family Monodontidae; genus Monodon; species Monodon monoceros. The sequence goes on from NW_021703771.1 coordinate 52,205,149, forward strand.
CTTTCTACCTTGCTCCATTGATCTATGTTTCTGGTTTTGTGCCAGTACCATACTGTTTTGATTACTGTAGCTTTGTAGTATAGCCTGAAGTCAGGGAGTCTGATTCCTCCAGCTCCGTTTTTTTCCCTCAAGACTGCTTTGGCTATTCGGGGTATTTTGTATCTCCATACAAATTTTAAGATTTTTTGTTCTAGTTCCGTAAAAAATGCCATTGGTAATTTGATAGGGATTACATTGAATCTGTAGATTGCTTTGGGTAGTATAATCATTTTCAAAATATTGATTCTTCCAATCCAGGAACATGGTATATCTCTCCATCTGTTTGTATCATCTTTAATTTATTTCATCAGTGTCTTATAGTTTTCTGCACACAGGTCTTTTGTCTCCCTAGGTAGGTTTATTCCTAGCTATTTTATTCTTTTTCTTGCAGTGATAAATGGGAGTGGTTCCTTAATTTCACTTTCAGATATTTCATCATTAGTGTGTAGGAATACAAGAGATTTCTGTGCATTAATTTTGTATCTGGAACTTTATGAAATTCATTGATTAGCTCTAGTAGTTCTCTGGTGGCATCTTTAGGATTCTCTATGTATACTATCATGTCACCTGCAAACAGTAAAAGTTATACTTCTTCTTTTCCAATTTGTATTCCTTTTACTTCTTTTCCTTCTCTGATTGCCGTGGCTAGGACTTCCAAAACTATGTTGAATAATAGTGGCAAGAGTGGACATCCTTGTCTTGTTCCTGATCTTAGAGGAAATGCTTTCAGTTTTTCACTATTGAGAATGATGTTTGCTGTGAGTTTGTCATATATAGCCTTTATTATGTTGAGGTAGGCTCCCTCTATGCCCAATTTCTGAAGAGTTTTTATCATAAATCGGTGTTGAATTTTGTCAAAAGCTTTTTCTGCATCTAATGAGGTGATCATATGGTTTTTATTCTTCAATGTTGTTAATATGGTTTATCACATTGATTGATTTACATATACTGAAGAATCCTTGCATCTCTGGGATAAATCCCACTTGATCATGGTGTATGATCCTTTTAAGGTGTTGTTGGATTCTGTTTGCTAGTATTTTGTTGAGGATTTTTGCATCTATATTTATCAGTGATATTGGTCTGTAATTTTCTATTTTTGTAGTATCTTTGTCTGGTTTTGGTATCAGGGTGATGGTGGCCTCATAGAATGAGTTTGGGAGTGTTCCTTCCTCTGCAATTTTTTGGAAGAGTTTGAGAAGCATAGGTGTTAGGTCTTCTCTAAATGTTTGATAGAATTAGCCTGTGAAGCCATCCGGTCCTGGACTTTTGTTTGTTGGAAGATTTTTAACCAGAGTTTCAATTTCATTACTTGTGATTGATCTGTTCATATTTTCTATTTCTTCCTGGTTCAGTCTTGGAAGGTTATACCTTTCTAAGAATTTGTCCATTTCTTCCAGGTTGTCCATTTTATTGGCATAGAGTTGCTTGTAGTTGTCTCTTAGGATGCTTTGTATTTCTGTGGTGTCTGTTGTAACTTCTCCTTTTTCATTTCTAATTTTATTGATTTGAGTCCTCTCCCTCTTTTTCTTGATGAATCTGGCTAATGGTTTATCAATTTTGTTTATCTTCTCAAAGAACCAGCTTTA